>NC_066619.1:218945857-219605857 GCF_025201925.1 Gopherus flavomarginatus
CTGCTCATAAACAGGGAAGAATTGGTAGGGGAAGTAGAAGTGGGTGGCAACCTACTCAGCAGTGACCATGAGATGGTTGAATTCAGGAGCCTCACAAAAGGAAGAAAGGAGAGTAGCAAAATATGGACCCTGGACTTCAGAAAAGCAGACTTTGACTCCTCTAGGGAACTGATGGGTAGGATCCCCCAGGAAGCTAATTTGAGTGGGCAAGGAATCCAGGAAAGCTAGCTGTTTTTTAAAGAAGTCTTACTGACAGTGCAGGAACAAACCATCCCGAAGTGCAGAAAGAATAGCAAATATGGCAGGTGACCAGCTTGGCTTAACAGTGAAATCTTCAGTGAGCTTAAACTCAAAAAGGAAGCTTACAAGAAGTGGAAATTTGGACAGATGGCCAGGGAGGAATATAAAAATATTGCTAGATCATGCAGGGATGTAATCAGGAAAGCCAAGGCACAATGGGAGTTGCAGCTAGCAAGAGATGTGAAAGGTAACAAGAAGGGTTTCTTCAGGTATGTTAGCAACAAGAAGATGATCAGGGAAAGTATGGGACCCTTACTGAAGTGGGGAGGCAACATAGTGACAGATGATGTGAAAAAAGCTGAAGTACTCAATGCTTTTATTTGCCTTGGTCTTCACAGACAAGGTGAGCTCCCAAACGGCTGTACTGAGCAACACAGTATGGAGAGGAAGTAAACAGCCCTCAGTAATGAAAGAACAAGTTAAGGACTATTTAGAAAAGCTGAATGTGCAAAAGTCCATGGGTCCAGATCTCATGCATCCAACAGTGCTGAGGGAGTTGGCTGATGTGATTGCAGAGCCATTGGCCATTATCTTTGAAAACTCGTGGCCATTGGGGGAGATCCCAGTTGATTGGAAAAAGGCAAATATAGTGCCCTTATTTAAAAAAGGGGAGAAAGAGAACCTGGGGAACTACAGACTGGTCAGCTTCACTTCAGTCCCTGGCAAAATCATGGAGCAGGTCCTCAAGAAATCCATTTTGAAGCACTTGGAGGAGAGGAAGGTTATCAGGAACAGTCAACTTGGATTCACCAAAGGCAAGTCATGCCAGACCAACCCGATTGCCTTCTATGATGAGATAACCAGCTCTGTGGATATAAGTAAAGTGGTGTATGTGACATATCTTGACTTTAGCAAAACTTTTTATATGGTCTCCCACAGTACTCTTGCCAGCAAGTTAAAAAAGTATGGATTGGATGAAAAGACTATAAGGTGGATAGAAATCTGGCTAGATTGTCGGGCTCAACAGGTAGAGATCAACTGCTTGATGTCTAGTTGGCAGCCACTATCAAGTGGAATATCCCGGGGTCATTCCTGGGGCCGGTTTTCTTCAATATCTTTATTAATGATCTGGATGATGGGATGAATGACATCCTCAGCAAGTTTGCAAATGACATTAAGCTGGGGGGGAGAAGTAGATAAGCGGGAGGGTAGGGATAGGGTCCAGAGTGACCTAGAAAAATTGGAGGATTGGGCCAAAATAAATCTGATGAGGTTCAACAAGGACAAGTGCAGAGTCCTACACTTAGGAAGGAAAACTCTCACGCACCACTACAGGCTGGGGACCGACTGGGTAAGCAGCAGTTCTGCAGAAAAGGACCTGGGGATTACAGTGGATGAGAAGTCAGCAGTGTGCTCTCATTGCCAAGAAGGCCAACAGCATATTGGGCTGTATTAATAAGAACATTGCCAGCAGATTGAGGGAAGTGATTATTCCCCTCTATTCAAGACTGGTGAGGCCACACCTTGGGTATTGTGTCTAGTTTTGGTCCCCCCACTACAGAAAGGATGTGGACAAATTGGAGAGTGTCCAGCAGAGGGCAACGAAAATGATCAGGGGACTGGGGCACATGACTTATGAGGAAAGGCTGAGGGAACTGGGATTATTTAGTCTGCAGAAGAGAAGAGTGAGCGGGGATTTGATAGCAGCCTTCAGCTACCTGAAGGGGGGTTCCATAGAGCATGGAGATAGGCTGTTCTCAGAGGTGGCAGATGACAGTACAAGAAGCAATGGTCCCAAGTTGCAGCGGGGGAGGTCCAGGTTGGATATGAGGAAACACTATTTCACTAGGAGCGCGGTGAAGCACTGGAAAGTGTAACCTAGGGAGATGGTGGAATCTCCATCCTTGGAGGTTTTTGGACAGGGGATTGGACTAGATGACCTCTCTTCCAGCCCAAATATTCTATGATTCTATGAATCCATCTAGAAGATAAATGAGCTCTGACTATGCAAAGGAAACAGTTTTGCATCCAGGAAAATGTATTAGGCTTCTAAAGTTCTGAGCTGCAGAAGTCCACAAAACCTCACTGGAGCAAGAATAATGTGTGTCTAGATTCTGAGCTGGTTTAAAAAAAAAAAATAAATTACAAAAATAAGACAAACTTTCCACAAAATCTTGACAAAAGAATTGATCCAATTTTGACTACCAAGCTAGAATGCATAGAAGTATAATTTCATCTGAGCTAAAACATTAAACTGTTGTTTAATAAATGAAATACATTTCGAGCTGGATTGTATTGGGCACTGTTATGAGTTCAGGGCGGTATGGAGTCATAGCATCTTAGCATGAGATCAGGAAGCTGTGTATCTGAGGCATAATGCCTCCCACATCCCCTGGCCACAAAACTCAGCTGTTGTGCCTGTATTAAGAAGGTGTAGTAAGAGATCCTCTTTGGCCAGTCAGCGATGTTGAAAATTAAGGGGGAGATAGGCCCCTCCTCCTTCTTCTGTGTTGAAAATGGCTAGAGCTTCCAGGATCACTAGCTTTGTGCCGTCCTTGACAGAAGGCCTGTGATTGCTCAGTCTCTCTGTGGCTGCACAAGCAAAGAGATGGATTCTTAAACACTCAGCTCTGTGGTATCTGAGCAACTTCTAGAAACAAAATTAGGCCTGTGGCATCAGTAGGAAGGATAATCCAGTGGTTACAACAATTGCTTGAGCTGAAGGAACAATACCTGTTCTTCCACAAACATCCTGCGTGACCTAAGCAAATCACTTAGTGTCTCTGTGCCTCAATTACATATCTGTAAAATAGAGATAACGGTGCTTCCTTACCTCACATGGATGTTGTGAGGATAAATACATTGTGAGGTGCTCAGACACTATGTTGGTGGATGCCATGTAAGTCTCAGATAACATGATCTGTTTACTCACTGTTTTTGAGGACCTGAAAAATTGCCAGTGCCACGTGAATGCCTGTTCTCACTTTCAGATGATATTGTAAACAAGAAGCAGGCAGCATTATCTCCTTCAAATGTAAAAAAACTTGTTTGTCTGAGTGATTGGCTGAACAAGAAGTAGCACTGAATGGACTTGTAGGCTCGAAAGTTATACATTTTTTATTTTTGAATGCAGTTATTTTTTGCATATAATTCTACATTTGTAATTCAACTTTCATGATAAAGAGATTGCACTAGAATCATAGAATATCAGGGTTGGAAGGGACCTCAGAAGGTCATCCAGTCCAATCCGTAGTACTTGTATTAGGTGAATTGAAAAATACTATTTCTTTTGTTTCTTTTTTACAGTGCAAATATTTGTAATGAAAAATAATAATATAAAGTGAGGACTGTACATTTTGTATTCTGTATAGCAATTGAAATCAATATATTTGAAAATGTAGAAAACAAAAATATTTAAATGGTATTTTATTATTGTTTAACAGTATGATTAATTATGCAATTAATTGCGATTAATTTTTTGAATTGCTTGACCGTGTTTAAGGTTGACTTTGGAAAATATTTATTGATCTCTCTGTATACAATTGAATCAATAAGCTTTGTTGTCTCTCATTTAACAAAAAATGGTATCTGGATTTTTTTTTTTTAGCTTACTTTGTTATTTTCTAAATATTTTTCCTGTAATTATTCGGGCTTTACTTTTTTCAACAGATTCTGAGATAATACTCTTGTATCTTTAAATTCCCATATCCTATGTCCAGGGTAATGCCAAGTATACTGTAGTATGTGCTTCTCATATTTTAACAGTTTTGGCATAATGATGCATAGCTGCCAAATGCAGTGGATAAAGACTTACGAGGGGAATTGTATGAGTTATTAATCAAAAGCCTACTATGTACTCTTTCTTTCATGGCCAGTCTCCTTTGAGATACAGTTATTACTAAATAAAGGTCTGGATTTCCACAAACTCCCGTTTAAGGTAATAGTAGCACTGCATGTCTCCTTTAGCTAAATGGCACACAGACATAAGAACATGGGACTGCCATAATTAATCACACTAATGATCTAGATAGCATGATATTCTGGGATAATGGACAGTACTTGTTGAGACACTTCACTGGAGGATTTAAGACTCTCATAATGGAAGGGACATTTCTCTCTAACCCTAGTTGTTCAGTACATAGCTTATGTTATAAAACATGAGAAGTGATAACCCATGTATGTTTGTATCTTTACTAAGGTAAATATAGATATTCTTACTAGTCA
Organism: Gopherus flavomarginatus; assembly: GCF_025201925.1. NCBI lineage: Eukaryota > Metazoa > Chordata > Testudines > Testudinidae > Gopherus > Gopherus flavomarginatus. Next base: position 218,950,322 of record NC_066619.1, read on the forward strand.
TAGGTATTTCTAATTCTTTTATGAATCCTGAAGTTTTTTTGTCTTGACAATATTTTGTGGTTGCTACAGGTTAATTATGTGTTGTGTAAAAACTACAGTAAAAGGACTGTGATGAAACAGAGAAACCTCCTATCAGCAGAAAAGGAGTTAAAAAGAGCCTATGGGCACAGCTAGCCCTGCCCCGCTGTAGCTGCAGCCAATGACTGGCCTGGAAGGGGAAGAAAAGGAGCGAACCTGGGTCAGTTCAGAGCTGACTGGTGAAGAGGCAGGACATACTGCAGCCTCTCTATGTGCGGGGAGCATCATGACAGTCCTGACAGCCACTGAGTGAGAAGCATGGGGTCCCTGACTGAGAGAGACTGCTAAGTGGATTGGGGAGTACCCAGCAGAGAGTGAACTTTACTATTTGATTGTAAGGATCTTGTGGGACTAGGCCCCTCCAACCTTACATCAGCCCTACCCAGAGGAACTTGAGGCTGCTGCAGCACACTGCAAAAGGTCCACAATGGGATGCTACTCCAGGTAGGACACTATAGACTGTTTGAACTATCAAAGCCACACCCCATACTGAAGGACATAGGTGGGAAGTAGTGTAGCAGTAGACTTAGACACTCTCGTAGGAGGACTCTGACAGAGCTGCTTCTCACAGGTCCCTGGGCTGGGATCCTGTGGAGCAAGAGGGCCTGGGTCCCCCTATCATGCCTCCTTAAGAGCTGAGACCCAGATGTGGGTGTAAGACCAGAAGATTCTCAGCCTACACTCAGAAGCCCAGTCAGAGAAGTAAGGGGCTGGAAGTCATGTTCCAGAGTCAAGCACTCAAAGAATTGGAAAATGCCGGAATTAATGTTGATGGTGCATTTTTCCTTTTACAGTTACATTATGATACAGTCTTTAATTACATGATCACATGCTTCCCTTCTCCCTTGCACTTCCACCTCGTTATTCAGTGCATGGTGTTGTATTTATTTAGATGGGCTATATTGGCCTAAGGAGTCAGAGATGTTAACATAACCAAGTCATTGTCCAACATTAAACGCTTTTAAACGAAGTTTGGGGTTTGGTGTTCAGAGACCTCAGTCTGCTTAGTGTCAGGACAAACACACCATTAACAATCCTTTTAACCTTTGTTAAAGACAGAAAAAAATGAAAAGCAGTTAAAGTATGAAATAAGGCTTTCATTTTAACAACATCTCTTGTTCCCTTTCCCTTCAGTAGGAGGGAGTTTTCTGAAGGGAAAAAAAATTGACTGTCTATTAAAGATGGTAACACTGTCCTTTTGGGGGGAAAGAAAATAAATTAGTTGAGATGGGTAGAGCTGCTGTTATTGCTGCTGCTGTTAAAGTCAGATCCTGTTTCCTAAAAAGACAAGACAAACACACACAGAGGGATAGAAAAGATAGCAAAGATAGAAAATGCAGCTTCTGTCTCTGGTGTTGATTCTCACCTTCAAGCTCACTGCTGGAAAAACAGTCAGAGCCCTCAGTCTTATCAGTCAGACTATTTAGGACATTGCATTTAGCAACTGCTTTACTGCTTTTTGGTCACAGGCTCGCAACAGTGTTGACAAATATACAGTCATGGCTGGCTAAGACAGACTCTTATTAATTAGAAGGCAAAAGGAGGGAGATAGAAAAGAGAAGAAATAAGATGGAGAAGGAAAAGAATACATGAGGTGTCAGAGGTGAGACAAAGTTTCCCAACCCAGGTGATATTTGGGATTTAGCTGGAGGTGGTCATGTCATCTGGCTCCCTCTCTCTGGCCCAGTCTGGTAAGGACATCTCTCAGGATTAGGATGAAGGAAGTCTGGGGTTCCAGGAAGTGGTGGGGATCTCAGTTGTGCTAGCATAGCTAGCTCTAGTGGTAACTTTTCTTCCAAAGTCTCTAAAGGACTCCAAAAGGGAGTGATGTGGAGAATAGTCCATCCCCTCATTATTTTGTCTATCAATTAGGCTTAATTTCCAACACACCAATTTTGGTTCACTCAATTCTGATCCCACACTTCTCTTGTTTACTAGCATGATCTTAGCATGGTCCTTGAGTTATATCGGTAGGCAAAGTGCTGGCTTCCTCTGCGCCACCTCTGCCCCCACCCACCCCTTTCTCCAAGCTCCCACCCCCACTCACCTCTTCCTGCCCCATTCCACCCCCTCTCCCAAGCACACCCTGACCCTGCTCCTCCCCCCCAGCACCTCCTGCACACTGCAGAACAGCTGATCATGACTGGCAGGAGGCACTGGGAGAGAGGGAGGGAGAGGAATTGATCACAGACTGTCAGAAGCAGAACAAGCTCCGCACCCTCAATGACCATTGGGTTTGGTATGCCTTCATTCAGTCCTATATCCAGCTTCTTTGGGAGATGGGTCATGGCTCCTGTTTCTTCTACACCCTGGAAAAAAAGAGCTCTCTGGCAGAATATGGCCCCATTCTCAGAGAGTCAGTGGAAATGCGAGGAAGTGCCAGGACCTTCTACAACAGCCTTTTTCCCCCAGATCTGATCAGTGCCAATGGGGTCATATGAGATGTGCTCCCTACAGTGAGCATGTGTAACTGAGACTGGCTAAAGCAGCCTTTCACTTTGGTTGAGTTCTCTGAAGCCCTCTATCTGATGCCCACCAACCAATCTCTGGGCATTGACAGGCTGACTGTGGACTTCTACCACGTATTCTGGGATATCCTTGACACAGACCTCACCACTGTCTGTGGATCATGGTGTTCCCCCAGTCTTGCATTTGGGCTTTCCTCATCCTGCTGCCTAAGAAGGGGGACCTCTGCCACCTGAAGAACTGAAACCCAGTCTTCCTCCTCAGCATGGAATACAAGCCATCTCACTGTGGCTTGGGTCCGTGCTTTCAGATGGGAACTGCATATACCAGACATCCATCCATTCTGGGTTGGACCATCTTCAACAACCTATATCAGGTCTAGGACCTACTTCCTCTCATGTGTAGGGATGGTCATTCAGTCTCCTGCCCCTGGATCAGGAGAAGGAGTTTGACAGGATTGATCATGGATATCTCCTGGACGCTCTTCAGACATTTGGCTTTGAGTCACATTTTGTTGTCTTTCTCCAAGTGCTGTATGCCTCTGTGAAGTGTCTGGTCAAGCTCAACAGACCTTTGACCAAACCTGTTATTTAAAGTAGCAGGGCATTTCAGGACTGCCTGCTGTCCAGTCAGCTCTATTCCATTGCAAATGAGCCCCAAATCCATCTCCTGTACAAGAGAATGATGGGGTTGGTGCTTCGAGAGCCAGACTTGCAGATGGTCATGTTGGCATGGCCTGGCCCAAGAGATCATCAAGAGTTGTCATCTATTTGGCAGGCTTCTCTGCCTGGGTCAACTGTTGAGAGCCAATGGCTGATGATAGGTAGCATGCAGGCTCCCTCCCACCCTCACTTCGACCATCTAGTGGGGTGTCGGTATCTACCTTTTTGCCACTGATCCTTCCCTGCTGAATAATTGGAGAAACCTGGAGACCAGGGTGGTTGACCAGTTGTGGAGATGGATGAGATTGCTCTAGTTCTTCCCCTTTTGTGGGGAAGGTGCTGGTGCTCGACCATTTGCTCCTGTCTATGATCTAGCACCAGATCAACCCACTGAGCCAACTGCCGGGAAATCTGGCCAGACTCCAGATGAAGATTCTGGAGTTTTTCTGGCCAGGGCTTCTCTGGGTCTCTGCTGAGCTTCCCCCGGAGGAGGTTGAACAGCACCTGGTCGGTATCTGCAGAGTTCTATGCCTTTCACCTTCTTGCCCCCCAGAGACTACTTCAGAATGCAGGTAATCTGGCATGGAGTGTTTTGGCACACATCTTCTGCTGCCTTTGAGGACTCTGATACAACTGCCAGCATTTCTACCTCCCCCATGACCTCTTTGACCTGCCAGTCTTCTACCAGGATGTCCTCAGGACTGGAGGCTAGTCTCTGTGATCAGGTCCGTAGTGGCTGCTGAGGGAGAGGAACCCCTCACAGAGCCCCTGCTACACACCCCACATATTGGTTTGCAGACGTGCTGGAGGTTGTGGTGCCATCAGAGTTGGAGACCTCCTTCACTACCATTGGGTGGACTCAGTGGTGCTTAGGCAGCACACAGGGCTGCCCACCCTGTGCATCCCCCATTGTACACTCCAGGAAGTGAGGGCAGCTTTGCCTCCTGCTTCTCTCCCTTTCCTCAAGCAGATCCTCAGGGAAGGTGCTTCATTCCCACCCCGAATGGGAAGCTGCCCTGCAAGCTTCTCCAGCCACCCCCAACATGCCGCGTGAGATGCTGCACAACATTCAATGGGTCCACATTCTTTAGTGTAAATAGTTAACATATTGTAAGAGACCACTGAAGGTGAAGTGGCCAGTTAACACCTCTGCAGGCTTATTACAACAATCTGTAACCCACTAACTTCTCCTTTTTTGAATGGCCACATGCAGAATGTGTTAACTGTTTATGCTAAACAATCTGTTCCACCTTGTATTTAGCTGTGACACTTTAAATATTTTTCCCAGTCCCAGTCCCTGTCCCTGATGAAGATCTCTGTGTAAAGGTAAAAGCTTGTCTCTTTCAGCAGCAGAAGTTGTTCCAAAAAGATAGTACCTCACCCATCTTGTCTCTATAATAAGAATAAACATTTTCTTTTTAACAGTTCTGAGTGTTTCCCGTTAATATAATTGGATGGCCTTGATTCTTGCACTGTGAATTGGTATCTAGGAAAGGCCAACAGGCCTTCACTTTGTGACATTCAGTATATGCCTCTCTCACACCACCTCCTATTCATCTTCTCTCCAAGCTGAACAGAGCTAATCTTTCCTCATCTGGAAATCTTTCCAAACCTCTGATCATTTCCATTACCCTTCCCTTGACCTTTACTATTTCTCCAATATTTGTTTTTGAAATGCGATGCCAAATCTGAACATTGTATTCAAGCATAGGCACTGACTCCATGGGTGCTCCAGGGATGGAGCACCATGGAAGAAAAATTGGTGAGTGCTCTGCACCCACGGGCAGCCAAGCTCCCCTCCTGAGCCCCACCCCAGTTCAGCTCACCTCTGCCTCCTCCCTGAGCACACTGCATCCCAGCTTCTCCTCCCAGCACTTACCACTGCAAAACAGCTGTTTCTCAGTGTAACAAGCTGTGGGAGGGACGGAGGGAGGAGAAGGGGGAACACGATGCACGCGGGGAAGAGGTGGGGCCAGTGCAGGGATTTGGGGAAGGGATTCAATGGGGCAGGGAAGCGGCAGAGTTGGGGTGAAGACTATGGGGAAGGGGTTGGAATAGGGGTGGGCAGGAGGCGGGGAAGGAGTGGAGTTGGGTCAGGCTGAGGGAGGAGGTGGTCGAGCATCCACCAATGGCAAGAGAAATTGGCACTTCTGTATTCAACAGGAAGGGATATCAGTGACTTACAATGGTTCAGTATTATTCACTAGCCCTTTCTTAATACAAACTAATATACTGTTTACAGTTTTGACAATTGCAGTATGCCTCACATTTCAGTCAGTTGCCCAGAAGAATGCCTGGTGGTGGTTGTTGTTGTTGTTTTTTAAGCAAGGGGTGACAGTGAAATTAGAACATTCATCATGTAATACTTAACTATTTTCCTGCTAGGGTGAATTACCTTGCACTTGTCTCCATTGAATTTCATCTGCCATCTTATTCCCAGTCATCTCATTTTGGTTCTGAAATTTCTCTCAGTCCTTTCTAAGAATAACCTGTACACTATGGGCTCAGTCCTCTCTAAGTGTGTATCTACACTGCAGTTAGAAACCCACAGCTGGCCTGTGACAGCTGATTCAACCTTGCAGGGCTTGGGCTAAGGGGCTGTTTAATTGTGATGTTGATGTTTGGACTCAGGCTAGAGCTCAGGACTATACCACCTTGCAAGGTCCTAGAGTCCAGGCTCCAGCCTGAGACAAACTAAGACAAATTTCTGCTTCTCCCAATTCTGGAGGCTGGAGAGGAACTGAACTGGCTGCTTGCCAAAGCTAGAGGAACCACATAGCTGCTTTGATTTATGAGTGCTGGGATGATTGCTTAGGAACCATTCTACTGGCCAAGGATTGCTAGAGTGCAATATGTTACAGCTACTTCCCTTTCACCCTAGTCCCCAAACCCCCCTATAAAGAAAGCATGTAGCCAAGCAGGGGATTTCCTGTGACAAGAAGATCCCCAGCTGCCACTTTAGAGCAGCTTTAGGTACTGAGTGGTTCTCAGTTTGGGGCCCGTGGGCTGCTTATGGCCCAGTCAGCACACAGCTCTGGCCCACATGACATTCTGCTAAAAAATTTTAAAGATTTCTCTGAGGTGTGTTGAGTCGTGAAGTCGAGCAGTTAGTATAGTTGAGTGTCACAGCAGTGTTATGTCAGCAATTAAGTAGGGCACATGAGAGAAAACATATCACTTTATTGTCCACGGAGACATGTAACCATTGGTAGCTTCAGCAAATGATGAAATCAAAAACAAGTATGAAGGAAAGAAGCATCAGAGTTTGGCAGTAGAAGGAAGAAAGGTAAAAGATGATTGGAAAATAAATGTTTTCAGTTACAGAAAAATGGGAAGCCATTTTGCTTATTATGTTGTACAGCCCTCACTGCATGCAAAATATACAATATAAAACATTGAGACAAAACATCAAGACTTTCAGAGTAGATAGCCAGAAAAATCTGAAGATTGAAAGTTGAAAATGAGTCACCTCAAGAAATCGCTAAACAATGATCAGAAAGTGTTGTGTGCCATGTTTACTTGAGCAGATGCCTTGACACTTGCATCTTACAAAAATTCTTGGATGCTTTCCAAACACTGGCAACCATTTAGTGATGGGGAGCTAGTAAAACAATGCTTTTTAGAATCCGCAAAGTATCTCTCTCATGACTTCAAAAACAAAAACGAAGTCATAAGAAGCATAAAAAATCTGCAGTTAAGCAATGGAACAGTATGTTGGCGGATCTCAGATCTTTCAGAAAAAAAATGGCAGTACAAGTTAAATCAAAGATTGCCTATTCTTGCAGTTTTAAGTTTAGCAGCTGATGAACCAACAGACATAGGAGACAGAGCACAACTTTGCATTTGGATTCAATGCATTGATACTGTCGCCTTTGAAATTATGGAAGACTTGCTTTTACTCCAGTTATTACCTGATCAAACTTGTGGGGAGATATGTACATTGATGTTTGCTAAGCCTGCAATGAAATGAATGTTCTGCTAAATTCAGTTGTTTCTGTTACTACAGATGGAATCCTGGTTTGACAGGTAAACATCGGGGACTAGTTGCCGAACTGACAAAGAATCAGGCAAATTTGTTGACATTTCACGGTATTGTGCATCAACAGGATCTATGCAGCAAGTTAGGAGAAGGCCTCATGAAGGAAATAATGTACATAGTTGTTAAAGTAATAAATTATATTTATGCCATACCTTTACTACATTGCCATTTACTTTCTTTGTTGCAAGTAATTGAGTCTTCATATGGAAATAAACTGTTACATACAGAAGTAAGATGGATAAGTCGATATAAGGTTCTTTAAAGATTTGCTGCCTTACTTCTAGAAATTGTGTGGTTTCTTTCTGAAATCAAAGAGGAGGATAAATATCCTAAATAAAAAGATGACAACTGGAAGAAAGATTTGCCATTCTTTGCTGATCTCACTGAGCATCTAAACAAGCTGAATGAACAATTACAGTCTGAAGGATAAGTAATTGATGAATTAATGTGCGCTGTTGCCAGTTTTAAGATCAAGCTTGAAATGTACATTGCTCAAATTAAAGGAGACCTCACACATTTCCTGATATTAAACAAAGCATGTGAAGGTGCTCTGGAAAGTGACAAAGAGAAATATTTGTTGCTTTGGTAAAGCAGCTAATAGAAATTTTTTCATCACGTTTTGGAGATTTCGTGAAAGTAGAATCTGCTGGTGCTTTTCTATGGGATCCTTATACCTTCTCTATTTTAAAATTTAAAGATCTTCTGCAACATTTAATGTTCCAGGCAGGAACTGGAAGAGGAGCTGTCAGATTTGCAAGGACGGGAAGCAATTTATACAGCACAGCATGCAACTTCTATTCAGGAATTATGGAAATGTGTTGTGGGACAAAATATGTGTCTTTTGAGTGCCAAAAGAATTTGAGTCTCTGTTTGGACCAACTTACATTTGTGAATGTACATGCTGAATTAGGTCTTGATATTGTGCATGCTTGACTGATGCAAATTTTCATGTGATGTACTGTCACCCATCTTCAAACTGATTGTGAAGCAATTACTGTTTTGAGCAAAGGAAGTTGCCAGACCTCCCACTAATGTAAGCGTGGGACCAAATTAATTTTACAGTTAAAGTTTGACTCACTTTGCTAATTTACAATGCTCTTGGTAGACTTTTGCTAATGTTGAAATGAAAGGTACTATATTGGTTTGATTTCCATTGCTGTCAGATAACAAATACTAAACTTTTTTTTTTTTAGATGTACAGGTAGCATATATATTATGTAGATGTATATGCAGCCTGCAGTGGTAAATAGATTGAGAGCCACATTCTGGCCCAAAGATCTGGCCCCTTATATTAAATAACACTGAGTCATTGGGACACCCATTATTAATTTCCTTCTGTGTTGAAACTATTTATTTTTATTCTTTGTTTCCTATATCTTAACTAATTTCCAATCCATGATAGAACTTTACTTACACCCTGCAACTATTTAGGTTTTTTAATTGCCTCATCTGAGACTTCATGACAGGCATTTGTGAATATCCGGTATATTGTATATGCCAGTTTATCTATTTGGTTTCTGAATTTCTTGAAGAGTTTTATTAGGTTGGAGAAGCACAATTTCCCTTTGCAGATCCATGCTGATTTAACACTATATTATGCTCAACCACTGAGGTTTGACTTTTTTTTTTCTAATTTACCTTGTAATGAAGTCTGCTATTCACAGGCTTGCCTTTTGTAAAGAGAACCACAATACTGGCTACTGTCCAGTCCTCCAATATAGATTTTAATGATAAATTAACTATTTTTATTAGCCATTACTTCATTCATCCCATTCTTACCATCCAGTTCTGGTGAGCTATTACAATTTAAATTATCATTTTGTTCTGACATCTCCCCTTTTGTCATGTCAGTTTCTGACAGTGTCATCTTTATTACCTGAAAAGAATTGCTTTAAAAGTGGGAATCTATCTCCTGATCATCCTGTGTGGTGAACAGTGATGGAAAAAAGACATTTTCCTTCCTCTTTGTGGCTGTTTCTCTTACTCCCTGGCAATCTAGTGTGATATAGACTCTCTGACTACAGATGGCCAGGAAACCAAATCTCAGTTCTGTGAAAATATGAATTTTTGGAATTTTTTTCCATCATGAGTTGGGACAAAAGGCTATAACCTCAAAAACTGGAAACTCTAAAATTTGGTGTTTCTGAAACAAAATATGCTCCCTGCTATCCCAGCTTGACCTTCTGGCAGGCAGCAAAGTGAGGGACTCTGGAGGCCTGGGGTCCCTAGCAGCTTGCCAGGCAGCTATAGAGGAGTCAGATTGGGCAGCTTATCAGCAAAATGAGGTAGGATCAGAAGCTAAAATAGGAATAGAACAAGTTAAATATTATTTAGACAAATTAGATGTGTTTAAGTCACCAGGGCCTGATGAAATGCATCCTTGAATACTCAAGGAACTGACTAAGGAGATATCTGAGCCTTTAGTGATTACCTTTGAAAAGTCATGGAAGATGGGAGAAATTCCAGAAGACTGGAAAAGGGCAAATATTGTGCCTATCTTTAAAAAGGGAAATAAGGACAACCCAAGGAATAACAGACCAGTCAGCTTAACTTTTTGTACCTGAAAAGATAAGGGAGCAAATATTTAGAAGATAATAAGGTGATAAGTAACAGTCAGCATGGATTTGTCAAGAACAAATTGTGTCAAACCAACCTGATAGCTTTCTTTGACAGGGTAACAAGCCTTGTGGATGAGGGGGAAGCAGTTTACAGTCATGCTGGAAGGACAGAATGAGTGGGGTTCTGCCGGGATCATTTCTGGGTCCGGTTCTGTTCAATATCTTCATCAATGATTTTAAAAATGGCATAGAGAGTACACTTATAAAGTTTGTGGATGATACCAAGCTGGGAGGTGTTGCAAGTGCTTTGGAGGATAGGATTAAAATTCAAAATGATCTGGATAAACTGGAGAAATGGTCTGAAGTAAATAGGATGAAATGGACAATTGGACAAATGTTCAATAAGGAAAAATGCAAAGTACTCCATTTAAGAAGGAACAATCAGTTGCACATATACAAAATGGAAAATGACTGCCTAGAAAGGAGTATTGCAGAAAGGGATATGGGGGACACAGTGGATCACGAGCTAAATACAAATCAACAGTGTAAAACTGTTGCGAGAAAGCAAACATAATTCTGGGATGTATTAGCAGGAGTATTGTAAGCAAGACAAGAGAAGTAATGTTTCCGCTCTATTCCGAGCTGATTAGGCCTCAGCTGGAGAATTGTGTCCAGTTCTGGGCACCACATTTCAGGAAAGACGTGGGCAAATTGGAGAAAGTCCAGAGAAGAGCAACAAAAAGGATTAAAGGTCTAGAAAACGTGACCTATGAGGGAAGATTGAAAAAATTGGTTTTGTTTAGTCTGGAAAATAAAAGACTGAGATGGGATATGATAACGGTTTTTAAGTACATAAAAGATTGTTACAAGGAGGAAGGAGAAGAAAAGTTCTTCTTAACCTATGAGGATAGGACAAGAAGAAATGGGCTTAAATTGCAGCAAGGGATGTTTAGGTTGGACATGAGGAAAAACTTCCTAACTGTCAGGGTGGTTAAGCACTGGAATAAATTGCCTAGGGATACTGTGGAATCTCCATCATTGGAGATATTTAAGAACAGGTTAGACAAAAACTTGTCAGGTATGGTCTAGCTAATACTTGGCTTCGCCATAAGTTCAGGGGACTGCGTGATGTCATGGTGCACTCCATGGCTGAAAAACAAGAATTGAAGGAGTGGCAGGACAGTGAGAAGAGGGACTGAAAGGAGACCACGGTGCACCAGAATGAAGCGACAGAGTGGCTCTTATACATTATGAATGGCCAAAAGAACATGTTTCAGGCACTACTAGAACAGCAAACTGAGCAGCTCCGAGCCTGCCCTCCCCAGCAGCCACAGTCGCAAAACTCTTTCCCATGTGCGTCCTGCCCCCCGCAAGTCACCGCCAACACACTCTTATCAACCTCCTGGCTCCAGGCTCTCCACTGCATTCCACTCCTCCCATATCACAGTCCAGCACTGTGGACTCCCAGTACCCACTTCACTCAACACTCTACAGTTTAGCCCTGCTGAAGTACGGTACCCGCTGCATTGTAGTCCAGAGGAGAAGGTTGGATATGATCCCTGGACATACAAAAATCTTTAATTGTCCTGTAACCCTACATCCTCCTGGGACCCTCCCTTCCACCATCCCTCTCAGTGCTAATGTTTTTGTTGTTTGTCTCCTCTGGTTTTTGTTTATTAATAAAAGAATTGTGTCGGTCTGAAAGCAATCTTTATTCCATTAACTGAGAGCAAACAGAGCCCTGCAAAGCAACAGGTAATTTTTTTAAACTTTCATACTGCGTCGTCTGCACCAATCACAATTACCTCCTAGCATTACAAGCACTGCACTCCCTAGCGTAGCAACAAATATTAATGGCTTTCAGCTTCAAATTGCTTCCTCAAGACATCCCTGATCCTTATTGCCTCATAATGCACCCTTCTAATAGCCCTGGTCTCTGGCTGTTCAAATTCAGTGTCCAGGTGCTGAGACTCAGCAGTCCAGCCATGAGTGAAGCTTTCACCCTTCCCTTCACAAATATTATGGAGTGTACAGCACGTGGCTATAAGCATAATAATATTGTCATCATCCATGTCTAGCCTCCCATATAGGCAGTGCCAGGGGGCCTTTAAATGGCCAAAAGCACACTCAACAGTCATTCTGCACTTGCTCAGCCTGTTGTTTTACCACTCCTTGCGGCTGCCAAGATGCCCCGGGTATGGCTTAATAAGCCACAGCATAAAGGGGCAGGTGGAGTCTCCCAGGATCACAATGGGCATTTTGACTTCCCCTACAGTGATCTTCTGGTCCAGGAAGAAAGTCCAAGCTTGCAGCTTCCTGAACAGTCCAGCATTCCAAAACATGTGTGTGTCATTTATAGATTCATAGATTCATAGATTCTTGGACTGGAAGGGACCTCGAGAGGTCATCAAGTCCAGTCCCCTGCCCTCATGGCAGGACCAAACACTGTCTAGACCATCCCGGATAGAAATTTATCAAACTTACTCCTAAATATCTCCAGAGATGGAGATTCCACAACCTCCCTAGGCAATTTATTCCAGTGTTTAACCACCTTGACAGTTAGGAACTTTTTCCTAATGTCCAACCTAAACCTCCCTTGCTGCAGTTTAAGCCTATTGCTTCTTGTTCCATCCTTAGAGGCTAAGATGAACAACTTTTCTCCCTACTCCTTATGACACCCTTTTAGATACCTGAAAACTGCTATCACATCCCTTCTCTGTCTTCTCTTTTCCAAACTAAACAAACCCAATTTTTTCAGCCTTCCTTCATAGGTCATCTTCTCAAGACCTTTAATAATTCTTGTTGCTCTTCTCTGGACCCTCTCCAATTTCTTCACATTTTTCTTGAAATGCGGTGCCCAGAAATGGACACAATACTCCAGTTGAGACCTAACCAGCTCAGAGTAGAGCGGAAGAATGACTTCTCGGGTCTTGCTCACAACACATCTGTTAATGCATCCCAGAATCATATTTGCTTTTTTTGCAACAGCATCACACTGTTGACTCATATTTAGCTTGTGGTCCATTATAACCCCTAGATCCCTTTCTTCCGTACTCCTTCCTAGACAGTCTCTTCCCATTCTGTATGTGTGAAACTGATTGTTCCTTCCTAAGTGGAGCACTTTGCATTTGTCTTTGTTAAACTTCATCCTGTTTGCCTCAGACCATTTTTCCAATTTGTCCAGATCATTTTGAATTATGACCCTATCCTTCAAAGCAGTTCCAATCCCTCCCAGTTTGGTATAATCTGCAAACTTAATAAGCATACTTTCTATGCCAATATCTAAGTCATTGATGAAGATATTGAACAGAGCCAGTCCCAAAACAGACCCCTGCGGAACCCCACTTGTTATACCTTTCCAGCAGGATTGGGAACCATTAATAACTACTCTCTGAGTACAGTTATCCAGCCAGTTATGTACCCACCTTATAGTAGCACCATCTAAGTTGTATTTGCCTAATTTATTGATAAGAATATCATAATACACCTTATCAAATGCCTTACTAAAGTCTAGGTATATCACATCCACCGCTTCTCCCTTATCCACAAGACTCGTCATCCTATCAAAGAAAGCTATCAGACTGGTTTGACATGATTTGTTCTTAACAAATCCATGCTGGCTATTCCCTATCACCTTACCACCTTCCAAGTGTTAGCAGATGATTTCCTTAATTATTTGCTCCATTATCTTCCCTGGCACAGAAGTTAAACTAACTGATCTGTAGTTTCCTGGGTTGTTTTTATTTCCCTTTTTATAGATGGGCACTATATTTGCCCTTTTCCAGTCTTCTGGAATCTCTCCCGTCTCTCATGATTTTCCAAAGATAATAGTTAGAGGCTCAGATACCTCCTCTATTAGCTTCTTGAGTATTCTAGGATGCATTTCATCAGGCCCTGGTGACTTGCAGGCATCTAACTTTTCTAAGTGATTATTAACTTGTTCTTTTTTTATTTTATCTTCTAAACCCACCTTTTTCCCATTAGCATTCAGTCATGCACCTTTCCGGACCAGCCTGCGTTAATGTCCGTGAAATGCCCACAGTGATCCACAAGTACCTGGAGAACCTTTGAGAAATACCCCTTCCGTTTAATGTACGCAGTGGCTAGGTGGTCTGGTGCCAGAATTGGAATAAATGTGCCATCTATCACCCTCTGCAGTTAGAGAAGCCCATTTGTGCAAAGCCATCCACAATGTCGCACACATTGCCCAGAGTCACAATGTTTCAGAGCAGAATACGATTAATGGCCCTGCACACTTCCATCAGTATGAGTCCAATAGTTGACTTTCCCACTCTGAACTGGTTAGTGACTGATTGGCAGCAATCTGCTTCTCCAATGGCAGGGCAGCTCTGATTTTCATGTCCATGCACTGCAGGGCTGGAGCGAGCTCATCACACAGTCCCATGAATGTGGCTTTCCTCATCTGAAAGTTCTGCAGCTACTGCTCATCATCCCAGATGTGATGACGATGTGATCCCATCACTCACTGCTTGTTTCCTGAGCCCAAAAGCAGCGTTCCACTGTGATCAACACCTCCGTGAATGCCACAATCATTCTCATGTTGTAGCTACTACGCGTGGTGAGATCAATGTCAAACTGCTTTTGCCTTTGTAGTTTATGGAATAAGTCCACTGCCACTTGTGATGTGTTATTGAGAGTGAGCCACATATTGGTCAACAGTGTGGTATCCATTCCTGCAGAATGAAGAGGCAGAGTGTGCAGTACACAAACCATTTAAAGATGCCGCTAAATGCGGACAGAAGCACAGGGATTGCTGGGGTGCAAGGCAATGCATGACAGGGCATTGGGACAGGACCCAGGATACCCTGCAACCCATTCTGCCTTCCCACAACTCTTAGCGGCAGAAGGAAGAGATGATCTGTGGGATAGCTGCCTAGAGTGCACCGCTTCGAATACTGCCGCAAGTGTGAACACGTTATTGTGCAGGCAGCTGACTGTGAACACACAACATCAGTTTCCCTTCAGCGTTGTCTGAGTGGCGCTGTAACTGCTGATGCTGTAACTCTGCCAGTATAGACATATCCTCAGCTTCATTCAGGTGTCTTCATTTTGTCATCTGTTGCATTGAAAGATTAAATTATGATTCAATACTTAAAAGCAATTTATTAGCTAAATATTCTTTTTTATGTTTACTCATGAGAGAGTACATTAATTGCACCAACACCTTTTATCAGTTACTTAAGTTTACATGAGAGAAGATAACATGAACTCCTGGATTGTCAAATTCTATTTTCAAAGAATTATCTTCCTTTGATCAATGGCATTCACGTCATCTCAGTGACAATCTGGGGATTAAGTTCACTAATTAAAATATCTTTACTCTTTAACTACTTTTTAGAAACTTTTCTTATTGTCTTTAAGATAACTTTTAAGGCATGTTTGCTTATACATTTCTCAATTTTGAATATATGATACAGTTGTGCTGCTGCATCTATTAGCAGAGAGAGCAACAAAAGCTTGAATCAGTACTTGTTAAATTTCATTGTTATTCATTTCAAATCTTTTTGGTAAACTTTCAAAGCAGTGTGGAGGAGTTCTGCACACAAACTCCATTATTTATTATTGATCTACTGAATCTTAAAGAGGATTTGGGCATTCAGCAACAGACCATCCATCAAAGGTTTCAAATAAATCATTGTTTGATAAGTCACCTATCAGTTGCTCTAGTAACAAGAATGATACTTTCAATTTTTGTCATTCCTGTAGTTGACAATTTACATTGTAGCTTACATTTATAAAAGTGCTCTCTAACATGGTAGGTGTCAGTTTGTACCACTGTGGATAAATACTTAAATAGACAGCAGGCCAGACAGAGAATGACTCTATAGGCTGGTGCCTGAGGCACCCACCTGAGAGATGGGAGACCTGGGTTCCAATCTCCCTACTCCAGTCACTCTTTCATTATTTACCCACAATGCCACAGCTTCAACAGGAGAGTGTGAGGGGACTCTACATCAGAATATCACATAATGCTCTAACCACTAAGCTTTCCTGAGAGGTAGGATTTGAACAAGAGTCTCCTTTCTCCCCTTTAGGCAGAGGGGAGGAATTGAACCGGGGTCTCTCACATCCCAAATGAGTGCTCTAATCACTGGAGCAAAAGTTATAAGGTAGAAGACCCCTCCTCGTCTTTTGGCCATTTTGTGTGGAAAAGCAGCAAAGAATCCTGTGGCACCTTATAGACTAACAGACGTTTTGGAGCATGAGCTTTCGTGAGTGAATACCCACTTCTTCAGATGCATGTGGTGGAAATATCCAGGGGCAGGTATGTATATGCTAGCAAGCAAGCTAGAGATAACGAGGTCAGTATTCACCCACGAAAGCTCATGCTCCAAAACGTCTGTTAGTCTATAAGGTGCCACAGGATTCTTTGCTGCTTTTACAGATCCAGACTAACACGGCTACCCCTCTGATATTTGTGTGGAAAGAGACAGGTTCCTAAATTAGTAAACAAGAAACTGTTTAGGTGCTAAGACACTTGACTCCAGGATACTGGTTCCTGTTTGTGGATCATTAGGCAGAAATGACCACTCCCTGAAGCCAGGGCTGGCTCCAGCTTTTTTGCTGCCCCAAGCAGTGAAGCGAAAAAAAAAAAAAAAGATAAGGTAGATTGGTGGCACTTCGGCAGGGAAGAGAGGGACTGAGCAACCCGCCGGCGAATTGCTGCCAAAGACCCAGACGTGCCGCCCCTTTCCATTGGCTGTCTGAAGCACCTGCTTCATTTGCTGGTCCCTGGAGCCAGCCCTGCCTGCAGCTTGGATTTAGGTGCCTATCTCCATGAGAGGGGCAGGGTTTAGCACACACAATCCTTTTGGTATCTCCCATTGGCTAGCTTAAGTAGTTTCCTGCTTAGTGTGCTGGTTTTTGTAACACCTAAAACTCTTTGTGAATCTGGGCCTACACTTCTAAATCCTCAAACTTGCAAATACTTGAACATGTTTAATGTCATGCACAAGAGTATCCCCATTGAAGTAAATGGATCAATTGATTTCACTGGAACTACTCAGGTGTTTAAGTGTAGGCCCTGTACCTCCGTAAGTTCTGATTGTTTCTCTATTAATTGTGGGAACAAAGTTATACCTGCAAAATAAGCACAGGTTGAGCCCATGTGCCCCATTATTTGTAAATGACCAAATAAAGGTTGGGAGGTTCAAAATAAGACCGTGATACAGGCATTAGCATTCCTTATGCCTAACTTCCATTCTCCATAAAATTATTGAATGACTATTAAGAGAAAAAAATCACTAAATATCTGGAGGATAACAAGATTATTAATATTATACAGCATAGGTTTAAAAATCTTGCCAGAAAATACTTGATTCTGGTTTTGAAAGAATTTCAAATTTATTGGATGCAGGGTATGGAATGTATGTGCTATATGTGAAATTAGTAAAATATTTGACTTTATTTCTCAGAATCTTAGTTGAGCACACTTTTGACAACAGTACCATACTGTATAAATTGCATACATGTGAGATACAATACATTTATTGAGTCCTGAGTCTCAATCACACTAAGGCCTTGGCAACATAAAAAGGCCTTAAAAGCAATAGAAATGGTGCACTGAGACTAGCTCTTGTGCTAGGAACCCATTTCCCTGAAACCACTTTTATCCTTTAAAAAGAAAATGAAATGAATCAAGTCTATCATGCAAAACAACACAAGCTACAAAATCTAAATGTAAACAGAAAGTTTTTTCACTTGTTCTCAGTCCTATATCTTGCATTTTCTTATTTCTTCACATTATTTGCACAACCACCCTCCCTTTCCCACTCTTTCCATTCAGGGTGTTTGGATGATGCTGAATATAAAGATTCTCCAGTGATAGAGAGAGACAAGTTTATCCTTTGATTCCAGCACTCCTTGTCACTGGTTCACTGTTAAAACTACCCATGTCAATGGAGGTAAAACATGTTTTTGGTGAAAGCTTCCTATGCTTATGGCAAAAACTTGGTAAATCATACAAGAGGGACAATAAACCCAGTAGATCTTTATTCACCATTGTCTTATACCTTGTATAGTTATTTATACTAATGCAAAGTGAATGCTGAGTAGTTGATAAATACTCCTTTTCTGATCTGGTAATGTTATATACTCACTTAGCATGAGTGCAAAGCATTCGAGAATCAGGATCAATAAATTGACTGCAACAGCATGATCAGCTTAATGGCATTATGTATCAATAACGTTTTAATAACAGTAGTATTGATACAGATTTGAATGACTAATTGAAAATAGACATTGTTTAATACAATCAATTAATTTAGGACAAGATTCAGAAAGCATTACTCATGCAAAGTAGTCCTTTGAATCAATGGCCTGCTATGTCCCTACATATGCTTTGTTTTAATTTGCCTATATTCGCTCATATTTTATGACTGAAATACTATGTTAGTTATTAGCACTCTCTGAGATGTTTCCATCAAAATATGTGCTATACTGGCAGACCAAGTGCCACCACATGCCAACGCCCCTAGGTCTCAACTGAACACTGACAAATACATAGCTGGAACCAGCCTGGCTCACCTGTGTGCTAGTATTGTTAAAATAGAAATTAGAGATGTAAAACTGTGCTTATTGTGTAGACTTGAATGCTTATAATTTGCTGCATGCATTAATCTCACTTATGATATCTGTATCCCATGTTATAAAGTAAAATGTCAGTGTTTGCTCAGTAACTGTAAATCACGAGACAGGAGAGAAGCATTTAGAAGTGTTAATAACAGGAGGTGTTGTCTACTGTCCAACAAAAGGTGCCCATCAACACCAGCTGGACTATCATGAAACATCAGAGGACAGAATAATTTGTTGATTGCTTTCTCCTCCCCAGTGTTTGGCTTGGGGTAGCCCTAAAGAACATATAGAGCTTGCTTATTATAGAAGTGTCTATTGTGCATTGAAACTTCTGTGTGTATATGTTTGCCAGCTTTAACCTTGTAAATAACTCATTTATTTTTCTTAATTAAGCATTATTTTTGGTGTGAGATCTAAGGTGCAATTGACCTGGGGTAAGCGACTGGTCCTTTGAGACTGGGAGTAACATGAATATTGCTGTGGTTTTTGGCCTAAGATACCATCCGTCACAAAGGCAAGCTTACTTGGAAGGATAGATAGACTGCACTACCCAAGGGTACTGTCTGTGATTCCATGATAAAGGCAGTTATAGTGCTTAAGGAGTTTATACTTGACAAATGATTGGCGAAAATCAAGTATAAAGCTCACAATCAATGTTTGGGGTTTGTTCCTTGCTTCTTAATGACCTGCCCAGTGGTTGGCATTCATACTCTTGAGCCACTGCGGGACAGCTTGACAATATAGTTTCATAATTTTCATAATTGTCTTCTTACTCCCTTCCTTCTCCCCATATTTTTCCATATATTTATAGCTTTTATCTAATTTACCCATTTCTTTTTCGCTTTTGTCTCCTTAATCAATTTGAATCCTGGTTTGTCTCATATTTGTATCCCTACTCAAGGCTTCTTTGTTCTTGAGAACTATCTTCCATCTAATCAAAGTCCTTTAGTAATGATGCATTTATGATATTGCACCACTTTGCAGAATAATCTCCCATTGTATTTTCCAAACAAGATTTCTGCTGAAGTATTTAATTCTCATATGGCATTTACGTTTTTAACTGTGCATTTAATTCTTAGCTAATTGCCATCAATATTTATGCTATTGAACTTTTATCCTGTTACATCTTGTATAATTGCTACCATTAGATCATCTCCCAAAGGTTTTCCTTTCTGATTCATATACTCCACCAAAGTCATTCTTTTTCAAAGCTTGTTTTTTTATAATGGTATTAAACTATGTACTCAGTTTATACTTTAGTGTAGAATTGAGGTTGATGACCTTTTAAGTTAATTTTAGTAACCACTTTCAGTTTCTAATTTTAAAATAAATAAAAAAATTACTGCTAGAGTCGTCCACTCTGCTTTTTTCCTTTTTTTTCTTTTCAAAAGTTGCTATTTCAGTGAAATCGGGCTTGATTTTTGAAAGCAACTTCTTAGGCCAGATCCTCAACTGGTCTACATTAATTTGTACATCCTGCAATTTTCATTGACTTCACATTTACCCGTATATTCCCAGAGCCTTAAAATTCGCCCTTTCCTGCAGCAATGATGTGTCTTTACTTTAATTGGATATGCCATTTAACCATCTTCCAGAAGCAGAAAGGAGAGCTTTTCTCCTTCATTCCATCAATCTGTAAAAGCTTTACATTATGCTGACCAAAGCGAGAACCCAGCTCCTCTGATCGCATCGCTGCTGTTTCTAAATCCTGAGAGCACAGGAGGCAACTTAACTCTTTAATAAACTTGGTCATAAAGTTTAAAAATAACTTGTCTCTAAGATACTAAAAACTAATACCATACATGGTGAAAAGCTTGACAAGAACATTTTCCCCATCTATATCTAGGAAGAATGGGTTACTAGAGTCAAAGATGTTAACATTTCATTATTTTATTCTGTTTTTCCCCTTGTTATTCTACTAGTGAGGGGAAATAGTAGGGATATGTCAGCTCAGATTACAGCTCAGTAATGTCTGACAATGGACCACAGTTTAGTAGGCCGAGTTCAAGCAGTTCATGGTGAAGTACAGGTTTAGACATGTAACTGTTCGTCTCTATTATCCCCAAACCTGTGGGTTGGTGGAAAACTGTGTCAGAATAATAAAGCATCTCCTGAGAAAGATTGTGGAGTCAGACTCTGATCCATATTTAGCACTATGAAATGACAGACTGAGGTTTACAGAGGTTGTCACCTCTTAAACATTTTATTCAACAGAAAACCTAAAACAACAATACCTGCAGTGTAAGAAACTGATGTGAGAGTCACTTGGCGCTAGAGTGACCAGATAGCAAGTGTGAAAAATCGGGACATGGGTGGGGGATAATAGGCACCTATATAAGACAAAACCCTGAATATCAGGATTGTCCCTATAAAATCAAGACATCCGGTCACCCTACTGGGGGCTTGCAAATGTATAAAGGGACAGATAAAGCAACACAAAAATTCAATATGCTATTGGGTCATGGGAAATGCTACCACTTCATGAAAATGGTACTGTGTGCCTTTATGATGGGAAACAATGGTTGCAAACAGCAGTGTTTCACAAGAGATTACCATGTGGTCATATGAGTTTGTCACCCCTGCTGGACACATCCTGTGCAGCAATAGGCAAGACTTTTCCATATCCCAGAAAGGAGAGAAATAAGAGGTGTTGTGAGTCTGCTGTTTTGCCTGAGAGGATCTTAGATGGGCAATAACCACAGGAGGTTGTGACAACAGAGCCCCCAGATGTGGAACAACCAGAACAAGTGGACTTGCCACCTCCCGTCACTGGTCCAGGGAAACCCTGTAGGTCCAAGCATTGGACTAATAGAACATAGTAAGCGTAGTTATTAGGTTGGTTATAAGTATTTGTAATTGTGAGGATTCCCTTAGTGTTATTGTTAAGTTTTGACTTGGAAGGGAAGATGTAGTTTTGGGGCCTGAGCTTCCCAGAGAGAGTCTGGCAGGTGAAATGTTTGCTGTGCACGGCCAGCTGGAAAGGGACACAGTATAAAGCAAGTTCTTGAAAGCACTTAGTGAGCACTCCAGCTGCCTTATTGGATGCCATTATGTCAGCTTGTGTGATGAGTCATCACTGAGGCAAGACAGACCCTGCTCTTGTCCTTTATAATTGGCTGAACCAGCTGAGTGTTGTTTGACTCACACAATATTTTATGTGCAGCAAAATTAAGGAATGTTTGTAATAAGAGATTTAAACCAATGCAAAAAAAGCCATATCTATTTACGGATTGCATGCAGGGAACAGGGTATTTAGCACTGTGGTGCAGGGCAGTAGATGTCCATTCAGGACTGAGTACCCATTATTTCCCTGGAATGACAGATAGTCTGTAAAGTCTTGCTTGGTTATGATTCCCAAAGATTATTTAAATGATTAAAAACATATTTTGATGAGCTCCTCAAATCAAGGATTTTATATTGGAAAACTTAAAGAATTAAGGGGAAAATACCCTTAAAGGAAACTTGCTTATGCATCTGGTTGGTCAAAGTGTTTTTAATAATCCATTTGTTTCTTCCCTATTAGGTAGTGACACTGCCGTGGAAAAGGGGGAAGGAGTGGGCAATATAATTTGATATCACACACAAGACCCTTTACAAAATCCTATTGCTATGTCCATAGCCGAAATCTATGTGTACTTCCACATTTTGCCCTAATTTTCAGGCTGTGCTGGCTCCCAGAGAGCTTTTTGAACAGACACAGCTCGGTAGACAGCAGACCAAGCACCTACAAGTTCTACTGTATGTGCATGCACAGAATTGTTTGAAAATGTTGACTCTTCTTTCTTTGATGTCATATACTGTACCTGTGCAAAATCAAATACTACCCCTTGTGGCATGTGATCACAAAGACAATTAAGTCCAGAACCCATTTCTGGATTCAGATCATGAGGAACTTTATTGCTATAGCTGCAGAAGAGTATCCCAGATGCTTTTTTGCAGCTATAACAATGTCAAGAAAGCTTCTGATAGATATAAAATCATTGTGATGGATACATTATTGTTTTAAACAGAATAAAGAGAACTGTCTTAAAAATCCCAGTGGCTAGAATTCTGCCACCACTCAATAACTGAGAATTAGCAATCCAGCAACTCTGGATTTTTATGGTGGCAATAAGATTAAAATCATACATTTTCACAATAAGTATTAAAAATAAATGGAGGCTAATAACTAGTTTATATATATATATATATAACTGTTCCTCAGTAGGTTTTGCATTTTGAATTATGCATATACATGACTCATCTTAGAAAAGAATAAAATGGGTATTAAACTAAGAAACCTCAGAATAAAAGAGCTTCTAAAATAACATGTGCACTTATGAAGGCCAGATTTAAATACCAAGGAGGTCATCTCACAAGGTAGTGAATCACTGCTGACAGTCCTCTCTGCTGGAAGGATTATGTGCTGACATCTCATTATTAAAGTACAGAAACATGAATAATTTGTCATACATGATGCCCAAGAGATACATGCACATATTCAAGGTAATAAAAAGGCTATGTAAACTACTAGGAGAAAACAACTAAAAGTATAGAAATATTTAATTATTTTTAAATAAAAAGTTACATATGTTTAAAAATAATCTCTCAAAAAACAGGAAAACAAACTATGACAAAACCAAATAATTG
This sequence comes from Gopherus flavomarginatus, assembly GCF_025201925.1. Lineage (NCBI taxonomy): Eukaryota > Metazoa > Chordata > Testudines > Testudinidae > Gopherus > Gopherus flavomarginatus. Next base: position 218,973,349 of record NC_066619.1, read on the forward strand.
CTAGTGAAATATACTGTAATTTTACGCATGTCCAAAGAACTTAGTTTTTTCTCACTTTTTTTAAGGCAGATGTGATCTTTTAGGTATAAACCCTTCAACTGCCCTACTGATGTTTTTTAAAAATATCTAAGTATTTATTGACTATATGATATATATTAACAATGAGCAGGAACTGTTTTCAGTTCTGCTCAGTGAATCACACAAATACGTTTTTGATTTCTTTAAATAGTTTTTGATTACCATCAATTAAGTTATTCTGAAACAGTTATCGCGATCACACTCATCTATCTACTGAAAAATAATGGAGAAAATGAAAGCAAATACTGAACTGAGTTAGACCTGAAATTCCATTAAAAACTTGTTTAAGGACAATGACTGAAACCAAGAGATTACTTCTTGCTCAGTATAAAGAACCCATGCTACCAAATGCATCAGTTTAGAAGATGTTGCAAAATTTGAAAAGATGTGCTAGGCATTTGCAAGGTTTATTAAAAATTGGTACATCCATATAGGGTTGTATGCTGATTTACCCACATTGCACCACTGAGTCCCAGGGCTACTACTCCCTTCCAATCCTCACACAGGTAAGTGGTTAGCGGGCAGTCTTGTCTCTATCACCCAATGCACTAGCCAGAACAGCTGAGCTGTCACAGGAAGTGCTGCAACCTGCTGCTGGGCTATGGCAGCAGCAGATTTCTTTCCTTCTGAAGTGAGGAGAGAAACAGGGAAGGAAATAGTGAGCCTTTAGGTTGTAATTTCTTCCCTGGATTGCCACAACTATCCATCTCACCTTGTAAACATAAAAGGCTAAATCCACAAAGGGGACTTGCACTTGTAACATCTAATTTATAGGTGCCTTGGCACTTAATGGCATCCACAGCCCTGTGTTAGGTGCACAGATTGCCCTTAAACCCTGCCTCTGAAAAGGAGTTAGGCACCTCTATCTACTTCGGATTCACAGCCATGAACACTCTTCAGCGGTTAGGTACCTAAGTCAGGTCTGTCCTGTCTTGCAAAAAACTGGAGGAGGAAGTGATGGTGCCACTATACCTCCTCCTTATAGCTTAGTGGTAGACCACTCAGCATGTGGAAGACCTGGATCCCTACTCTGCTTGACATGAAGCAGAGACTTGAATCCAGGACTCACATCCTAGCTAAGTGCCCTAGCCACTGGGCTGTAGGGTATTCTGGCCTTAATCTCTCCTGTTGAAGCTGTTCCACTTTTCATGAAATATCTAAATTGTCATTGGATCAGGGACTGGAACCTGAGTCTCCCAGCTGACTGCCCTAGTCACTGGGGCTATAGAATCTTTCCCTCTGGGGCCCAATGAATATTTAAGTATTTCATTTAAAAAATAAGCTGTTTTAAGGAACAGAGTAAATTCTTTGAGGAACAAAATCTGATTGATATGGACTCGGGGAACTACAGACTGGTCAGCCTCACCTCAGTCCCTGGAAAAATCATGGAGCAGGTAGTCAAGGACAAAGGTGTCGACTTTGCAGGTGCCCTGGGGCTGGAGTACCCATGGGGAAAAATTAGTGGGTGCTCTGCACGCACCAGCAGCCAAGCTCCCCTTACCCCCTGCCTCACCTGCTTCTCCCCTGAGTGCACTGCGTCCCCGCTCCACTGCCTACCACCCAGAGCTTCCCACCTGGCTGCCGCCAAACAGCTGTTTCGTAGCATAAGCACACTCTGGGAGGGAGAGGGAGGAGCGGGAACATGTCATGCTCAGTGGAGGAGGCAGGGAACAGGCGGGGCTGGGGCGGGGATTTGGGCAAGGAGTTGGAATAGGGGCAGGGAGGGGTGGAGTTGTGACGGAGACTTTGGGGAAGAGGCTGGAATGGGCAGGCCTCATGGAAGGGGTGGAGTGGGGGTGGGGCTGGAGGCAGAGGGGGGTTGAGCACCCACGGGAAAGAGGAGAAGTCAGCACCTAGGCTCAAGGCAACCATTTTGAAGCACTCGGAGGAGAGGAAAGTGATTAGGAACAGTCATTATGGATTCGTCAAAGGCAAGTCATGCCTGACCAACCTGATTGCCTTCTATGATGAAATAACTGGCTCTATGGATATGGGGAAACCGGTGGATGTGATATATTTTGACTTTAAGAAACCTTTTGATACTGTCTCCCACAGTATTCTTGCCAGCAAGTTAAAAAAGTATGGATTGGATGAAAAGATTATAAGGTGAATAGAAATCTGGCTAGATTATCGGGCTCAATGGGTAGTGATCAATGGCTTGATGTCTAGTTGGCAGCCGGTATCAAGCGGAGTGCCCAGGGGTTGGTCGTAGGGCTGGTTTTGTTCTTTATTATATTATTTGTTCTTTATTATATTATATCTTTATCAATGATCTGGATGATAGGATGGATTGCACCCTCAGGAAGTTCGCAGATGACACTAAGTTGGGGGGAGAGGTAGATATGCTGGAGGGTAGGGATAGGGTCGAGAATGACCTAGACAAATTGGAGGATTGGGCCAAAATAAATCTGATGAGGTTCAACAAGGACAAGTGCAGAATCCTGTACTTAGATCGGAAGACTCCCATGCATCACTACAGGCTGGGGACTGACTGGCTAAGGAGCAGTTCTGCAGAAAAGGACCGGGGAATTACAGTGAATGAGAAGCTGGATATGAGTCAGCAGTGTGCTCTTGTTGCCAAGAAGGCTAATGGCATTTTCGACCGCATTAGTAGGAGCATTGCCAGCAGATCAAGGGAAGTGACTATCTCCCTCTATTTGGCACTGGTGAGGCCACGTCTGGAGTATTGCATCCAGTTTTGGGCCCCCCACTACAGAAAAGATGTGGACAAATTGGAGAGTGTCCAGAGGAGGGCAACGAAAATAATCAGGGCTCTGGGGCACATGACTTACAAACATAGGCGCCAACTTCTCCTGGCGCTGGTGGGTGCTTGACCCCCCCACTCCCAGCCCCGCCCCAACCTCACCCCTGCCTCCTCCTGCACCAGCCCCACCCCCATGTCAATCCCTTCCCCAAAGTCTCTGTTCCAACTTTGCTTCCTCCCTGCCCATATTGGACCCCTTCCCCAAATCCCCGCCCCAAACCCTCCTCTTGACTGCCTCCTCCTCTGAGTGTGCCACTTTTCCACTCCCTCCCACAGCTTGTTCCATCAGGAAAAGAGGTGGAGGCAGAGGTGGAGGCAAGAGGTGAGGGAGAGGAGCTTCTCTGCCGGTGAGTGCAGAGTTCCCACCAATTTTTCCCGTGGGTGCTCCAGCCCTGGAGCACTCACGGAGTTGGCACCTATGCTTATGAGGGGAGGCTGAGGGAACTAGGATTGTTTAGTCTGCAGAAGTGAAGAGTGAAGGGGAATTTGATAGCGCCTTCAACTACCCGAAGGGGGGTTCAAAAGAACATGGAGCTCGGCTGTTCTCAGTGGTGGCAGGTGACAGAACGAGAAGCAATGGTCTCAAGATGCAATGGGAGAGGTCTAGGTTGGATATTAGGAAACACTATTTCATTAGGAAGGTGGTGAAGCACTGGAATGGGTTACCTAGGGAGGTGGTGTAATCTCCATCCTTAGAGGTTTTTAAGGCCTGGCTTGACACAGCGCTGGCTGCAATGATTTAGTTGGGGTTGGTCCTGCTTTGAGCAGGGGTTTGGACTAGATGACCTTCTGATGCTCTTCCAACTGTAATCTTCTATGATTCTATGATTGTCTCAGATTTCCACACAATTGTTCATGTGCAAACTTTGTGATAGCAAGTGTTTTATATAGCAAATGAACCTCAGTTCCTAGTCTTCTTTTTTCTTCTCTCTTCAGGGAGGATAAAGGTAGAGAAAGATTTTTTGAGGCTTGGAGTACAAGAATTGAGATCATTTGTAAATACCACACTACATTTACTACTTCTACTCTAATCTGTTTTAGTTTGCTCTATGTTTATATAAATCCTATGGCCTAAAGTTATTGAGGATAAGGAGCTCTCTGCTCACATTTGTTGAAGGGGTGGTGGTGGAGGGAAGCACGGGCACAGAGAAAGCTTGGTTTGCATAAACTGTCTACCTGGAACTCCTCCAATGACACTTTGGAAGTCACCATAATTGTACATGAACTCAGACTTGGTTGGGTAGTAGAATGAACTAAGAAAAGAAAAAAAGGCCTTCTACCTTGTAGTAAGGATTCTTTTCAAAGGTTGTCTATAAACTGGTTCCCTTCCATTAAAGTCCTATGCTTGTGGGAGGATTTCTCAATGGGAGAAGACACAGAGGCAGCTCTTTCAATGGGTGAAACACAGAAAGGGCTTTTCTGTGAAGCTGCAGAGAACACTAGAAGAGCTCAAACAACTCTGGTGAGGCTTCTCCTACCCAGCCACTAAATAAAATTGAACACACAGTAGCTGATATGTTACTGTTTCCTTTCTTTTGAAGAACTTGCACTATTGGGAGGGTTTTTCAAATAGTGGTTCTGCATTGGGGTACAAAATAGAGGGCTCTTTGCTGAAGTCACAGAGGACAGCAGCAGAGATGAGTGAACTTTGAGGTCCCTCCCTCCCCAACTATTACAAAAGCTAAAATAAATAAAACTAATACTGGGTTAGGTGTTGGAGTCTCAGAATAAGACCAAACAGCAATTCCTAGGAGACTGGAGACAGGCCTTCAAGTGCACCTCAGAACTCTGTGGCTATACTGCCCACTGACATCAAACTATGACTTGGGTTGGGAATGGGGACAAGGACCGTGATGTGGGAATGGACAGTTGCCTGTTGGGCTTCACGCTAGCAGGTGTTTTGAGTTAACAGGCTATAGCCAAAGTTATTGTGGGGGGGCAGAGCTTTATTTATCATCCATTATTTATCATCCATATAGACATACCATGCTGTTTTCAGTTCCCCCAATCAAATTCTCCTTGTTTCATAGGCAGACTCTGCTTGTGAAGGGAAAAGTAGTGCCTATTAAAGGTGCCCATGGGAGGTCCTTATTGAGCCCAGAAATACTCTTGGGGTGTGGAGGGGCTCGAACTGATGATATTTGTTAATTTTAAGAGGGACTAGTAGCTATTTGAATCTGGCCTTGTTGCTAAAAACATCTAGCAAAAGGGTAGCAATTATGTAACTTGTCTTTGAACATATTTAATCAAAAATCAATTTTATAAGGAAAACTTTGCTTATCTGTGTGACTGAAAAGCTGTCAGCCATGAAAATGGACACAAATCTACATTGAATCTGTTGTTGTCTGCTTTACCTTATCTTCAGCGGCAGACTTCTTCCTAATACCAACATTGACAGTCATAGGGAAGACTACCATCAATTATGAACTGATGATTTGAAAACAATTTTACTATGAAGCACTTCACTGCTGATCATCTGCTCCACTATCTGTCCTGCTGCAGTATATTAATAGGTCCCAATGGAAGGCAAGGACAAGCTGTGTATATCTAGCAGTGCTGACTCGCACACCTCTTTACCTGATCAGCAGTGAAGCAGTTAAAAACACAATTTATGTGAAGGCCTTCTCCCCTGCAACTTACAGCTATTAACTTCTCTCTCTGTCTGCTACTGTTTAGCTCTGCCCATCATTTTGGTACACAGTGTGTACAGAAATCGCTGAACAAAATAAATGGCTCTTGATCTGTATTTTAAGAAATCTCTTTTCTCCTGCTGCTGCTGCTGCTGTTTTTATACACAGAAATCCAGCAGGAAAATATTTCATGTACAATAAGTCTGACCATGCTGGATGACAGGTCAGGAGATGGTGTCTACAAGTGATGAATCTGACAACTTTTGGGGGTCAGTTAATTTGAAAGTGGAACATTGTCTGGGGAAAGTGTGCATTGCTTTTAAAATATGGTTCCCCAGCATAGTCCAACAATAGAATAAATGAGAATTCAGTGCTAGTGAAAGGAAATAATTTCCTAACATGTGATTCGAGGGCCATTAATCTTGGGTGCCTATCCACCAGTTTGAGTCCGAAAAACATTTTAGCTCAGCAGGTGATGATGTCAGTGACAAATGAACAAGATTAAAACTAAGTGATCTAGACAAAGTAAACTTTCTCAGAATGAATTTTCCCATATTTGGAAACTGTTATGATAGTTGTGTTACAGGAAACAGGCAGATCTAGTGCCTTTGTGAATTTCTCTCAACTCAATTTAAAGAGGAACAATCCCATTAGAAACAACTTTAAAGGAGAGGATATGCATGAAAGCAACTGGCACTGTTATTTTTGATGCTAATGTAGGCTTCAACTGGGCCTTAAAGGCACAGCCTTCCTCTGAATGGTGGGAAGCTATGTTGCCCTAGGAGGCAGTGCAGAGCTGCACATCACACAGATGTGTGCACATTGCTATACTCCATCCTCTATATGCCAGATCAACTCCGTAGACCAGGACTTTTCCTTTTTCTCAGGTTAAAGTTATCTGGCTTTTGCTTTTGAGCCAAGAAGTCTATCTGGGCTCTCCCTTATTGTGCACCAGTGAAAGGGTGAGACACAACTTAACCCTTAAATATTCATGCCTGAATATGTACTTGTTGTTGAAACAGTTAATTCTCTCAGTTCGGCTTCTATGTCTTTAACAGAATCATAGAATATCAGGGTTAGAAGGGACCTCAGAAGGTCATCTAGTCGAACTCCCTGATCAAAGAAGAACCAATTCCCAACTAAATCATCCCAGCCAGGTCTTTGTCAAGCCTGACCTTAAAAACCTCTAAGGAAGGAGATTCCACCACCTCCCTAGGTAACTCATTCCAGTGCTTCACCACTCTCTGAGTGAAAAAGTTTTTCCTAATATCCAACCTAAACCTCCCTCACTGCAACTTGAGACCATTACTCCTTGTTCTGTCATCAGGTACCACTGAGAACAGTCTAGATCCATCCTCTCTGGAACCCCCTTTCAGGTAGTTGAAAGCAGCTATCAAATTCCCCCTCATTCTTCTCTTCTGCAGGCTAAATAATCCCAGTTCCCTCAGCCTCTCCTCATAAGTCATGTGCTCCAGCCCCCTAATCATTTTTGTTGCCCTCTGTTGGACTCTCTCCAATTTTTCCACATCCTTCTTGTAGTGTGGGGCCCAAAACTGGACACAGTACTCCAGATGAGGCCTCACCATTGGTGAGGCCTCATCTGGAGTACTGTGTCCAGTTTTGGGCCCCACACTACAAGATCACATCCCTCGATCTGGTGACAAAGCCTCTACTCATACAGCCCAAAATGCCGTTAGCCTTCTTGGCAACAAGGGCACACTGTTGACTCATATCCAGCTTCTGAATCATGGAACATCTGAATTAAGGGTATCAAAAACTTATCAACTAGCAATGTTCAATTTATTTCTTCACCACAGTTATCTAATGAATTTATATAGTAGAGCAATTCAGGAAATTAAAAAAAAATCATGATTGATCTGTTACTGTATAATGTTCCAGGATTACTAAGCCCTGTGCCTATTTTGGAAGAGCTTATAGACATACTGGCAGGACACAAATATACACCGAAGAACCGTACAGGATATCTATTCTTTTCCCCTATAGTAATCTTGTCACCTGGATCGATCAGTCCGTCAGCCCTCACAGAGAGAGTGCTGATCACAACAGGCCATTCATGTTGTTCTAGCCAGTCCTTCAGCTACCCACTGGCCAGGTCGTCAGTGGCACCGAACACCCGATCGGCATAGCACACTACATCCCAGAATCACTGAGCTCAAGTGATTTACTAGTCTAAGGGAATCGATTTATTGAGTCTCGTCTAGATGTCCCCGAATAAACGCTGGTACTCCACCTTGGCAAGAGGAGTAAGTGGAGTCGACGAGGGAGCCATGGTGTTGACTCGCCGCAGTGAGGATGGCCAGGTAAGTCAAACTAAGATACTTCGACTTCATCTATGCGAATAGCACGCTGAAGTTGCGTATCTTAGTTAGAAAACCACCCCACCCCACCCCCAGTGTAGCCCAGGCCTTAGCCTCCCAAGTATCTGGGATTACAGGCACACACCACTGCACCCAACCTGTAATATATACCCTTCTAAAAAATAATGGGTCAGATCAGGGTAGGCAACCTATGGCATGCGTGTCAAAGGCAGAATGCAAGATGATTTTCAGTGTCACTCACACTGCCTGGGTCCTGGCCACCGATCCACGGGGGCTTTGCATTTTAATTTAATTTTAAATGAAGCTTCTTAAACATTTTAAAAGCCTTATTTACTTTACATACAACAACAATTTAGTTATAGATTTATAGAAAGAGACCTTCTAAAGAGTTAAAATGTATTATTGACACACAAAACCTTAAATTAGAGTGAATAAATGACGACTCGGCACACCACTTCTGAAAGGTTGCCGACCCCCGGGCCAGATTTTGCTCTGAATTTTACCTGTGCAAATTTGGAATAGTTTTCTTACAGTCAATGGTTACAGTCACTTGGTGATTACCTGTTATGTTCATTCCCTCTGGGGCACCTAGGATTGGCCACTGTCGGAAGACAGGATACTGGTCTAGAAGAACCTTGGTCTGACCCAATATGGCTGTTCTTATGCTCTTAGGTAATGGATATGTTTACACAAGGATAGAAAACCCCTGTCTGGTCTGAGTCAGCTGACTTGGGATCCTGGGGGTCAGGCTCCAGGGCTGAACAATTGCTGTGTAGATTTTCAGGTTTGGGCTGGAGCCTGAGCTCTGGGACCCTGTAAGAGCCCAACCCTGAACATCTACACAACAATTTTTAACCCCAGAGCCCACACTCTGTAAGGCCAAGTCATCTGCCCCTGGCCAGCAGCTGCTGTGGCGTGTGGCTTTTATCCCTGCGTAGTTGTACCCATAGCATGGGAGTGAATGTAATCAAGCCTAATAATGTGTTCCAACTCATACCAATATCTAACCACGAAATCCCTGGTCCTTTCTTTTCAGACAGTAAGGGTGCTCATACAAAGGGGTTATTTTCATGCTTACACTTGCGGTGAGCAGGCATTACAATATTGACAACTTTGAGCATATCGAACAAATATCTGTTTGCTGTTGAGGAAACTGGATGCTAATCTCAAAAACAGCTCAACTATTTTCTATTTTCACTACCAATTAGGCAATAAGGCTCAATGGTTATAGGACAATCAAAGCCCTGGTGACTTACAAGGCATGATCAACAGTAGAATTTAATTATGTAACTACATAGGCGCTACGAATAAAAACTATGCACCTTCCCTCTGTAGCATAGTCTCTAAAGGAACTATGGAATACCTTCAAAAGATATAAGTTACAATAAAAGCAAAGGAACATGGCTAAACTAATAAGCCCCAACTTTGACCTGGCTTTCCTTACATCTGCGTTCAAAGCCCAGATTCAGACCATGGCTCCATGGTGCCTTTTACTGTGTGTCTGGTTTGAGTCTCCAACAGTGGATTGTCTGCAGCAAGCAAACTCAACCCACCCAGCCCTCTGCTGGAGTATTTGAGCCAGACCTCCCACTAATGTAGGTGCTTCTGCCTGGAATGGGACTCCTAATCATGCAGCAATAGAAAGCTACTCCTACTTGGCAGAAACTCAGAGGAAGGGTAGGTGGCTATGCCACTGTCTGTACTTACGTGGTGTGAATCTTCTCTGGGGTGAAAAATTAATTTACAGTTTCTTTCATCAAGTTTGGTAAATCTAGCCCTCTGAATTTACCTTTCACCCTAAGCAAATGCTTCAATGTTCATTCCGGGGGAACCATATCAGTGCCTGGAGTCCAGCATAAATAAGATCCTTCAATAGCAAACCACTGTGCATCTGAAATGTAGGATTGTGGTGAAATTTGATAAAGAAATAAGACTTCCATTTCAAACTATCTAAGTGTCAGCAGAAACCAATGTGAGGTAGGAAATAAAACATATTTATAATTATTAGAAAGTTTTTGAATGAGTCTTTTGAAGAAAAGTCCCATTTAACAAAAAGAAAATCCTTGAATATCCAGACAATAGCAGACTGAAATAGAGAGGACTTAGCTTGTAAATATGAAAAAAATGAAATTAAGTTGACCTAATACTCAAGGCTAGATTAAGGTATATATACTGTAGGTCCATGGCTAAGGACCTGGCTCCCAGAGGGATGCAATGAGATCAGAATCTCAACTTTACTTTTTTTTTTAAATGTGGCTTTAGACCTCATAGATCTTTATGAAGAAAAATATTGAAAATATGAACAGAAGGCAAACCAATTCCGTGACATCTGCCCAAGTGTGCTCAGAGCATGAACCACCCACTCTGAGAGAGGGGAACTGCCCCATTCAGTTTACTGACTCTGAAACTTGCTGCTCAGGAATGGGGATGACACAATCCCAACACCATAATAACAGAGGACTCTCCATTTGAAGAACCCTCCCTGGAGCCAGTCTATCATGTTTCTCCTGAGGTGGTATTGGCATGCACTACCCACATAGAAAAGAGTGGATGGAGGCTGAATTCTCTCTCTCCAGAACAGATTTCAGCTTGCCTGAAAACAAGGAACAGTAGTTGAGGGTGTAGGGAAGCCCAATCTGCCCAAAGGGATGATAGGACCCCACCACCAACCTTGCAGAGAGTTCTCATGTTGGTAGCCTGTACCATTCTCACCTGAATGAGAATGCCTTGGTGTTTCAAGGGTGTGGCCAGAGCATGGGAATATGATCACAAAACATGTGTCTAGGGCCCCATTACGTTAATCAATCCCTGCAAACATCTATTAATAGATGACAGGTTTAGAAATACCTCTTAACAGGAAATACAAGATTTAGTTATTTATCCCTGGCTTTTAAAACTAGGACACTTCTTTTCATATATCCATAAAGTCAATAGACAATAGTTCTAATCATCTAGACCACTTGAAATCAGGTGAACAGCATCATGAATGGATGTTCAGGGGCTTCCTCGCCTTTCTTTGCCCCATATACTTGCACATCTCTTTCTGATACTGAGGTCCTTAATTATCTTAAATATTTAAAACTCTGGCTCTCTGTGAAAACAAACCTATCTACTTTTGGTGGTTGTAATGTAATTAATTTTTGAAGCAGGCTTTTATGGTTGTTTTACAATTTGCATCTCTTCTCACAGTCTAAAGTGTAGATGATTGAATATAATATGAATTTCTAGTGTAAGCCCTGTTTTTCTAAATGAATTGTTCTTTGTGATTTCTACCTCCATAAATAATTGCACAATAAACCACATTGTCCAATATCTGTTCATTTTTATGTTTGATTTGCATTTTCCTTTTGCGTATGGTGGGTATTCCTTGGTTGTATCTTCTGAAGTTATTGGATTACCTCTGCTATACAGTAGCTCTAAGTACATTTAAATCTGCTATGTGATAGAAATCTGAATTAAGCAATATCAGCATATTCAGAACTGCTTTGCATTCAAAATGTTAATTTCTCATAAATGTTAAACTTCATCAAACTATAGTAGTTTGTTTTGTTTATAATAAATAATTTTGAAACATGAAACACATGGCACTTTAATCATACATCAGATCAGTATTGTGAAATCAGATATTGCTCCAGAGATGGGAACAGATTTTATTGGAAAACGATGAATAGTTTTTTTCTTTTTTTCCTTAAAGAAGAGTATGAATCAGTGTTGCTGCAGGTAATATTTTATTATAGTAAATTGCTTGATTAATTGGTTATCTAGTTATTCAGATCTCTAAAAAATGATGCCAATTTGATTTAAATAATTGAAAATCTACAAACCAGAAATACTTAAATTCATACAGCTGGTTTTTGTAATGATAAAATAACATATTTATTTCTAAGATTTCTGAACCCTATTCTTTCAAAGAGGGCTAGATCAAGAACTAACAAACTGTTAATGTGTGTCAGCAGGATCCATATTGACAGTTAGTCTGTGGCAAGTTAGTGTGGAGTAGCCTCACATTCCAGGTTAACTGTTCATGGAGACAAGCTCTTAGATAAATTAGTATTTTGCTAAATCATAACCTAAACAATTACTTCAGTGGGATTACTTGCGATCTTAAAGTTAGGCACATGCTTAAATCTCTTGGTATCTTATTGAATTAAAGTCTTAATGGTCTTCCAGAATGGATGGCCTCATTTTAGGTTGCTTCCACTGCCTCTTCTTTTATGGGTGAATAAGGTGAATTAGGGACCATTTCTCAGTGTAACTCAGCAGCTCATATATAGATATGCAAAAACATGATGAGAGGAAAAGATGTATATAGCCCAGGGACACAAAACCATGTTGCTGGTCAGTGAAGTGCACCACTGGCACCTGGGGGGAAGTCAGAGTTCTGCTTATCTTTTTTTTTTGCACTATTTTATACTTTACAGTGGCTTTTCTGAAACCAGTGTTTAATGTAGCCTGCTGCAAATCCAGGTGAGTTGTTGCACACACTGTGTGCTGCCTGGATAACAGGTATATCATAGATAAACAGTGCTGTGATACTTAAGTTTAGAAACTATGGATTGAATTTATTAGTCTTATAAAGGGTAGAATGGTGATGGTAGATTTAGACTTGTATTGTGTAAGTGAAATGAAAACAGAATTTTCATGCTACTAAAATTCTTTGCCAGCGGAAGTGTAGGCAGGAAACAGAGCTTAATTCATTCAAAGAGATGTATGTCTACCTGTGATGGGGTGTCTTCCCAACACTGGCCCCTGAAAGAATTGAATTAGGCCAGCTGGGCCCAATCAGCAATTAAGCTGAAAATGGAGAGATGGCTAACAGGAGGGTGCTAATCAGAAGGAAGCTCAACTGTGAGGGAAAGGCACAGCTTTTATAAGGCCAGGAAGTGGCAGTAAGAAGCCTGCAGTCCCTCTCCTTGAGGTAGGGGAGATAGGAATTCTGGAGAAAAGGGATTAGAACTGGGGGAAGAGTTTACCTAGTAGACCTAAAAGAGATGAGCCTGACTCAGAAGGCTGAGAAAAAAGAAGCATGAAGAGGCCTGGGTAGGAAGTACTCCAGTAAAGAAAGTAGTAAGGTTGATGAAGATCCAGCCCTTAACAGCTCACTATAGGGCCCTGGACTACTGTCTAGAGCAGAAGATGGGTCTGGGTTCCTATGCCATCCACTAGAGAGTGGTATTGCCAGGGGCAGTGAATGGGAAGATTCTCTGAGTCACTGCTGGAGTGACCTAGTCAGGGCAGTGTGTATAAGGATTGCCTGATACTGTTTATGCAGCAAAACTTTGAAAGCCTGCCCCCGAAGGGGAACTCACAGTGAGACCTGGCTGGAGACCAAGTCACAAAGCAGACATTGCAACTCTGTGAGTATGTGAGGAGCTGCAATGGTTGGATCAATGAGTAGCAGTGTCTAAAAGTCTCTTTTTGTAGGTCTGTCTACAATCTCAAATGAGCTGCTTGCCTGGTCGCACCACCACCTAATGATTCAGATTTATTAAGATACTAGAAGTCTAAATACTAAGATTGGTGAACTGGAGTGCCTCATATTAAATGATGGCATTGATATGCTAGGCATCATGGAAACTTTGTGGAATGAGGTTAATCAATAGGACATAGTAATAACAAGGTATGCAATAATATATATATGACAGAGTAGGGTCGTGCTGGTGTGAGAGGGGCATGGCATTGCGAAAAACTGCATTAGCTAAATAAAGTAAAAATCTTAAATGAATCAAACTGTACCATAAAATCTCTATGAATAGAAATTCCATGCTTGAACAATAAGAGTTAAGAAATAGGAATATACTACCGACCACCTGATCAGAATGGCAACGGTGACTGGGAAATCTCAGGGAGATGAGAGAAAGCCAGAAAACACAATAATGGGGGATTTCAACTATCCTTGTATTGGCTTGGTATGTGCCTCTGGAAGGCATGAAGGATAAAATGTCTACACACAATAAATGATCACTTCTTGGAGCAGCCTGTTCGGAACCCACAGGGGAGAGGAAATTCTTGATTTAGTCCTAAGGGACCATAGGATCCATTCCAGGAGACAAATCTATTTCATCGTGGTTGCTGTTACTGAGTGGTTCAGCTATGTTCAACATCCTTATGGAAGGAAATGCCAAAGAAACCACCACAGTAGCATAAACTTCAAAAAGGGAAACTATGCAAAAAGGAGGAAGCTAGTTAAACAGAAATTAAAATGAACAGTCACAAGGAGAAAATTCTGCACACTGTATAAAGACTATTTAAAAACACAATATGCAGGCTCAAACTAAATGTATACCCAAAACAAAAAACAAAACCCAACAATTAGCAGACCAAAAAAAATACCACCATGGCTAAACAGCAGAGCAATATAGGCAGTTGGAGGCAAAAAGCATCTTTTAAAAATTGGAATTCTAGTGAGGAAAATAAAGGAGCATAAACTCTGGCAAGTCAAGAATAAAAGTACAATAAGGCAAGCAAAGAAAGAATTTTAAAAGCAACTAGCTAAGGACACACAAATTATCACCTCCTTTTTTTTTTTTTTGGTTGCTCCATTAAAAAAAAAAACATTAGAATCAGAAAAGGTGAAGAGAGGGACAATGAAAATAACTAGGGTTATGAAATACCTCTATGAGGGGAGAGGAGAAGGAGACAACTAAGAGGAGGTATGATAGAGGTTTATAAAATCATGAATGGTATGGAGAAAGTGACTAGGGAAAAGTTATTTACCCCTTCACATCACACAAGAGCTAGGAGTCACCAATGAAAATAGCAGAGTAGGTTTACACCATATCTGTGGAATTCATTGTCATGGGAGTGTTGTGAAGGCCAGAAGTATAACTGGGTTCAAAAATGAATTAGATAAGTTCATGGAGGATGTGTCCATCAATGGCTATTAGCCAAGATGGTCACAGATGCAGCTCCATGTTCTGGGTGTCCCTAAACCTGCATCTGCCAGAAACCGAGATTGGATAACAGGGGATAGATCACTTGAAATGACCCTGTTCTGTTTATTCCTTCTGAAATATCCAGCACTGGACACTGTCAGAGGCAGGATATTGAACTGAATAGATCATTGGTCTGACCCAGTATGCCATTCTCTTGATAAGTAGGGCCTCACCAGAGTCCACTTAATTCTGCTGCTGTCCTTTTAATAGTCCCTTGCTGCAGAGCCTTCAGTCTGCCTTGTATCTTGCCACAGAGTCCCCAGAGGAAAAGAAATAAGCCCACTTAGGATCCTTGAGTACAGTCTTGGCTATGTGCTAAATAGTGCATTTCCAAAAGATTAGAGCTCTTTCTTTTCTTTGAGAGCCTCCTACCACCCAAAATCCAAGTTTATGTATAGCCATGATTACTTTTGAAGTGTCAGTAGAGGAATTATGGATAGACAGCTTCAGCAAATTAAACTCTCTTTGGTGGTCCTCTTCCATTTTCACCAATAGATCTCTTCCCCTCTGGTGCTTCTGATTTACATCATACTAGTATTCTTATAGAACACTCCATAATTTGACAATCTGTAGTGAACCATTTTTTCCCTTTGGCTGATGTGTGTGGATCTTTTCCTTATATGGAGGAAAAAAAAAAGTGTTTGCTTTTAAGCACTCTTCTGCAAACATTGTTTGGGAAATATCACTCATTTTTATTTAATTCTCAGAATTTTAATAAGACACTGAGCATTAATATTTAAATTCACTTATAAAATTATTTTCCATGGTAGTATTTGCTCAGTTTTATGACTAACTGAAGCTCAATACATTTGCATTTCAGGGAGCTCAGATGAATTACGAACTCTTGTCTGCCACTGTAAGTGGAGTTCATTTAGACTCATGTTCCATACAAAAGAGTCCCTAAAGACACCAAACAAACTACCAGAAACTGTGACTGATGATGAAAGCAGAATGAGAAAGCATTGTGAATCCTATGCAAAACTGTTACTCAGTAGGGATGGTTTTGTGCATTCAAATTGGTGTTACACTGACTTGACTGAAGTTAGTGCCACTAAAAGAGAATAAATAATCATTTTTAAATTGTGCAGTTTGTATAACCTTGGGTAATCAGTATTACATTGCTTAAAGTAAAATTCATTTCCTCACAGATATGTGCTGATGTATCTGATGAAGTGGGTATTCACCCACGAAAGCTCATGCTCCAAAACGTCTGTTAGTCTATAAGGTGCCCCAGGATTCTTTGCTGCTTGTGCTGATGTAATATTCCTGAGGGTTATGTACTAATACCCTTTCTCATAATGATTTCGATGGGATTATGCAAGGTGTGAGATCTATTCTATATGTGAAAAGAGGAGGATACAACAGTATGCCCAAATTTCTTCTCCATTTTAAATTAGATGCAGAACTATTTTTCATTTTCAGTCCAAATCTTTTTGTAGTATTCCTGATACCCTTAAATAGCTGTGTTCTACCCCAGAAATATTTGCATATCACTGTTGGATGCGGGCAAGAGATCATATGTACTGTTGTTGTAGTATGTAGTATGAGATCCTTCAAGGTATAAGTAATTCTATAAGTGGAAAGCTTCTGCCAGGTGTTGGTGAGAGGAATGGGATGAGTTAGAGTAGTTAGGGGTCCCTCTTGCAAGCAATGGGTTTGTGTATGAAAGAAGAAAATCTTGGAAAGGAACAGGAACAGAATTAACTTGAGAAAACACTCTCCCATGGTAACACTTTCAGTAGTCCTTTAACTCAGTCCCCCACATGTCCATATGAGCATTAAATAAAGTTCATGTCACTTCTTCATACACTAAGCCCTGATCATGGTTTGGTATCAGTGGTAGCCTATTCCCAGCATCCTGACATGCATTCAGGAAGGCTTGTTTCTGGTCCCTTGGGAAGTGCTACCTGGTCCTGTCCTGAGGCTTCACCACATAATCCAGCTATCATGAGTTCAGCTTTTAGTGGCCGGGTAGAAAGTACCTCACAGAAATTCACTACTCTGTTGGTAAACTCTACAGTTTCACTGAAGACCCCTCTCTGTGTTCCACTCCACTGAGGAGGAGCTGCCTCTGTGTCTCTTGCCATTGAAGAATCCTGCCATTAAAACAAACAGCGTGGCTTTCCCTTGGACTGGACAGTCTGGGGCTAAGCAAGCCCTGATTACATGATGAGTCTGAGGGGAATCAAGTGATCTCAGGTTATAAGGCAGCAGGAAGCAACAGGGAGGGGTAAACAGAGACAGCAAGAAGCAGGAGGAAACTCTTCAGACACTGAGAGGGACCCTGTCCAAGAAACAAAAGAGGTACTTACCGCAGACCCTTAGGGAGTATGGGACTGTGTTCAGCTGAAACTGGAGAGAAGTCTACATGGACTGGTGTTTTGTTCTGAAATGTTTTGTGTTGGACTAATAGGAGAGAGACCCTGAACTGGAGTTGGTCTCTGGAGGGCCAGTATGCACCAGAGGCCTCAATAAATAGGATCCCTTTTGGGAATTCTTTGAATTACTTTTAAAGGGCCCTGAAGAGACAGCATTACCCATGGGTACTGGAACAATTTTCATAGCAGGGGTGCTCATGATAGAAATCATGTATTTAGTGTTTATTACTATTTCAAGCCAGGGGGTGCAGTAGTTCCACTGGCATGGCCTAAGAGGCAGGATGCCATGGAGCAACATCTGTCTGAGAGGAGTGCTCAAGAGACAAGAAGAAGCCACCTCACTACAAGGATCTTCAGTGGAAAGGAACCAATAGCAGAGATAACCTTTGGGGAAAAAAACCCTTGCCATGAGTTAAAACCCCTTTTCTCCTAGTACAGATCAGTTCCACTACACAACCAATTCTGAGACTATAGTGACTCCTAAAGTATCACTAGAAGAACCCAGGGCACAAAACTTATGCAAATCAGGTTTGCTGGAGCTGTACTCTTCTTGTTCACTAACAAATGGGAGCAGATAGCTCTTCATCTTCAGGAACTACAGGCCACAGGCTCACTTCACTGTAGAGGTATTACTGAACAGCAGTGTTCATAAGGCTATGCAAATTACGGTCCTATGAACTCACAAAGGAAAACTATACTGGAGCAACCCTACTTTCTTTCACTGCTTCTTGTTCTGGAGGAAGCCTTTCAACATTCTATTAGGGGTCTGCATAGCATCCCATGCTAGGGAGCCTGCCCAGGAAATACAATGTGCTGAATCAGAAAATCTCCTGAGTCCCTAGGCCTTCCCTATGCTTCCTGTGCCTTCTCCCACTTTCTGTGGAGTTTTTTTGGAGGGAGAGTGCTATCTAAGGCCCTGTGTCCAACTGTGCTTTGTGGGCTGCTGGCACTACTGTATCTCCTCGTAGCTTAGGTTCCACTGGCAGAAGTTTATTGGTCCCAGAAATTATCAGCTCCCATCTGCTATCACCACTGGCTTCCCAGGAAGCTTCATATTTGTTTAGAAAATAAATTCCATGGCTTTAACTGATATTTCACACGTTTAGACTTTTGTGTGTGCAATATTACAACTGCTTCTTCTTGGATTTCTCATTGGTCTGCATCGGTCTATGCTGATATTAACTTTACTGTACAGTCTGTAGTAGAAACCATATAGAACTAGAGTCTGTCTCAGAGTTCTAAAAGATGTATAGTGATGTACACCTACATAAATAGATGTTAGTGATAAAAGTGGCCTTAATAAGCAACACACACCACAGAACTATTAAAAGAGGCAGAGCTGCAGCTGTTGACCTGTTGAAGGGAAAATTGTGCTCTTATGGGAAAATTGAATGTCAGTAGCTCTGATTAATTGAAGGAACAGGAGAAGATCTCGTGCTTAGTGCAAATGCTGTTGTTGCTATTATAGCAGCACTTACCTACTTATTAGAACTGGTTGGAAAACTTCCTGTGGATTTTTTGGCAGAAATTTGTTTATATTTTTTCACAGAGCTCTACTATTTATTCTGTCTTCATCAGGGTAGTATCTGAGCAATCTGGGCCTGATCCAATGCCCACTGAAGTCAATGGGAATCCTTCTGCCCATCAAAATAGGGAAATTGATTTAATGGGTTTTGGATTAGGTTCTTGCACCTGCCATAATTACTAATGATGGCTATAATTTGCCACTACCTCTGTCTCTATTCAGCTACTCTTGTACCATGTATGCATGATTTTTGCTCTGCCTTCTTTAGAGACTCAGATCTGTGAGCTGCTGAGTGCCTCTTTCTTCTGTAGAATTTTGTGGGGTATCATGGTGCTCAGCACCTTGAAAGACTAGGCCCCTAAAGAGAACAATATTTTTCAGGGCTCTGCTGGTGATTTTACAAGTGGAGTGTCTTTTCCCCCTGGGCCCTGCTCTTTTGCTCCCCTATTCCAGTTTCCATTTTGTTTCTGTGGTAATCTCCTGCCTCTATTCTGCTTCTTTATCTCCCCTTCCAACATAAAGGATAAAAAGAGGGATAAAACAGCCATTTTATTTTCATTTGCAACACAAAAGTAAGACATGAAGAGACACAGTAAGACTGAAATTTTACACATTCTTTGTTCATCTGGGAGCTAGGAGAAATGTTAGCTTCTCTTACAAGGTGCTATAGAGGACACCAAGTTCAAATACTCAGAATTGTGCTTCATAATAATTTCTATCAATCAAGTACATGTAAACCCAAAGCTGGATGAGCTTGGAGATAAATCTACCTGAGAAGCAGGTTGCTCTCTTGCTTGCCAATTTCATATATACACAGGGAAAGCTGATTTAAAGTCAACAAAGAATTTTAAAGTGACAGAAAATTCTATGCCAGTAGGAAATGAGGTTTTATTTTATATGAAGCAGATAAGTTAGAAGCAATTCAAGAGAAGCCAGATGATGTTATGCCCAAATTGATGAGAGGGATGGGTTATATAAATAACAGCAATATTTATGGGGAATGTAGTGAAGTAATATGTGAGAAGTGGACAAATAAACAATCATTCCATAAGAGTTGAAAACTAGTCACCACTTTAAAGTCAGCAAGGATATATGTTGCTGGGTATTAGTAGCAGGTGGGAAGGAGAAAACTTAGCAAGCATGGCTGTAATAATGTCCAGAGCTTTCATGAAGCTTTTGATGTTAATTCCATCTTCTCCTAGTGTTTTCTCTGGCACCAATTTTCTCCCTCCAGTTCCCAGTTCTATTGTACTGTCTGTAATACTCTGGGAATAGCTAGTAAGAGCTTACACTGTGGAAGCCCTAAAACTGGTTGGATTTAAATGTAGTGATAGGCTATGGCCCCAGAGATTTGACCTAAAACATGACTTCAGAGTAGGAGAGCTGGAAGTGTTGCATAGATGGCTAGAGGAGCCCAGAGCAGCATATTCGAGATGGATAGATGAAATGTAATTGAAAACATACTACGATTCCACAGTTAGATATGGGGATGAAATATCCCCTAACTAAACATACAATTACAATTCAGAGGAATATGTGGCCAAAAATGACTCAGTGCCCATTCCTTTCCCTATGATGGCGAACATCATGCAAACCGATACTAACTACCTTTTCCTAGAGAGACAAGGTGGTTGAGGACAATATCTTTTACTGGACCAACTTCCATTGATAAGACAGAAGTTGGTCCAATAAAAATTATTACCTCACGCAGCTTGACTTTTTGATAACCTGGGATCAACACAACTACAACACCACATCTTTCTTAAGTTATAGGGGGTGCTGCTGCTCAAGTTGGGTGAGATAAATACTAGAATACACTGAATATCAGCAGATATTAAACTCCTTCAGGTTCCAAAATATAGCAAATATTCTTATTGTTGTTTGGTACATACTTTATATTGTTCACTAATCCCTGCCACCCACAAATTTATAAGAAATTATCAACCACCTCCTCCCATCCTAGGTCCTATGCAGAACTGGGTAAGCTATTCATAGAGGAAAATTTGTCTGTAGAATTTCAGACCCAGTTTGTGAATTATCTGTGAACAGACTGATTTTTTTTTCATTTTTTTAAAAATCATAATAGGTTGAAACATGTTAGCCTGAAGTGATACATGCAAAGAGTTCAAGTACATGAAAGCATATTGCAAAAAATCACCTGTCTGTTTCTCAGATCACTTGACATATATTTGTAAATGGGAAATTATAAGCCAACAGTAGGACAGAATGTGCAAGCTATGATTCCACTGACATCACAAAGGGAATCCATAAATTATCCCAGAATTCTCCATTGAGAGGTAGCTTAAACATATCTGATTTTCTTGCTTCTTAAAATGGGAAGGGAGAAGAAGAGTTCAATGAAATGTTTAATTTTCCATTAAATGTTAATGTACATATTTTTGTATATTGTATAAATTAATCTATATGAGGTCCTCAATATATTTAAATATGAAATACATGTTTTGAGCTAGGTCTGAATATTTTTTTTTGGAAGCAGAGCTTTAGTTTGGACCCCTCTTTGTAAAAGTATTTCTGTAGAACCAATAATCCAATAAAAGATCACTGTAGAATTAGAGTCATCATTCACTGTCACACATAGTAACATAAACAAAAGTGAAAATGGCAGCCAACAGAATAATAAAGAGCATTTCAGCTATGTTCATTTGTTGTATGAAACTGTCTCCTATTTGAAAGACTTTTCTCATGAACTCGATCTATTTGAAAATCAGTCACACAGATGTGTGTGTTAGTAGCATAAATGATGAGCCGATTACTTTGGAAATTAACACATTTCTGAGAGTTACTCTCTCGATGGTTAAAATAGCACATAACATTCTCTTGAGCCAGGTTGTTCTCTTATTTCCCCCCTTCAGATCTAAAAAAAATTGTTTAACATTCACCAAGGCCCAGGTCCTCAGTGTTATTTAGGCACCCAGCTCCCACTGATTTCAATGGAAGCTAAGAGCCTAAATACCTTTTGAGGATTTTGGTCTAAGTGATTAAAATAAGGATGGACTTTGTGATATTCTGTCAGCAGATAGTGAGACCAAATTACTGTTTTTTCTTTTGATATTTACCTGATCACTAGCATTGTCAGAATATGCATAGCTACTCTCTCGTTACATCTTTCATGGTATGTTCAAGCAGTTTAAAAATCCTGGGAGACAGCAATGCAACCCACCTGAAACCCCAGAACTGTTGTGTTTTCTAGAGTATTTTCTTTGTGATACTTTCTTAATTCTTAAAATTCCTCCCAGTAAATAAAATCTCAAACCCACAATGTCCTTTTTACCAGGCCTGAGGCATGAGAAGACTATTACAGCACTGCTGACTGCTTGCTGGTTAATCTTCTCTGTGCAGGTTGGAGATTGAACTCCAACCAGTTAAGTATTAATCTTTACCATTGGCTCTGTCTGTTTCTGCATATAGTCTCTGTATAAAATTTCCATAGAGGTCTCCGTATCACACTATCACGTGTATCTGATATCCACTTCTTGTGATTTTTATTTTCTGATTCTGATATAACCAGTGTCTCCAAAGATGTTGGCGTCTATTCTAATTGTCAGGTTTCAGAGTAGCAGCTGTGTTAGTCTGTGGCCTGGTCTACACTACGCGTTTAAACCGACTTTAGCAGCGTTAAACCGTTAAACCTGTCCACACTACGAGGCCCTTTATATCGATATAAAGAGCTCTTTAAATCAGTTTCTGTACTCCTCCCCAATGAGAGGAGTAGCACTAAAATTGGTATTACCATATCGGTTTAGGGTTAGTGTGGCCGCAAATTGACGGTATTGTCCTCCGGGCGGTATCCCACAGTGCACCACTGTGACCGCTCTGGACAGCAATCTGAACTCAGATGCAGTGGCCAGGTAAACAGGAAAAGCCCAGCGAACTTTTGAATTTCATTTCCTGTTTGCCCAGTGTGGAGCTCTGATCAGCACAGGTGGCAATGCAGTCCCAAATTGAAAAAGAGCTCCAGCATGGACCGTATGGGAGATACTGGATCTGATCGCTATATGGGGAGACAAATCTGTTCTTTCAGAGCTCCGTTACAGAAGACAAAATGCCAAAGCGTTTGAAAAAAATCTCCAGGCTACACAGTGCTGCATGACAAGCGTAACGGAAAGCTAAAGAATCAAATGGACACTCATGGAGGGAGGGAGGGGGTACTGAGGACTCCAGCTATCCTACAGTCCCCAGCAGTCTCCAAAAAATATTTACATTCTTGGCTGAACTCCCAATGCCTGTAGGTTCGAACACATTGTCCGGCGTGGTTCAGGGTATAGCTCAACAATTTACTCCTTCCCCCCCACGTGAAAGAAAAGGGAAAGAAATTGTTTCTTGACTTCTTTCAATGTCACCCTATGTCTACTGAATGCTACTGGTAGACGCGATGCTGCAGCAGTGGGGGGAGGGATAGCTCAGTGGTTTGAGCATTGGCCTGCTAAACCCAGGGTTGTGAGCTCAATCCCTGAGAGAGCTATTTGGAGATTGGCCCTGCTTTGAGCAGGGGGTTGGCCTAGATGATCTCCTGAGGTCCCTTCCAGCACAGCAGTATCCACTCCTCTCCCCTCCCTGGTGGCAGATGGTGCAGTAGGACTGCTAGCTGTCCTTGTCATCAGCCTGTGAGTGCTCCTGGCTGGCCTCAGGTGAGGCTGGCTGGGGGCGCCTGGGTAAAAATAGGAATGATCCCCAGTAGATGCTACAGAACAGCTGGTAACTGTCCTCATCATAGCAACTAGGGGCTGAGCTCCATCAGCCCCCTCCGTTTCCTGTGTAAAGAAAAGATTCTGTACTGCCTGGACTATCATAGCAGCAGGATGCTGGGCTCCTCTCCTCTGCATCGCTTAATGTCCTTCCTGGACTGTCATAGCAGCGGGAGGCTGCCTCCCCCTCTTTTTATCTCACTAACAAGTCACTGTTTCTTATTCCTGCATTCTTTATAACTTCATGACACAAATGGGGGGGGGACACTGCCACGGTAGTCCAGGAAGGTTGGGGAGGAGGGAAGCAATGGGTGAGGTTGTTGCAGGGGCAATCCCCGTGAATGGCATGCAGCTCATCATTTCTGCGGGATCTGACATGGAGCAGCTGTGCTCTCTGATACACTGGTTCTCTAGTACACTTGCCCCATATTCTAGGCAGGACTGACTCTATTTTTAGATACCACAAAGGAGGGATTGACTCGGGGAGTCATTCCCATTTTTGCCTTTGTGCCCCCGGCCGACCTCAGCCAGGGGCACCCATGATAGCAGCAGACAGTACAGAACAACAGATAACCATCATCTCATTGCCAATTTACAATGGCAGCAGATGGTACAGAACGACTGGTAACCATCTTTGCTATCATGCAAAAGTAAATGAATGCTGCTGTGTAGCACTGCAGTATTGCCTCTGTCAGCGGCATCAGGTAGACATACGGTGACAGTAAAAAAAAAAGCTGAACCAGCTCCATGGTTGCCGTGCTATGGCGTCTGCCAGGGAAATCCAGGGAAAAAGGGCGCGAAATGATTGTCTGCCATTGCTTTCCCAGAGGAAGGAATGAGTGACAACATTTACCCAGAACTACCCGCGACAATGATTTTTGCCCCATCAGGCACTGGGATCTCAACCCAGAATTCCAAGGGGCGGGGGAGACTGCAGGAACTATGGGATAGCTACAGAATAGCTACCCACAGGGCAACGCTCTGGAAATCAACGCTAGCCTCGGACCATGGATGCACACCACCGAATTAATGTGCTTAGTGTGGCCACGTGCACTCGACTTTATACAATCTGTTTTACAAAACCGGTTTATGTAAAATCGGAATAATCCTGTAGTGTAGACGTACCCTGTGTCTGCAAAAAGAACAGGACTATTTGTGGCACCTCAGAGACTAACAAATTTATTTGAGCCTAAGCTTTCGTGGGCTACAGCCCACTTCATCGGATGCATGTAGGGGAAAATACAATAGGAAGAGATATTATATAAGCAGAGAGCATGAAACAATGGGTGTTACCATATACACTATAAGGTAATGGTAATACCTTATATAATAATAATAATTAATACTGTATTTTCCATTACATGCATCCTATGAAGTGGGCTGTAGCCCAAGAAAGTTTATGCTCAGATAAATTTGTTAGTCTCTAAGGTGCCACAAGTACTCCTGTTCTTATTCTGATTGTGTGTTTCTAGCTACTATGACATGACATACTTCTGATTTAGATATCTGTTGGCATTGTACGGTCAAGTCATAGGTGCCTTTTAAGTTTATTTTACAAATCTGTGCTGACTGTAGTGGTGGCCTTACCTGTATAGATAACTTTTTCATCAGTGGTTTTTGTTATCTGGAACTGTCATATGTTCTATTGCTCTCAATAACATTAGTTCACAAAAGTATATGGGACTTCAGGATCCTATTTCTGTAACTAAAGTGGCATGCACTACAGCCTTGCAAGTGCTTTTCCAAGAAGCTTGGAGAATATCACCTACAGTGCTTTAATATCAGACAGTACCTCAACCTGTACTCCATATATGTACTGATGAAATTTCTTTGTGGCAAACACAATAGCAAGTAGTTTTGGATCAGGAGTTCTGGCACGTGGAAATATGGCCTCTGCCTTGCAGTAGACAAGCTCCTAAACATTCTTTGGATACATATGTCATAAACAGATGGTAAGGGGGTTAATGTCTCTTGTACCTGTAAAGGGTTAACAAGCTCAGTAAACCTGGCTAACACCTGACCAGAGGACCAATTGGGAGGCAAGATACTTTCAAATCTTGGTGAAGGGAAGTCTTTGTTTTGTGCTGTTTTCTTTGTCTTCTGTTCTCTCTGGGGTCTGAGAGGGACCAGACATGCTCTCCAATCTTTCTGAAAAAGTCTCTTCTATTCAATACTGTAAGTACTAGATAGCAAGCGGATTAGGCATTTGTTTGTTTTCTTTATTGCAAATGTGTATTTTGCTGGAAGGATTTTAACTCTGTTTGCTGTAACTTGTATCCTTAGGCTGGGAGGGGGAGTCCCTCTGGTCTAGGTGAAGCTGAAAGACCCTGTAACATTTTCCATTTTGATTTTACAGAGATAATTTTTACTTTTTTCTTTCTTTAATTAAAAGCTTTTCTTTTAAGAACCTGACTGATTTTTTTATTCTTGTGTGAGTCCCCAAGGGACGGGGTCTGGACTCACCAGGGATTGGTGGAGGGAAAGGAGAGAAGGGGGAGGGAAAGGTTAATTTCTCTCTGTGTTAGGATCACTGTCTCTCTCTCAGGGAGAGTCTGGGAGGGGGAGAGAAGGGGAGGGAAGGTGAATTTCCTTTCTGTTTTAAGATTCATGGAGTTTGAATCACAGTGATCTCCCAGTGTAACCCGGGGGGCAGGAAATTTGGGAGGAAGAAAGGAGGGGGGAATGGTTTATTTCCCTTTGTTTTGAGACCCAGGGGATTTGGGTCTTGGGTTCCCCAGGAAAGGTTTAGGGGGACAGAGAGTGTACCCAAAAACTATATTTTGGGTTGGTGGCAGTGTGATAAGATCTAAACTAGGAATTAAGCTTAGAAGGGAATAAGCAGGTCCCCACTTTCTGGATGCTAAAGTTCAAAGTGGGAAGCAGACCCTGACAATATGCTTGAAGGGTGACTAGCTTGTTGCAGTCATAGAATCTGACTGCTGATGTGTTACAGAACACTGCCATGTTCCCATGACCACTGCCAAGCTATACTCTTGAATAGCAATTGTCTCAGTGGAGCAGTCAAAGTTGCTTCATCTGAGCCGTACTGCACAAGGAATGTGATCCCCAGGATCTTTTGTAATGCCTTAGGTCCTGCAGAGCTTTCATATTAGTTATGACTTCAACTTTACTGTCATCTGGCCAGATTCCTTGTGATGAGACTGTTTGTGTATTTTGGTGTTTTATCATGAATTGGATTTCATCCAGGTTGAAGCTGGTATTCTGTGCTTGAGCCCTTGTCCTCTCTTTCTCAGTATTTGATCATAGCCTCCCTGAGTTGGTGCTATCATACCATATGCTATTATACAGACAGCTGCAATATCTCCAAATGTTTCACTAATTCTTTTGTTGAAACACTTCCCTAGTTGACTTTACTCCAAAAGGTAGATAGAGAAACTTGATCCTGCCCCAGGGAGTATTGAAAGTGCACAGTTCATTTGATTCTTTATCTAAGACGTGCCAATATCCATCTTTTTAATCAATTATAGTGAATATGCTTTTACCAGCTAGCTGACATTGGGCATATCATAAACAGATTGTTAAGGGTTAATGTCTCTTCTACCTGTAAAGGATTACAAGCAGGGAACTGGACACCTGACCAGAAGACCAATCAGAAGACAAGATACTTTTAAATTTGGGTGGAGGGAAGCTTTTGTGTGTGTTCTTTGTCCGTTGTGTGTTCTTCTCTAGGAGGGTCTGAGAGAGACCAGACATTACTACAGGCTCTCTAAGTTTCTTTTCAAATAGTAAGTAAAAACAGGCGGTTTAGGCTTTTTGATTGTTTTACTCTATTTGCAATTGTGGATCTGGCTGGTTAACTTTTATATGTGTAGTTGCTGGGAATATTTTGATTTGTATTGGTACTGGGGGGAAAGTCTCTTTCTGGTATCTGTAAGCTATAGGACCCTGTAATATTTACATCTTGAAGTTACAGAGATAATTCTTTACTTTTTCCTTTCTTTTATTAAAAGATTTCTTTTCAGAGAACCTGATTGATTTTTTTTTCTTGTTTCCCTTGTTTTATTGGGATAACTCACCAGGACAGGTGGGGGAGACAGGAGGGGGGAGAGAGAGAATCTCTCTTTGTTTTCCTTGAATCTGTTTGCCTCTTTGTGGAAGGGAAGGGAGATGCGTCTCTGTTTGGTGATTTAAGAGGTTGGATCACTATCTCTCAGGATAGCTCAGGGAGGGAAATTCTGGGAGGGGGAAAGGTGGGGGAATGGTTTATTTCTCCTTGTTTTAAGAACCAAAGGGATCTGGGTTCTTGGGGTCCCCAGGGAAGGTTGGGGAGGTCAGAGTGCCCCAAAACACTATATTTTTGGGTGGTGGCAGTGCTATCAGTTCTAAGCTGGTAATTAAGCTTAGAGGATGGTCCTGCCATGAGGGCAGAGGACTGGACTCGATGACCTCTCGAGGTCCCTTCCAGTCCTAGAGTCTATGAGTCTATGATTCAGGTGCTAGTATTTCATTTTCTGAACTCTAAGGTTCAGATCTGAGAGGGAATGCTATGACAGGGCATCAATGAGGAACTGCCCCAATGAGTACTGGTGATAGAGTAATGCTGCTTCAGATTAGCCTTAATAGTATCCCTGGCATGCAAACAAATCCATATCTTGCTGCTTTTCTTCAGTTATGACCCAGCTGTTAACTCGTAGATTGGGTGCATTCACTTTGTCTATCAACCTTTTCCTTTTCTAAATGTCTGAGTGCATCTCTGGGTCTGTCACTACAAAGGTTATATTTCTGCAACCATATATGACTGATGGGTATGTATATATGTGATGCTTTTCATGGAACACTGCTAGTCTCCTGAAAACGTCTGGGTATTATGCAATTAATTCTTCTTTATTGCTGAGTGCCTTGGTATGCAGCAAACGTATTTTGCATATTAGGCTTAGCTGTGTGCAAACTTCCCAGGGCAGTGTAGATAATGATGGAGATAATGGTGTAGATAATGATGAAGAACTGTCCTTGTCCTTGCTGCTATTAGTGTGAGTTCTCCTTCAAAGTCCATTTTGGAAAGTCCATCTGCTATAAGCACAACATCAGACGGTTATCTGGATGGAACCTAGTTACATCCGTTTTAAAAAGTGAATTGGTAATACATTAGCTCTAGTTCCAGTATCAAGCTTGAACTTTTTAGGTACATTCATTATATAAGTGTAGACTACCAAGGTTCTTCTGAGTACTCTGTGCAATGTCTATTACCCTGTGATACTGTATCTACAAGAAAAGATTGCTCACACTCTAGTTTAGCTAGAAATTTGCGGCTTTATCTTTTTAGTAAGTTTGTTGTTCTGTACACAGAATAGTGATTTAATTTTCCATGTTTCTTACTTCTAAGTCTGGGCAGACCCTGGTGGGTGTGTCTTAGCACAGTATGTGCACAGGTCTTGTCTGAGTTTCTGGTATGCCTGTTTTGCTTTGGCTCTTAGGTGGTTGGGCACTGCACATCCTGCTCTGAGTAATCTTTTGTGTAACAGCCTGTATGAACTTGTCAGTATGTATCCCAGACATGATTATTTGTGTTTTCATGGCTTTTAGATATCTTCAGAGCCCCTTTTTGCAAGTCCGAATCAGGATCTATCAACAACCTTTCCTTTAGTCCTTTATCAGTGACACTGAACACATCTGAGTATGTCATTTTCAGTAAATCCAAGCTCAGTTTCTTGCCACAGCTCTGTGACATACTTGTCTGTCTGCTCTTCCCCCTAGGTGTGGATGTGACCAGAAGGGATATCATTCAAACACACTTTCCTAGGCATTGTTAAGACCACACAGAAAGTAAAAGCATCTCTGCTGTAAGACTGTTTTATAAACTTCCAGAGTCTCTTCTTCCACTGTGTACAGTAAAATGACACTTTTAAGTCCTTATTATTATCTGTCCTGAACTTTCATATAGATGTGGAAGGATTGTTCCCAATTCTTAGCAAAATTACCAAGGAAAGATGAAAGCAGGGAGTGGTTTTCAACCCTGCATATTTGGATATGTTTAATGTGATGTCCTAGTTTAAATGCTTCACATGTGGCTTCATTTCTGTGTACTCTTTATGTCAAAGTGCTGTGAACCTTCTGGTTGGTTTCTGCTGATTTGCCGTGTTTTCTCTGCATAGGTGCTGTAGGTATTATCCCCTGCCTTGAAGTGGTTTCCATTATATACAAGGCTGACAGTTTGGTTCAGTGATTCTCAGCACCCCCACTACACAAATTGTTCCAGCACCACTGTGTCAAGCAGTTGACACCATTTACTGATCCACTGTGCTCCTAATGGAAAACAGCCATTTCTTCCTTCATGCAGAACGTGGTTACTTCTAACCACATGTCCTGATTTCCAGCATGGCCAGGAAGTCGAGTGTGTTGTCTCTGGAAATGCTGCAGCCCCTGTACTTCAGGAACCCAGAGTGAGTCTAGGGATATAAAGTCTAAATCACACCACTCTTTATTAGATACTTAAGAATTTAATTTAATAAATATAAGTTGGCTTCTACAGACTGAGCATGCAGATGCTGAGTATACCTGCATCATGTGAGACATCCTTCACAATGCAGGGCTCTATGGTGATTACACAGGACTCATTTTAAAGGGACAATACTGCAATATACATGTACCACTTGGATGCCCAGAGCCAGCTAGTACCTTCACTCCATAGAACCTCAGCTGAGTTTTAACGTAGGGTAGCAGAGGTACCAACATCTGCACTTTCCTATGGATGACTCCACCTGCTTGTGCAGCTATTGTAAAGGCATGAGTTCAATTTATATGCCTCTGCACCCACAAGTGTAAGTCTTGTCTTAAAAAATTCACATCTACTAACCACTATTCTTATAATAGGAGCTCCCTTTGAGAACAATAAATCCCAAGAAAAAAGGAGCTGGATATTTCAGGAAAATGGAAAAACAATCCAATGCTTTCAACTTTAGGCTGTTGGTTTGGATTAATCCCAGGATAACAATTACCATGTGATAGTTTATTATCCAATCAGTCAAATGGTGTCAATCAATTCCCAATAACTGTAGATATATTATAAATGCTGCCCTTACACATTACCACTACTTAGCATCTTTCCTGACAAAAAAAAAAGTTGGTAGACACACAAATTATAGTGGGTGCAATAGGCACGGACCAGATCTACTCTTTTCAGCCTCTATCAGAGTTTAAGCTTCTGAGTAGCTAACTTTCTGGATTTGTCAGGGTGGATCTTTTCCTGGGTAATAAATTAACAAATTTAAGTAAATATAACAAAAATGACAACCAGGGGAAATATTTTTATATATAAGACACATACTTATTTGGTTTATAATCCTTAATACTGGGCTGGCTACTTTGTGATGCTTAACCTAAAAAATGGAAAGTCCAGCTTGTTTCTGAAAGTCACTGCCAGGGGCTGAAACAGATTAATCTCAGAAGCACAACTATTGAACTCTTATTCATAAAGATGAGTGTTTTTCCATTTGCCCAAACATGGAATTTGGGATTAATATACTTAGAGCTTGTCTAAAGGCTTGTTTGATTATTTCAGGTAACAATCTATATCCACTATTTCTCCAGTCACTCTTACCTTTCTATCTCAGTTGTTTCCCAGCTTGCCTCCTTTTCCTTCTGTCAATAACATGGTATCTAATTCAGCTCAGCCTTCTGTACTCTTGACTTCTCTTATTTCTCCCACAGCTCTGTCTACTGCAGCTGGCTGAGAAGCTTTTATCCTTTTCCAGGAAAACATCAAAATTTTGAGTCCTTGTCCCAATTCCAAACCAGGAAGAAATGTCAAGATGAAACCAAAAATACTGCTACCCACCATAATTTGGTTCTCTGCTCATTCTCACCTCATCTGTTTTTCTCCTTTCTTACCTTTTGGAGACTTTGTTCTTTGTTATATATTTTTTATGTTTATTCCATCTTCTCCTACTCCTTTCTCTGGCACCAGTTTTCTTCCTCCAGTTTCCAGTCCTATTGTACTCTACATCTGGAATACTCTGGGAATAGCTAGTAAGAGCCTACACCATGGGAAACATCTAACCCAGGAATCCCTGGGCTGGATTTAAATGTAGTGGTAGGCTCTGGCCCCACGGATTGACCATTGATGTAACTTCAGAATAGGAGAGTTTGAGGGGAATTGTTGCAGAGATATCAGGAATGGGTTGGGAAGCCCAGAGTTTTTGAGATGGATATTTGAGATGGATAGATTAAATGTATTTGAAAAATATACTATTATTCCACTGTTAGATATGGGGATGAAGTATCCATAGTTCTAGGTAAGAACAAGGACTGTGTATTCTGTGGAGGCAGCATGCTCAGGGAAGGGTAGAATAATTGATATCATGATCTCCAATGACTTTGTTGCAAACCAAAGAAGCAGTATTAATTAGTTCTTCCCTTTTCCATACAGGCCTTCTCTGTGAGGCAAAGCCACCTCAATGTGGGATTTTAGGGTGAAGGAGAGACAAATGAGGAATTGTAGCAAACTCCTGCAAAAATGCACCAAACATGGAAAAGCACCTCTGAAAATGGATTTTCCTTGTCACATATGATGTGCTCGTAGGCTGCTAGCATTCTCTGCTTTTCATCGACAAGTAGAGGAGAATTATGTTTTAGATGTAATAAAATGGAGATTTCTCTGAGATTCTGATTAATAATGTGTTTCTGATCTTATCAAATAATTAAGTTAAGAATGAATATCTGTGTTTTAAGTTAAAATCTTGAGATTTATGGAAAGTAAAAAGAAGTCGGTGCTTAAGAAATATAATTAAAAAGGTAATTTTGGTTGGTCTTTGCAATCTTTTTAATCTCCAAATGCAAGACTTCAGCTGCTGTAATTGTAACTCATGAGAACCTTGAAAAGGTCTGAGATTTTGATAGGCCCTGTAGAAATTTCCTTGGTTCAAGCTCTTGTAATTTTAGAATTCTGTTTTTATTTTTGGTTTAATGGCAAAAAAGCTAATCATGCCCTCCCCCCCCAAAATAATCAAGACCTGAGGAACCTACTGATTTGCTGTTCTTCCTCAACCTATTAAGTTTTTATCCTCTTAAAATAATCTGAGCGGGAATAAGGGCTATAAAGAAAGGAAGAAAAATCTGTTAGAGATAACTGAGAAATCTTCTAAATATCAGATCACTAAATACCCTGCCACTTTGCTTTCATTTTGTTCTGTATTCAGTATCTTCACTGGTGCCATTCTGGAATCAGTAAGAATTTCAGAATATGGTGTCTTGAGTAGAGCTGGTTGGAACACTTTTGAAGTCCAACTGCTTTGCAAAGATGTCTGTTTTGATGACCTTTTTATTAGGCAGCTTCTTGGTCCAGGGATCTTTCTAGAGAAACTTTTTCAGTGGTGTGTAGTTTCTGGTCATATCCCGTAGCTTCATAGTTATTGTACTTACTTGTGATGTGGGAGACCTAGATTCAAGTCCTTGCTCTGCCCAATTCAAGGTTATCTGGTCTTAAAAATTCTGCTTTGAATCAGGGAAGTGTCAGCTTGACTCTTAAATACTAAAAAAGTGGTTGTAGTGATGATAGATGTCTAGATGAGCTTCAGGTTTGGATAGGAGCTAGCTGTGATGTAGACAAGCCCAAGAATGTTGGTGGGCTAGGGAAGCCACCACAAAAACCTGACAAATTTATACTGGTGCCCCTTAGTGATGGAATGCAAACACCATTTCTAAGGTAGGATTAACACTTGGGGATGCTGTTAGGTCCTGGGCTACTCCTGGATGTCCAGATAGCGGCTGCAGCCACAAGCACTTTTTTCCATCTGCACTTAGAACAAGTCACACATCTTGCTTTCCTGAAAACATTGCCTCAGTTGTCAGTTTGTCACCTCAGTTTAGATCACTGTAATATGCTTAATGTGGGACTACAATTTGGGATCACTCAGAAGCTTAAAATAGTCTAGAATGCTACAGCTTCCTTATTGTGGAGTTGCATATGGAGTTGGATCAGTGCTTCATATTCTATGCTAGCTTTTAATAAGCTTCAGGGTAAAATTCCTTGTGTTGGCTTTAACCTAAGTGGCCTGGGATCTGGTTACCTGAGAGTTCACATCTCTCCCTTTGATATACTGCCAGAGTTGAGAACAGTAGAGGTACTCAAGCTGGAGCTTTGAGTAAATGAGAAGAAATTATTAGAAGGATGTTCTTTGTGAATGGTCTTGGGTTTTGGAATTTGTTGTCTCACACTCTGGACTCCAGAGTCTAGATCTGTTAACTTGCTTAAGACCAACTTCTCTTTTCTCTAGGACTGTTGAGGAGTAGGGGTGGCTGAGGTGGGTATATTTATGGGCCATTTGTTTCCTTTTCTTTGAATGTGACCTTTTTTAATTTATGCAATAGTGCACGGAATTGGTGTCCAAAGATATATTTTTAGAAGTATGAAGAAATTAATAAAAAATACTCCCCGTTATACAGATCATCTAAAGATCTTTCTGTCATTGTTGGTTTCTCAGTGGATCCCTCTCACTGAAGGGGAGGATTTTCATAAGTGCAGAAATGTGAAGATGTCTCCTCAGCCCCTTATCTTCAGTTTGAACCTTCTCAACTCCTCTCTCAGCTGCAAATCCATATACCCAAATCTCCCACCTAGAACTAGGCAAAATTTTTCAGCCATAATTTATTCACTGAAATATTCAGTTTTTGGTTGTCCTGGAAGTGTTAATGAATTTGACAGAATTCTCATAATAACTTTTGGCAAAACAAACAAACTGGGGCCAGAGGGCTAGATTCACAAAATGACTGGAGGTGGAGGAGGTAATGCCCTTCTCATCACCTTCAACACTTTGTCTAGGGAACTCACCTGGGATGTGGGCCTTGTGGGTTCAATTCCCCCTCTGCTAAAGAGTGGGAATTTGAACTTGGGTCTCACCACCTCCCAGGTGAGTCCTATTAACCAGCAGGTTATAGAGGAAGATGAAATTGTGGAAGAACAAATTTAAAAACTGCTCCAATTGTTATTTAATTATTTATACAAAGTAGAACAGCTTCAAGATAGACCGAGAAACCCACCCCCAGAATAGCTTATGGAGCCTAGTAGTTAGGGCACTCACCTGGGAGGATAGGAGACCCAAGTTCATTATGCTGTTCCACATCAGGAAGGGAATTTAAATACAGGACAGGGGGATTGGATTAGGTTTGACCCAAATCTTTAGAATTGCCAGTGAAATGAAAAAAATGAATTGTAGGAGCAGAGCTGAGCAAACCTTTGAGTAAAGATATCCTCAGACTCACTATCTCATTCTTATCAGCTGCTACTACATGAACCAAGAGCTCTGAACCTGAATGATGAGATGGTCTCAGGCCTATCCACTTTCTCCACTTGCCATGGCCTTTGGTTCTCAAAGTGCCAAGAACTAAGGATCACTGAGGCTTCTCTCTTTCAGTTTTTATTTATGAGAAGACACCAGTAGTAGTACACAAAGAATTTAAACTCTGAAATAATATGTCTTATTCATGCAAAAAGAGCCCTGAAAAAGAACAATTGAAGTAGATGACAAGAAGTAAAGCTTAGTTGTTAAAAGTGCCACAGCTTTCTAAGCTTTCAGAAAACCTCAACAGTGGTCAGAAATGGAATCAATGTACAATTTTTGAACTTTCTTTTAGTTGAAAGCTATTTAAAAGTTCAACTTTTTAATCAGTGTCTCACACAAGGAAACAATAATTGAGGCTATCTAAGTTTTTATATGCTGTCCTTGGGCGTGCAATAGTACTTTGTTCTGCATTTAGGCGGTTAATGCAGTAGATGCTTACTGTGGGCACCTAAAAGGGTTTTGGGTGCTCAGATGTGAAATTAGTTGCCCTGAGATACCCAGGGCCTGGTTCTCTATTCTGCTATAGTGGATTTACACTGTCATAATTGCATAACTTGTATGGATTCAACTGATAATGGAGTGGAGCATCAGGACCATATTTTACCTCAAGGGCCCATTTTGGAAAAGTGCTCTTCTGTTAAATTGCCATTAAATAACTTGAATGCTTCTCCAAGGAAGCATTTAGCTCTGAGGAAGTTGCATTTTAGTCCTCTTTGGCAACTAATTAGTTAATAATGAACTCGTCATTGAATACACATGTACAATTTTATATAACTGGTGTGATGGGGCAAGGCCAGATGGCTACAGTAAAGTACTGAGGAACAGGTATGTTAGCCCCAGGCTAAATAAATACCTAGTACCCTGGTAACCAAGTGGCAGTTGCTCCAGGTTAATCAAGGCACCTGGGGCCAATTAAGATCTTTCTAGAAGGCAGTGGAGATAGCTACATTGATTAGAACACCTGCAGCCAATCAAGGCAGGCTAATCAGGGCACCTGGGTTTAAAAAGGAGCTCACTCCAGTCAGGCGGGGAGGAGCCAGAAGAGAGGAAGTGCGTGTGAGGAGCCGGGAGCAAAAGACACAAAGAGTTGAGACTGAGAGGGTGTGCTACTGGAGGATTGAGGAATTATCAGACAATCAAGCATTATCAGACACCAGGAGGAAAATCCTGTGGTGAGGATAAAGAAGGTGTTTGGAGGAGGCCATGGGCATGTAGCCCAGGGAGTTGTAGCTGTCATGCAGCTGTTATAGGAGGCACTATAGACAGCTGCAATCCACAGGGCCCTGGGCTGGAACCCGGAGTAGAGGGCGGGCCCGGGTTCCCCCGAAACCTCGCAACTCCTGATCAGACACAGGAGGAGTTGACCCAGACTGTGGGTCTGGGTTCCACCAGAGAGGAAGATCACTGAGGTGAGCAAATCCGCCAATAAGCGCAGGACCCACCAAGGTAGAGGAGGAATTTTGTCACGCTGGATAACCTATAACTATGGATGTAACAAAGACTATATGAAATGAAGTCCTGGACTGCTACTATACATCACCCTTACAACACATCTCTATTGCTCTCAGACATCTTCTACTTGTACATCTGTATCTTCCTTTAAATAAGAGACAGTTTTCCGATATCATAGGAAATCTTCTCTTGTTTGTCTTCTGTGGTACAATCCCTGCCATGTCAATAAACCAAACTTATTTTCCCCAACCTTCTAGGCATTAGTCGCTTTGTGTAACTATTTTGCACAATGCATTTTTAAGATACCCTAGTATCAATGAAAAACATAGAAAATACTGATCCACAATTCTCCAGATACTTACTTATGTAGGTAACTTTACATCCAGGTAACTTTCCATAGCATTTTAAAATATTTCACCAAATTGTTAGAACATCATCACCCTGATCCTCACACTACCAGCACACATTGTCCAGGAAACAATATTTGAACAATAGTTCAGGAATAAAATTAATTTGTATGATCTAAAATTGTACTTTTAGTTTCAGCAGAAAATCTTGCAGTAATTGTGACCAGACTCTCATCAAAATATTCACATAGCTCACATTCCCATCTATCATTGAGAGACTAGAATGCACCAAGAATGAGTCCTAGCATAACACTGCATACACTTTTGAGAATGAGGATGCAAGTTTTAATATGGGAAGGTCTTTAGGATAGGACTTTGGAGCTCTAAGCAAGCAGGAATTACACTTTTCACGTGGGTTTCAAA
The DNA here is from genome assembly GCF_025201925.1 of Gopherus flavomarginatus. Taxonomy (NCBI): domain Eukaryota; kingdom Metazoa; phylum Chordata; order Testudines; family Testudinidae; genus Gopherus; species Gopherus flavomarginatus. Next base: position 219,010,223 of record NC_066619.1, read on the forward strand.
ACTCAACAGATGGCCAACTCTTGGATGTGTCTAGCTGAGGAAGTACTGTGCAGATGATAACATGGTCTTGTGATAGGTCATACAACCAGCATACTGGGCAACACAGTTTTAAGGAGGTATTGTGGGCTCAGTCAGCCCTGCCTGCCACACATGTGAGAGATGAAGAGGGGAACTTAAAAAGGGAAATCAGAACACAGTGAGCAGACTTCCAGGCTTCCGTTCCTGGACAAAGGGCTGGCTGAAGGCAAGAGGTCCTCAGACAACCACTTCCTGACAGACCATCCCTGAAGGAAGGAAGGGCCTGACACACCCTTGGTGGGACTATTTCTCCATATTGGCCTATGAGCTCATAGATTAACAGAATTAAGGATTCATTTGTGTTCATTTCTTATGTTTCTTGCCAACCCCTAGAAAAGGTGGACTGTCTGGGGCTCAGCTGGAGAGCTGAGATTTTTACAACCGTGCTGTCATGGTGGAAAACCCAGACATTGCAAAACAGATTTGCAGGTGAGTGCAGAGGCCTAGGCCAGGGGACTCAGTGACAGTGTGTTGGAGAATGCAGGCATGATCTGCGCACCCCTGAAGAAGGAGGAGGCTTGAGTGACCTGAACAGCTGAACATCCTAGGTTTAAGGACATAGGTTGAATATCTTCTCAAATGAATGATCGAGAACCAATAGCTCCAGATGCAGCAGCTCCTGGAGAAAATAACTTCTCACCAGCAACAGCTGCTCTGGGATGTAGCAGTGCAACAGCAGGAACAATAGCAATAGTTGGTCCAATAGGTAGCGACACCAATGCAGTCCAGAGGATCCCTGGGGTTTCCCCTCCAGCTCTGATGACTGATTGCACTCATAAGACTCCATGAAATTGGCCCTGAGGACAACACAGAGGCTTTTATTGCCATTTGTTCAAACATCACAATGGCAGCCTAGGGGAGTGGGATGTCTTGTTAGCACTTTACTTAACCAGGCCTGCACAGATTGTGAACCAAGGGCTGGATGCAGTGGCAGTGCAAGACTATATCCTGGTGAAAGTGATTATACTGCACTACCTTGATACCATGGAAGAGACCCTTCAACAGCAGGTCCATAAAGAAAAATATCCCAGTGGCCCAGAAATTGACGGACTTGTGTTTACACTGGTTGAAATGGGAGCCCTGGACTGAAGTCTAGGTTTCTGAGCTCATCTTGGATGAGAAGTTCATCCACATATTCCTGGATGGGAATGGTAACTGGGTACTTGAACTGTGGCCAGAGACCCTAGTCAACACAGTCCAGCTTATAGATAACTATGTGGTTGCAGAACTGGCTTTGTTGATGTAGCATGAGAATCTACATGAGACAAAGGGTGGGTGTCTCTAGAGCCTGAAAGAAAACCTACCCAGGAGGATTGGAGGCACTGATGACACTGTTCTGGGCCCAAAGGCTGGGGACCTGGGCTGGTTCTCTTGATAAAACCTCAACACCCTAGGCCTGAGTCTGTAGCCTCCACGGAGCAGGAACAGACAGACAGACTATGTAAGGAAAGTCTACCTCAAGCATAGTGGAACTCACTTCGTAAGCATTAGGAGTTTGGGTTTCATATCGGTGCTTAGGACACCTGTATTGAGAATGGCCCTATATGCAGCATGGTTAGGTAGATGGTAGAAATTTAAGCCTGTAAGCTAACAGTGGCTAAAATAACTGTCTCCATCTGGATAAATGGGACAGAAATGATAGGCCTGATGGATCCTGGTTGTAGTCAGGCCCCAGGGGAAACTATTTTCTTACAATGTATTCACAGGGACATAAGACCTATCTTAGTGTGCTGATCAAATTGATTGTAAGTGTCAGGAATCAGGACCTGTAGTAGAGTCAGTCTCCAGGCAACCTAATGAGCACAGCTGGCCTGTAATAGGCTGCCAGATTGGTTGGAAGTTGGCAGACCATCTCGTAAGCCTTGCAGCAGCTCAAGACTAGTCTACCCATTTTCTTGGGATGAGCAGGGGAGTGTTACTCAGAAGTACTGAGTGAGATTGAAACTGATCCATAGCCCATCAAGAGGCAATCACAGGACGCTCTGGGAGACAGCTCAGACCCCTGGCCACTAGCAGGTGTAGGCAACAAGCTGAACCTTGGCAAGAAGATATCTGGCTAAGGGGAATTCCCTCAGAAGCTCTATCTAATGATTAAATGATAGTGGGACCTCTAACAAGAGGATGACATATTAACTAGAGGGTGACCCTGCCAGCAGGTAGGGGATCTTGGGGGACTACTGCACTGGTGGGGTGCAAAATAAACTTTATTAAGAAAATGCAAAAACAGGGAAAATTCAATAGTGAGGGGTATGGGGTTTGTTAAGGTAGACAATTGGGGAGGGGTTTCTTTTAGTAAATAGTATAGGGGTTTCAATAGTGGGGTACAATACAGTGGGGTACAATACAGTGGTGTAAATGTAAAATGTGAGGTGTGTCAGAGAGAAAAAGGGTAATCAATGGGGTTTTATGCTAGACTTCAGTAGTACAATTGAGGTGTGGCAGCAGTAGGAGCGAGGTGAACATGGGGGGGAGGGATTAAAAGAGAGAGAGAGAGAGAAAGGCAGTGGTAGAGGAATGAGGTTGGGGGATGGGGGAAGAGGAGCACGTGGTGGAGCAGAGACCAAAGGCAGAGGCGCTGCAGAGGGAGATTTAAACTCAGGGAGACACAGAGAGCAGACAGGCTGCAAGTTTAAACAGCAGAGAGACTGCAACGAGTGACTGGGGAGCTCGGGGGGAGACACGGGCAAGCTTGGGGGTGGGGGTTAGGGCAGCGGGAAGACAAACTTAACCACAATTATACAGAACACAGCAAAATCTTATTTATGATCTAACTTAACCAAGACTATACAAATTAGCAAGTAACAGAACACAATGCAACAATTATTTTTTAAACCTAACTTACAGAGCACAATACAAACAATTCTTTAAACCTAACTTAACCACAGCTATGCAAAATGAAATTACAACTTATCTAAACTAAGAACCTGATTCTAATAGGTGCACCTTACACTATGCTGATTCTTTGATCGGGAGGGGGAGCAGTTCCAGAGGGCAGAGTGGTGTGTGCCCAGGGTACAGCCCGCGGGTGGGGGGGTGTGGCTGCAGCAGTGGGGCGGCTGCAAGCCGGCGGCCCAGACTACAGTCCAGGAAGGCACAGTTTAGCAGCGGCACAGGCTTATTTTTAGCAGCAAAGGCGCTGAGGAGCAAGAAACAGATTACAGATACAGACCAAGGAGTTAGCTTGGATCTGTCTGCTGGGGAAACAAGGCCAGCAGCTAGGACAGGGGGAGTCTGCAAGAGGGAGTTCTTACCAATCCCCAGGACAGCAGCAAGCACAGAGGCAGGAACAGCAGGAGCATCAGAGGATGGAGAAAGGACTCGATTCGCTTACAATAATCAGGAGATCTCCAGGCACAAATTCGTTGTTCTTGGGAGGGGAGTTTAAAAACGGGGGTAAGCTCAAAAACAAACGAGAGCGGGGAGAGGGCCCCCCAAAGACCCCTAGCTGATCAGACCAGGTGGCAAAGCAAGGACCTTCTCAGAGGTCTGATCAGAAAATGTCCGGCTTTAAAGGCAAACTCAGGCAGTTTCCCACCAGTACTTTTGATTGGCTCCTCTTGATACAGGGGAGGGGAGAAGGCAGGGAAAGGCTGCAGGTAAGCATAGGCATGCCTGGGCATGTTCTGAGCCACAGGTATGACTCATATGCTTAATTAGTTGGCCACTTCAGGTCTTGCATTTCTGGGCAGTGCCCCCCACACCGAGCCCGGGTCTGAACAAAGGAGCCAAACAAAGAAGCAAGAAGCCCCCTCCCTAGGCACAGCAATGGCTCCAGTTAGTCTGTACAAGCCATTCCTATGAATAGGGCTGTGACTTTAGTTAGCACAACGGCCGGGAGGGGCGGCCACACAGGACAAACAGAAAGGAGAGGGGAAAAAGGAATGCAGCAGGGGGACAGCTGTAACAGACAGAGGGATCAACTTTGTCAGAGATTAAAGGGAGGATGAAATCTTGAGTCAGGTCTCTGACCAACTGTCAGTGGTCAACAGGGAGGTGATAGACCAACACTGAGCAGAACAGTATTGCTGACTTGAGTTCCAGGCAAAGCAACTCTACTGCAAGGAGAAAAACTTATAGGTGGACACAATTCCATTACAACTAATTGTTGGTATCACCATGAGGTTATGCAGTTGGCTCACGCTGTCCCCTCTTCAGGCAACCTCAGCTATGAGAAGACTCCAGGCAGGATTCTGGGTTGCTTCTACTGATCCAAGATCATCAAGAGGTCAAAGACTTTTGCTGCTCCTGGCCTTTAGGGTCAATGAGCTGTCGCTTAGGAGTGACCAGGGCTCCTCTAGTCCCTCCCCTGGTGGTGGGCATTCAATTTGAAAGAATAGGGATGTAGCTGCACAGATCCTTTGAAAAGAGTGAAGCCACATATAGGAGTGTATTAATCGTACATGATTACACCACCCAATATCTCCAGGCAATCCCACTGCACTCCCCAAAGCAAAGGCTCTTGCAGCACAGCTGCTAAAGATCTTTGTCATAGTCAGTGTGCCTAAGGAGACCCTAACCAGTCATGGCACCAACTTCATGTCCCATCTGATGAAAGACATATGTGATCAATTAAAAATGAGGAGCACACAATGTCCTATAATCTTCAGATTGATGGTCTGGTCCAATGGTTCAAGCAGACCCTGAATATTATGTTAAAGTTTATTGTCGTATATCCCAGCCACTGGGGTCAACTGACCCTCCTGTTTTATTTGCCATTTGGGAGGTACCCCAATAATCTACTGGATTTTCCCTGTTCAAACTTTTATACTGGAGACAACCCCAGGACCTTGCCTATGAGATGTGGAGGAACAGACTCCTAGAACATAGTATTATACAGTATGTACTGAATCTCTGGGAGAAGTTTGAAATGATGGGGGAGTTTGCAAAGAAAACCTCCTTTAGTGCTCAATAGACCCCCCTATAACAAGAATAGCTCAATAGTTTGAGCACTGGCCTGCTAAATCCTGGATTATGAGTTCAATCTTTGAGGGAGCCATTTAGGGAACTGGGGTAAAATCTGTCCAGGGATTGGCCTTGCTTTAAGCAGGGGGTTGGACTAGATGACCTGCTGAGTTCCCTTCCAACCCTGATTTTCTGTGACACACATGTGGATATTTAAATCTGGGATTTAGGAACTTGCCCTATTCCCCAGTATAGAGTTCAATTTACTGGCCAAGTGGCAAGGATTGTATATTGTAAATCAGGGTGGGGCTAGTTAATTGTGAAATAAGACAACATGACAAAGGAAGACAATACATGCCTACCATATTTCCTTCCTGGAAGAATTGTAAGGCTTGTTTATCTCTCCTGATTTGTTGAAGCCAGAATTGGGAACTGAGTGTCCATCTCCCAGGACCATGAGCCTGTACAGTTGGGGAGGGATCTTCTGACTGAAGCAAAGGGCCCCAGTAAGACAATTAGTGAATAGCATCTCTGCAGTATTTTCATCCTGGTGGGACACACACATCTAATTCAACATCATGCCCAAATAGAGATGGGGCAATGCATACAGGAGACCACTCATCTGCTTCCAAAAATGTATGCTGCAACAAAAGAGAAACTCCACACCAGGTTTGAGTTAAAATTCATAGAAGAATCTCACAGCAATTGGCAGAAAACTAGATGGCAGTATCTGGTTCTGCATAAACTTTAGAAAGGTTAATGCTCTCTCTAAATCTGATGCATACCCTATGCCTTGAGTGGATGAACTACTGGACCATCTGTGTGAGGCCTAGTATTAGACCTTACAAAGGGATACTGGCAGATCCTATTCACAGTGGAATCACTACTCCATTTGGCTGATGTCAATTTAGGACTATGCACTTTGGCCTCCATGGGGCACTAGTGATGTCCCAACTGCTCCTGGACCAAGTCCTCTCACCACATGTCCTATATGATGCAGCCTATCTGGATGATATGGTTGTATGTAGCCAGGATTGGAATGCTCACTTAAACAGGTCACAGTGGTCCTCTGATCTCTATGGGAGGCTGGCCTAACTACAAATCTGGCAAAATGTAAAAGTGGAAAGGAAAAGACCAACTAGGATATACTTTGGTGAAAGGGCAGGTCTGGTGCCCAATGAATGAAGTCCAGGCCCTAAAAGCCTGCCCAGCATCAGTGATGACAACAAAGCTGTAGAGGTCTTTACTACTAGTGAGTTAATACTGCTGGCTTGTGCCAGTGTTTTCTGTCATAGTTTTCCTTACAGACCTGATTAAGGACAGCAGTCCCAGGAATGATTGCTGCTCCAAAACCTGCAATAAGACATTCCAGGAGTATAAAGACCACATGTGCAAAAAGCCTGTCCTGTTCAGCCCATACTTTTCAAAAGAATTTATTTTTCAGGCTGATGCTTCAGAAGCAGATCTGGGAGTAGTGTTATCCCAGGAGGTAAATGGAGAAAGACACTGATTGCTATATCTTAGCTGCAAACTGTTCCCTTGGGAGTTAGTCTGGTAGGGAAATGGACTATGGATTCTCTCAGATGTTACCTCCTGAGAAACTTTTTTAAATGGGTCAACAATCATACCCTTTTGAGGAGGCTAAATGCCACAAAAAAGACTAGCTTCAGGCTTATGTATTGTGCCTGTATCTCTAGCCCAGGGCTTTTCAGACTTAGGGTTGGGACCCCTCAAGGGGTTGAGAGGTTATTACATGGGTGGGTCATGAGTTATTACATGGTGTTAAATATATAAAACAGTGTTTTTAATTTATAAGGGGGGGCACACTCAGAAGCTTGCTATATGAAAGAGTTCACCAGTAAAAAAGTTTGAGCGCCACTGCTCTAGACATAGACTTTCCAAGTACAACATAGCATTCTGATGAGCCTTTCCAGCCCTATTTTTTTTAAACCAAGGAAGTGAGGGACCAGAAAGCTGTCTTCAGTCCCCCAGATAGCATCTTGAGGAGGAGAGTGTGTGATGAGATATACAACCCTCACACTGGGCAACACAAAGTTAACGAGACATTGTGGGCTCTGCTGGCCCAGTCCTACCACACCTGTGAGAGATGTCAGACTTGGAGAAAGGAGCTTAAAAAGGGGAAACACAGTATAGTTGCCATGAACTCCTTGGATGACTGCTGCCTGAATGGCCCTCTCTGAAGGAAAGCAGGGGTCTGATGCTCATACATCTTTGATGGGATTATTTATCCATATTTAGCCTGTGAGCCTAGTTGGGATCATAGCTTAACAGATGACCTTTGAAAGAAGACAGCCTTAGCACACCTGTGGGACAATTCCTTTGTGTTAATCTCTTTTTTTGGTTCATTACAACCCCAGAAGAGGTGGACTGTCTGGGGCTCAGCTGGAGGGCTGAGGCTTTTACAACTGGACTAGCCAGATCAGTATGTGGCAGAGAAGAGGCCTGAGTGAGTGTGGAGGCCTGTGTTAGGGGGGTGCCATGGGGAAGGGACTCAATGGTGCTCTAAATGTAAGGTAAAGTGATCAGCAAAGCACTGTATTTCACTGATATTGCTCCTCAAAGCAAACTTGTGCCATTAAATTTATTTTCTATATTGTGTTTTATATATAGCAACATTTCATTTCACCATGTCAGTAAGTCTACATTGCCATTACACTGTCAAACATATTAGTGTTCTACAGAAGCATTTAAGGCATAACACTGCAGCAGGGTGCATTGCTTTTTGGTGATTGGGTGTATAAAGCAACCCTACAAGCCTTTTTGACAGCATCTGTCTTTGCACCTCAAATGCAAGAGTAAAATGATTTGATGCGTTATGTCTGCTTCTGTCAACATGAGGCACTGTGTGGCTCCAAATAATGTGATGTGACATATTACTGAAACTTAAAAATGCTTTTGAAGTCTGCATAATGACAGATGGAGTAAAAGGGCTTGTTTTTGCTCCTTTTATATATTCTTACTATATGACTTATGTAATATCACTGTTAAAATAAAACAGTCACAAAAATAAGATTATGGGTGAGGGGAAAAGGAGAGACTGTGCCCCTGTACTTCAAATAAAAAGTAATTAGAAAAGAAGGCATAGGTGCATCTGTAAAAGAATCTTTAAGTGAGACACAATACTCTTTCACATACAAAGACAGTCTAATCTTCATGTCTACAGCTGAGGAGAGAGCAAGGTAGTGAAAAATAGATACTGTGATGGAGCGCTGCACTCCAGCACACACCCTTATGGCCCAGCAGGTGCATTACATTCAGTAGTACCCCTTCAGCCTCTTTCAATCAGTTACCCAGATCATATGTTCAATACATGGTGTCTGATTAATTCAGTCTTTGCACAAAGTGCAACTCATCTTGTTAGATGCCCAGGTTCACCCTACACTGGGTTCCTAGAAGTCCTGGTCAACCCTCACCCCTGTTCAAAGGACCAGCAGCTGCCTTCCTGAAGTGGAATGGTACTCCATAATGGTCACTGTCTGAAAACAGGAGTTGTGAGAGCTGGACTGTACTCCTTGGAGCTGGACTGTAAATTAGCCAATCCATTTCTCTCTTAAACTATGACCCCCCCAACTTGTCTCCTGGAACAGAGTATATATAAATTAAATGTAGTCTAGATGCCATTGCTGTAAGGTGGGTGCATAACTAGTTGACAGACCATACTAGAGTTATCAATGATTTGCTGTCACAGTGGGAAGGCATACTTAGTGGGTCCCTGCAGGGATATGTCCTGGGTCCAGTACTAGTGAATATTTTCATTAATAACTTGAATAATGGAATGAAGAGTGTACTTATAAAATGTGTAGCTGACACCAACCTGATGAAGAGGCAAGTCTGTGTGATTGGGGACTCCCTGCTAAACAGAACAGACAGGCCTGTCGCCAGAGCTGATCCAGATAACAGATGGCTGTATTGTCTGCCACAGGATGTGGACTGTATGTCCATAGATCACTGCGATTCTGAGAACAAAATTGCTGTTGTTGCTGGAAATGTAAAGCTGCAGTAAACATATAAGATGTTACATTTTCATAGCTACTAGCAGTTATGTGTGTAAACGTTTTAAAAATTGGGCTGCCAGGAAAAAATCCACCATATCCCAGGTCACATGTCCTTGCAGAAAAAGAGGTAAAAGTGAGGGGAATCTGTTAATTTGTTTTCCACTTCAACAATATGCTTTCTCATACCCATAGCCGAGACAGAATGTGATACCACTTAGCAGACAACTTCAAAATGTTTATAAAATAAAATGCACATGGGAATAGTGCATCTGTAATTTGAAGTGGAAATTGGGGCAAAGGCTTTTATGAGCCCCAGCAATGGCCAGTAGGAATGATTAGCATTTTAAGGGGAAGCTCATCAGACAGGCATATGAACCCAGCATTCCATTTATTATGATGACAGAATATTCAGAATATTAACATGAGTCTTCTCATCCACTTCCAGCACCTCACTGTTACACTGGAAAATCAAAAACCTGATTCTATGATGCCTTGCAAGTGTAGAGTGAGTTTAAATGCCATCATTCTGATTTGGGAGTGTCTGATGTCCTCTTTGGACTGCTGCAAATAACTACAAGACTCAGGATCAATATTAACAGGTTTGGGGTTTGTTTTTTTTTGTAAAGACAACATCTGACCCGATTCACTACTGCTTTACTACATTTTTTTCTTGTTCGATTTCACTGCAATCAATGGAGTTACAGTGGTGTAAACCTGGAACAATATAATGATGAGTTAGGCCCACTCTCTCTTAACTTTGAGAGCAATTGAGGTGTCTCTATTCAAGATTGGATAAGTCTTCAACTGTAATTGTAATTGTACACTATAAAACAACATTTTCTTCCAATCTTACACTATCACTGTGATGACTGTGGTATAAATGTCTGGACTGGAATAAAATAGAATCTGAGTCTCTCTAGGCACTGAAAATAAAAAGTGGGTGTTTTTTCCCTAAAGGTAAAGAATATCCTAATATAACTTTGTGTTATTACCAGAAGATAAGGTCAAAAACTACACTCTTTTCTGTAGATGGGTGGAATAACTTGGGAGCTCAGAAACCAGTATGGCTCATCATGGAAGAGAAATGAATGAAGCAGGGGGTATGGCAGGTGGAATTGCAGCTGAAATGAAAGCCTTTGAGTGAAGCATGATGATGGCAGAATCCAGATGTCTCTTCCCTTGATCTTATTATAATCATCACAAAACCTGACTAAGATATAGAATTTAATGAAATGGCCTCTTGTAAGCAATGGTACAGACAACAGGCTGCAAGCTGATGGAAATATATCAGTCATTGAGAAGATAAAAGTTAGAAAACAAAGCCTTCTCCCAGAAGCAAGAATGCAGGTTCTCTGTGTTGCACTAAAACTAACACTTCTTGAAATTTAGCGAAAAATGTTATACAATGGGAACTAAAACGATGGTTACCTCCTACTCACCATGAAGAACAGATGAAATTAGCTGCTGACACTTTTGATGCCATATCAGGTACATAGACTGCATATGTCAAAATATTTTTAAAGACATTGATAGATCTAGGATAGATTGTCCCCATGCTTTCTGAAGTTGTGATTTAGTGAACCATTTATGGCCAAACCCTGAACTGAAGTACAAGAAACTAAAAAAATAACTATATAGCACTTCTCATTTTTAATATACTCATACTTAGCGATATGAATTGCAAGAGAGGAAATTAGGAAACCAGTAAAAATGTGGCCAAGTTACAAGATTTGATATGTTTCAACTTCATCTTTTTCCCTCCTACCTTCCCCCACTTGACTATTGACCAAATAATTATATTGCATTTTGCCTTTTTTTTCCGGAGGCATTTTCTTTGCCTGACCCAAATTCTTCTGGTCTATCTTATATCAGTTTTATAGTGCTGTAACTTCACTGGATTCCGTGGAGTTCTCGTGATTAATACAGGTATAATAGAGAGCAAAACAGGCCTATGGACTTTGCAGAACTTCATACTGTGATAGTAGTTAGAGATCCTAATCAAGAATCAAGGCCCCATTAGGCTAGGGATTGCATACACGCACCTACACACTGAAAAGACAGTGACCTTTCATAATCTATATAGCAGTGAGCTGAAGTGAATTAAGTGAGCAACAGAGGGAATATTTTGGTCCAGAGTGTCAAGGCAGAAAGAAGCAACCTTCCCCATCATGTTCTTTATCCAATATTTCATGTTTACTTTAATCAGTGTCAGCATATCACTTGTGGGCACACTTCAGCAATGTGCTCCCAGAGTTATTTATGTACTACATTTATGTTTGCCATGTCTTTTATTTAAGGATGCTTCTAAAAACATTTTTTATAAACTTGGCATGGGTCATTATTCATCTTTGTTATATGGACAGTGTACTAGTTACTTGGCAGCCAATACATGATTTATTGGAAGAGGGCTCTCAATGCCTGCAGCACCTGTTCCTCAAAATTGGTTGAAGTGGGAGTGATTTCCTGTTTGAGAGTCATGTATATTGTTTTGATTATGTTTTTATAAATATTTTGTTACTTAATATGGAGAGCACAGGTCCCCAATGAAACCACAGATGGGGAGGGGCTGTGCTACCAACCAAATGACAAACATAAATCAGTGTTATTGAATACAAAAATCTGGGATTTGATTTAATATGTGCTTAAGGCTCTGTCTTTTCAAGCTGTATATTTGGAGATTGAATGGCTTTTCTATTTTGTTTTATTTTTCACTCCCTATCTTTATATAGGCACCTGTCAATTTGTTGTATATTTTTATTCCTTTGTTCATCCTATGCCATTGTGGATGAATTACCGGTACGTATTGATGAATATTGCCAGCAATTGGGTACCATTTATCAGAATACTATATACTGTATGTTGGACATTTTTTTTGCTATTGTACATATTTTCTGTGGGCTGTATTTACATTGACTTAAGTTCTGAGTAGCTCTTATGTATCATAGAAGTTAGAGATGGAAAATAACTGTTAGGTAGTCTAGTTGATTCCCAAGACACATGCTAATATGCAGTATGTATATCTTCCAGTACTTTGTCCAACATAATTTAAATGATTCATCTGATAGGACTTCTACTATCCCTTTGAGAGATTATTCCACATTCAGACCTAATGTTAAGAGATTTCTCTTGGTGTGCAATTTAAATTTACCTTTGGTCACTCTTGGCCCAGAGAGCTTAGCAATATACAATCCTGATATCTATAAGTTAGAATCCTAACTTCCCAGAACTCTGTCATTCCCTGAATTGGGACATCATGGAGAGGACTCTTCACATGGATATGACCATACTCAATATGAATGGACTGGGGTGCTGTTCACCTCAGCACTGCTGTGGTTAGCAGTGAGTGAACTCAAGAAAGGTCTAGAAAGGAGCAGAGAAGTATATCATACCTCCTCGACTCTTACAGTCTGGGACAAACATAAAGTCACCTCAGGTTGCCATTCATGGGGAGTCCTTGTGCTTCAGTACTTTATTGAATATAGATGGCTTGAAATATGTGCTTGAATGTGTTGATGCATCAGAGTCTTGATGGGTAGATCATGGATCAGCTATAAAAATATTGGATGCCTTTTTGAATTGGACACACCCATCTTTTTGCTTCCCACCTCTTACAGCTGCAGATATTGTTTTCCTACTGAGATGCCTCTAAAGTATTTGTGTTAAAATATTCCAAGAGCATGAAATGTGCCTGAATGCACATAAAAGTTGTATCTACAATCAAGACTGTTGCTTTATCTAGTATTTTCTCATTTTTGTCAAACATGATATTTACAGGTAAAGGTTTCTTAGAATTTATGTTGACAATGGAGAGAAAGAGGAAAAATTATATATCAGATGCTTAAAAGGAGAAAAACCTTCTGAATGTTTGATTCAAACACCCCATTTCCTAAAGGAACTTATAGATTTTTGTAATAAATATGCCTTGGATCCAGCCCAGTATAATTCCATTGACTTCAGTGCATTACAAAGTTTTCTCCAGTTAAATTCTTCTTCTATTTTTATTACTTTTCCTTTTTAGACTTATTTCCTCTCAATAGGAAATGACACAGTTCTTCAAGAAGGAAACAAAATACGATGCCTAGCCTTCCATATAACAACCACCTGTGTATATTCTTATCTTGTGTGCTAATCTTGGGGATGATCCATCTGTGCTTTATTTTACTGTTCAAGCAACATTATTTAAATGGTCACATAGATCCCTTGTGACAGGAACACACAGAATAATTATTGGCTATTTATTTTCTTTTAAAACTTTTCACGATATGCATATTCTGTAGTAACTTTTAAAGAGTCAAATATTTTCTAACACATAGTGGTATCTGGGATTATCATTATTTTCCCCTATACTATACTTAGAATAGGAGACTTCTAAGGCAATTGTGTCTAATGGTTGGCAAATGTTGACTAACATAATATCCTCTTTTATATGCATTAATTACTAGATTCTGCCACTTCTTGCTTACACTGAGCAGTACCCTACTCTACAAATACCAGTGTGACTTCTTGTGAAGTAAAGGCTAGATCCACAAAAGAATTTAGAAACCTAAATTAAAACATTAGATCCTCAAAACCTGTGCTCAGCTTCTGCTTAAGCACGGTGGCACCTAAATGCCCTAGGCACCTACATCTCAGTTGATGAAGTTCTGTAGGTGCCTAAAAATCTGCTGCTGGGTATCTACACAGATGACACAGTCCAGACACCTGGATGCCTAGCTCATGCCCAACTCATGGTTGGGTCCTTGACCACTCCCTCCATATCTTTGTGGGACCAAAGCCTCAGAGGCTGCCTAACAGATTGGGCTCCATACAAAACATGACAAGATGAGGTGGTTGTTTCCACACCCTCCCTTATAACTTGTAGCTTGATATTTAGGGCACACACGAAGATGTGGGAGACCTACATTCAATTCCCACCCTTGTCTGATCTGAAGCAAGAATTTGAACCCCTGGCTCCCACCTCTCAGAAATGTGCCCAACCTACTGGCCTATGGGATATTCTGATATGGGTCAATCTCAGTCTCTCCTATTGAAGCTGTTCCACTGTGTATACATATTTAAAAGTTTATTGGGCCACAGAGACAGTGAGAGGCAGAGACAGTGAGAATTACTCTATAACCCAATGTTAAGATACTCTCCTTACATAAAAGTGACCCAATTTCAAGTCTCTGTTTCAATGAGAGTGTTCACAGCTGTGAATCCCAAGCAGAGTGACGTGTCTCCTTTGGAACTGGATTTAGGCCCCACCCCTTTCCTCAGCATTTCATATTGCCTGGCTTAAGAGAATTGCCATTCAGCTTGCCAGCTTCTGTGGATCCCATTCTTAGATGCCTAAGTCTCCCCATGCATTATACAGGGAGTCAGGGTGCTTAACTCAGGGCTGTGGATTCTAATAGACAGCAGGACACACAAATGCTGGACATTGAAACATTGAATCCAAAGCTATGTCTACACTATGAAGTTTGGTCAATACAGGTTGCCACCAGGATGGAGGAGTAAGACTGACTGTCCATCTGCTGAATTTGAACAGACTGATACAAGGACTGTTGGAATAGTCAACCATGAAGTTATGTTGTTGATGGAGGTTTTAAAGGAGCATATTAACACTCAGCAACAGAAGAGTTTTCTGTAGATTTCATTAAATAGTATCTATCTTGTTTACTTCACAACATACAGCACTATGAATTCTGTAATGTTTGGTGTACGTTTATAAATCTAGTTGGGTCTTTGCCTTCTATGTACTCTGAAGTGCATGGTGTGAACTAATAATTCTACCCTGACTTTCCAAAGATAGAAGTTTGTGTGCAAATCAGCAGTTAACAAAATCAAAGTGCTAATGAACACCTACAAATTGAGACTGAACCACTTTTCATAATCCCAAGAGGGGAAAAAAAATAAAACAGGAAACATTTATTTTGATTAATATAAACAGTAGCTCAATGCAGTTTGTTGTGTCTACATACACACCCACTGATGTAGTTTTCACAGGTTGGTATATGTACAGCTACAGTTCTTGTTGTCTCACCATGTGGAGTGCTGGGGAAAGGATGTACACTAGTGTCATATGGAACATTGGGGTGTAGGCAGCAGCAGCCCTAGGATCAAGAGCTTTGTGACTAGCTTCACTGAAATCAGTGGAGAGTAGGACACTTGCAGAGTAAGATGCTACTCAGCAGAGTAGGGGGTTTGGAATCAAGCCAGACTACAAAAAGATGCTCTCCGCACTTCCAAGAAAAGAAAAAAAACCTGCAGTAAGAATCCATTTTTCTAGATTATCTCTTGATAAGATTAATTATTTAAAACCATTCTGAATGGTGCCTTTAACATTAAAGATGTCTCACATGACCGTCTCACTAGCTAGAGGACTAATTTTGTGGCCCCTGCACTTCTGTAGATCTCGTTGAAGTCGGTGAAAAATTTCTATGCACTGGTGCTCCAGGGCCAGATTTTAGAGGAATCTCTATTTCCATTAAATATAGACTGGAATTTGCCAAATATTTTCAGGTCACATTTTTACTATATGTTTTTAAATGTGAATTGAAAGTAACCATAATTGTGCATATGGTTTGGTCTTGGAACTCTTATTTTGAAGTTCTGATACTTATAGACCTGCTTCTACAGTGTTGGATAGATTGCCTAAACCTAATCTCAGGATTTGGCCTGGGATTTTCAAATGCATCTGAGTGATTTACAAGCACAAGTTCATTGACTTTCAGTGAGACTTGTGTTTCTAAACCTCTTTTGCACATTTGAAAAAAATCTATGCCTAATGATAAAAGGATATGAACCAAGGAGAAACTTTGAGGTGCAAGAAAATGTACTGATGTATACTGGATCTAAGCAAGTGCTGCCCCACTGAGACGTACCTGTATGAAAAATGTAACTAGGAGATGTGGCTGATTTTTAAAAATAAATGCAGGTAGAGAATCCAAATGCATATCTGTAGTATTGATATGGTGCCAGATTCTGTATCTCTTAGTTATGCTGCACCAAATTAAAAAAAAAAAATCTAGTCATTTACTGTAAAGCTCAGAGGCTGAGTGCCCCAGAGAAAAGCAGGGACACCTAGGGTTGCCATCTGTCCAGGTTTTCCCAAGATTTTCCCTTTTTTGAGATATATGTCCAGGGAAATCTGTAAGGGTGCTCAGCACACACTGCCAGCTGTCCATATTTATTTAGTCTATATCATCCCTGATGTTCTTGTAGATCAGAAGTTGCAATCCTCATGTCACCTATTGCTAGAGATAAAATAAGAAAGGTTTTATTTCATTTAGAAGTTTCACAAAATTCAATGCTGAACAAAGGTGCAGAATTACCTTAATAGGCCTACCTCCATTCTAGCTTCCATTAATTAATTATGCTCCCTGAAAAGCTACTAAGTATGCTTGGGATCATTTTACCCTCTAACTTCCCTTTTTCAATCATAACAATGCTCATGTATACTTTTTGCACAAGCAACTCATATAATCTTGTTGGAAATGTAGCCCTAAGAATGTATAAAAAAAGAATAACATCTTTATTCTGCTAATTGGGGATGCAAAGAGCATTTACCATTTCAAAATTAATTCATCTAAGTTTCATTTTTGTTACACTTCAACAAACACTGTTGTGAATTTTTTAAAGGGTTTGTCGATGTATGTGGATGTGTTACAGTGAATGTAAATATGGGCTGTCATTACTCAGATGTTCTTTTGAGTGGAAAATAAAGTTGATTAAAGTGAAACTTAAAGGTTGATTCAATATTTTTTATTCATATCCTTCTGCTTATGAATCTATTTATCAAAAGGACAGTATCACAATGAAAATGATACATTTAAACACATTTCTCTACTTGTGATACTAACAACATCTTGGATTATTAATAGTAAATACAATTAGATAGCTAATTTATTTTTCACCTAATAAACTGTTTGATTACTTATGCTTTTTGGACAATTGGTTGCATTTTTAAAGGTATTTAGTGTTAAAGATGCAAAGAGACACCCAACAGATTTTCAAAAGGGCCGAACTCCTATCAATTGAAATCAATGGGATTTACATGCCTCTCTGAATCTTCAGGCCATCTAACTGCCTTTAAAATTCTAGCCATAATACTATTTCTATAAAGTCAGTGGGAAGGATCCAGTGGATTTCAATGAGAGTTGGGAGAACATTCAATTTTACTTTTGTTTGTTGTGAGTTTCACTTTCTAGTTCTCGTGCACTAGCACAATTCCATTAAA
The DNA here is from genome assembly GCF_025201925.1 of Gopherus flavomarginatus. Taxonomy (NCBI): domain Eukaryota; kingdom Metazoa; phylum Chordata; order Testudines; family Testudinidae; genus Gopherus; species Gopherus flavomarginatus. The sequence continues at coordinate 219,027,437 of NC_066619.1, forward strand.
TGCATTTCCAGTATTACAGGGAAATGTAGAATTCAACTTTTCCCCCTCCCCTAACACACACACCCTGTTTTCACAACCTTCTGTTAATCCTGAAACCAATTCTATTCATTTTACAGTTTTTTTGGGCCCAGTTACAGTATCTGATGTATTTGACAGTGTTCTTTTTATGACTGTGGGACTACAATGAACCGAAATTTATAAAATAACGTTTGTCAGAAAAGAGAATATTTTCATAAGATAAATCTTTTAAGGGATTATTGAATCAATGTCTTTATTAGTGTAGAAATAATCAGTGGTAAAAGATTTTGAAGACAGTAGTCTCCATTTCATCTTCAAAATTAATTTATCATGCACCTTTGGAAAAATCGATAGTTGAAGGCCAATGCTAGAGGTTTGGTATATAGTAATAGTATAACTAATAGTGGCACAATGAACAGAGAGAAGTAGTGCCATAAGGTTACTGAAGTGTAGAAGCAGGACTCTCAGGAGAAGATAGTGCATAAGGATATTACACTCTCCCAGAAAAGAGATGTCATGGGCATAACGTTACCCTCCCTCTTCATATGATCACAAATCTCATCATATATAATATTTTTTGAAAGCCTTATCTCCTGGAATCATGTGACTACACAACTTTCAGAGAATTTCAGGTTTCGTTACAAAAAAAAAGTTTCTAATTCTCATAATTGCAAGGAAAAGTCTGAAAACACGAACCCCAAAGGCTTGAAAAGTCAGAAGTAAAAAAAAAACAAAAAACAACCATGTCTTGAAAATCCTGATATTTTAAAATTTCTCATCGTTTTGGGGGCCTGACTCCTCATTTTGAAATGCTCGAACTTCTCAGTATTGGGTGAGAGAGCCAAAGCTCTGCCAACTGCACACCCACTCCTCTACCCAAAGTTCAATTGGCTCACACACAAAGGCAAAGAGCATTCTTTCAGCTTGTTACTGTCCCGAATGGTAACGAAGACCCTGTCACAATCTTGTCCTTAATAAATAAAATGTAAAAAAATCCTCACAAAGATGGGGTAAATTTAGAGCATGATCCAAAATCAAAGGAAAGACTCATTGATTTCAATGGATTTTGCATCAGATCATTAGTTTAGGAAATGTACAGACCTCATTTAAATTTAAAATCATGCTCCTACTGAACTCAATGGCAAAAGTCCAGCTGACTGCAATGAGAACAGAAGCTGGACCTTCGTTGTGGGCTCAGAATTTCTGAAGAGCAGTGCCTTGTAAAATGTAACCACAATTAAAAAAAGTAAAAGGTATTTTACTTTGTCAAATCCTCTTTCTCTGGCCTTGTCTATACTAGCAAAAATCCATAATGTAGATGCTGTTTATAACAGAAAAAAGCTACTGGTATAGCTTACAGCAGTACCCAGAACAATACAAAATATACCCGCAAAAGGACATTTTTGCCAGTGAAACTGCATCTACCCTAGGGCTTTTGCCTCCACAACTATATTAGTTAGGGGTGTGATTTGCCCCGCCCCGCCCCGGCCACACACACTCCTAACCAACCTAGCTATGCTGTTAATGTGTAGATCAGACCTCTGTGTCCTCAGTTATCTGCTCAGTTACTGCTAAAATAAGGCCTTTACTATTATCAGTGATGGAGGGGGTGGGGGTACCATAGTTATAGCACATCAAGGTATGATCTAGTTTGCCTCCTGCATAATTAACAGAAGTTCTAACGAGAAGGAGGCTTATCTGATTTTCATGGAGAATATTATCTAATTTAATGTTTTACTTCTTCTCTTTCAATTCAAATGGGATAATATTTAAAAGACCAATGCCCCACTTTTCAGAGGTGCATCCACTGAAAGTAGGCCATGTTTTTTAGATTCCAAATTTTAGGGATCCCAGTTTAAAAATGTTGGCCTGATTTTTAGACTGTTGCAAAAACTATTTCTCCAAATTTGAGGATATAAACTTGGAAAATCTTAATTTTAAAATAAAATTCTCAAGTGTAAGAAACTACATTAACTTTTTAGGCTTTATGAAAAAAGTCATATTTAATCCATTCTTGTCTATTTTCTTACATCTTGCTTCATCATCTTCTTCAGCTCCTCAATCACCTTCTTTTCAGAATTCTTCTCCTCTCCCTGATAGAGAGAGACTAAACTGACAGTCTCTCCTCTCCCATGCATCCCTACAGAACAGTTGTGTTTTGTTTAGATTTGCTGCATCATCTATATAATGTTACATTCCTGGCATCCTAGATTTCTCATGTGTACGGCTATGAGACATTAAATTGACCCAGGACATACATTATGTTCCTGCATCTAGCTCATCATCAACCTGAAATATCACTCATCAAGGCTTCTGATAAATTGTATACAAGGTCAAAAACAGGTGCCTTCTGGGATGAGTAGTCATCTTTGTTTCAGTATCTCATATCAACAGGTTTCATGGAGTTAAAGTAATAGCTTGGCTGCCTCCTAAATGACCCTTATGGCTTAGGTGGACAATACAGGCACTATGCCTCAGTTCCCTCTCTTGGACTGTTCAAGAAACTCATAAAAACACTTTTGTCTAATCCAGTCCCTTCTTGGCTCATGTTTTATTAAATTAACAAACATTCAAAATAAAGTTTTCAAGACCATCCAAAAGTCCAGAACAACAAAGTTGTCTTTCTCCTCCCAGGGCTACCTGCTTTGGCAGGCATGCCCCAGCTCTATCTGGCTGCAGTCTTAGTCCTGACTCTGTATTACAGACCACCCACTCCTAGCAGTCTCTATTCACTGAACATTCCCCCACTTTATCGCAGCTTCCTGCTGCTCTTTATAGCGCAATCAACCTGATCTCTCCCAAGTGTGGGTCATTCTGTAATCAGGGTTGGCTAATCTCAGCTCTTAAAGAGTTAGCTTCCTTGTTATAAGCCTGCATGTGCAGAGCATCACATAAACCTCTGAAAAGCTCTGAGATACATCAGCTAAGAGATAATTGTGGTAGATTCCTGCAGCGTGTTGTGATATTCAACCTTCATTACTCCCTGAAGAATTTTCATGTAAGAAAGCCAGATTTTACTGATCAAAAGTGCTTCCTAATCATTAATATTAAGACAGTACATGCCACTTTTAGAGTTCTACCTGCACTGAAGATAGCTTTTATTCTCAGTCTTACATTGCTTTTTCTTAGTTTTAAATCATAAGTATATACACTTCCAACATTCATTCCAATACAAGTTAGATGTTTCATTGAAGATGAGTTTTAAAATTCTCTGTAATGTACACAGGGTGGTTGATGTGGAATGTGAAGCTCTGTGGGCATAAGTCATGTTCTGGAAGAAAAACTTTAGCACCTGAACTCCTTTGAGGAACAGTCAGAGATCTTGATAACAAAGTTAAGGTTTATTCCTCTCACGCTTTGACACAGGGCAGTTTTCCTTTCCTTCTCCTTTCTTCCCCCCTCTGCTGCCAGTGTGAACTGGGAATTGTAGTTCTTGAACTCAAAGCTACAGCAACCACCTAAGAACAAACTTATGAATAGAAACTAGAGTAGCTATCCACACCTAGCTAAATACAACAAAAGGCTCTCAAAAAGTCAAAATCATAATATAAGAAAAATAAAATCTCATAGTTTCTCTAGAAAAACAGACTGAAATACAGCAAGAATTAATTTAAGTAAAATCAGGTCCAAATTGCAGTGTACTCTGTGTGGGTGCCCAAAGCAGAAGGTGCAAAGAAAGAGCCTTCCTACCCTTTCCTCCAGGCCTCCTCACAATTGCAGAAATTACTTTCTCTCCCAACCACCAGGGCTGCTCTGGAACAAGGCTCTTGTAGGCACTAGCCTCTCCAAAACCAAAGAGGGAGGGGTAAGGAAATAGTTGGTCCCCAGCACCAGAAGATGCAGCTGCACCAGTTGTAAAGGGGAGGTCACACCACACCACACAGAGCTCTCTAGCCTCCCCGAGGCACATCTCTTCTCAAAATTCTGTCTCTATCACTCTAATAAAGCACCTACTCACCAGAGTATCCAAATGCTGCACAGAATAATGGTTCACTGCAGCCTAAAACAAGATGGTATTTTTTTTTCCTGTTCCAGGGCTAAGGAACATGACTGTGCCTGTGTACACATTTTGTGAATGTCAGTTTTAGAGGAAGGCTTTAATGTGCACCAAAAAGTCAAACAAACAAAAAAGACAGGATTTAACTCTGAGCAAACCTGTTTTATAATGAATCTGTCTATTGAATAGTGAAAAAAATAAACTGTGAAGTGACTGCAAAATATGGTGCGCACACAACATTCTTTGTCATTTACAAAGGTACTATATCAACCCTATGTAAAGCTAGTCTTTTAGTTTAGTTTCTTTGAATCCACAGTTTGCAAGAAGGCTTTATTTACCCAAACTGAAGAGTTTGTTTATCTGTAACCAGATATTCCATTTTGGTGAGGGAAGATTACATGGATTTCTCAGGATGGATTTTCAAAGTATTAGCATTATACAGAATGCACATAGAAAAATCCCTTTAAGAAGTAGCAGAATTTGTGCATATTCCTCCTCCTCTACTTGATTTGAAAGAATTGCCACTAAATATTTAAAATGCTATATTAATGAAGAAAAAATAATATATAATGCTAAATATGTGAGACTGAATTCAGATTTTTACGCAACACAAAATAGATTGGAGAAATTTCTACTATTTTTAATTGCATACTTGGTTTTCTTTGTGATTCAAGTCTTGGTTTAAAAAAATATATATCTATCCCATAGAACTGGAAGGGACCCCAAAAGGTCATTGAGTCCAGCCCCCTGCCTTCACTAGCAGGACCAAGTACTGATTTTTCCCCAGATCCCCAAGTGGCCCCCTCAAGGATTGAATTTACAACCCTAGGTTTAGCAGGCCAATGCTCAAATCACTGAGCTATCCCTCCCCTAATTGCCGCAACTGAACTTGTAGTGTGCTTGTACCCCACGGCAATGACACAAAGGCACAGCAGTGGGAGCAAGGATCATAGTTTTCCCTTCCTACATACCTAAATTACCTTGAAAAGATCTATCTGAGTATATACCAAGTGTCATCTTACTGGCCCAAGTGGATAAAGAAGAAATAAAGAAAACTCTATGAAAAGGAGATAAACATAAAATTTTCCCACTATCTTATGTTCCTCCTCCTAACATACTCTATCTAAAAAACTCATGTCACAGATGGATCAACAGTGGCATCAGAAAAAGTACAGCTGTAAAAATCTGGCCAATAGGTGTGTAATTCTGTATTTGCTAACTACTCAAAAAACACCAGGAGTCTGAAGAGTCCAACACAATTGTTTGAGACAGAAATAGAGAAAATTAATTGTTTCTCACCAGCTTAGTGCTCATACCACTTTCTGCCATTCTCTGCCAACTCTGAGCATCTGTCAGGTACTCCACCATATTCCACAACTGAGTAGGAAATTGTTTTAGTTAGGAATACATAGTCACGAGTTCTCAGTGCTTCTATATTTTAACATTGCTGCAAATTCTTGCATTCTTGTGAGTTTAACAAAATTAAATTTAGGTCCAAATTTATGGAATAGAGGAGATGAAAGCAAACCTGCTGTATTGTTTGGAAGTATCAGGTTGGAAACCAGGAGCCCAATCTTTCAGTGAACTTATTGAGAGTACGTTGGTCCAATTGCACGCAGTTCACCGATGGATCAGGGCTCAAATGTGACACAATACTTATTCTTCTGTAGGTAATTGTTTTAAATGTTAAAATGCCATATATTTTCACAAGATCTCAGTTATTTTGTTTCCAGTGGGCACCTGCCCAGAGTGAGTTATTGACATCAGCATTCCAATAGAGCGATAGCCACCAATATATGGTATGCAAACAGTCATGCACACATTGCAACGCTATTTGTTATATTTTTCCCATAGATAAAAAGCAGAACTTGTCTCTCTCCATCTGAATGACTTATTTCAGATTAATAAAAAAACCCAAAAACAAATACAATGTATCTATGGGTATGTCTACACTACGAAATTAGGTCACTTTAACAGAGTCGATTTTTTAGAAATCAATTTGATACAGTCGATTGTGTGTGTCCCCACTAAGCACATTAAATTGGCGGTGTGCATCCACAGTACCGAAGCTAGCATCAAATGGCGGAGCATTGCACTGTGGTAGCTATCCCACAGTTCCCGCAGTCTCCACCGCCCATTGGAATTCTGGGTTGAGCTCCCAATGCCTGATGGGGCAAAAACATTGTCATGGGTGCTTCTAGGTACATGTCATCAGCCCCCTCTCCCACCTGTGAAAGCAATGGCAAAAAATCGTTTATCGCTTTTTTTTCCTGGGTTACCCATGCAGACAACATACCATGGCAAGCATGGAGCCCGCTCAGCTCACTGTCACTGTATGTTTCCTGGGTGCTGCTGGCAGATGCAGTACTGCAGTGCTACACAGCAGCTTCCCCTTGCCTTGCCTAGCTGACAGCATATGGTACAATACGAAGGTCGGGAGTGCCTGGGCAGAATGGGTGCTCCTGACCAGCCTTGGTGAGGTCGGTCATGGGCACCTGGACAAAAATGGGAATGATTCCAGGTCATTCGCTTCTTTAAGTTTGGTCTAATGGACATTCAGTCCTACTTGGAATATCATGACAGCTGGAGGCTTCTGCCTCAGGCTGCTCTCCCAGTCAGCAGCACCACGCGGTCGCACCTACCTCAGCCTACCCCTTGCTCCCATGGCTCATGAAGCCTGGACAGTAGTAAAGATCAGTTCAACCAAAGGCCAAGAAAGTTTATAATGGTAGTAGAATGTACCTTTGGATGTTTAAAAGCTTAGTGACTCGGTTAGACCTCAGCAAAACCAATATTCCCATCTATATTACTGCTTGGTGTGTGCTCCACAATATCTGAGAGAGTAAGGGGGAGATGTTTATGGCGGGGTGCGAGGTTGAGGCAAATTGCCTGGCCACTGGTTACGCGCAGCCAGACACCAGGGCGGTTAGCAGAGCACAGCAGGGTGTGCTGTGCATCAGAGAAGCTTTGAAAACCAGTTTCATGGCTGGCCAGGCTACCGTGTTTGTTTCTCCTTGATGAAAACCCGCCCCCTTGGTTCACTCTACTTCCCAACTCTCCTTCTCTCCCCACTTTGATTTCCACTTGCAGAGGCAATAAAGTCATTGTTGTTTCAAATTCATGCATTCTTTATTAATTCGTCACACAAATGTGGGGATAACTGCCAATGTAGCCTGGGAGGGGTGGGGGAGGAGGGAAGCACAGGGGTGGGGTAGTTGTAGGGGCACCTCCTAGAATGGCATGCAGCTCATCACAGAAGCGGCATGTCTGGGGCTTTGACCCGGAGCAGCCATTTGCCTCTCTGGTTCTTTGGTAGGCTTCACGCGGCACTGCTGCAGGTCCCTGTTATAAACTCTGTCCTTCATGCCCTTGGAGATTTTTTCAAATATTCTGGCATTTCATCTTTCGGAATGGAGTTCAAATAGCATGGATTCATCTCCCCATACAGCGATCAGATGCAGTACCTCCCGTTCGGTCCATGCTGGAGCTCTTTTGCAATTCTGGAACCCCATGGCCTACTGTGCATATGAGCTCTGCATGTTCACCTGTGCTGATCAGCTCACTACGCTGGCCAAACAGAAAATGAAATTCAAAAGTTTGCAAGGTTTTTCCTGTCTACCTGGCCAGTGAATCTGAGTTGAGAGTGCTCTCCAGAGTGGTCACAATGGAGCACTCTGGGATAGCTCCCGGAGGACAATACTGTCTAATTGTGTCCACATTACCCCAAATTCAACTGACCAGGGTCGATTTCAGTGCTAATCCCCTCATCGAAGAGGAGTACAGAAATCGATTTTAAGAGCCCTTTAAGTCAACAAAAACGGCTTTGTCATGTGGACGGGTGCAGGGTTAAATCCATTTAAATTCGACCTAAATTCATAGGGCTAAGAGAGAGAGAGCACAGTGAATCACCCCTTAACATTCTACATCTGAACTGGAACCCTAAAGCGAAACTGGCTCACAACTGTCCCTGCAGCAGATAGGAACTAATCTATATTTAAAAATGGAGGACATGGAAGGCCGAGTGACAGAACTTAGCTTTAGTTACACAGATGTGTGTATTGCACAATATTCTTGATATCTATGCCTCTCTGTATACAACTTACTTGTTCATGTGAATAGAACTGAATGTTTTGTTTAAAAATTTTGGTAATAAATATGATTTAAAGATGTGTGTCTTCACTGTAAGGAATGTGTGGTATTGTTAATCAAAGCATGTGGTATAAACAAGAAATGTGGTCAAATTAATATCAGGCATGTTGTGATAATGTATGATAAAGTACCAGATAACCAGAGGGACAAGCCATTACTTAATGATACATGAATAGTGACTGGTGGAAAGCTGTGTAGGATTGGACTCCTGTACATTAAGGAAGCTTTGCCAACATTTGGTATTGACTTTGGGAATATAAAAGTTGCTTTTTCATTTCCTCTGCTATAGTAAATACAAATTGAGTATAATGGATGGAATTTGCTACAAGATAGTCGAGAAATGTTTTAATGACTATAGTGGCTAAATACCTACCCCTTCTACCACATGACAGGATCTACTTTAGCTTTACAGATGTAATTTTGAGAAATAGTACCCTGGTAACATTGTCTACAGGCTGACAGCAGCAGTAGCTATAGCAGAGGCAATATCAGCAATTACATGCCCCCCCGACACAGTTTTGATTGATATTCCAGAATCCACAGGGAGTGTGTGACAAAGAGCACAATAGGGACTGGCCAACTTTACCTCAGGAAATATTACTTCTAGTTGTGTCACATGCGTTTTGCATACAGGATATGTGAATATACACAGAGAGTGTGTTTTATGAAGTGCTTTCGATCCAAAAGCATCCTTAAGAACTTGTGTGCCTAAAAACAATTAAAGCTCAATACAAAACGCTTTCAAACAGCTCCAGAATATTACTGTTAATATGAACTATTCCTTTTGAAGTAGGAGGAAGGAATTCTGTTATTTTGAGGGAGGAAGAAGCTTTAGAAATCAGGCAGGAGTTTCAAGATGACCGACATACAACTGTTTGCTTTCTTGCTAACTAAGACTTCTAAGCTTAGGTTGGTTTTTGGTTAGTTGTTTCTTATTCTAACTTTTTTGAAGATCGTAGCAAAGCAGTTTGTGGCAGAGCCAGGAATGGAATCCAAATCTATCTGCTTCCAGTTCACAGCCTACAGCTTAAATATGAACTGTTTATTTTTATTACAAGTAGCTTTATATTATTTTAGTTTACTTCTACTTATTTCTGCCATTATTTTAGACATAAAAACATATCATAAACTTTCCTTAAGAAACTGGGAGGAATCCAGACAAATCTAACTAGTAAAAACACCATACTGTATTAATATAGGATTGGAGGAAGGAGCTGTCAGCCATGGCATTCCTGAGCTGGCTTGAGGTGCCTTGTCATGTTAACAGTTTACAGAGTCAGACAAGATTTCCGCTATTGGTGATATTCTTTTGAAAACTATGCTGGCTTCATTCCAAGTTTTGGAGCTGGAGACTTATGCCTTCGCACCTTGTCTAGTAAACTGTGTCTACTTTACAGTAGTTAGTAATTCTCCTGGAAAGCTGAATACAAAAGTGCTTTCTCTCAGACTGAGTAAAGAAAATCCTTTGCCTAATGGGACATTCTGGATAAAATTCAGTTCACAGAATCTAAGCTGTGACTACAGTTCACCGACCTCATTTTAACTAAACTCCCCAGGAGGATGTAACTTGTGAGAGTCCATCCATCAATGTTAGGGTGTAAGTTAAGAAGATGCAGTTCTGGTTTAAATCATGAGTGGTGATCCCAAGGGTAAACAGTGGTGGAGGAGTGGATTGTTAAAACACAGTGGTGGCCTCTGTCAAAATTATTTCCATAGATCTCAGTGGGAGCAGAGCTGAGTTTACAATGAGTGGTTTTGAAAATCCCATGCACTAAGCCTACTCAGCATAATCCAGACAAAAGTATTTAGTGTATTGACACAGTTGAAGGATGGAAAATCAATAACAAAAGGTAAGGATAGGTTTCAGAGACCAAATGAGAAATCTTGTGGCATTTCAACTTGCCTGTGAATATTTCCCCTAGTGACTAGTGAATATCAGGGAAAACTGTGTTTAGATCAGACATCCTGGTATGATCAAGCTATGCTCACTGCTAAGGCTGATTGGAAATTTTCCATCAAAACAGTTTTGGATTGGAAATTTTTTTTAATGGAAAACAAAATATTTGTCAAAAAGCCTCTGTATGGAAAATTTTGACTTTGTTAAAATAAACAAATATCCAAAATCTTAAAAAAAAACCACTCAATAGGAATAATTGTGTTGACTATGTGATGCCATAATGCATTGTGGGAGTTGTAGTATGGATGCCCCAGGACCCTCTCTGGATTGGTTTGTCCAGCTGGACTGCATCTACCATGATACAGAGACTCAGGAAGACTGTGGAAGATGTAGTCTGGTCAGGAGTAATGAGCATGGTTAAACCACTACAGTCTGAGCATAAAAGTATGCAGGAAACCATCCCATTTGCATTTGTACTATCTCCTACTTACTACCCAATTTTCAGCCTAACCACATCCTCTCTTGTAAAATAAAAGACTGCTACAATTTAAATAAGAATGAAACTGATTCTACACCAAATCTCTAAAAATCTGCAGAATGCATTAGTAGTAGTAGTGGTAAATATTGGTATTTTGATAGTTCCCAAAGGCCTTCAGCGCCATTTTGTTGAGTGCTGTACAAACACAGAAGAGAGACAATCTGTGTCCCAAAGACCTTATGACAAACAAATGAAACATACAGGGTAAGGATACCACACACTGAAAATGAGTAGAGTGGAGAATTGGCCCGGCTTTGTTCATTACATATATAGTTAGCTATCATCTCAATTTTATCCATTTTTAACTGGGATTAGAGACTGGGAGATGGGAAAGATGAATACCACAATGTGTCAGCTACCTGGCCATGATCAGCAGACTGATTTCTGTAGTCATAATGGAAAAAGATGTGTCTTATGGAGGGATTTGAAGGAAGATAAGAAAGTAATTGTTCAGCATATCAGAGGAAAATAAATTCTATTTCTTTGCTTTTTAAAACATTCTAGAATCCTGTAGGAAGGACATCATTCTCTGTTACATTTCCTAGAATGATTTTAAATAAAAAATCTAGCTAGATCATTTTCTGTTTTAATTCTATAGATCTTTTTTCTTTAACAGCAATAGCTTCGATAGTTGTTGGGATTTTAAACACAGTCTCAGTAGTTTCAAAACTTTTCAGTAGAGAATGTGCAAGTTACATCTGCCAGATGCTACCTAATGTATTAATTATTAACGTAACTAATAATGAGCCATACAGATGAATAAGTTCACTGACAGATACATGAATGTGTACTAGAAAATACTGGGGGAAATTATATAATTAGATTCACAAAGACCCACCTTTACAGGTATTGTTTAGAAACTGGTAAAAATCTTAAAGCTAGACAAAAAAGAGGACAAAAAGACCCTTTTGTGGAAGGAAGGATGATACCGCAGATCATGCAGTTGGCTAAAACCACAAAAGTGCTTCAAACTGAATAGAAATCAGATATTAACTAAAACTTACTAACATCCACCAAAGATGAAAATAAAACCCAACATCAAAAGACACATGCAAATATTTTCTTTTAATTATTGGAAATTTGGACAAGATTTTTCATAGCCAACACTTAAAAATATCTTTCTAGTTCTATATCTTTTCTCCCTCCCTGAAAACCCTGCCTATGCATGCCTATTAAAACAAAACAAAACAAAAACAACAACTTTTAGAAGCCACATGCTGCCTCAGATTCAGCTGATTAGTATTGCCTCAATTCAGACTTTCAGTTAGCCACAGCGGGGCTAGTGTTCTAATGGTTAGGTGTAGCTAGGAAATAACTCCAATTTTCATTCCTTCTTTGGCTGCAGACATAGAGGTCACAACCACCATTTCAGGTAAGAGAAGACAATAATGAAAAGCAAACAAATCTAAACCAATTTTCAATCCCTACAGGAGCTCCTTTTTAGATAGGGGAGTCTAAAGTTTCCTTGTAACCACAGTTTTGCGGCACCAGTTTGCCCCTTATTAGAAAAATGGAACAACCTAGTTCTTTTTATGATTTGGAGATATATTAAGAAAGATGCTTGCAGTGATTTAGGAAGTAAAAGAATACTTAAGTCCCGTTTGCATCCCACCTCTATCACATTCACTCACTGAGATGCACACACATATAAAGGAAATTCCTAAATAGGAAAAGAACTAATCAGTGATTGCAAACCACCCCCAGAGATTGTGAGGGGGCTAAGCCTGTTCTTAAAGGGGTCCTTAAACAAGAAACAGGATTACCAATAAGAAAATCTGTTTTGTGTTGAGATCTCCTTCCCCAAACAAATCAAAGGAGACTAAAACTAAAATAAACTTTCTAACCTCCTCCCCAAATGCTAAGTAGATAGGCCTTCCTATCACAAATGGGTAGTTAAAAGGACAAAGAATCATAAAAGATTCAGACTGTACTCAAACTTTTAAAACATAAAAACATACATTTTTCTCCACCTTCAAAAAGTGATGTTATATATAGTTGATGCCTTAATTACAAGGGTATTGTGGGCTTTTGGGAAATATGAATAACTATATTGTCTAGAAAGGGAACAGTTTCATATCCTTAGGACTTGTGAATCATAGTCAAGAACTTGACAAAGCTTTTACACTGGAAAGAAACATTGTTCTCTTATGTGAAATTTTCAGGGATGTTGCACAATACTTTTTAAGTTAAGGCATAGACTTGCTTAGAGGAATTATCCTTAGCATCTACTTAGACAAGTGCATTTTTTGTTTATCCTTTTAAATCTTTTGGTTTCTGTTGTGCGCTATTAAAATATGCTTTTGTTTGTGGAAACTAGAACTAGCTTGACTCTACTGAGTTGAACAGATTTGCTCTATATTTACCTCTGTGCAACTGAGTGCTGAATCTGTCCCCAAAATTTTTCATGTATTTTGCTATGTAGCATTGAAAATAAAGATTATAAAACAGTAGATAGTGCAGTAGTGTCTCTCATAGTGGAGAAAAGACAGGATTTGGCTGGAATAAATATTAAGATGATTCAGATTTCTGGACATAATAAACCCTATGGGACTCTCTGGCTCATAGACTGACTTTAAACAAAGTGTATGCTGCTTACTATTCACAAAGATGTCTGTACATGTCCTAGCATGAACTAAGTAATCATGGGAAGAACTGTTGACTACCTTACAATAGCTACATATGTTCTTCGGAGGGGTTGTTCTGTCTTGGTAAGCACCTGTCACTGTGGCGTCCTGGTCTGTGGATAGTGTTCATAGACTCTACTACAATATAAATACTACTACTAATAATAATAGTAATAATTAATTAAAAAAATTCAGTAAAGTAGTTACAGAATTTGCAGAAACAGCAGACCTGATTAATAGATCTTTGCCACATGAATTCCCCTGAATATAATGTATCCCAACATCTAGATCTGAGAAGATACTAGAAAAGATATATTTTGCAACAAAGAGAAGTCAAGGAACTAAATATTAAGGGCGGTGAAATGGGAAAAAAGAAAGGTGAAGTGTGGTGCTATAATATTCCAGAATATAAAATGGTACTTGTACTTAGCAGTGGAAGAAGTCACCAGAATCATATTTGTGCATCTTTTTCATACTTTGCTACAACTGGAACTATTTGGTCAGGAATCTACTTGTTACTGAGCACTTCTGAAAATCTGGCCTCCTAATTAGAGGTACCTAACTGGGATCTGAAATCTTTTGGTTATCATTGGCAATAATTTACAAACTTGCATCCTGGGTAAAATAACTCATTACCATTCAGCAGAGGACATTAGCACACCACACAGCAGGTATTAGTGCACATGAACATAGGACATTTTCTGATGTTTTTCCATTTGAAAATTTCAGTTTGCTGAAAGCTAAACATTTTGCAGATGCATGTCACTACCTACATTCATTTTGAATGAAAAATTGAAAAGATGTTTCCATAAAAAGGAATATTTCAATTTTCCATTTTGAAATAATTTTTAATTTCCAGTGTTAAAATTTTATATTAATAAAATGAAAGGTTTAAATGTATTGTCAAAACAAAACATTTCAATCAACCAGCAATGATTTTTTTTAAAAGTCTAGTTTGTGAAAAATTTAAAAATCTTTTGGTTTCATTGAGCTCCAGAACAGAGAAATATCTTAAATAATGAAATTTCCCCTGAAACAAAATATTAGGTTCTTGCACAGCTCTACACATCAGCCAGTCAGTTTTTGGTCTTTTGGATGTTCTAGCAAGTGGAAGGTAAAATGTGGCAAGCCTAGAACCACATATCTGCATTCCAGAATATCTACAAGCCATAAATCTATTGAGCTGGTTGGCTGCAATTGTAAGGCAAACCATAATATTGAATCACTTTAAGGCTCCTACGTCTTTCCTCCTGATTCCACTTCTCATTTTCTGCCTTTCCTCCTCATCCTCCCACTTCTCCTTTTCTGAACAGAGAGTTAAAAGACTGTGACCAATAGTTGTTGTACAGCTATCCTAGCAAAACTAATCTGCACTGTAAGTGAACAGAAAAAAAAAAGACAGAAATAAAATTTTACAGTGACTCCCAGTAATAATAATTAATCAAGAGAAAAGTGAGGATTATGTAATTAGCAGTGGAGAAAGTTATGGAGGATTGTTGTCATTTGTGCCAATGGACATGGTCAGTTCTCTACCGCTCTGATTACTGCAGTGTGACTGTCAAATAGAAAGTGAAATATCCATATGCCTGAGATGCACTTACGATTTTTCTGCAGTATGTGTCAGGTGGTTTTGGTTTTTTAAATATAAGGTAGGTTAGGAAGGAGATCCACTGATGAGAGGAAGTTTACAAACATGCAAAGAAACAATTTAGCAACCATTTAACACACTCCAAGCTTTCTACGACACTTAAACTAGCTTTGTGCTCAAGAACTATGGCTAGATGCTCTCCTCCAGCCTACATCACTCAGGAAAGCAAAGAGAGAAAATAGGGTGCAAAGGATCCATTGCTCACAGAAGAGGGGGAGCTATACTGTGAACACAGAGCAGCTGACATTTTGAGGATTTCTATGGCAGGTGGTCAGAGTTTGGGATCAGCAATGGTATGTGGTGTGTTCCTCTGCAGACCTCACAGATTTTTAAGAGGAAAAGTCTAGAGGAAGGGAAGGAGTTGATGGCAGTATAGTTTACTCTGAAGCAAGGAGAGGGAATTTAGGGAGTACAGTTAAGGGGCTAGCTAGCCTCACAAATCCTCCAAGACCCACAAGGATTTTCCCAAGGATCTTTGAGCTCCATGATGTTTTTGGTTGTAACTCCTAATCATTCTATATGGGTGCAATCCTGCTTCTAGAAGAGACTGTGGCAGACACTCCACTCACTCACTCACTCTCACTCATGCCCGTTACCCCAATCAGGGTATGGGCCGCCAACAACAGATCTCCAGAGTCCTCTATCCTGGGCCATTCATTCTAACTGATTCCAGGTATAGCCAGGTGTTTCTTGGACGGCCTCTTTTCCGCTTGCCTTGAGGGTTCCACCGCAGTGCCTGTCTGGCGATGTTAGTTGGCTGCTTGTGTAGTGTATGTCCTATCCAGCCCCACCTTCTCCTTCTGATTTCTTCCTCTGCTGGGAGTTGACAGGTCCTCTCCAAGAGGTGGATGTTACTGATGGTGTCTGGCCAGTGGATCTGGAGAATCCTTCTGAGGCAGCTTTTTATGAAGATCTGGATCTTCCTGATGGTTGTTTTGGTTGTCCTCCAGGTTTCAGCTCCATACAGTAGGACTGATTTCACATTGGAGTTGAACAGTCGAATTTTTATTGCCAAAGACAGCTCTCTAGAGCTCCAGATGTTCTTGAGCTGTAAGAAGGCTGCTCTTGCCTTACCAATCCTTACTTTGATATCTGCGTCTGTGCCACCCTGCTGGTCGATGATGCTACCTAGGTAGGTGAAGGACTGCACTTCTTCGAGGGGGCTTCCATTCAGTGTGACTGGGTCATTGCTAGTGGAGTTAATCCTAAGGATCTTGGTCTTGTCCTTGTGAATGTTGAGGCCAACCTGTGATGACGTGGCTGCCACTACGTTGATCTTCTCTTGCATCTGCTGTTTACTGTGCGAAAGGAGTGCAAGGTCATCAGCAAAGTCCAGGTCATCAAGCTGCGTCCACAACGTCCACTGGATTCCGTTCCTACGCTCGTAGGTGGATGTCTTCATAATCCAATTGATGACAAGAAGAAAGAGAAGTGGTGACAACAAGCATCCTTGCCTGACTCCAGTTTGCACCTGGAAGCTGTTAGTAAGCTGCTCTCCATGGATCACTCTACAGTGTATACCGTCATATGAGTTCTTGACTACCTTTGCTGGGATGCCGTAGTGCCGAAGGAGCTTCCAAAGGGTCTCTTGATCCACGCTATCGAACACTTTTTCATAGTCAACAAAATTGATGTACAACAAGGAGTTCCACTCTATAGACTGCTCGACTATGATGCGAAGCGTTGCTATTTGGTCCGTGCATGATCTGTTCTGCTGGAAACCTGCCTGTTGATCTCATAGCTGTGGATCGACGACATCCTTCATTCTCTCTAAGAGGACTCAGTTGAAGACCTTCCCTGGCACCAACAGGAGTGTGATTCCTCTATAATTGGCACAGTTGCTAAGGTCTCCTTTCTTGGGGATTTTGATGAGATATCCCTCTTTCCAGTCTACTGGAATCATTTCTTCTTCCCAAAGAGAGGGTACAGCATTTCCACTGAAGCATCCAGGTCTGCTTTCAGGGCTTCTGCTGGGATGTTATCAGGTCCAGCCACCTTCCTATTCTTCATCATGGTGATGGCTTTTCTGATCTTGTCTCTGGTTGGTTTATCGCAATTAATTGGGAGGTCCTCGTTAGCTGAGTTGATATCTGGTGGATTTGGTGGTGCTGGTCTGTCCAGGAGTTCCTCAAAGTGCTCCACCCATCTGTTCATCTGTTGTTCTATTCCTGTTATAGACTTTCCCTGCTTGTCTTTAACGGGACGTTCTGGCTTGCTGAACTTTCCAGACAGTCGCTTAGTAGTATCATACAGCTGTTCCATATTACCGCTGTATGCTGCCTGCTCTGCTTCTGCTGCCAGTTCAGCCACATACTCTCTCTTGTCCTTCCTGATATTCCTCTTCACTGCTCTGTGGGCTTCAGCATACTCTTTTTGAGCTTTGGCCTTTGCTGCTCTAGTTCTGCTGTTGTTGACTGCTGCCTTCTTCTTCTTTCTGTCTTCTATCTTGATCAAGGTCTCTGCTGTGATCCACTCTTTCTGCTGGTGTTTCTTAATTCCAAGCACTTCCTGGCATACTGACCTAAGTGTCTCTCTCACTTTCTGCCATCTGTTTAGTACACTGTCTTCCTCTTCCTCAAACCGATTCTGTAATACTGAAAACTTATTCTTCCGCCTCAGTCCAAAATCTTCCTTGGTCTTATGGTCCTTCAGAAGGCTGACATTGTACTTCACTCTTCTGTCTGACGCATCTATCCAGTTCTTTTTCAGCTTCAGCTTCAATCTGGCCACCACTAAGTGATGGTCGGACGCCGCGTCTGCTCCTCTTCTAACTCTAACGTCCTGCAAGGATCTTCTAAACTTCTTGCTAATGCAGACATGATCGATCTGATTTTCTGTCGTGCCTGCTGGTGATATCCAGGTACTCTTGTGGATCCGCTTGTGAGGAAAGATGCTACTTCCTATGACCAGGTTGTTAAGTGCACACAAATCCACAAATCTCTCTCCATTCTCACTCATCTCTCCCAGAGCGTGGGTCCCCATGACTTGTTCGTATCCTGTGTTGTCAGGTCCAATTTTGGCATTAAAGTCTCCCATAAGGATGATGATGTCTTTGTCTGGGAGAATCTCTAATATTTTCTGGAGTCTGTCGTAAAAATAATCTTTGTCCTCCTCTTCACTGTCATTAATTGGAGCATAGCACTGAACAACATTCATCTTAATTCTCTTCATTTTAGTTCTGAAGGATGCTGTGATGATCCTGGGACCATGTGCCTCCCAACCAATCAGTGCTCTCTGTGCCTGCTTGGACAACATGAAGCCTACTCCCTGTGTGTGAGGTGCGTCGCTCTCTTCATGTCTTGAATACAGCAACAGCTCTCCTGTCAACAGTCGTCTCTGCCCCGCTTGCATCCATCTTGTCTCGCTAATGCCTAATAGGGTCAGGTTGTTGCTCCTCATCTCTGCTGCAACCTGTGCCGTCTTTCCTGACTCGTACATGGTCCTCACATTCCATATGCCTATAGTAATCCTCCTGGTTGCAAGAAGGGTAATCGGCTTAGTGGCTTCCTCATGGCTTTTACCACCCAGCATCATGCATCTTTGAATTGAAGACCCTTCTTTTTCCAGGGTAAAAGTCTCTGTTGTCTCTATTGTTGGCGTTTCTGTAGCAGGTTGATTTTTTTACGGGGTGGAGTTGCTAGCCCCACGCCCAATCCTCCTCCTTTATCCTGACTTGGGACAGGCAGATGGCCCCAAAGGACCTCTCTGGTGGAGTTGGCAGACACTCCACAAGATAATAATTGTGATTCTGAACATTATATACTGTTTTAGGCAATGCTTTTGTGGAGTAATCTGTGTACTTGTAAGGAGACGGTGTTTCACCATGGTCAACACAGAGTTTATAAACACCATGTAAAATCCAAATTTATTTTATGGGATTTGGATATACAGATAGTTTAAATAATAAATACAACATCTGTCTAAACTCTCTACCAAAGCTTAGTTGATCCCAATTTCCTCAGCATATTTTATCTGACCCGGACCTTGCTCCCCTTTGCCCCTGAAAGAAGTTCCAGTCCCTTTTTTGTATCCAGATTGGAGTTTATTGAATCCATGAGCTAATGTGACACTGTGGCAATCACACTGCATTTTCATGACGGTGTATGGGTATGATAACTTGCTCAACCAAGCAGCTTTGTATCCATATACAAGACTATGGTCTGCAACCCTGTTAAAGTTTCAGACATTGAACCTAGACTACTTGGGTAAGAGCCAAAATTAAACAGTCATTCTGGAATACCTTGGTGGTATATGTAGACACCCAGATGAATCAAGTGTTGGAATCCCCTCCCATCCTAATTTTGAGTAGCCTTTCATTTGTTTCCCTGTTTTCCCCTCCCTCTTTAGAACCACAAATACCAAAGCTACTGTGAATATCTTAGAGGTGCTCTTCTCTCTGTGCGTGAGGAAAAGCTCTGAAATTTCACTCCCCCACATGCCAATATTTTACTTAATACAGTTAACTGTGCAAAGAGTAAGAAAAAAACATGGAGGCGTGGCACATACTATTTCAGTGAATTGATATCTAAATTGCAGTACTGTCAGTTTACAAAATTTCTCATAAAACATTTATTATTCTTTTATTTTTATATTACATGGCTAATTGGAGATAGTTGTGCATTCCTTATTTACACTGCTTAAAATATTGGCACAGAAATAGCATTAGATCTATCTTATGGCAAAATGTCATAACATGATCCAATTTCTGGGGAACCATATGGCAATGGTACAGCCATCTGTTTATCTTGATAGTCCTTTCTTGGCAAGCTTTGCACCCATATGGGTTATTGGTGCCCTCATCTGTGTATATCATGAAGAGAGCTAAAATCAAAATCCATAATTTTCCATGGTATTACTTTTAACAATTACAATAAACATAAAGATCACACTATCCTCCTGTTTATCTTTATCCATTTCTGTTTTGTGCATACTTGCCTTCTTCTGTGAGATGCAGGAACAATCTGATTGTCAGAATTTGTGAAAGCTGTCAACGCAAGCTGTCAGGTTCGAGGCATCATAATCATCTCAAAGGACTGATAGCTTCTGCTTTGTGGATTTGAAACTTCATCACTAAAGAGATGAAATGATCTGTCCTTTTACGTGCTGACAGGGTAGCAATTTTGTGTCAGTGTAGAGATTCTCACATTCAGGCAATAAGGCCACATACAATGTATGCAAAGTCCTTTTACGTTTTCTGTGACAGCTATTTCCAATAATGTCTAAAATACTTGACATGAGCTGTTTAGAATAATTTTCAGTTAGGGAGATTGTTGACTTTCAGCCTATGTGTTCTCAAACTTGAGGGAAATCATTTTTATATCCCATTGAATAATCTGTTCTTTTTAATTTCTTTTTATGTGAAAGAATTGTTTTAAATTGGATGTAATCAGAGTAAAACTAGAACATTTTATACAATGATATATGCACAAACATACATGTTTCAATTCATGTCAGAGTAGATGAGCTCTTTTTTTGTTTTTTTGTTGTTTTTTTTGGGGGGGAGGAGGGGAATTTCTTCATTTAAAATTAATTTACAGCTTTGTAGACACCAAATAGCAAAATTCAAAGATGTACTGGACAGAAAATATTGTTTTGTGAGCAATTCTGAATAAGATGCATAATTAATTGGATTGCTTCTCTTATCTATGTGTTGACTAATGAAGTGCACTGAACTGTTGCATTCCGCAGATTTGTAACTTAGCTTCTTTAAGAAATCCAATGGTTTTATTTAACAACGTTATTGCTTTGTGTTCGCAAAATATTGTGTTGTGTACAATATAC
Organism: Gopherus flavomarginatus; assembly: GCF_025201925.1. Lineage (NCBI taxonomy): Eukaryota > Metazoa > Chordata > Testudines > Testudinidae > Gopherus > Gopherus flavomarginatus. The sequence continues at coordinate 219,048,089 of NC_066619.1, forward strand.
TTGTTACAATTCATTTTTATGAAATTTAATTGGATTATCTCATGTTATAGTTTTTCTATCAGTCTTGATTGTGTGCATTTTAATTGTTCTGGGCCTATTGTTGATGCCATTAAAATAAATAGCAAAAATATCACTGATTTTAAAGGATCCTGATCAGGCTCATTGTCTTGTTAAATTGTTGTGGTTTAATAACAAGCCACTGGTAGAGCACACATTCTGTCCATTTACCTCTTAGCTGAATTTGATCATAAGGCACATCATTAATTCTAGACTCAACACATCCTCCTTTATTTTCACAAACCTGAGACTTTATTCTGCCCCCACTGAAGTCAGTGGCAAACCTTCCATTGTCTTTGGCAGGAGCAGAAAAAAGCCCTATGTAAGCAAACACCTGTTAGGGGGAGGCATGCATCTAATATAGTACCATGTAAAATATTATGTATAGTGGATGTAATTTAAAAGTTGTTCCATTTCCATGACGGTTTCTATCTTATTATTACCCTTTATACCATACATATTGCCTGTAATGAACAGAAGCAGTAAAAACACTCCTCCCTTACTCTTTCCTCTGCCATTCCACTTTTGTGCACCATGTGGCAGAACTATTGCAGTTTTATCTAATCTCTCTTCAACCACAGATATGAATGCCACTGTCTCAGTGGGGACTGTACTCCTTCAACCCTGGTGCCTAAATCAAATTTGGCCATAGACTAGGTAGAAAGATTGTGTGTGCATATCACTTTGGTAGAGAAGGGAACAACGTATCTACATGCATGGTAGACCAGAGCTGAGCCAGAAAGGGGTTGTGTTTGTTTAAATGATTGAGTCTTTAATTCCCTGGAGAAAGCATTCTGAATTTAATTTTTCACTCTCTCACTGTTGTGTTCAGCTCTCCATACCAGGCACTCCAATGGTTCCTCCTCTTCCTGAGCCTGTTGTGTTCTTTGTCTCATTTTGGTTTTGAATAGAGATCTGCCACTTCGGATATGTCAGAACTCAGGAGGGATGGTATTTGTGTTTGTACAGTTAGAGTATGTCTACACTGCAATTAAAAACCCACAGCTGGCCAATGCCAGCTGACTTAGGCTCGTGGAGGTTGGGCTAAGGGGCTGTTTAACAGCAGTGTTTACATTCAGGCTTTGGCTGCAGCTTGAGCTCTGGGACTCTTCCACCTCACAGGGTCCTAGAACCTGGGCTGCAGCCCAAGTCCAAAGGTCTACACTGCTGTTAAACAGCTCTTCAGCCCAAACCCCATGAGTCCACATCAGCTGGCATGGGCGAGCTGCAGGAGTCTAATTGAAGTGTAGACATATCCTAAATGTACAAACGAAAATGCTTTCTTCCTGAGTGTTGTGTATTGGAAACTGTTAAGATTGTAAGATATTGCTCTAAAATGTTTGTGGGTTTTCCTAGTCCTGCTTGCAGGCTAGTTGGCTCTGTAGGAAAGTGTGTGATTTGGGTCTAGTAGCAGTCTTCAGAGAGCCAGCCTACAGTAAAATAGGACAGTTGTGCCCAGGGGCATCTCTATGTTTTTTGCCACCCCAAGCACGGCAGGCAGGTGGATTCAGTTGCACGCCTGCGGGCGGTCCGCTGGTAACATGGATTCGGCGGCATGCCTGCGGGAGGTCTGCCAGTGCCGCGCCATCGGCATCCCTGCCGCCAACTTTCTGCCAAAGCTGTGGGACCGATGGACCTCCCACAGGCAAGCCACCGGAAGCTACCTGCCTACCGCTCTCACAGTGACCGGCAGGCCACCCGCTGCAGCTTGCCGCCCCAGGCACACGCTTGCTGCACTGGTGCCTGGAGCCACCCCTGCTTGTGCCTCTCTATTTTAGGGAGCAGCCTGCTTTATGTATCTCTTTTTGGTTCTTGTGTGTTATCATTCTGTATTGATGACACCAGCTTCTGTACCAGCAAGTGTACTTTTATAGTTTCTATTTAACTTCTCTGTGTGTATGACGTGAACATAGCTCGGCATTATGTTCAGCTTTTTCAGTCTTTTCTTGCTCCCTTTCAAGCTATTAACTGAAAACATTTATGTTTAAAAAGCTGGATGTTTCTCCAAAGTCTCAAAGATTCTATTTCAGTAACAGTTTGAACATAACTTCTTGGTCCCCGTTTAAAAAATGTCCCTCCCCAGTCACTTAGATTCAGTCTTAGAGGGTTTGTTGGTCCTAAACAAGCTTCTTTAAACTGTATCCTGTCCTCTAACAATCCACTGTTGTTCCAGTAATACCCAAAGAACAGAAGGCCAGGTTGGGCAGGATGAACAAACAGAGCAAGTAATCGGATGAACTTACCCCATATGAGACATTGATCTAAAAATTTCAAAAGCACATCAGTCTGATTTTCAAACGTGACTTAGGAGCCTAAGTCTCATTAAGTACCTAAGACACAAGTTTAATTGACTTGCAGTGAGACTTAGGCTCCTAAATCACGTTTGAAAATCAGACTTAGATGCTTTTGAAAATTTTACCCAGGGACAACATGAAGCTTAATTACTGCCCCTCCTCCTCCCAAACCCCTCCCTGAATAGTTTTCATAGCTGCATCCTTTGCATTGGGGTCTCATAGCATCCCAAACACACCACTTGAATAGTGAAGATGAGGGATGGTCAGACTGGGCAGGTAATGCTGGTCACTTTGACTCTCAGTTAAGTGTTCTTACATAACTTCTGGCTTTTCCCATGGGTGCTCAGAATGATCCATCCCCATTCAGATCTCAAGGGGCACTGACAAAGTAACTGTTTTAATGAAAATAGTTCAGTGCCATCTTAAAATTACACTAATCAATTGCTTCTGAATACACATAGCAATAATCAAATGAAATGGTCACAGTATACAGTTTGTTGCCTATAAGAGGACTGAATGACAGCCTGTCAGGGTTCCTTCCCCACTCTGAACTTTAGGGTACAGATGTGAGGACTGCATGAAAGACCCCCTAAGCTTATTTACTAGCTTAGTTTAACAGTAAGCTGCCACTACCAAGCATGTTCCAAATCTTAGAGGAGAGCCACTTGGAACTCTGCCTTCTCCCAAATATTTCCCAAGTCCCTAATCACCCCCTTTCCCGGGCAGATTTGAGACTAATTCCTCCCCCCCAGGTCCTTAAACCCCTTTTCCTGGGTAGGCTTGAGAGTATATCCTCACCAGTTAGTCCTGGTGAACACAGATCCAAAAGTCTTGGATCTTAAAACAATGAAAAAGCAATCAGGTTCTTAAAAGAAGAATTTTATTAAAAGAAAAGGTAAAGTTCATCTCTGTAAAATCAGGATGGAAATAACTTTACAGGGTAATCAGATTCAAAGAGCCCGGAGGAACCTCCTCTAGCCTTAGGTTCAAAGTTACAGCAAAACAGGGATAAGCCTCCCTCTAGCAAAGGAATATTTACAAGTTGAGAAAACAAAGATAAAACTAACATGCCTTGCCTAGTTGTTACTCACAGGTTTGAAATATGAGAGACCTGTGCAGAAAGATTTGGAGAACATGGATTGATGTCCAGTCCCTCTTAGTCCCAAGAATGAACACATACCAAAACAAAGAGCACAAACAAAAGCCTTCTCCCCCCCCACAAGATTTGAAAGTATCTTGTCCCCTTATTGGTCCTTTGGGTCAGGTGTCAGCCATGTTACGTGAGCTTCTTAACCCTTTACAGGTAAAAGGATTTTGGTGCCTCTGGCCAGGAGGGATTTTATAGAATTGCATACAGGAGGGTTGTTACCCTTCCCTTTATAGTTATGACACAGCCCTAATACAGGCTTTAATGTTTTTCTTGTCACTGGCAATAAGCTGCATAAATCTGCAGTTAATGAACTCATCAAGTGTATTCCTGACTTTACTAGGAAGTGTAAACTTACCTCTTGGGCCACAATATTTAACATATGAATATGAATACTATTCATACCATTCAGGGTGTTGTCAGGAATAATTCCTTTAGTCAGAAGACCAGCATACACACCAGCTTTACTTCTGGTCTCATTAAATTGCTCAGCCTCATGGAGAGGATTCACAGTGAACTACTCCTGTACAACGGGGAGGGCTAGCATCATGCTAATGCATGGGTGGAAAGTACTGTGAAGCACCCCCATATCACTGCTGTGAATGTTGACATTACCACTGATGGCAACACTACATCTTTTTCAGGGTGTGGAGGGCAGGATTGTCAGCGATTGCCTAAAAAGAAGAGTGCAAAAGTACAGTAATTTTTTCCCAGTTAACACCCAAAGTACATGTTGCTATAGTGGGGTAATGGCACTGCAAAGCAGACTAAAAGGAATATATTTTCACAGACTTTAAAATCATACTGTACTAATTGTTTTTGGGCAGTAACGAGGTGGGTGGGGAGAGTGTGTGTAATGTAGTATGGTTAGATACAGTAGTGGAGAATTGGAAAATATATGATATTTAAAAAAAACAACAAAAACAAATGGTCCTCAATATATCTGTCTGATATTGCCATGCCTGAATGCATAGTGAGAATAAAAGGGATTGTTAAAGAAACCAGAGAGGAAAGGTAAAACAATGGCCTAGATAAGGAGCACCCCCTCAAACACAATAGCCTGGTTTATAATAATGAAGAAGATCACCTCAGCCCCCAGTCCAGCAGGAGGGCCATTTTGCAAAGGCTGAGAAGAAAGGGAGATCAAAAGAGAGATCTGTTAAATGATATGCCCTTCAAAGAGGGAAGGGTGCTCTCAGCTGCTTCTCCGCAGCTGCAGGCTGGCACAGAGAGACTGATTGTAAGTCAGGGTCTGCAGCAAGAAGACTTTAACTTGGCCCCCAAGAGAATAAGGCACACCAAGGATAAGTCATGTCTTCCTAGTGGCTTGAGGATAATGCCAGACAGATATAAGACAGTATGCACATAGGTCTCTGTTATTCTGTACTTCTCTGAGTGCTCTATACCTTCTGGAAAAATAAATCATACTGTCAATCATAAAAATAAATCATCAAATTGAAGAAGTTGCTCCTGTGTCACTGCATATGGTTACAGTCCATGAGCTCGCAAAGGAAAACTCTTGCAGATGCCAAGCCCACTGGGCCTGCTTAATAACAGGGTTGGCAACCAGGCAAATAGGCAGAGACCTAGTCAGGGAGTGGTTGGATCAGTGGATGGGACCCTATTCCAAAGAGAAGTGGAGCCTGCCACTTGAAAGGGGTGCACTTGGGGGACTGGAAAAGTGTTTCAGAGGGGGCAGCCTGCCCAGGGGCCATGGCAACAGTTTCAGTTCTCATGGCCTACTTAGTACATAGTAAAAAAATAAACCGTACTGCATTTATTAAAAAAAAACTAGTACCTGCTATCTTAGGAAATGTCATCACTCTAGGATGCCATGGGGTTATTGTGTCTGAATTATTTGCTCTACAGGAAGAAATTTTTTTAAAATATTTAAAATATTTTTAAAAATCAGATAGCTGATAAGATTTCTATAGAGTCTTTGGGAATACAAACTGTGCAGAAAGATGGATTGTGTCAGTTAGAATGGGAGAACAGCAAAAGTTATATATGCTATTTCTGAAGTCTGTATTAGCAGATGAATTGAAGTAATAAAATTAAGTGTGCCTATTGTATTGGTTTAAATGTAACAGCAAATTGTTGGCCAGATTTAATAACATCTCTATCCAGATTTGATGCTTTTGTTAATTTTTATGGCACAGACTGATCCTTCATAAACAAGAGATTAACTTCAGTTCAGTTTCCCCTTCCTCTTCCTTGCATAAGTGCCCATGAGAGAAGCTAGAAGTCTCTAATTTGGATATGGAGGATGGGAGAGCATAACTTGGGGGGGGCTGGACTCCATGTTTAGGGAGTTGTCAGGAACTCAACTTGGGAGTTTCCTGATCCCTCTCTTATCATGTTTAAAATATTTTGTTTGCTTGTTATAAACACTAACCACTGAGGAGAAGATCTTGTTGTTTCCAAACAAGACTATTTTTCCTGCTCAGTCATTCCATTGCTAACGGATGTGGTACTGCTAAAGTCTAATTAAAGCTGTGCAAACCTGGCCAGTTTTGGTTACATAAGTTTTATCTAACTTATTGTTGATTACATTTGCATGAGCTTATCCTTATATTCCATATTTTTTGAATTCCTAAATTAATATGGTGAAGGGAAACTCACAATAAAATTATATCAAACTGTATGAGTTTTGTACACTTTTGTGAAGGCTCCCAGTATTAGCATATGATCAAGAGTACCTTTCACGTGACCAGCTATCAATAGTTTTAAGGAACTAAGACATTAGGCATCGAGACACTTTTGCCTATCCTGAGAATGCAGAATGTTACACTCAGCTGATTTTGTTTCTATGAATTTGGCAGAGGTATGCATGGTTTGGAGGCTTTTGTACCAAAGGTATGCATAGACAATATGTGCCAAATACTGCCAAACTTCCCATGGGTTTCAGTTTGCACAGAATAAAAATCACCTCACTTTAAAACCACATTCTGATCACTCTGTTCAACGAAGAAGTCCCATGAACATTACAGGGACTACCAGCATGAGTAAAATGGCCAATATTGGCCCCTTACTTTGTGCAATGTTTTTCACATGTGCTGTATCCAAGTTATCTTATAGAGTTAAATAGTGTACTTACTGAGCTTGCGGTGGGGCAACTGCCCCACCTGCATGTGAGAGGGGGCTAACGTAGGCCAGAGTGCCTGCACAGGCTGGCAGCCAATCAGGAAAGGACTTACTGAGAACCAATGAGGGCTGAGATTGGAGATAGCCAATCAGGGCTAAGCTTGGCCCTATATAAGGGCTGCCCAGGACAGTAGCAGGCAGCTTCTCCCAGACTTTCAGAGGGGAAGGTCTGTTTCCTGAGTGAGGAGAGCAACACCTGGGACAGCACCGCACAGTGCTGGGCAGGCTTGGGGAAGCTACCCACCAGGCTGCAGGCCCTGAGAGAAGGGCCTAACTGGTGCAAAGGGGAAGCAGCCCAGGGAGAGAGGTGCACAAGGGGAGAGAAGGAGGGTGGGGAGGCTGCAACTAAAGGGCCCTTGGGTTGGGACCGGACTAGTGGGTGGGCCTGGATCTCCCACCCCCCTTGTACTGCACTTGGCCATGCAGTATGGCTGAAACAAACTGCAACTGGCCCTTGAGACAAGGGGCTAGACTTTGGAGGTTGTGGTTGGCCACTAAGGCCAGTGCAAAGACTGTTGCTAACATTCCCCCCCTCAAAAGGGGATGGGGATGGACTAAGGGGCGCTGCCAAAGGGCAGCATCCTGAAGAGGACACTGCTGAGTGGGGAGCAGCACAGGTCCAAACACCAGCAAGGAAGAGATGGCTGGGACACCACTGGCAGAGGGTTCTCCGCATGAACTGAGCTAATTCTCAGAGGTAACCAGCAGGAGGTGTTGCATTGGTGAGTCCCATCCCTGGCACAGAGCTAAAAACAGATAACAGCAGAAATAGAAATTAAGAGTTCCAGACAAGGGAGTTTTATTGCCTTAATTATTTAAGATCAAATAATTCTGCTTAAATGTGTTTTAATAACTGGTAATCAGCATCTTGGAGAATACTTGCTACTGTCAAACATATAAGGAAGAACACTTTGTGACCGATTCTAAATGTAACTTTAACTTGGCATTTGAATTCTGTGAAATTCTCAACTCTCACTTGAATTAAACAGCATAATGGTGACTATAAATCATTAGGGTATCAACTAAAATGAAATGAAGACAAATTCCCAATAAATATGTTGGCATCATTGTGACAGCTCACAGGAATCCTCTGCTCTGCATCATTCAAAACGATTTTAAAAAAAGGATGTTAGAAGCACACAATTGTATAGAAATTGCCTACAGTAATAGGCTCTCTCATGAACTACTATGTTAAATTATGATCACTGGTCACTATTTCAAAAAAGGATATAGCGGAAATAGATGGGTATCCCAAGATTGGCAAAGAAAATAATTAGAGGCACAGAAAGAATTGCATGCGCAGATTGGGGCTGTTAAGTGTGAAAAGGAGACAGCTAAGAGGGGATGTGTTCAAGTATACAGAATGGTCATAAAAAGGTAGATGGGGATTCCTGTTTATTTTTCTTCATAGAACAAGAACAGGGAACATACAAATTGCCAGACAGCATCAGACCTGTGATCTCAAAACTAGTCCAATGTCCTGTCTCTGTTGTTGGTTAGTACCAAATGTTATAGAGCAGTGGTTCTCACCCTTTCCAGACTCTCTCTGTATAAACCAAACAACCCCAAAACAACCACTTACTTTCTAGTGATGCATTCAATAGCTATGGCATGAGTCAAGATGACAGATGCTCTAGAAATATAAGAGCTTATGCAATGGAAAAGTGTAAGTACTATTAACTGAGAAAATACACGTAGACCTGGTTTTATGCAATATTTGGAAATGTTCAGTATTCAGAGCGATAAGAGTTTTGTCTAGCAGAAAAATGCTAAGATCTATATGGTTAAAAATGAGAAGATGAAAAGTCAGTAACATTTATAATAAAGCATGAAAATAAAACTATTAGCTGGCCAGGTTTCTGTTTCATTGAAAATTAAAAATAGAAAGTGAGTCAGTTAATCAAATGTGATTTCTTTGGTCTTTTTCTGTTTAGTATGAAATACAAAATAGTGAGTATGAAGTGACAACTGAAAAGGTGTCAGAGGCCAAAGAGTAAATGAGTATGTAAAGTTACCCTCCCTTTTGATACCTAACTAATTCCTCCAGGCCAGTATTGAGATACATTTGTGGGAGTAGGGGAGGACAGCCTGTGGCAATGTTACACTTCATTCTATAGGATTGGCTATGCAACAACTTTCAGAAGTACTAACTTTCCTTTAAAAATTGAACATAATAAGAGAAAAGGCAAACAAAAAAAATCACTTGCAACCGCAAAATATGAGTAGGTGAATTGAGAAGAAAGAAAAAAGTAAACATTCAGATTAGCATGTAGAAAGGCCCAATAATATCATAACACCACAGAAACAGCCAGGCTCTAGCTATTTCACATCATTTTATTTGACTACTTGTTACCCCCTACCATCAACTTCCAATCCAAGAGCACTGAAACCTCTTGTGAGTTATTCTCCTGAATTCAGACCACAATTTCTGGCAGCAAGACAGTTTCTGATCATTAATTACAGCACTTCCCCAGCTATCTCCTGGTGAGTGGTGTCTAATTCTTGACTTGTCCTTCTGCTAGGAGACAGTGTCATCGTTACAGCACCTTGTTTAGGATGCTGTAGTTAAGATTCTGTCAATATTTTCATTAACTCATAGTTTCTGGGGTTTCTAAGCTTATGGCAAGTATTCTGTGTGCAACTGAACAGGACATGACAGAGCCTGGGGCCAAAGTTTATACAGAACATTAAGACCTACGGGTGACAGAGATAATATATAAATTAAAAATCCCTTATGAGTGATATGGACGTAGATGATGGCAGACGTGTCCAGCACAGCATCTTAACCATTTGGCCTTTGAACATCCACATGTATTATTATATCACCTTAAATGTCTTTCATTACTAAAACATCTAATAATGAAAAGCTGTGACTGCTGTGGGATAATATGTCAATAAGTGATTATTTGCTAGTTCTCTCTGATACGCTAACATATAACTTGCCACACAGAACTGAGAAAATCACTGTTAACCATTTTATCCTTGATGTGTCTTTTGACTACACTAACATAGTTCTTGTCTGAGAAAGATGACTCATCCTTACAGCAATGACAATTTGTTGCTACATAAGTCACATAATGCAGGAATTACTATAGTGTTGGGTCAGAGATACTGTATGGTCCAGTTCTTCTCTACCCTGGACAACTAAACACTATAAAAAAGTAACAAAATTAAAACAAATCCAGCAGCCTATCACTATAAAGACCTGCTGAATTAATAGGTGGAATGCAGAAGCTCAGAAATTTTCTGTCAGCCTAAAACTCCCAGCCCTCTTTCCATACATCCTTACAGCCTAAGAAACTGGTGATGTCCCTTGAATGTCAATAGATTTGGGGTATTTCTGACCGAAGAGAGAGTTTGAATTCCAAAGGCATTGGCACCTCACTGAAAATGCCCCGCTGCAGCTCCCTGTCAATTATATGTGGTGGGTTCCAGGTTAATTATCTCTACAGATCTAACAAGCCACCTCCCTCACTCAAGATGTGAGCATGTCATCTACATCAGAGGGGCATATATAATCCCTGCCACATTTTGTGGTGGTTTTTCTGAACTAACTAATGTTACTTCTGTCTTTCTGAATTGAGCCCTGGATACCTAGCTCTTATCCACACTCCAATTTCTCTATCTCAACAAGAAGCCAAAGCACACAGCAGCAGCTACTGGGTCAAAATAGAGACAGGGCTGGATGTTATCACCATATTGAAGATACTTGCCCCCCTTTATTCCCTCAGCACTCTGGGTAGCTCTAAATTGTTTTCTGGAAGCAAACTTAAAATGACTCTTCCTACAGTAGAAATTCTGGAAATATCACTGAAATCTCACATTACCGAATGGTTTCTACACCAATTAATCAAGTATTTCTTGGCATTTTTCAAATACAGTGCCCACAAGGTAATGCAAATTTATTTATTTAGGTGTGAGAGAGAACTTTTCCAGCTACTTACAAGGCATTATTTGGTAAATAGTAGCCTGTAAAATGTGTGGTTTAATGTTGCAGTGTGAAATTTGCAATTTTGCTTCATGAAAATGGCACATTTTTCAATGGGGGGAAAACACAGCCTCAGTATGGTAGACAGTAAAGCTAACCACTTAATTTCATAGCTATTGTTTGACTTTTAGGCATGTAGGAGTAACTCTTAGATTTTTAGTAGTGTTTGTAGACATTCAGTTGATTTGAGGAGATGGCTATTAATGGTTGTTCTATACCTGACTATGCAGCTCTACAGGAGGTGATTGAAAAAAATCTCCCAGAGGTAGATCCAGGGGGAGGCTGGTATTCCTGTAGCCTAGAGACCTGGTGGTTGGGAACATTAGTTGATACTCATAAGTGTATCACCATTTTTGAAGGAGCCTGACATTTGGAAATTTTTATTACAGCAGCTCACCCTGTAAGTAGAAAGTGTCTGAGTAACAGATGTTCTTATTTAGAAAGGATGTTATGGAAAGAGCAAAGCACTAAATATGCTGTAGCCTGTAAACTTCTCATTTAATCATAGAAAAGTCTTAGACTGAAGAATCTCTGATAATAAAAATAATGTGTAATTACATATTTTAAGGTGCCACTTGATGAAATAATTTAATTTGATCTGAAGTTCTATAATGTATTCCTAGCTGACATGAAAAGATGCTAGTTCGTTACTTCATAGTGAATGGTTTAATGGCTCAGTCTGCTCTAACAATCCAAAGTGATACAGGGACAACAGAAGTGTATAGCAAACTCTGGGTACCCCTGAACCATGACTACACTATTTTTGTGCCTCCCGAGCCACATTCTACTGAAGTAAAGAGAGAGAGTTAAAAACCTTCCATCATCATGCCCAATAACACCAATTTTAGAAGACAGTTTGTAATAATGCAAGTCTCTGGATCTGTTTCTGTTCCCATTCAAGTAAATATTTAAACTCTCATTAACTTAAATAGAAGATTAATTGTGCCTATTATGAAACAGTGCAGAGGTGCTTTAAAATATGTGGTGAAACTGCACCACTCCCCTCCTAGTAAAAACTCACATTCCTGACTCTAATCCTCTACTTAATAACAACTCAAGTTGTGCAAAACACAGTGGGCTGCTTAACAGAGGTTCATGTGAAAATTTTCCTTTGATTTCAATTCACATGGCCTCACACCCCCAGATATGTGCTTTGGCTCATAGCAAAACTCAGTCAAAATCACTGTGCCTTACATTGTTTTTCAGAGAGAAGATGAATCATTCCATTTATCTATTCTACAAAAAAAATAAATAATAAAGGCACCAAGAGCTAGTCAATAATTAAGAACAGTGTGAGAAGTGACTAGTACCAGCGGAGCACAAAGTGCATTTGTTATCAGTGGACACAATACTAGACAGTGTCTAAATGATTCCATAGGCTTTTTCAGAGACATGACTAGAAGTTTACCAAATCAACAGTTTCAGGGTCAATCGAAGAAAATCAATGATTGGCTGTAATTATTTTCTTCCCCCAATTGAAAATGATTGTCCATCCCAAATAGTAAGCAGAATTATTTTGAACCAAATTCAGTAACTGGGTTCCACTGCGTGTGTGGTTTTCTCCCCCAGCCCACTCCCACTATGAACAAACTATTTGCAGCATTCCCTCCTGACCAAACAGAAGGATCTACTGCCTTATTTCTTCAAAGCTTGCTTGATGGTGCCTACCTAGTTACATATCACAAATATATCTATACTCCTCACTCTTATTTCCAGTACCTCTTATACAGAGGGCAGAGCATATGTACCAAGGGTTCAGATTGTGTGATAATCTGCTGTAAAATTTAGAGTTCACTAGTCAAAATACTGCTAGGCAAGTCTTTAGTTTTATACTATGGGCTGCATTTTTTCAAGAGGGGTCTCACTTTGACCTCTATTTCTAAATCTGCAATCCACTCTGTAAAACTGTAATTACAATTAACTGAGGACCCAGATTATGGCATTTTGAAAATAATGTAAGTGTCTGATTTTTTCAGTGCAATCAGGTTGCTGTTTAAATGGTATAGTTTGTGCCAGTTACTGATCACAGTCATAAAACTATGAGTTGAAAGCTGAGGCCATTTTTTTTAAATGTGGCCTAATGTGCTTAGTTATAGCCCTTCTAGAGACCATGGCAGAGAACATGGAAGGTTTGAGTGAAGGACATAACGTAATGTAATTCTAATTGCTATTGGCTGAAAATTCTGATCAGGCACTTGTTGTGAAGAGGGTTTTCAAAAATACAAACTCCTTGCTTTTTGGAATATTGATTAGCAAATAAGTTGTACCAGTCAGGGAAAACTATTTTTCATGAACTATAATCTATGTACCAGCTCTATTATCAAAGCACTTTCCATCTCTCTCCACAATCCTCTTTCTCCATCTCCCACACACACAAATGCATATTCTGTGCAGTGGTAATGCTTCTAAAAGCCCATAGGTTGTCCATAATAAGCAAATTCTTTCCATTATATCCAGAGAAAAATAGGTTCAATGTAAAGTGTTTTGCTAAATCTGTTTTTATCTGCTCTGATTATCTGTGATAACAGCATACTGTGAATGGAGTGCACATAATGGACTTTAGGAGGGATAGCAAGCTGCTTTGTACCTATAATTTAGCTCATTAAAAATGTATGGTTCATATATTGCTTCTATCTAAAAGCATTTGAGACCTTTGATGTTTCTAAATTGGAAGGAGCATAAATATTATTAAAATTAGCCAAGGATACTTGCAATTGTCAACTGATGTTTTGTTTGTTGGAATATTGTTCCCTTTCATTTGAATGGCTTTCTGAATTTGAGGTTATAAAGGTTATTATTGTTAGGGAAATGTAAGTGCATTCTGTTAAGGGGGAGAAACAGTTCCAGAAACTGGAAGTTCTCAAAATGTATTAGTTAAAACTTCTGAAACATGTCTCCTTTCAGTTTCCCTAGCCCTAATTCAATCTGTTCTATAGGTATACTTACAAGCAAACCTTTTATTAGGACAGTATAAAGGAGACCAGGTAACACATTTCAAATGGATATATATTAGCCATAAATACATTCAGGCTAGAAATTTGAAGCAGGTTTCTAACCATCAGAGGAGTGAGGTTCTAGAAGAGAATTCCAATAGTAATACTGGGAACAAACAACCTAACAAGTTTTAAGGAACTTGATCCATTTATGAATGGGGATATATGTCAGGGTTGCCTGTGTTAGCAGGGCACTGGAATCGATGACCCAAGAGGTCCCTTCTGGTCCTGTGTTATGTGATGGTGGTGTTACTTGGTGACTTCACCCCTACCCCCAGATTTTGTGTAGTAGCTATAGTATTTGTGTCCATTTTCCGGGCTGTAGAACTTAAGGTTTATTAGTATTGAATCTCCTCTCATTGTCTACCGCTTCCATAGCTCTGATCTCCACAATGCACTTTGGAGTGTGGTTTGGTCTTCTCACTGTGTTCTGAAATATACACATACACACACTCCTGTATTAATAGAAATAGTCAGGCGAGATTTTCAAAAGTATTCAGAAGCCACAAATGGGACCATATTTTCTAAATAGCTCCCATTGAGAATGTTCTGTGCACTGAATGAGGCTGAGGTTAAAAAAAGTATGTAATCATGTAATTAAAACTGTACTATAATTCATTTGAATGGGGGTAAAGTTAAGGTTGTACAGGAAACCTTAACTATGGAATTTACTAACTTTGGAGTCCTTGACATTGCAAGCTTAACAAATTTAATGTATTTTTTGTGTGTGTAATAGATTGCTGTTGACACCCAACTCTAGCTTATTGAGAATACTGGATCTTATGCCTCCTTATTAACCCTGCTAACAGACCCACACATTATGTATTTGTGTTATGATACTACCTATGGACTCTCGTCCCAGCCCAGGACCCCATTGTGCTAGGCACTGTACAAAAAACAAAACAAAATGACAGTTCCTGGGCTGAGGAGCTAAATTTAAGACAAGACATATTAGGATGGTATAACAAACAGAAGGAGCACAAAGAAACATTGAGACTATACTGGTCATTGTGAAAAGCAGTGATTACAGTATGCCAGCTGCCTAAGCACTGTCAAGTTTAAATAATAGCAGGGACAGGAAGGAAAGGGTCAACCAAACTATGCTGGGAATCTCTCCAAGAGATAATTAAGCAGCTCTACTACTGCTGTAGTCTTGCTCTCCCTCCCTCTCTCCCTCTCCATGTAACTGGCTAAGCAGCCTGGGGAACCATGACACATCATTATAAAGGGTGTAACAGAGTGTGTCTGGCTATGATGCCATGGTGTTCCTGAATGCATTGTACCTATGTCACCCACAGCACTTTGGGAGCTCCCATTGAGTCAGTGCCCTCACTCCTGGACTTTGACTATTCCTACCCTTCCCACCGTTTAGCCCTTAATGTTTGGAAAGCATTCTGTGGTTTCTGGATTCATAGATTCTAGGGCTGGAAGGGACCTCGAGAGGTAATCGAGTCCAGTTCCCTGCCCTCATGGCAGGACCAAACACTGTCTAGACCATCCCTGATAGACATTTATCTAACCTACTCTTAAATATCTCCAGAGATGGCGATTCCACAACCTCCCTAGGCAGTTTATTCCAGTGTTTAACCACCCTGACAGGAACTTTTTTCCTAATGTCCAACCTAAACCTCCCTTGCTGCAGTTCAAGCCCATTGGTTCTTGTTCATCTGGGCCTCTAAGAATAGAACAAGTTTTCTCCCTCCTCCTTATGACACTCTTTTAGATACCTGAAAACTGCTATCATGTCCCCTCTCTGTCTTCTCTTTTCCAAACTAAACAAACCCAATTCCTTCAGCCTTCCTTCCTAGGTCATGTTCTCAAGACCTTTCATCATTCTTGTTGCTCTTCTCTGGACCCTCTCCAATTTCTCCACATCTTTCTTGAAATGCAGTGCTCAGAACTGGACACAATACTCCAGTTGAGGCCTAACCAGCACAGAGTAGAGCGGAAGAATGACATCTTGTGTCTTGCTCACAACACACCTGTTAATGCAGCCCAGAATCACGTTTGCTTTTTTTGCAACAGCATCACACTGTTGACTCATATTTAGCTTGTGGTCCACTATAAGCCCTAGATTCCTTTCTGCGGTACTTCTTCCTAGACAGTATCTTCCCATTTTGTACGTGTGAAGATGATTTTCCTTCCTAAGTGGAGTACTTTGCATTTATCTTTGTTAAACTTCATCCTGTTTACCTCAGACCATTTCTCCAATTTGTCCAGATGACTTTGAATTATGACCCTGTCCTCCAAAGCAGTTGCAATCCCTCCCAGTTTGGTGGAATATATAAACTTAAGAGTACTTTCTATGCCAATATCTAAGTCGTTGATGACGATATTGAAGAGAGCCGGTCCCAAAAGAGACCCCTGCGGAACTTCACTTGTTATACCTTTCCAGCAGGATTGGGAACCCCTGAGTATGGGTATCCAGCCAGTTATGCACCCACCTTATAATAGCCCCATCTAAGTTGTATTTGCCTACTTTATTGATAAGAATATCATGTGAGACCACATCAAATGCCTTACTAAAGTCTAGGTATACCACATCCACTACTCCCTTATCCACAAGACTCGTCATCCTATCAAAGAAAGCTATCAGATTAGTTCGACACGATTTATTCTTTACAAATCCATGTTGGCTATTCCCTGTCACCTTACCACCTTCCAAGTGTTTGCAGATGATTTCCTTAATTTCTTGCTCCATTATCTTCCCTGGCACAGAAGTTAAACTAACTGGTCTGTAGTCTTTTTATTTCCCTTTTTATAGATGGGCACTATATTTGTCCTTTTCCAGTCTTCTGGTATCTCTCCTGTCTCCCATGATTTTCCAAAGATAATAGCTAGAGGCTCACATCTCCTCTATTAGCTCCTTGAGTATTCTAGGATGCATTTCATCAGGCCCTGGTAACTTGCAGGCACCTATCTTTTCTAATTGATTTTTAACTTGTTCTTTTTTATTTTATCTTCTAAACCTACCCCCTTCCCATTAGCATTCACTATGTTAGGCATTCCTTCAAACTTCTCGGTGAAGACCAAAACAAAAGTTATTAAGCATCTCTGCCATTTCCAAGTTTCCTGTTACTGTTTCTCCCTCTTCACTGACAGGGCCGGCTCCAGGCCACAGCACGCCAAGCGAGTGCTTGGGGCGGCATGCCGCAGGGCGGCATGCTGCAGGCGTGCCTGCGGAGGATCCGCTGGTCCTGCTTCTCTGGTGGAACATCCACAGGCACACCTGCGGGAGGTCCACTGGAGCCGCGGGACTGGCAAGCGGCAGAGTGTCCCCCGTGACGTGCCGCCGTGCTTGGGGCAGCGAAATGGCTAGAGCTGGTCCTGCTCACTGAGCAGTGGGCCTATCCTGTCCTTTGTCTTCCTCTTGCTTCTAATGTATTGAAAAAGTCTTGTTTCCCTTTATTCCCTTAGCTAGTTTGATCTCATTTTGTGCCTTTGTCTTTCTAATCTTGCCCCTGCATTCCTGTGTTTGCCTATATTCATCCTTTGTAATCTGTCCTAATTTCCATTTTTTATGACTCCTTTTTATTTTTTAGATCATGCAAGATCTTGTGGTTAAGCCAAGGTAGTCTTTCCCCACATTTTTTATCTTTCCTACCCAGTGGAATAGCTTGCTTTTGGGCCCTTAATAGTGTCCCTTTGAAAAACTGCCAACTCTCCTCAGTTGTTTTTCCCCTCAGTCTTGATTCCCATGGGACCTTATCTTTCAGCTCTTTGATGAAACTGCAGAAGTTCAGGTTTATTATTATTATTACAGTATTGTTCACTGCTAAACAGACTAAACCTTTATGCACAGGAGATTGTATATTTCTGCAGGTCACTAAAAGCAGACCATATTTTCTGGTGCTGTTACATATTGGCAAATAGACTGTGATTTGTTAGAGACATCTTGTAATATTCCTATGTTGGTTCTGTTAACTCTATTGATTTTTCAATAATTATAGGATATCGGAAAACATATTGTCAAAAAGTCCTTAGGCAGTCAGGCTGTTGGTACTCTATATAATAAATGAGCCCAACTGGCAGTTTTAAATCTTACATTTCAGAAGCATAAGTGTATATCAATTAGCAGACTAAAGCTGCTGAACAAGGCAATGTGCTAGTTACTGTTGTAGATTCATGCTCCACTGCGATGATGCTCTGCTTAATAAACATTTAATCAAGAAGTCAACAAGCATAGACTTCAAGCCACAGTCTGTTGTAGTGTAATGGAATTTTTAAAAAGGATGGGTGTATACATTCGTCATGAGGCCCTATTCCTGCAGCCCCTTGCACATGTATGTAAATTTACACAAGTAAATAATACTACTGTGGAAGTTCACATGGATGAAATTACTTGTGTGTAAATGCTTGTACAAGCTGAAGCTCAGCATATGTCTACACTGCAATAATTTGAATTGCTTTAATCTCACTAGCTCAGATACAGGAACTGGGAAACCTCAGCAGCACTGGCTTCACCTGTAGAAACCCACTTGGTAATTGGGCAGCTAGAGTTCTCTGAATGCTGTGCTCCTGTGCCTTCACAGATCTAGTAACTAACCAGCTAGATTAAAGCTAGTTTATCTACATAAGCTACAATCATGTCCCTTAATTGTGGTATAGACATATCCTAAATCACAAGGGAAGCAAACTCTGTGATCTTCACCATAAGAAACCCCACACCTAACTTGGTGTAACTAAGGTAAAAGGCTCAAGTATGCTAAGGTATAAGGCTCAAGTGTGGAAGAACATGACACTGAAAGTCAAGATTAATTTTACTTTGGCAGAACTATGTGCATGAAATTTGCAAAACCTTTGCAATTTGCCTAACTCCTAGGAAGTGGCATTAATCCTTCCTTTTCCTGTGCACTAAATTTGCTCTCATGTTTAAAAACAAAATCTGAGAGGGAAATGAGTGAAAAGTGTCAAGTCGCCAAACTTTTACCACCATATATACACTTAAATTTTCCAAAAAATTCAAAAAAAAAAGGGAGACAGAAAATTGTTTCCTAGACTCTCTTTGACAAGCATGATTGCTTGCAACCCTTGACAAATTTGAGTAGGCTGAATAAATTCAATGAAATGGAATACCTGTTTAAATGGGAACCTTCTATACAGTAGTGCACATAGAACATCACAAAATACAAGGTGCACACTGTACATTTCCAGCACTATAGAACCCAGAGAATTTATATTTTCCTACTTTCTACCATGTTATTTCTTTTGAGTCATTTTTGTCAATAACATTTTACTGGGAGAGGGGGTGGAAATAGTATCAGATTTTTCTCTCTCATGCAGCCATTTCTTGCATTTTAATGCATGGCTATTTCTATTTGTACAAACCTGAAAGATATCAAAATGGTGAATGTATTTTTAGAAGAGGAGATAATGCTTATAGAAGTGTCGTATTGAAATGTAAGTAGTTTTGTTAAGTACTTAATTTGAACATGCTGAAGACAAAAATATACTTTAATCACCACAACTGTTCATCTCATAACTGAGATGGATGACAATCCATTCTCTGTGCAGGTGTGTGTGTGTTTGTGTGTGAAAGATACAGTAAGTGCTGAGTACAAATTCTCAAAGCCTTATGAATATGCATAGGTATCTGTGAGGATGCCTGGCTAAAGGAATATTTTCAAGTGATAATTCCAGAGTTTTTCTCACCAGTCTGCATGTAGTTTGCCATCTGTAAAGTCTCTTAAAGGAGTATGAATATGGAATAAGTGCAAGATGTAACTGTGGCCTAGTTACAAAATGACTTGGCAGATTTTGTGTTGCTTGCTCTGGAGAACTACTGCAAATATGTCCATTCAAGATTTCATTTAAGTTATGTTTATAAAGTTATGTTTATAAAGTAAGTCAAATCAGTAATAGGAAGCATAAAAAGGATAAAGCATAAAGCATTAATATGTCAGATCTAGAAACCTCAGATTTTTGCAGCTTCAGTCCTATTGCATGTTTTATGAATATTATTTCTCTGTGTGCGCCACCCTGGGGGAACCAGGGGAGTAAAGGAAATTGGAGTGATTGCATAGTTGTTCTCTGAAAAGACCATTCATCTGTCAGAAGTACTATATCAAGGCTGACATATTTTCAGAGCCTGATAATTTGACTGGAAATACAAGTAAAACCTTAAAAGCCAAATCACTTCTATTTTTATGCTAAACCGAAGTAAAAGGTTCACTGCCACTACCCAAGCAATGCCTTCAATAATTTGTCTGAAATAAATTATACAACCAAGTGAAGCATTTTTTTCCCAATGAAGAGGGAAGAGCAACTCCATCTGGATTTAAAAATATGATTTGACCTACAGTCATGTAAATCCTAAAAGAGGAGAAGGATTTCTTGGTTTTATCTGGATCAGATGACACAGAGGTGAAATACTGCATGTGAGAGATACTATTGTGAGGCAATAACAATGTCATTTAGCACACTGTTCCCCTCTTACTGAACACAACAGCAATGGTTTGTGAGGTGGAATAACTGAGGAGTAACACATCCCACCAGAAGATCCCAAAGCTTATGAAACTTTCTTTAAAGTACCATTAAGAGTAACTTGAAACTTACATAACAAATAAAACCCTGGCTTTAACACTCTGCCTATGCTAGATTGTACCTAGCATTTATCAAGCGGGTAAAGGGGAAAAGAAGAGGGTACAAGGAGCCTGCCTTCTCTCACTCTCTAGCCCCCCTCATCCCTGTGCACAAGCTAAGCATGCTATGAGCCTGTGTTTGTAAGATTAGAAAACTATAGCATTGACAACAATGCTAGAAACACCATAGATGTGGGAGGAGCAGGACCACCATCCCATTCCATGACACCACACTATTCTTTAGACTGAGCCAGCATTGTTGGAGGAACATGTTACATACTGTTCAAGAGTCTAGTGATAGCTTCCTATGTATGTATTTCTCTCTCCCATTCCTCCAGAGTCTGAGTCATTGTGCCTGCATCATTGGGGACGTGGTTATGGGAATACTAATGGAAGTCACTGCATGACTTGAGTTAAAGCAGGGCTACTTTTTGTGGCATGGCTGAAGAGGGTCAGTTAACTCTAAGGTGCAAATATATATCAACCATGTATATCTTTGGAAAAAAGATGAAATGGGGGTTAAAGGCAGCACTAATTGCTTATAAGTGTCAATCTGCAGACGAACTATGAAAGGGTATCATTGTGCATGTATTTGTGCTTTGCTTTTATTTAGTAACAGTAGACATTGGGAATGTTCATAGTGGCTCTGATGTATTTAGGCTATGGGCAAACTGAACCTTCTACTTCAGTACAAATTGTGCATAGATGTGCACAAACTGCTCATTTCTATGTTGCCTCCAACGCACAATGAAGTTTATATGGAGTTGAGTTGCAGACTTCTCTATAAAAAGGAGAGAGAGAGCACATTCTGAAGCAGGTTAATTGTTGACCATGAAAGTGTAATAAATGTTCCTTGAATAAACTGCCAGTATCCTAAGATGTAGTCATGAAGAAAATAAGTTTTATCTCAGGCATTGACCCACTCCTAAATCCCACATGAAATACTGTTAGAGAGCCTTCCTAAGCCTTCATTGCTGCCTCTCTTCTGTTGATGGCTTTCTATATTCCTACTAGCTCCCAGATACCATGGTGCAATACTTAGATTCATTACGTACAGTTCTATTAGAAATACGTAGATTCTAAATTTCACATGGAAGATATATCTGGTCTCTGTCTGTTTTGAAGCCAAGGGACGAATAGTTCTCCCAGTTCAGTGCACATCCATAAGCAAGCTGTAAAAATACACTTATTTATTTGGGTTTGGAACTAATTTGTTTCATTTTAACTGTTCTGTATGAGAGCTGATGAAAGCCAGTAAGTATGATCCATGGGGAAAAACATAACACTTTCAATCTTCAGTGGTTCAATAGGAGTCTCCTCTGATTGAGAACCTTAGAACTAAGTTGCTGCTGTGTGGAATGAAAATTGTTGCCTTCCCCCCCGCACTTTCATATTTACTAACTTTTGGCAGTTTTAATGTAGAACTAATCTAAAGATCTGATTTTTTTTTTCCAAAGGGCTGAGTACACAATTTCAACTAAAGTTCATAATTGAGGCAGTTGTTTGATGCCTCTAAAAATCAGCTCCTACGTGTCTGAAACTAGATCATTCATTGATAACATGCACTGAACTGGGAGCACTATTTGTCCCTTGAAAAGAGGATGTATGATGCATCAACAAAATGGGAGTTTTAGCTTTCACTTGAGAGAGAGAGTTAATGTATCCTCAAACTAAAATATTGAATACCCATCAAAACAATCAGTCAAATGCAGTTCTATAGTTATCCAAAAAAGGTGCTTCTATCAGGAATTTCCTCCCTTTTTTCAAGGTATAGTAAAATCTGCATCTACAAGTTTAAAAAATTATTTTTTAAAAAATCCTCTTTGAATGTTACTGATGGTCAAAGAGGCATTTGAGTCCTAGAATGTGATATAGCCACAGGGAATTTCCTCACATGGGAGAGAGGAATCTTTCCTCCAGGGATTGGTGTTGCACAAATATCTGTGCTGTGAGATTCTAATCTCAGGTGGGCAGCATGTCTGTTTAAAAAATAAATGAGAGAAATAAAATGCATCTGTTAGAGATCATTTGGTCTCTTCTAACCAGATAACAATGACTTAATTTAAATCAGCAAAGAATCCTGTGGCACCTTATAGACTAACAGACGTTTTGGAGCATGAGCTTTCGTGGGTCTATAAGGTGCCACAGGATTCTTTTGCTGCTTTTACAGATCCAGACTAACACGGCTGTGAGATTCTAATCTCAGGTGGGCAGCATGTCTGTTTAAAAAATAAATGAGAGAAATAAAATGCATCTGTTAGAGATCACTTGGTCTCTTCTAACCAGATAACAATGACTTAATTTAAATCAGCAAAGAATCCTGTGGCACCTTATAGACTGACAGACGTTTTGGAGCATGAGCTTTCGTGGGTCTATAAGGTGCCACAGGATTCTTTGCTGCTTTTACAGATCCAGACTAACAGGGCTATCCCTCTGATACTTAATTTAAATCAGAATTACTAAATAAGTTACAATCACTAGTTTGGTCTTTTTGTACCAAATTTTCAGAAGGATTTCAACTTGGCCTCCATTTTTAGAGAAACTTTATGGTGCAAGTCACTTACACGTACAATTGTTTGTGTACTAGAGCTGATGCATACATTTAGTGGAACTGACGTTCACAAATTTCTGTGCACTAAGTGACAAAATCTCCCCGACCTTTATGGCTTCAGAGGTTCCTCTAGCACTGGAACACATCAATTTCTGCTGTGTATATGGGAGTGAAGGATAAAATAACTGCTTAGGGCCAGGAAGGGCATGTTCACTTGCTGCACACCACAAAGCCTTCCTTGGTGTTGGCCTCCTACACCTCAGTGCACAAGAGGTAGGAGGAGATGGACCAGGGGCAGGCTTGGCAACAAGATAGGGCTATTCCTGTTTTGTTTTCCATCCACTGTCAGGCCACATAAAGAACCTGGAAGTCTACAACAGCCGATATGATCCAGGGCCTTGAGATCTATTGTGTATATTTCTTTTTGTTATATATAAGGATGGGCTAAAAAAAAGGCACATATACTGTATCTGCAACAAAATAAAATCCATTTTGACTTAATCCAAATATTTATTTTAAAAAAAGAAACAAAAATATATATTAGAGATTGGAGACTCATACCAATGCCACGGAGAGACAAGAATAAGGGATCTTGTTGCCATATTCTTCAAAGCAAGTCCCAGTATTAGATACTAGATGGCTCAAAGTACATGTTAACATATGACGGTATTTTTTAAATTAAAAATTACCATCTTGACTGACCAATTGCACAGTAAGTTTGATTACAGTGAACACCTTTCTTCGCAAAAAAGTTATAAGTGATGGAGATGCTGACCCGTCCTGATAGGTACTTGATATACCTCTGCTTTACCCCAGGAGAAAACAGTTAAAGATGTGCGAAAGCTGCTTAGAGATATATAATTGATAGGCTTCACTTTTATAATACTACTGAATATAGAAAAGAACTCAAGCAAGTAAGAGATCCTTTAAAGCAAGAGAGAATAAAGAATATGCTGTAGTTCTAGGGTTAGCCTGTCTTATGAGCATTGCTTATTGATGTCCACTGGAATTGCTGCAAAAGACCATAGAAAGAGGAAACTCTGCTACATTAATATTTTATCTCACTCACTTCTCCTTAAAACCCAAGGAGATTTTTTTGGGGAGGAGTTGGTTGATTTTCTTATCCTGCCTATGATGTAGAAGTGTTTGCCTTTGTGATTCTATTTTTTTAACATACTGAAATTTAATCAAAACCTTTCCTTTTATAAGTTACATCCTGAAATCTGTTTTCTTTGCCTCTAACAAACTGAGTCAAAAAGGAAGCTTCCCTGCCATTTTTATTCAGTTAAAACTGAATAAAATAGTAGTTTAACCTCTTTGGGGATAACAGGTGACATATCTGTATGATATTATACTATGCAAAAATAATTGAATACCCAGTGATCTCTTCATGAAATAAAGAATCTTGTAAATATCCAAATAATAACTGAACTGAAAATTGATTTTAAATATCACTGCCCTACCACAGAGATTTAGTTTGGAACTGAACTCAAATGTATTGACTAGATAACAATTTACCTTAACATTTTCAAAAATCCACTTAGTGAAGTTAGAAAAAGAAAAGCTGGCGATTTTACCAATCAAAAGCAGCTAGAAATGGACTTAGCCATTTAACAACTATGTCAAACAAGACTTTATGGCTATATCACCTTCTCTTACCTGAAACTTTCCTACCTGGATGTATCACGAGCCATAGGAGTAATGGGAATGACAAGGTAAAACATTCTACATCCAGTGAAGGCCAAACTGTAGTTCTGTTAATAGACATATTTGTCCCCTAACACTGATAATTCCAGAAATATCATACAGTAAAGTAAATGGTGTATGACTGATTCTGAGATATCATTTTTAGTAGAATTCTCTTTAGGAGCTGGAGAATTATATCCTATCATCATACATTAGCATCCTACTAGTCTTGTCTATTTTATCTGTACAGCAAGGTATTTTTAGTACCATATATCATTAGCACCTACAATATTCCTACATAAATTATAATTCTAAAAATAAAGGACCAGATCCTCAGTCATTGGAGCTATGCCAGTTTACACCAGCTGAGGATTTGGTCCTACATTCTTAAATCTTATATCTTTATAATGGTTTAGATAAAGCTTTAAATGTAAATATACATGACCAGTTAAGTAATTATGCAAAACAGGACCTGAAGAATTAGGCAAATGTATACCTGTCTTGAGAGAGTGAGAGCCAAGTACCTCCAGCTGCTAGTGTCTCTGAGTATCTACAGCCCAATGAGTGTTTTATTGCACTTATATTTAATTATACACAGAAAAAGCTATGAAGAAATCAATAACTGTCATAAGAGCAGAGTTTGAATAGTCTACAGCAAATAAGGCTTCGGGTCATTCATTGAACAATGAATTGAAGACAAAATATTGACTAGTTGTTCATTAATTGAGCACCATCCATACTGCACAGTGCTCTGAATAAGGCAGGGGTCTTCTGAAAAACCCAGTATGTGATCAATTAAAAAATGGACCATAATACATACACACCCAGGGACTGAATTAAAGTGGCACAGGCAAACTTAATATTGGTATTTTCTGACATTTAATTGCTTGACTTTGTACCCTTAGTCCTTTGTACCCTTTTCTTTTGGGGGGAGGGAGGTGAGGAGTAATTTCCCAGTTCTTTAAAGAACGGCAAACAGCGTGGGGGAGGGGACAGAAATTTCATCGTGGCATCACATTGACACCACATGGGTCATCAGTAGGGTTGAAACTTTTAGGTCCACCACACAGACCTCTGTCACTTGAGCTAACAAAAACTGATGGCAGTTAATCGCTTATTACTGCTATGTGGACAGTCCTAGAGGGGGATGAGACTTTCAGTGGGTTCCACAGATATTTACTGACAGCAGTGGATTGGTGAACCTCAGAGATTCTGGGTTCCATTCCAGGCTCTGGAGGTGGTGTGGTCCCGTGGGTATAGACTCCTCTGTCCATTGCCTCCAAGCTTGGAGCCCTTCTGTCCCATCTCCATCCTACCTCTCACTGTCCCAATCTTCTGTCTACCCCACACTTGTCTCCTTACCTAACCAGTCCCGGGCTCCACTTCTCAGGCTTCTGATCCCAATCTCCTTCTCCAGCAAGTCCTAGTCTCACCCCTCCTGACTCCCTGTTCCTTGCCCGCTGTTACTTCCAATTTTCTTGGCCAGCCACCATAGTCCTGGGCTGGAACACAGTCAGTTGCTCTGTGGAGATGGAACACATGCCATCTGACCATCACTAGGAGCTCTAAGAGGCTCAAGCATGCGCAGTGGGGATGGACTCTTCAATGATTTGGGCTGTTCAGCTCTTGCAAGCCTCTACTACATTTGCAAACTGGACTTTTATTAAAGGCTTATAACCTGGCAAAATTTTGGCAGGTTTTCCTAGGGATGGCAAAAGGCATGTCCCTGACACAAATGCCACCTTTCTGCCAAATTTCAATCCAAATACTCCAAAGCATAGAGGCACTAGGTGTCGAAGGAAAGC
Organism: Gopherus flavomarginatus; assembly: GCF_025201925.1. Taxonomy (NCBI): domain Eukaryota; kingdom Metazoa; phylum Chordata; order Testudines; family Testudinidae; genus Gopherus; species Gopherus flavomarginatus. The sequence continues at coordinate 219,074,335 of NC_066619.1, forward strand.
CTTCAGAAGATGTCTTTTTTTTCTTAATAATGTGAAAAACACATTTTCCCCTAGCCTTGTTCTCAGAAACAGCTGAGCCATTTTGGCTGATGTTTTCCAAAAGCATTCAACCTGAGGCAAACATCTAACATGAAAAATTTAAGTGCAAATTTTTAAACTTTAGCAAAGTTGTAAGAAACTGAAATTAAGCTCTTATAATGGGAAGTTTCAGGCAATCTTAATATGTAGTGCCATCTATAATTTAAAGCCCTTTCTTAATTTTAGCTATTATATACACCAGTGCTTGGTCTGGAACAAAAAGCAATAAATGTTGCTATATGTAGTATTTATATTTAAGTGACTGCATTAAAATAGTTTGAACTGAACACATAAATATATCAATAAATAATATAACACCTGTGACAGACCCAGGCCAGTGGGGTGCAGGAGTCTGGTAGAGGGCAAATATACTAGTCACTGGGTGACTAGTTTTCTGTTCCCTGAGGGATCAGAGCAGGGTCTGCACTAGAGTAGTCAGGAATTTGCTAGAACCAATTAAGGAAGACAGGCTGATTAGAACACCTGCAGCCAATCAAGGCAGGCTAATCAAGGCACCTGGGTTTTAAAAAGAGCTCTCTCCAGTCAGATGGGGAGGAGCCAGAGGAGAGGAAGTGCGTGTGAGGAGCTGGGAGCAAGAGACATAAGGAGCTGAGACTGAGCGGGTGTGCTGCTGGAGGACTAAGGAGTACAAGCGTTACAGACACCAGGAGGAAGGTCCTGTGGTGAGGATAAAGAAGGTGTTTGGAGGAGGCCTTGGGGAAGTAACCCAGGGAGGTGTAGCTGTCACACAGCTGTTACAAGAGGCACTATAGACAGTTGCAAATCCATAGGGCCCTGGGCTGAAACCCGGAGTAGAGGGCAGGCCCGGGTTCCCCCAAATGTCCCAACTTCTGATCAGACACAGGAGGAGTTGATCCAGACTGTGGGGGAGGTCACTGAGGTGAGCAAATCTGCCAATAAGCGCAGGACTCACCAAGGTAGAGGAGGAACTTTGTCACAACTGGTGTCGGGGGTGGGATCTTGGTGTACACAGTGCGGCAGAAGGAGAGTGATTTGAAAAAAAAAAAAAGTAGAGGGTTTATTTTTTTTCACCACAATGAAGGACTTAGTATGGGCATTGATACAAGCTACAGCAGCCCAGCAGGAGGCTACTCGTGTCCAGGCAGCTGCCCAACAGGAGGCAGTGCGGCTGCAGCAAGAGACTAATCGCCTGCTGATAGACCAGGCTTCTCAAGACCGAGCTATGTTGTGAGAACTGGTAAACCAGGTAAAGACCCTTACAGAGCTGAACCGTGGCCATAATAGGAGGCAGTTCATTCGGGCCAGCCATTGGCTGCAGAAAATGATGCGGGAGGATGATGTAGAAGCATACCTTCTGGTCTTTGAGAGGACGGCCCTACGGGAGGCCTGGCCTCGAGATCAGTGGTCTGGCATCCTTGCCCCATTCTTGTGTGGAGAGGCCCAGAAGGCTTACTATGATCTGCCTGAAGAGGCTGCAGCAGACTACTCCCAGCTGAAAGCAGAGATCCTGGCCAGATCCGGGGTAACGACTGCAGTGCGGGCCCAGCAGTATCACGAGTGGAGGTACCAGGAAAATAAAACCCCGCGGTCGCAATTGTATGACCTCATCCATCTTGCATGAAAGTGGTTGTGAACGGAGTCCCGGAGTCCAGAAGAGATACTAGAGGTTCTGGTCATCAACCGATACATGAGGAGACTACCGCCAGACCTTCGTGCCTGGGTAAGCTAGAACGAACTCTCTGCCTATGATGAGATTGTTGCACTGGTAGAAAGGCGAAGGACAGTGAGGGAGCTGACCCAACCAGTTAAGGAAGAGGTACCCCGGATTAAACTAGCAGCACTAAGCCCTAGAGCTCGAGTGATGGGGCCACCAGGAGAGCCCAGGTGGAAAAAGAGAGGGGCTGAAGGCTCATGAGAAGCCACAAAGAGTCAGAGCACTGAGAGAGAAGAGGATCGAGATGTTAGACTGCCCAAACCAAGAGACTGGGGAATGCCTAACGCCCCATACAGATGTTATGCCTGCAGGGAGTGGGGACATATAGCTGCACAGTGTCCCAATGCTGAGAGCCTATGCAGTGTAACCTGGGGAACTGGGCAGACTCATGCTCCATAATCCACCTTTTGGGGGTCTCACTAACCCCACACATGTACACCAGACCAGTAAAACTAAATGGAGTAGAGACCACAGCATTGTTTGATTCGGGGAGTGCTTTCACGCTTGTCTCAGGGAAGCTTGTGAAGTGTAGTCAGCTGCTGTGGGTTAAGTGTACGGGGATAACATGCGTCCATGGGACAGCTGGTTACTACCCCACCATCCCAGTAAAAATTGAGATTCAGGGGAACACTACTGAGGTAGCAGCAGGTGTAGTCCCTAAACTCCCGTACCCGGTGCTCATAGGGAGGAACTTCCCATGATTTGGAGACTTACTCCCAACAGGAGGATTGGAGAAAGAGGGGAATCCAGAAGTTAGTGAGGCATCCACAGTAGACTGTCAACCCCCAGTCTTCTCTGAAATATCCCCAGATTTATTTTCCATTCCCAGACATGGTAGAAATTTGAAAAGGGAAAGGAGGGCAGCTAAGGCCTTGGAAACCCGAATACTGGCCCAAAGCCAGAGGGTCGCTCTCGTAGGTAGGCGGACCTGAGCAGCTGAAAAGGAGGCCACCCAGGAGGGAGAAGCTCCTGAGTCTGACCCCCACCCTAATGCTTCTGAACCAGTAAAGGCAACAGAGACTGGGCCCCTAGATCTTGGGCAGATTAGCCCCGGAAAAGGAAATTTTGGACGGGACCAGGCTGAAGACCCAAGTTACAACAACATTAGAAAGGAGGTGACTGAAATAGATGGGGTCCCCGTGGAAGGGAGAACACAGGGACCAGGACCCTACTTCATAATGAAGAATCTCTTATACCGAGTTGCATCAGTACAGGGGCAGAAGGTACAGCAGATCTTAGTACCTCAAAAACACCAGAATGCTGTATTAAGTCTTGCGCATAGTCATCTTTTTGGGGGCACTTGGGGGTAGAGAAGACCCTGGCACGAGTCCTATGATGGTTCTTCTGGCCTGGAGTACCTGAAGAAGTGCAAAGGTACTGTGCATCCTGCCCAGAGTGTCAGCTGCACAGTCCCCGTCGCCACCTGAGGACACCTTTAGTACCCGTTCCCATCATAGAGGTCCCCTTTGAGCGAATAGCCATGGACCTAGTGGTACCCCTGGAGAAGACGGCTCGGGGCCACCAATATATACTTGTTGTTTTGGATTATGCTACTCGCTACCCAGAAGCCGTCTCCTTGCAGAACACAGCCTCTAAAATAATAGCCAAAGAGCTGGTGGGGATCTTTGCCCGAGTGGGGCCACCAAAGGAGATATTAACAGACCAAGGAACCCCATTTATGTCAAAACTAATGAAGGATCTCTGTATGCTGCTTCATATACATATCCTGAGTACTTCAGTCTACCATCTGCAGACTGATGGATTGGTAGAAAGGTTTAACCGAACCCTCAAGGCTATGATAAGGAAGGTGGTAAGTCGGGACGGGAAGGATTGGGATGCCCTACTACCCTACCTTATGTTCGCTATCCGGGAGGTACCTCAAGCCTCAACTGGGTTTTCCCCCTTCGAGTTATTATACAGGCGTCACCTCCGTGCATACTAGACATCGCTAAAGAGATTTGGGAAGAGGAACCCAATGAGGGGAGAAATATAATTTAACATGTAATACAGATGTGAGACCGGATAGCCCGTGTCACCCCTATTGTACAGGAACATTTGGAAAAGGCATAGGAGGCCCAGAGAACCTATTAAAATCACCAGGCAAAAGTCCGACAGTTCCAACCAGGGGATCGGGTGATGGTGTTTGTACCCACGGCAGAAAGCAAGCTGCTGGCCTAATGGAAGGGGCCCTATGAGGTGGCTGAACCTGTGGGGGAAGTCACCTACAAGGTGCGGCAGCCAGGATGCCAAAAACAAGAACAGATTTATCACATCAACCTTCTGAAACCCTGGCATGCACAAGAGGCGTGCATAAGTGTCCAAAAAGACCTAACCCAGGAAAACAAGCCTTCCAAACATAGGTGATTTAACACCAGACCAGAAGAATGAGGTGTCTGAGATGATCTTCCGGAACCAAGATGTGTTCTCAACAAAACCAGGTCGAACAAGCGAGACATAGTGCCACATCGTCATGAACCCTGGGGCCAGAATAACAATGAGGCCCTATCGGGTGCCAGTGGCCAAAAGGGAGGAAATAAAAGCAGAAGTAAAAAAAATGCTGGAGTTGGGGATCATCGAAGAATCCCACAGTCAGTGGTCCAGCCCAATCGTGCTGGTGCCCAAACCTGATGGCACCACAAGGTTTTGCAACGAGATCCAGCGACTAAATGAAGCATCCCAGTTCGACGCGTACCCCATACCTCGCATAGATGAGCTAGTGGACCATCTGGGTAATGCCCGGTACTTGACTACTCTAGGCTTGACAAAGGGGTACTGGCAGATTCCCCTTGCAGAAGATTCAAAGGAAAAGACTGTATTCTCTACACCAGAGGCTCTTTTTCAATATACTGTCCTCCCTTTTGGACTACATGGGGCCCCAGCTACTTTCCAGCGCCTCATGGACAAACTATTATGCCCACATAACGGTTATGCTGCTGCCTACTTGGAATATGTGGTCATTCATACCCCAGACTGGGAAACCCACCTAGAGAAGGTGGAGGCAGTCCTTGATATCTTCAGGTGAGCTGGCCTTACAGCAAACCCTGCCAAGTGCACTGTAGGGTTTATGGAGGCCAAATCTTGGCTACATTGTGGGAAAAGGTCTGGTAAAACCCCAAGTGAACAAGTTGGAGGCCATCCAAAATTGGCCATGACCACGTTGCAAGAAACAAGTCCGGGCATTCCTATGTGTAGTGGGGTATTACCGACGATTTGTCCCCCACTTTGCCACAAGGGCAAGCCCCCTGACAGACCTAGTAAAAGCCCATGGACTTGATCTGGTAAGGTGGTCTGACACAGCAGAGGAAGCATTCACAGACCTAAGGACTGCCCTCTGCAGTAACCCTGTCCTAATAGCCCCTGATTTCACCAAGGAATTTATCCTGCAGACGGATGCATCGGAAGTAGGGTTGGGGGCCATTCTATCACAAATGGTCGGGGAGGAGGAACACCCAGTTCTCTACCTCAATAGGAAACTCCTTCCGAGGGAATAAAAATATGCAATGGTGGAGAGGGAGTGCCTTGCCATAAAATGGGCCATGGATGCATTGCGCTACTACTTGCTTGGGCTCAGATTTGTCCTCGTGACTGACCATGCCCGTCTCCAATGGATGCAGCAGAACTAGGAGAAGAGCACAAGGGTGACCAGGTGGTTCTTATCCCTCCAACCTTTCCAGTTCCATGTGCAACACAGAGCAGGGAGCCGTCACTTCAATGCCGATGGCTTGTCACGTGTGCACTGTCTGGCTTCCCAAGCTGCCGAACCTCTTGGTGTTGAGCAGGAGGGAGGGATATGTGACAGACCCAGGCCAGTGGGGTGCAGGAGACTGGTCAAGGGCAAATATACTGGTCACTGGGTGAGTAGTTTTCTGTTCCCCGAGGGATCAGAGCAGGGTCTGCACTAGAGTAGTCAGGAACTTGCTAGAACCAATTAAGGCAGACAGGCTGATTAGAACACCTTCAGCCAATCAAGGCAGGCTAATCAGGGCACCAGGGTTTTAAAAGGAGCTCACTCCAGTCAGGGAGGGAGGAGCCAGAGGAGAGGAAGTGCGTGTGAGGAGCTGGGAGCAAGAGACATAAGGAGCTGAGAGTGAGAGAGTGTGCTGCTGGAGAACTAAGGAGTACAAGCATTATCAGACACCAGGTGGAAGGTCCTGTGGTGAGGATAAAGAAGGTGTTTGGAGGAGGCCTTGGGGAAGTAGCCCAGGGAGGTGTAGCTGTCACACAGCTGTTACAAGAGGCACTATGACAGTTGCAAATCCATAGGGCCCTGGGCTGGAATCCAGAGTAGAGGGCAGGTATGAGTTCCCCCCAAACGTCCTAACTTCTGATCAGACACAGGAGGAGTTGATCCAGACTGTGGGGGAGATCACTGAGGTGAGCAAATCTGCAAATAAGTGCAGGACCCACCAAGGTAGAGGAGGAACTTTGTCACACACCTTTTATTTCTATAGAACATTCCTTTCTAAACAGCTTTGAATTAGACCTCAGAAGACTGTGTGAAACAAGGAAGTATAATTTTTCCCTGTTTTCACAGGTACAGAGAGAGATTAGGTAATTTGCCCAAAGGCACAGGGATAATCTCTAGCAGAGCCGAAAAAAGAACCCAGATCATTTCATTCCCAGTCTTATTCTCTAGTGCCTAGACAATGCTTCAAAATCCCTATATAAATAATTTGAAGGCTTTTTATTTATACTGTTTTAAATTCTCTCTAACTCAGGTAGAACATGTATACAGGACCATATAATCCAATAGGATCTGAGGTCCACAGCACTTTCCAGCATATACTGGTGCTTTAACCTGAGTTGCTCTGACTTCACTCTCAAAAAGTCCACTGACTCTTTGAATTTGAGATTACCCGTGGAGAAGATGTAGTTTCCTGAACAAAAATGTGTGTCTTTAAGACTTTCTATTTTCTCCAGCAGAGCTGAGTTTTAAAACTTAGAACTGTTCTCTTTCCTTCTTCAACAGAAAAAAAAAATCAGCTATATTAAATATTGGCATGAAATCCTAGCTCATTGAATCAGTAGCAAAAGTCCTATTGACTTTAATGTGGCCAGGATTTCACACTGGCAATCCTGTTTTTTCCTATCACGAGCATTTCAGATAAGATGCTGTTAAAGTCAGGGTGGTTCCAGTTCAAGCAGATGATATGTCTTAAACTGTTGTGGGTCACGCAGCATCCTAAATCTTGTGGTTTACGCTCAGTCTCTGGTAAACTAAAGTTAAGTTAAAACAAAGGCACCGATCCTACAAATCCTTCCACACACACTTAACTTCTGTACTCATGAGCAGTCCTATTGCCAATTTGGGGAAAAATCAAATTTCAATTATACCCTAAAGCTGTAAAATCTAAAATTGAAGTACCATCTTTTTCCTCAGTCAGTATTTTCCACATCAGATTACCTAAATTTACAGATCAAAAATTAATTTTCTAATGTCTAGTTCCAAGCATTCACCATCGGATAAACTGATTTTTCCACCTTTGACATCATCACCAGTAACAATGATTCTGAAACTAGAATAGATAATATTGCTGATGATCGTAAGGCAGAGCAGAACTAATCTAGCTTTATCACTTTAATTTATAGCTTCAAGATATCTGCAGCACTAACAGTAGTAAAAGCTTATTTTTGTTAGTTGTTTGGCCAGCTGTGATTCAAAGATGCATCTATTTAGAACGGATGGGCTCTTGCATAAGTCAGAATGTGTATACAAATTAATTTTGTGAACCCTAATAGGTTTTTGCATACACAAGTACTCAGTGCAGGTCAATGGTGTGAGTGGGAGGAGAATATGTGCAAATGTGGATTTGTGCATCTAAATATTTGTATATAGGGATGTGTAGATGTTTTATGTGCAGACCTTAGCCTCTCTCCATAGGTGCTGGAGCTAGGGATGTGGGGAGTGCTGCAGCACCCCCTGGCTTGAAGTGGTTTCCATTATATACAGGGTTTACAGTTTGGTTAAATGGCTCTCAGCACCTCTATTCTACAAATTGCTCTAGCACCTCTGCCTCTGTTTTTTTGTTTGGTTTTTGTTTGTTTGGTTTTTTTAAATTCCCTCTGTGGTGTGTTTCTAACCACAAATGCACTTGAAATATTTTTCTCTCCACTGTTTCTTTGTTTTATTTCTTTTCTGTGTGCACATCGCTATAATGGAGAATAATTTGGCTACAACTTGTATGATTTGTTTTTTAGTAAGGTTAGATAGATTGGAATCCTTGTCAGCCAATCATTATGCTTCCTCAATATTACCTATTAAATATCAATTTCTAGACAAAAGAGAGCCAACTTACTTTCTCATAGTAACATTTACTTTAATAACTGTGAAGAACAATGGGCATAAACTGAGATCATCTGCTTTCACTACAGTATTCTACAAAAAAAGCACAATCAGTAACTCAAATAGTAAAAGACTGATATATTTATCTGGGATCACACTATTTAAATATTAAAATATTACCACTTTGGCCCATCCCCTATTTGGAAATATGTTTCCTCCATTTTAAGAAAAATGTTGTCATTTTATGTTCTATTACTGTAGTAAATTAAGATGACTTTTGCCAGCTACCTATAAACAGCAAACATTGTACTTATATTTTACGCTTCACTGTAACTCACTTTCCTGTTGATGGTAGCAATACTTAGCCATTTAAAAAAAAATCATGTAGCTGCAGACTTTTATTGTTTTGACAAGTGCAGCATTCTTGAGCTGTGCTAAATGCCAGAATAAAGCCATATCAAAATGTAAAATGTTAACCAGAAGTGCCATTGTGACCTGAGAAAAAGCAGTATTTAAAACGCTCAATCAGAAAAGATTGTTGATATTTAAAGAGAATATGCTGTGACTTTTCCAACTATTAGAAGTGCAGAATTCTTACTGGCAGCTTGCAAGAAGAGACATGAATTTAAGAAGCATTCACATGAAAGTATAAAAGACAGACAATTCCCTGCTGTTTTAGACCAGTGTCCCTGTTCTGTTCTCAAGTACATCAGGCCTGTCGAGACATCTCAATTCTCTTGCTGCTAACAACAAAACTATGTAAATGACAACAATTCATTGCCAATGCCCAGTACATATAGTGCAATATCTCAAATACTAAATTTCCAATCAATTGTAGACTGTAAATGTTTACGTTTAGATGTCCCTTAGCCCCTAAAGAAAATAGTTTAGACTTGATTATTTAGAAGTTTTGCATACTGAAATACTCAGTTATTTTCCAAATGTGAAATACAGTGCTACCAGTCAATGGGCCTGATTTTTAAGTTGCTGAGCCCCTAGAGTTCCCATTGATTTCAAATGATCTTTGGGGTGCTCAGCACTTGAAAATCAGCCCATTTGTTTTGCCATCTGCTCATTTTATCACTTTAAGAATTTGCTTCACAATATTCAAAGGATGCTTTGAATGCAAATCAAAGCCAAATGATTCCTTTACCAAATGTGGATGGTAACTACATTATCAGCAGTTCATGGATACATACTGTAATATTTGAAAACCAAGCGCAAGTGGAAGTTTGAGCATCCACAAGCATAAGACTATTCTAGCTTTTCAGAAACTGTATTATATATGAGTAGCTGCTTTTCTCCTCCAGTGGCAACCATGACTATAGTATCAGAGCACCTCAGATACATGAATGAATGTATAAAATTCATAACAACCCTGTAAGGTAAGGAATAATCTCCATTTGGTGGACTGGGAACTGAGGCATTGTAACTTGCCCTTTGTCACAGAGAAAGTTTGTGGAAAAATCCAGCAACAGATTCCAGGAGTCCCACATCCCCGACAAGTGCCTTAACCTCAGCTTTTTTTTCCTGTACACACCCCTCACTTAAAGAGAAAGGGTGGCATTGTGTATAGGAAAAAGAAGCTGAGGTTAAGGAATATATATAAAAATATTTTAACTCTACTGTTAGGAACCTAAGGATGCGTGCACTGGTTCCATAGTGTTCTATCCACTTAGCATTTAAATTTATGCAGAGGTTTCAAAGCAAGATTAGGCTAACATGTTCAGTTAGGAAAAGCTATCTGGGGGAAACAGAGCCAATCCATTTAGAAGGCACAGAGTAAGTTTGGACAATTTCCCTCTATACCTTTCTCTCTTTCTACAGTCACTTTACAGAGGTGTAGATGACCACGCATTGGGCAAGGCAATGGAGAGTTGGATCCCTTGATTTTCAGATCTTAGGCTGTGTTTGCGGAAGAAGAAACAGTTCTTTATTAGTAAACTGACCCAATTTGTCATGCAATTTATGAGACAAATGGAAACAGCACTGTGACATTTTTCCAAAGTCACTCTTTAGGGTACAGATACACTTTAAATTTCTCAACAAGTATAGATAATGAAGAGTAGAAGTATTTGCAAATGTTCCTTAAGGTCATTTCTATTAGACGAGTTATAATTCTATGGCGAAGTTAAAGTATTTTTATAACTGTTCTTTGAGATTTATTTGTAGCTCTTTGTTTCAGTTTCAGTATGCTTTTAATATTTCTCATTCTTTTTATTGGACTTGTGCTTTTTTAGCATAATACAGGAATCACACATTCCTACTATGATTGTGGGAGTAGGGAGGTGGATGGTGGATGTGTAATTAGACTTGGAAGGATTACATTTGTAATGGTAAATGTCGTTTTCACTGCACACATACAAACCAATTAAAATATTTCCATTGATGATGATAAAAATTTACAGATAGGCAAAGTAAGAAAAATTATGCATGAAAACTTATTAGTGTCAAAAATCTAGTGAGCTAGACTTTTGAATAAGGCTTCTTACAACTAAACTAGCGAATGAATAGTAACAACAGGTAGAATTTGATTTTAAAATATTTACTTTGTGTATTGGGACATGATGTTGGCAATCTGTGTTTTCATTGTTTATAAAGCTTTACCTTTTTGAATCTCAATATCTACTGTCATTAAACAATGTGAAAATAAATAGATGAAAATTTAAAAAAAGCTTAAAAATAAACAGCAATATTATCTGCTGAAATTACAGCCCCCCACACATCTAAGTCTTCCGAGCCTATGTACAATCCAGGAAACTATTAGAAAAGCAAACTGTGGTGATGGGTGAAGGTGATGATGGTAGTCAAGAAACTTGGAAATCCTTGTTTAGCACACAAGCAAGATGAATTTGATAGTCACCACACAATTTGACAAAATGTGTTATGACTGGTCATCCTTACTTAAGAGAACCTATTGAAAGTGCATTGCTATAGGCCAGGACTAAGGTATATCTGAAGAGCTATGTAGAAAACCTGACAGAGCACTAGTTTACAATTCCAGATTCTGATACTCTTAATCACACCAAATAGTGCCCGCTAGATAAAATTCACCCCTTTGTAAAGGGCCACACAAGGCCTGTGAACCACTTAAATCCCAAACAGGGCTTCAGTGAGACTTGAGTGGAGCATAGATCTTATGGTGGCCTGTTGCACAGGGATACATGTCATCATCTATGCTCAGCTGTCTACAGTGCTCTTATTGTCCTTTTCAGGAGCCCTAACTTACTCTCAGATTTATAGACAACATATTACAAGAACCAAACTTGTAATCTCATTTTTTAAAAATCAGGTTAGTTTGACAAGATTTATTTGCCAATCAACATGGATTTATGGAAGTAATTACATTACTCCCCTTTTAATTCTTTATTAAACAAGTCCTGTAACAGCCGCTCAAAAGAGAAAAATTAAAAAGTGAAACCATGCCCAGAAATAAAAATGTGAAAGCTATGGATAGGATTTTCAAATCAATGTAACATTAGCCTACCACTGCCCAAACTGAAGTCAATGGTAAAACTCCAAATGACTTTAATGGGTATTGAATTAGTCCATTGCTGAGCACTTCTAAGAATCCACTATACAACTGTAAGACTCCTCTACATGAAAATATCAGCATTATTTCATATTTGACAGAAACAGTAGTAACAATATGTGAAAGAATACATCACTATGATACGGAGAGAAAGAGAATGTAGCCATGACAAGGAAAATTTAAAAATACAGTTTCATTTCTTCCCTTTTATTTTTCACATTTATTTTTCTGGATCTTATTATTTCTGGAATATTTGTTATGTTTACTTGTTTTGTGTTTAAATTTCACAATGGACAGGTATTTATAATATTTTTGGTAGCAAATTTAACTATATACATCACTGCCAGCTCCACCCATACTGCACACTTTTCTCAGACTCTGAATCACACAGTATTTTTCCTCAGCAAGTCTGCATGTCTTCCTAAGTATAGTGTGGGATATTGTGGAAGTTTAGAGCCATTGTTGAGAACATGGCAGATGTTCAACAAATTGGCAAGTCATTACTTCAGTGTTTAATAGTGCAGGAATGTAGTTTGTGTTTGAGACCCATGCTGAAATTTACTGTGAACTGCACCTGTTCCAAAGGTAATAGGGCACAGGATGGTTTGCTTGAGGTGCTATATGGAATCATGATTTTTTTAAACAATTTTTTGTAAACTTAGCACTGTACACTCTAATGTTCTGCTTCTTAAACTAATGCACATTGTAAAAGGAGGATGCATAAACCAAATGCACCAACAACTTAGGTGTAATACTCAGAATTTGTTCTAAATCTAGAGAGAGAGAATTATCTGTGACCACGTATTCTTCTCTGACTTTCCTTATTGGCAAGATGGCATCAATGCTGCACACCTTTTTAAGTATTAGAATCCTTAAGTATGTTTTACCATGATCCAATAATAGAAAATTTCATCACTTTTCATGGTAACTTAAGAGATACATTTGGGTTAAGTACACTACATATTAAACACAGAAATCACCATATTTTTAATAGTCATAATGCTGAAATAACTTAAAATCTAATTCACTTTTTCCCACTATCTGTGTTTGTTTACATGACATTGAGTTTAGACAAGATAAAATAACTAATTTCACATTCTGGTTCTTGCACACCAGCCGAATGCTGTCATGTCTGGGGAGTAAAATACTTGGAAGAATGTTTAGCAAAAACTATTTCACTGGAATTTACATGTAGCCCTGTTGAAAAGTGGAGCAACTACAAGGCTACTCATCTGCCAATGCTTCTCTGTCCCAATATGGAATGAGACTAGAAATTTTTCCTATCTTAACAAGTTATAGTCAGTTGCGTTCTCACTAATTAGGTCCTTATCTCAGAGAGCAGCTACCTTGCACCCACTTACTGGCAAGCTGCGCTTACAGGGTTTGACATAGAGGAAAGGACAAGAAATTTAATGGTAAAGGGGCAAAGAAAACTTTTCTAGTGTGCCTCTTGGAGGTACTGCAGTGAATCATGGGAGTGATGGTCTGGCAATCTGCACACTGACAAGACAAGTAGGAGTGAAAGACTTTACAAAAATAACTAATTAAATAAAAACACGGTCAAAGTCTAAAAAACTGTCAGTAATAAAAAGAATGCTAATACTCCACTCCTTGTGTTTTATAGCATCTGAGAGTATTGCTCTGTAGCAAACTGAATCACCTGCTCAACAGCCTGTTCTGCAGAACAAGCCTTTCTTGTTCAAATAAAAATGTAGGAATAAAAACCACAGGATTATTTAAGCTTCCTCCATAGTTGTCTACGGTGATCATTTTCAAACTCTTAACTACCAGTACATATCCCAAGACAGACTCATTCTGCCAGAAGAATGCAAAGCTAACCCTGAACTGAAAAACTTATTAAAAGCAGGTATCTTCTGAATAGTTAAGTGAGTTGTTCATCATTTCAGGAAAAAGCAGAAAGATGGAGGTAGACCTGGTTTTCGCATAGCACAGCTACAACCGGATGTAATAAAATCTGCTCTCTCTGTGTTCTGGTTTGGACACAGAGTCTGTCACAAGTTTGTTTTTGAAGGTCCTGCAATAACTATGGACAAATCATTACATCAAAACATTGCAGTATGAGGAAACAGAGTGAAGTGAAGTCTTAATTAAGGAAGGATACATCTACTCATAAATTCATTCCCTAGAGGGCTAGTCTCTCACTCTAATTGAATGCCTCAACCATGGCACCAGCTAGTAGTCATTTCCTTGACACCAGGGATTGTTAGGAAATATAGTTATTTTCATTCTAAAGAGATGCTTAGGGCTATGAGAAAATTGTTGAGTGGGACTCTATCCTTCTGTACATGCCCAAAGATAATGCCAGACTGGACTGCTAGTTCTTTGAGTATGATAAAATTGATAGCTTGTCTTATGAGGAGTACTCTCTAGGCATGAAGTCATCATGGTATCATTTGTCATAATCAAGACAATCATGTCTGTGTCCAGTGAATAGAGAATTACTTTGTGGCTGGCACTGTGTATAGAGAATCTTCTGAGAAGAGTACTGAATTGTAGTGCTTATTGGTTGGTGACTGAATGTGAAAATTCTGTGCCATTTTGAGGAAAGGGGTTTCTAAGGGCCTGGAGAACTTTAGATCAGTCAGCCTAACTTTGATACCTGGAAAGCTATTGGAACAAGTTATTAAATCCTCAGCTTGCAAGGAGCTAAGTACAAAAGGGTTATAAGGAATAGCCAACATGAATTTGTCAAGAACAATTCATGCCAAACTAACCTAATTTCCCTCTTTAATGGGTTTGCTAGTCTAGTGGATCTGAGGAAAGCAGTAGACATGATATATCTTGATTTTAATAAGGCTATCGACACAGTCCCACATTACATTCTCATAAGCAAACAAGTGAAATGTGGTCTAGATGAACTTACTACAAAGTGGGCGCACAGCTGGTTGAAAGACTGTACTTAAAGAGCAGTTAACAATAGTTTGCTGTCACACTGGGAGGACATAGCCAAGTGGGATCTGGCAGCAATCAGACATGGATTTGGTACTAGTCAATATTTTCATTAATGACTTGGATAATGGAGTGGAGAGTACGCTTATAAAATTTGCAGATGATAGCAAGCAGGGGGAAAATGCAAACACTTTGGAGGACAGGATTAGAATTCAAAATGACCTGGATAAATTGGAGAGTCGGTCTGAAATCAACAAGATGAAATTCAATAAAGACTAATGCAAAGTATTTCATTTAGGAAGGAAAAATCAAATGCACAACTTCAAAATGGGGAATAATTGGCTAGATGGTAGTATTGCTGAAAAAGATCTCAAGGTTATAGAAAATCACAAATTGAATGAGTCAATGTGATTCAGCTGTGAAAAAGGTGAATATTCTGGGCTGTGTTGTACCTAAGACACAGAAGGTAGTTGTCCCACTCTACTTGTCACTGAGGCCTCTGATGGAGTACTGTGTCCAATTCTAGGCACAGTGCTCTAGGAAACGGGGGTAAATAAGGGAGTGTCCAGGGGAGAGAAACAATTTTTTTCTTTTAAAAAGGTTTAGTAAACCTGATCTCTGAGGAAAGCTTAAAAATACTGGGAACCTTTAGTCTTCAGGATAAAAAAGACTGAAGGAGGATCTGATCATAGTCTTCAAATATGTTCAGAACTATTAGAGGATGGTGATCAACTGTTCTTTATGATCACTGAAGATAGGACAAACACTAATGGGCTTAATCTGCATCAAGGGAGATTTAGGTTAGAGATTAAGAAAAAAGTTCTAACTACAATGACTATTAAGCACTGGAATAGGCTTCCAAGGGAATTCCTCCTACTGGAAGTTTTTAAAAACAGGCTGGGCAAATACATGTCACGGATGGTCTAGGTATCTTTGGCCCTGCCTCAGTGCATTGGGCTGGACATTATGACAACCTGAGGTTTCTTCTAGTCTTTCAGTTCTATGATTGTATGGAAATCTCGGCCATAACTTACTGTAACCTCTAAATTGGATGGAAAACTTTGTAATGGGTACTTCTCATGTGTTTACACAGTGCCTAACACAATGGGGATATAATTTTAATTACTGTAAAGTGCAAAACAGCTAAGGCAGAGTAGGAATTTTAGTTACTGTTTTCTTTCTGGTATATCTTCAATTTATTTTTATGAAGAGAAGGGAGTAATTTTGACAGGGGCTGAAGACCCACAATATGTCTCCTACCCCAACATTTGTTTCAGATAGTAAAATACTGTTGTTTTGGGGCTCTAAATGAACTAACAGACTGCTTCAAAGTTGTGTCATCTGCCATTTGATGACTGACATTAGAACTCCTTCTAGAATTATCATGTGACATTTAATTTTGAGCCCAGTAGTAAATCATCTGAAATGAATAATGTGAGCAATAGTTTCTCCATAGATGTCAATACGTAATAAGCTAAGGCTCAAATCCTGGGATTCAGTACACAGCCTTAGTGGTGGCACGTGTATTAATGATCTCCTATTCAAGCTAATCTCCTATTCATGGGCCTGAGTGTGGGGGAAGCAATATTTCTCCTTAGAGTTTCTGCACAGCTATTCCATGGTATGACGGGTTCAGTCACAGAAACCCCTTGGGACTGTCACCTGATGCTGAAATTACCTCTGAGCCCGTTTTCTCATATGGCTTAGGATTCCAGAACTCTGTCTTGTTGAGCCAGACATGCTAATCTGCTGCAACATGGACCCAGCTCTGAACCTTGCCCCCAAAGCTGTAGGCTTTAACTGAAAACCACACAGCACGTTACCTATCTCTAGCACCCAGACACCCAGCTCTCAATGGGATCCAAACCCCAAATGAATCTGTTTTACTCTGTACAGGGTAAATGCATAAATTGTCCACCCTCTCTAACACTGATAGAGAGAGATGCACAGCTGTTTGCTCCCCCAGATATTAATACTTACTCTGGATTAATATTAATAATTAATAATAATTAATAAACAAAAGTGGTTTTATTAAGTATAAAAATAATATTTAAATGGTTTCAAGTAATAACAGACAAAACAAAGTAAGTTACCAAGCAAAATAAAACAAAACACGCAAGCCTAAGCCTAATACATCAAGAAACTGAATACAGGTAAAATCTCACCCTCAGATGTTCCAATAAGCTTCTTTCACAGACAAGACTCCTTCCTAGTCTGGACCCAATACTTTCCCCCATACAGTTCTGGTTAGTTCCAGCTCAGGTGGAACCTAGGGGTTTTCTCATGATTGCATCCCTCTTTGTTCTATTCCACCCCCCTTTATATCTTTGGCACAAGGTGGGAGTCCTTTGTTTCTCTCTGGGTTCCCACCCTTCCTTCTAAATGGAAAAGCAGGTTTAAGATAGATTCCAGTATCATGTGACATGCTCACATATTGTGTGAGATTTCATTACTCATTGGCTGGCACCCACGTATACAGGAAGGCTTACAAGTAAACAGAGCCATTTACAACCAATTGTCCTAGTTAATGGGCGCCATAAAGATTCCAAGTCACCATTGATGACCCACACTTTGCATAGTTACTATAGGACTTCAGAGTAATACTTCATATTTCCAGCTTCAGATACAAGAATGATACATCCATACAAATAGGATGAACACACTCAGTACATTATAAGCTTTGTAATAATACCTTATAAGAGACCTTTTGCATAAAGCATATTCCAGTTACATTATATTCAGACTCATTAGCATATTTCCATAAAACATATGGAGTGTAATGTCACACGTGGTTCTCCCAAGAATGCAATAGCCTCCTGTTGCTTGCACTCCTCTTGCAGAGAGCTGTGGCTGCTGGATGAACAGAGATGTAGATCCAACAGATGACCCTCCTCAGGCCTACCATGAAGTGCTCCCAAAGATCCCTGCACACTGTATAAGGGGATATATGTTGCCTGCATGGCCTCCAAATCCTATTTCTCTACAAGAATGGTATTACACTTGCTCAAAGTATGAGGCACTTTGTACTATGAAGAGGAGGGCAGATTTGCCCTCTGATAGGGTCTTTCAGGCCTTCTCTGCCCCCACCCCCCATTGAAGGCATCAATGCCCTGACATATCCTGCCCAAAGAAAACCCACTCAGACCAGGCTAACAGCAAAACTTAGTCCTCCAGAGGCCTAGAATGCCCAGGAGGAAAGACTGCCCAAGTGGGAGCCAGCAGGCCAGTTAAGAAGGCTTATTTGCTTCTTCTCAGGGCAGTGTGTGTTGAGACTGGGACAGAAAATGAGTGCCTCCCTGCTAATCCAGAAAGACAGAGGCAGGTCAGGACCTTGCTTTCAAGTGCTGCAACTAAGTTCTTGTCTTTGAAGTTTGTTTGTTTGCTAAAGGCATGGGCAGACAAATTCTGAATTTTGCTATCCTTAGTTAAATGATTAGAGACTGACACCAAGATTACAGGTTGGGGCCACCCTGCTGTAAATAGGCAGCAATAACTTGTGGACTAAAGCAGTTAGTGCTTGCAGCACTATGCTTGGCTTCACAGAAGTGCTATGGAGCAGCCCCACATGTGATGTGCCCCCTTTCTTTGTTTCAGGTGCAGGGAGAATACTTGAGATGCCATGTATCTCAACAAAGTTGAATATAAAGAAAATGATGGCTAAAACACTTTACTGAAAATCTCTGTATGCCTTGGCTTTATAGCTCAAGTCCTAGTTTCCAAAGTAAAAAAAAAATCTCCTCTGTAAAAGTAGGGAAGAAGCTGAACTTGGTAACACTGCTGATTTGCAGCAAAATCAGAAACCTCATCCCCTAATTTGCTTTCTGATTCATGGTCATGCTTGGCAGGAGGTTTGTACATTTTGTAAAATGTGCATCATAAATATGCATCCCAAGCAAGACTAGGACTTACCAACTACACTGTTTTACTGTAGGAAAGCATTATCATTAAAAGTCCATGTGTGGCTTGCTCTGTACTGAAAGCCATTGAATTAAAAGGAGATTTTTTTTTCTTTCAAGTGCTTCCCCAACAGCTGTCACAGAATATATACGCATGTAAAAGATAAGTAGGCTTAAATTTTCTGATTAATACCATCACTTATTTAAAAATGTGTATAACTTGTAAGTAGCAAGCATTGGTACTCAGAGTCTGCAAGGGAAAAGCTCTCTGGAAGCACTTCCCCTATTTGTAAGACAGTATCGTTCCTAGAGCCCACCAGGACAAAATTTCATCCTGTTCCCTGTCAGGATGAAACATTTCAACATCTTTTGTGGAAGAAGAGGAATAAAGAGAGCCAGCCAACCCTCAGAACAGGAAGTAGCTCAGCTGTTTAGGGTGCTTTCCTGGGATATGAGAGAACAAGATTCAAATCCCTGCTCCAAATGAGTCAGAATAGGAGCTTGAATCTTGTTCTCTCTCATAGACTCATAGACTCTAGGACTGGAAGGGACCTTGAGAGGTCCTCGAGTCCAGTCCCCTGCCCTCATGGCAGGACCAAATACTGTCTAGACCATCCCTGATAGACATTTATCTAACCTACTCTTAAATATCTCCAGAGATGGAGATTCCACAACTTCCCTAGGCAATCTATTCCAGTGTTTAACTACCCTGACAGTTAGGAACTTTTTCCTAATGTCCAACCTAAATCTCCCTTGCTGCAGTTTAAGCCCATTGCTTCTTGTTCTATCATTGGAGGCTAAGGTGAACAAGTTTTCTCCCTCCTCCTGATGACACCCTTTTAGATACCTGAAAACTGCTATCATGTCCCCTCTCAGTCTTCTCTTTTCCAAACTAAACAAACCCAATTCCTTCAGCCTTCCTTCATAGGTCATGTTCTCAAGACCTTTAATCATTCTTGTTGCTCTTCTCTGGACCCTCTCCAATTTCTCCACATCTTTCTTGAAATGCGGTGCCCAGAACTGAACACAATACTCCAGTTGAGGCCTAACCAGCGCAGAGTAAAGCGGAAGAATGACTTCTCATGTCTTGTTTACAACACACCTGTTAATGCATCCCAGAATCACGTTTGCTTTTTTTGCAACAGTATCACACTGTTGACTCATATTAAGCTTGTGGTCTACTATGACCCCTAGATCTCTTTCTGCCATACTCCTTCCTAGACAGTCTCTTCCCATTCTGTATGTATGAAACTGATTGTTCCTTCCTAAGTGGAGCACTTTGCATTTATTTTTATTGAACTTCATCCTGTTTACCTCAGACCATTTCTCCAATTTGTCCAGATCATTTTGAATTTTGACCCTGTCCTCCAAAGCAGTTGCAATCCCTCCCAGTTTGGTATCATCTGCAAACTTAATAAGCGTACTTTCTATGCCAACATCTAAATTGTTGATGAAGATATTGAACAGAACCGGTCCCAAAACAGACCCCTGCAGAACCCAACTTGTTATACCTTTCCAGCAGGATTGGGAGCCATTAACAACTACTCTCTGAGTACGGTTATCCAGCCAGTTATGCACCCACCTTATAGTAGCCCCATCTAAATTGTACTTTCCTAGTTTATCTATAATAATATCATGCGAGACTGTATCAAATGCCTTACTAAAGTCTAGGTATATCACATCCACCGCTTCTCCCTTATCCACAAGGCTCGTTATCCTATCAAAGAACGCTATCAGATTAGTTTGACACGATTTGTTCTTTACAAATCCATGCTGGCTATTCCCTATCACCTTACCACCTTCCAAGTGTTTGCAGATGATTTCTTTGATTACCTGCTCCATTATCTTCCCTGGCACAGAAGTTAAACTAACTGGTCTGTAGTTTCCTGGGTTGTTTTTATTTCCCTTTTTATAGATGGGCACTATATTTGCCCCCTTCCAGTCTTCTGGAATCTCCCCCGTCTCCCATGATTTCCCAAAGATAATAGCTAGAGGCTCAGATACCTCTTCTATTAACTCTTTGAGTATTCTAGGATGCATTTCATCAGGCCCTGGTGACTTGCAGGCATCTAACTTTTCTAAGTGATTTTTTACTTGCTCTTTCCTTATTTTCTCTTCTAAACCTACCCTCTTCCCGTAAGCATTCACTATACTAGACATTCTTTCAGACTTCTCAGTGAAGACTGAAACAAAGAAGTCATTAAGCATCTCTGCCATTTCCGAGTCTCCCGTTACTGTTTCCCCCTCCTCACTGAGAAGTGGGCCTACCCTGTCCTTAGTCTTCCTCTTGCTTCTAATGTATTGATAAAAAGTCTTCTTGTTTCCCTTTATTCCCATGGCTAGTTTGAGTTCATTTTGTGCCTTTGCTTTTCTAATCTTGCCTCTGCATTCCTGTGTTATTTGCCTATATTCATCCTTTGTGATCTGACCTAGTTTCCATTTTTTATATGACGCCTTTTTATTTTGTAGGTCACGCAAGATCTCAAGGGTAAGCCAAGGTGGTCTTGTGCCACATTTTCTATCTTTCCTAACCATCGGAATAACTTGCTTTTGGGCCCTTAATAGTGTCCCTTTGAAAAACTGCCAACTTTCCTCAGTTGTTTTTCCCCTCAGTCTTAATTCCCATGGGACCTTGCCTATCAGCTCTCTGAGCTTACCAAAATCCACCTTCCTGAAATCCATTGTCTCTATTCTGCTGTACTCCCTTCTACCCTTCCTTAGAATCGCAGATTCTATGATTTCATGATCACTTTCACCCAAGCTTCCTTCTACTTTCAAATTCTCAACAAGTTCCTCCCTATTTGTTAAAATCAAGTCTAGAACAGCTTCCCCCCTATTAGCTTTTTCAACTTTCTGAAATAAAAGGTTGTCTGCAGTGCAGTCCAGGAGCTTATTGGATAGTCTGTGCCCCGCGGTGTTATTTTCCCAACATATATCTGGATAGTTGAAGTCCCCCATCACCACCAAATCTTGGGCTTTGGATGATTTTGTTAGTTGTTTGAAAAAAGCCTCATCTTCTATGAGTGCCCTAACACCAGTCATTTTCTTTCAATGTCTCCCGTGGGAGCTGTTCCACTTTGTATAAATTAAACTATCAGTGGACTAGAGACAAAGAGACTGACTGACTGATTTTAAAGGCCCTTGGTTGGGGTGCTTATGTTCAGGATTTTGATTCAGGTTCAAGTACCTACATTTCCTACATCTAAGATGAGTGCTCTAAATGCTGGGAGGCTGTTTGTTCTGGGATCTCTTGCTATTTCTCTTATTTTGACCAAGAAATCTTCCTAATGAAGGTTTAATTAAAATGGCTATATTCCTGTTACAAGTTTTGGTTTTGATGAATCAGCATTTTTCAATGACAAACTGTTTAGTTGAAAAATTTCTGATCAGTTCTAATTTTTGCTGCTCAGTGTTCTAAGTTACATGTGTGATATACTGTAATATAAGGGCCTGTAACTAGGAGTGGTTGAATAACATAAAGTAGAAATTTTCAATGAATATCAGGAAAATTTTCCTTACAATGGAATCTTTTTAGCTATATATGTTTGTGTACCTTAAGGCCTGATCCTGTTCCCATGGAAGTTGATGATTGGTGGGAGTAAGACTGGGCCCATGTCCATTGATTGTATGATTCTATACTTTTCCAGATAAGTGTTCTGTTTAGAGGAATATGGATAAAGCTAAGTAAAAATACTCAAATAAAAATATAATATATTAGAGTTTTCTCTTTTTGAAAATGTGTGTGTGGGGAACCTAATTTCAGCACAGCAGTTTTTATGTTTGTGCAATGGAATAAGCCAAGGAAAGATTTTACTACTGATAAACATGTCAAAGGGAACTTTGTCATTTTGAGGGGAAAAACTGGAGGATAAAAGGCTGTTTGCTGCCATAGTTTTGTCAAGATAATTATTTATGTGGTCAGCAACAATTATCACAAATACTGGATAAATCTTAAGAAAGAAGGAAGGTCATTTCTTAGGAGAGAACCTGGTAAAATTTTTCATCCAAAACTTCTGTTTGCCAGAGAATGCAGATTCAATTCAACTTGAAACGCTTTGTGAATTCAGGGTGAGTTTGGCAAATTGTTTCGATCACTCAAAAAAAAAAATCAGGAGTGAAAAGTTTCAAGTTTTTAGACTAGGCCCATAGGGAAATTTTAGGTGCCATTCATGAAATGGAGAAGGAGGAGGCCCTTGACACACTTATATCCAGTAACCCTGGGGTTAGGATGCTCATCTGGGATGTGGGAGATCCAGGTTTGAGTCTCTGATCTTGAATCTTCCCCTTCCATGTGAGTTGCATAACTACCAGTCTATAGACTATTCTGGGGTGGAGCTATCTCACAGTTTCACTTTGTATAAAATATTTGAGTAGTCATTCGGCAAGAGAGAAAATGACTCAATAGCTTAATGGTTAGGGCACCCACAAGGAGGGAAACACCAGGTTCAAATAATTGCCCTGCTGAACATTAATTTTTGTCTTTGTGTGTCATTCACTCTTTTTTTTACTTCCATATGACAAAAATAGTTTTAAAATTTTTTCTTTTTTCCGAGGGAGAAATCCGTTCTAGGTTTTCAAAATCATACAGAAAAGGTCAAAGGAAAAAAGTCACAATGCAGTCAGAGGCTATTGAAGCCATGGGCACAGAAATATTGTGAAAAGTATTCCCTACTAAATAGTTCTTGCATGAAATAGGGCGAGACCAGCATCTGTAGAACCTGGGAGTTATGATCTGATTCTAGTCTTAATAGCGTCAAATCCCAAACTGTATTCCTCTTCTACAAATGATGGAAAAGGGTAACCTAAGTACAAAAGTTGCCATTAACACCTCCACCCGGTGTCTTTGTCAGAACTGTGGCAGGTACCTTTCTCTCTAATTTTGAATGTGGTTCTGGAGCCCAAACGATAAGTATTTTCTCTCTCTTAAACATGAGATTAGTGTGGAATGACTACGTCTAAATCCAGTGGACTCAGTTCTCAATAGAATTCTTAAGACCAGTATTCTTCCATAATGTGTAGAAACAACCTTGTATGCATTAACTTACTGAAGTGTTGATCTAAGACTGCATAAACAAAGGTGTCATGACGACATGAATCAGGGAAGACTTTCTACTCTTTCTTTCTGAAATAGTAGAATGGGCGAATGAATGAGTGGAGCTGAAAAGAAGGAAGTGTAGAGGAGTCTTTCTGCAGCATCCCAATTTTGGGATTGGTAATCCATTGATCCAGTCCTCAGCACCCTTTAGATCAGACTAGTAGTTTATTAGCTAATTAGAAGTAGTCCAGGGACCAGCAACAAAAATGAACAGGGATAGAAAGGATTGGTGTATGAGAAAAAATAAGGGTAGGATTTTCAAAACCACTCAGCACTTGCCTAATTGAAGTCCATGGCAGTCTTGCTGTTGATATGAATGGGACCAGAGTTAGAATAGTACTAATTCTGGATGCTCTGAATAGTTTTTTTCATTTTTTAATTTTATTATTGTGTTCTCCATCTTTCAGACTATTTTTTTCCTTTAGCTCAGGACATTTTTACTTTTCTTTAATTCCTGTTTTTCATTAATTTCTTTTTCTTAACACTCTTCCCCCATTTCCATAAAATGAGGAGAGAATAGGCTGAAACCTGATTAACTAGTGTAATCCATTCCTCTGGTGGAATATGTCCACTTTATAACTTATTTTTTCTAGAGTTTTATTCAGAGCTTCCGGAGTCAGGTTCCCTATATTTTCTTAAAAGATGGCTCAAGCCAGAATGTGGAACAATTTAAAAATTGTAAGTTCTATATATGAAACAGAAAATTACATAGGCCTCTTTTAGGACCATGTTGGGTTGCAAACTCATGGAAAAATGTGATGTCTGCCGTTGTTCCCTGTATCTCGTTTGGTGATACTGCTTTCCAGGTTTTGCCCTCTCACTGTGTGCATGTTTCTCATAATTTTACTATTTCACAATTTTTTTCATCATATGCCCTTACTCATAATTGAGCCAAACTTCTTTGTCTTTCCTCTACTCCTTCAATTTTTCCTTTTTTCCCCTTAACTCCATTTTGTCTGCCTTTTTATCCTTCTCATTTTATTTACTTTTCCTACTCCTGCTCCTGGAATCAATGCTTTCTTCTCCTCCACTCTTCTCTATTTTTCACCCATTTCCCTCTTCTACTTTTCTTTGTCTTTACTATATTCTCTCTCCCTTGCACTGTATTCAAATTCTCTAATCTCCTATATCATTCATAATGTTGGAGATCTCTGAAAATGGAGAAAAACCAGAATATCAAAATACTTACTTTATTTGGGGGACTCATTTTGGAGTTAGCAGAATCCACCTATTAATTCAGTTCATACTCTATGTATCCCTTTTCTCTGTATTTTTAAAAAGTAAATGAGTTCCCAGTAGAACCGTGAAGCCATGGGAAAAATCCTATGTTCTAGTTCTCTTGTAAAATACATGCTGAATATTCTCAAGCATATGAGAGAGGGAGAGCTCAGTTAAAGTCAACTGAGAAATTTCCAAGACCCCCCCAAAAAAAACCCCAAAACACTTCAAATTTCTATTGCTGTATGGGCTCCTAAATGATTTCTTGACTGGTCGCACTCTCAGAGAAAACAAATGTATCAATTATGTAAATACTGAACTGGCAGTGTTCAGCTTTCACTTTCATCCAGTTCTACCTGGAGAATAGTAATGAACTCACAAGCTCTTCTAAGCACATCTAAAGAGGCTTGTTTGGCAATCTTCTTTCTCTTGAGCAGCTTTAGGCAGCTGTAGTTCTCATTGGCTAATATGTTTTACTAAAATCTTTGCTATGTCCTTAAGTATTACTTATATCCCTAGAGCTTGAATCATTTGTGTTCTTGTTCCTCTATAGAGTGATACATGTGGCCTCTCCACTATGTAAAAACTTATGAATTGTCACTTCATTGTATGCAATCTTGCATTTGAAATGTATATTTTCATAAGTAACCCTCACAAAACCCTCACTACAGCAACAAGCAGCTGAAAATCACAGTTCTCTGAGATGCTTGTCTATGGGAATTGGAAGAAGTAATAAAATTTGGCCAGTAGACTAAGGATATTCAACCAAGTAAACGTAACAAGCTGTCAGTGTCCTGTTGGCTATATAACTTCAGTGGGTTTCCTCTCAGTTGTACTGTATATTGGTTGATCTTTTGCTTTTACCCTGCTAGTCTTTTTATTTTTGTAAATAATATTTATTATTTTGTAATCCAGACAGAATTATTAGTGAGAGAGAACATAAAAACCTATGCCTCTAACTTTCTACATAGTTCTGAATTTATTTACAAAGCCTGAACCACTGTCCCTTTACTATGTTTTAATACAACATTGCTTTAAGTTCCTAAGACTTGATGTAGAATGTGTAACTATTGGTAGCTTGCAATTTCTATTTTTGTCAATCCAATAAAAGACATTATCAGCTAATGTTGCATTTTAGGTAGTAAACTCTTTTGAAGAGATTGTAAACTTTTGTCACTGTTTGGTCCCTGATTGCTCCCTCTGTATGCTGTCACAGTACAAATAATAAATAATAGTTTTTAGTTAGTGTTATCTGCATGAATTGATAATTTTGAACACAATTGTCAGTGCTTGGGTAGCATGGTAGTGAGATGTTTTTATATGGAATATATCAAATCTATTTTCTTATAGGTCCTGATTCAAACCCCATTGAAGTCAATAGGTTTCTTTTCACTAGCTTTTATGGGCTTTGGATCAAGCCTATATTATCACTGTGGTACCTGAGCACCTGCTGTCAGATCATTGTTCTGAGAATTTATTTGGTTTCCACCTGAATCTGACAGCGTCCTGAATCTTGATTTCATTTAACATTGGTTTCCATTCTATAATACTTAGGTGTACTTTAGTATATTTATATCAAACAGATTTTTGCAGTCATTCAAAATGTGTGGTTTTATTGTTCAATTCAACTAAATCCACTTGTGGATTAAGATATTTTAGGAAGGTAAGATTCCAATAACATTGGTCTGATCAGAAACTGTGCCAGTTTTCCCAAATGCCTCTGTCAATACTCCTCACATGAAACACTGCTGCTTTTCCACATATTGGCTATATATTTTTTAAAGATGAAAATCAGTCAGGCCAAATTGGGTGGTGAGGATACATATTTTTTATTTATTTATTTTATGTGGCCAAATGCCCATGTAGGTTTGAGGTGAGGGTAAATTTCCAGTGGTGAATAAGCAATTGACCACCCTACACCTTTAAGCAGGGGTGGTTTTTTGGCTTGTCTGGCTGAGTGAAGGGAACAGTGCTTTTTGGCGGGGGGGAGGATAAAAACTGCTGCAAAAGGGGCAGAGTGGTAGCTAACTGACTCCCTGGGAATGCAGGGTTTGAAAAAGGTGCCTGGATCCTTCCTTTTACACAGACCAAGGCTGCTCCAGGCAGACACAGAACAATGAGAGCGGGGAGGATCAGGGGGAGGTTTACCGTACTTCTCTCTTTTCCCTGGTTCAGGCGGGGCGAAGCAGGCATAGTAGAATGAATTCACAAAGGGAGGTGCAGATGAGTAGCGAGGTGGCTTGGAGTCAGATTCTATCCCTAGGTATGCAGATGAGGACAGGGAGGGGGAGTGTGGCCTCCTCTCACAGCAGCTGTGCGATGCACAGAGCAGAGGTTTAGGGAACAGGGTTTCTGGTCTTACCTGCTGTGGGCAGAAGACAGCAGGGGGGTGGAATTTTGCTTCTCCCTCCCAGTTAGTGTCCGTGGAACAGGGAACTGGGGAGGAATCAAACCCTGCATAGGATGGGCAGTATCCTTGCAACAAGGTCGAGAGGCTGGGGAAGCCTGGCATAGTGCTTTTCATTGCCAAGGGCAGCCTATCAGTCTTGGGAAAGGGAAGCTCAAGGTGAAGCACTCACCCAGGCAAGTGAGCTAGCTGCATTTGATGGTGGGACAGTCAGCTGGGATTTGATACAAGTAATCAGGGTTATTGCATCTGAGGTTGTTTCCACAGCTTTGCAGGCTGTACAAGGTGTAATGTTTCGCCTAGATCTAGGACATTCCACTCAGGTGATTGCAGGAGACGAGGCAGACCCTGAGGGCAGGGGTGAGTTAAATCAACAACGGGTAAAGGTTCCCAATTGCAGAGGTGTTTGGTTCCGCTTTGGGGAGCGAAACTAGAGGTAGTTCAGGGTCCCATCGCAAAATAATGTAGCAAAGGTGGGGATTTCGGGCAATAGTGGTTCCTCTGAGACTTTAGCCCCAAAAAAACAAACAAAAAAACCCACAATGAGGTATCAGATGGGCCAGCCAGAAATTATCTCAGTTTGTCAGGGAGGTGGGGTCCTTAATCCCTGTAAGCAGACGCAGAGTATTTCAAGGCTGATACAGGCTAACTATAAGTTCCTCCAACATGGGGACAGCCATGGGACAGGTGTCGTGCTAAGGCTGAATTCATTAGCTATGCTTATGTTACAGCCAAAGCTTACCCAGAGAGAAGCCTGCCCTTGATAGATATATAAATATAATTGTGTGGGCATGCAATACATTCAGTGGCATACCTCTAATCACAGCAGTTGCTGTTGCAGCATCAAGTGGGTATGCAATACATTCATAGGCATACATTTCTTTATAGCAGAGGCTTTTGCAGCATCTGTACATTCAGGCATGCATTCAAACATCTTTTGTAGTGATAATCAGGATGGTCCATTTCCAACAGTTGACAAAAGGTGTGAGTAACAGTAGGGAGGAAAAAACAATAAATGGATACACATCAGACATCAGGAATTATAACATTCAAAAACCAGTTGGAGAACAGTTCAATCTCCCTGGTCACTCAATTACAGACCTCAAAGTCGCAATACTCCAACAAAAAAAACCCCTCAAAAACAGACTAAGTGAGAAACTTCAGAATTAGAATTAATTTGCAAACTAGACACCATTAAATTAGGCTTGAATAAAGACTGGGAGTGGATGGGTCATTACACAAAGTAAAAATTGTGTTTTCCCCATGCTAATTCCCCCCACCACTGTTACTCAAGGAGCTATGTGAACAAGGAGGTGGCTAAATTCCTTGGGACTATAGGAGGAACAGTAATTTCACATTCTGGCATAGTATATGGGACAGCAGAGTTGTTTTGGGAGCATGGGGTTCACCTGTACAACTTAGGTACTGTCATGTTTTTAACTGATGTAAAAGATGGCATTAGAAGATGTCTGGGAACCTGACTGGGTGTAGGAGGGGGCAGCCAAGCTAATTTCTAGAGCTTCCTTGTGGTGGACGTCCAGTGCAGGTACTCCATAGGAAAAGTATACAGTGATCGGATAAATGGCTTGGAAAAGGACTTAAAAAGAGGTATTAATTAAAGGAATGAATGGGGGGCAGTTGAGGACTCCTATGATTGGTACGGCATTCTTATAGCCCACCTTAACCCTCCTACAAAGTGGGGGTGGATGGTAAGTTCCTGGCAATGGATTTGCTGGAGGGACCGGGAGGGAAAAAGAGGGGGAGCTGGTGGAAGCCCCTCACCCCAGGTATGATAAGGTCCCAGCAATGGATTTACCAAAGGAACATGGATGGAAAAAGATGAGGAGCTGGTAAAAGCCCCTGGGTAATTATGGAATAAACATGGGGTTACCTATACTGTACCCTGTTATCTGCCAGGTAGTTCCAGACATCTAATAATAAAGTTGTGGCCTGATTAAACCCATGTCAGATGTCTCCTGTTCTTCTTTTGGCATAGCCAGACAATTAGGTTTCCATTTCCCATTTTCAAACGAGAGTTAGGAGTCTAAGGGTGATTTATTTGGTCTCATGGGGCTCACACTATGGGGCTACAAATAACAGCGTAGACATTCCTGCTCAAGCTAGAACCTGGACATTGAGACTCAACGAGGAAGAATGTTCTCAGAGCCCAGGCGCTGCCTGAGCAGGAACGTCTACACTGCTATTAGTAGCCGGTAGAGAAAACCCAAGTTCGTTAACCTGGGGTCTGAGGCTTGCTGCCCTCCTCCCCCTTTTTTGGCACTGTAGACGTAGTCTTAATCTTGTTGACTTTGAATGAGACTTAAATTCTTAAATGCCTAAGTGACTTTTGAATATAGTATTTAGGCCCATAAATCCCTAAGGCCTTTTAAAAATTTTTACTTTAGACTAGGGATTGGCAACCTTTGGAACGCGGCTCTCTAGGGTAAGCACCCTGGCGGGCCGGGCAGATTCAGCCAATCATGGCTCCCACTGGCTGCAGTTTGCTGCTCCAGGCCAATGGGAGCTGCAGGAAGTGGCGGCCAGCACATCCCTTGGCCTGGGCCACTTCCCGCAGTCCCCATTGGCCTGGGATGGCAAACCGTGGCTAGTGGGAGTCACAATAGGCTGAACCTCTGGATGCGGCAGGTAAACAAACTGGCCCCTGCCTGCCAGGGTGGTTACTCTGGCGGTCCGCATGCCGATCCCTGCTCTAGACCATCAAGCTCCTTCTCATTTGTGACTAGAACCGATTAAATAATATTCATTGAATGCTTTATTCAACAAAATTTGCAATATTTTTCAAATAATATTGAACAATTCCTCCACCTCCCCTCATTCATTCAACTCAAGCATCAACATTTTCCTTTCTAGGAATTTTTAGCAACCATTCATAAAATTCATTGGTGCACCAGAAGTGAGATGTTGGATTCTTTTACTATTCTGTTTAATAATTCTACATTCTGTCCTGCATTCAAAATTAATTTGTTTGTCACTTACTAATTCTTAATATTGTGCCACTTTTCTAATAATAACAAGTAGAAGCATGAATGGGAAAGGTTATTATTTACTAGATACAGCTCAATGCACCATGTAATCAAATCCTTTGTCAGAGCATCCTGCCACATAATCAGATCTTGTGAATTGTCAAAGGCACTTTTATAAATTTATATATTCATTTAAAGCCTCAGTAAGCTTGTCATGGTGTGGGATAAGTACATTTTTCCTTTAGTTGTGTATTGTTCTAGATCTTCATGTATTCAGTAATTACATTTTCTTCAAATACTTTTTCACTGCAGAAACTGTAACACATTCTCTCTACACCTACATCAAATTCATCTCTACAGAGCACAATACATTAGGCTATTGTTGAGATGATTTACCTACAGCATGCTCCCTAGATGACGATTTTCAAAAAGTTTAAAGACATCTTCCACATACCCTAATAAGTATTTTGCTGAGACAAGTTAATAAATAATAATAAAAATACCCAAGCTACTGTGAAATTAATCAGACCATCCCACAAAGAATGATTTTTAATAAAAATTCTGTGAGGTTTGTGACTTTGGCTTCAGTCTCATGTTCTGTTTCTAACAGGCTGTTGAACACCTTTAGAATTTTTATTTACTTTAAGGAACAACTGGAAGTTTTCTTCATAAGGTTCATTGTATTGATTAGAATGACTAAGTCCAAAATCAATCTGAACCTCCCTGAAGAGGCTGGTTGACTCACCACTAATAGAGAAAAATGGTATTGCACAAATATTCTTACAGGACAAAAACTGCATATTCTCTAAGGAATCACAGTAGAAGACATACAAAACTGCCAGAAAATATAACATTTGCCACAAAAAATATATATTTGTTAGGTATTTATATATAAAAAAATGCATGTGTATATATGTATATTTCCAAAATGTGCTTTTCCATATAGGCTATGAACTCAAAGAAACATTGACATTAATTTAAATCTTCCTTGATACCTGAAAGTGTTCAGAGCTCTGTTCTAATTTCTTGCAATATTTGCAGTCATACATCCCCAAAGAGATAGCTTGTGTGTGTCATGCAAGTCATTTTTACAGTTCAAGCATAATACCTGGTATTTAGTGTCTACTCTCCAGACAGGCGCATTTAATCTACTGTAATTAGATGATGATGATGGAGATATCTGCCAATTAAAAAAATCAAGCAATGTATGTGTCATGGTACAATTCCCTACTCTGAACCTTAGCGTCCAAAAGATGGGGTACCAGCATGAATTCCTCTAAGCTCAATTCTAGCTTAGAAGCTGTAGCGCTGCCACTAATCAGGAATTCCAGTGCCTGGTACACTCTGGTCCCCACAAAACCTTGCCTGGGGACCCCCAAGACCCAGACCCTCTGGATCTTAACACAAGGAAAGAAAACCCTTTCCCTCACTGTTGCCTCTCCCAGGTTTCCCCTCCCTGGGTTACCCTGGAAGATCACTGTGTGATTCAAACTCCTTGAATCACAAAACAGAGAGGACAATTCACCTCCCTCCTTCTCTTTCCCCCTCCCAGACTCTTCCTGAGAGAAAGTAATCCTGGCACAGAGAGAAATCAGCCTCTCTCTACCTCTTCCCTCCTTTCTCCCCACCAATTCCCTGGTGAATCCAGACCCAGTCCCCTGGGGTCTCACCAGAATAAAAAAACAATCAGGTTCTTAAACAAGAAACTTTTAATTAAAAGAGAGAAAAACAGTAAAAATGATCTTGTAAATTTAAGATGGAATAGGTACAGGGTTTTTCAGCTATAGGCACTGGGAACACCCTCCCAGCCTAAGTATTCAAGTACAAATTTAGATCCTTTCAGAAAAAATACAAATTTGAACTCCTTCCAACCAAATACACATCTACAAATAAAGAAAACAGACATAAGCCTAACTCGCTTTATCTACCTAGTACTCACTATTCTAGATCTATAAGCACCTGTATCAGGGAGATTGGAGAGAAACCTGGTTGCACGTCTGGTCCCTCTGAGCCCCCAGAGTGAACAACAACCAAAACTAACAGCACAGCACAAAAACTTCCCTCCCTCAAGATTTGAAAGTATCCTGTCCTCTGATTGGTCCTCTGGTCAGGTGACAGCTAGGCTTACTGAACTTGTTAACCCTTTACAGTCAAAGAGATATAAAGTACTTCTGTGCTATTAACTTTTCTTATCTGTTTATGACAGTATGTAAGCCAGAACAATAGCAAGAAGAAGGAAACGGGTTAGGGGAGAGAATAAAAGTATCCCAATGAAAATGAAGAACAAAATAGCTGAAGTGGAGATGAGTGACAGCTTTCTATAGCCAGCACAGAGAACTAGTGCAGTGCAAAAACTTCTAAAATAGGCTTGCAAAAGAGCCAGCCAACCACTGGAAAAAAAATATTTATCAAATAAATTATTGGATAATATTGCCAGAATTAATCTAATAAACTATATATGTAAATTCACAAAATTCGCTGAGCAACGACTCAAACAATATATGGATCACATCTTCATATCAATGACTTTATAAACTCTTACCATCAGCCTGGTCTTGCATGATATTCCTGATTAATGAATACTTTATATATTGATCTTCTTTACATCAAGAGACACAGAGGTCAAGAGAGAACATTTTTCAGCAGGTGTGGCTTTATGTCCACTGCGATTTCACAAGTGTAGAATAGCCTGTCTGTAGTATGGAATCATATGGAATTTTAATGGTGATTCCAATGTAGTGAATTTTACCCAGTGTGCCTGGCAATTTGGAAGATTGGTTAGAGTACAGAGTTGACTTTAATGAGACTGACATTTGGTCCTTCTGTGGACACTGGTGCATTGCCCTTGAGATATTGGCTAATAAGTAATAATTACATGTTATATTTAAATATATTCTATATCTGATTAGTGATAGCTAGGGCCTAGCAAAGTGAAAGGATGATCCATTTGTTAGCATCCTAGCCCACCACAGTACTTGAGATACCTAGGTTCTAGCCCTTGCACTACCACAGACTTCCTGTGTGCCCTGGGCTCTCTGTGCTTCAGTTCCCTATCTGTAAAAATCAGAGGGATGTTGAGATACTATAGAATTGGAGGGCACAGAAGTACCTAAGACTGACTGACTGAACAGCTTCATAAAGGCCACGTGCTTGTAGCTTGTTGCTTCTTTTTGATCAGCTCCCAGCAAGCAGCGCAAGGGGGGACAAGTAGGGCCAAGGGGGGGGAGAGAGTTAGGGGTGCACAGCTGCCCCCCTCCACAGTCCCAGACTGCATGCCGGGGGTATCTAGTCACATAGAGCTTTGGGATTCTTTGGGATGGGCTTGTTTTGGCCTTGTTTTCAAATAGGATTAGCTTGATTTTTGGCTTATTGTGAATGTCAGGGTGCTTATTTATGATGTGAAAGTTGGTAACTGTGATGAGCACCTTAACTCTCTGCTTCTCTGGCAGGTGGTCTATAGGGCTTTTGTCAAGTTCACAAGTGAAATTGTCATGAGCCTTCCAGGTGGGCCGACAGGAAGCTGAAAAATTCTGTTTCAATTCTGCTGTAATGGAATGAAGAAAAATCCCCTTTTTGCAAATTTATTTTTGACATTTTCACCCTGGTTTGGAACAAAGATGTTTTGAAAAAGTGTGAAATTTTTCGCAGGGAAGTGTTTCCAATTTCTGGTCAGCTCCATTATCCACACTGATCAGAATGGTAGAAAATGTTTGAATTTTTGTCTTGGTTTGTATTTGGTTTTGAGTTTAAAATTGGGTCAGTTCTTACTTCTGATGAATTGGTTTAACAAAGCCTTAGGAATAACTTCCAGATGACATTAAATCAGGAAAAAGAAAGTTGTTACTGTCCTGTTTTTCAGTCTCTCTTAAACAGAACACCACATAACTTTTACAACCATAAGAATTTGTTTTGTAAATACTGTTACCATAACCTGTCAGAGCGTAAGACTACACATGTCCTTTCTAAACTGACTTAGGGAAAAGAATTACTCAGTTGCGTGCAGTGTATGTTTATGGTTGGGCCAAATATTTTTCCTACTGATGCCATTAGAAGATTTCTGATTGACTTTTAATGAGACCAAGATTTGGCCCTTGCATTGTGTGTGTGTGTGTGTCTTAACCTTCTACAACACTAATTTACCACAAAGATAGAAACTGAGAAAATCTGAGTAAGGTTTCTTTAATTTACTTAGCTAATGAGGAATATGATAGAGAATCATAATTAATATCCCTCATTATTGACCAACAGTGTGTCCCTGTATCTGCCTATGATGATAAAGACTTGCACAATCTCATAAAAAGCAGCAAGAGGGCAGTTGGTGAATTTTCCTTTCAACCGCCTCTACTGTGTTCTTGGGCAAATAAACAACTTAGACAGACTAAAAATGAGAGAAAGGGAGAACAAACATTTACAAGATAGGTAGGACCAAAAATGCTCATGTTGTCCTGACCTTCTACTAATAAATGTTAAAATAAAGAGCTATTTAACTTCATGTTGATAGTTATTCCTGCAGTGCATGCAAGTATATTTTAATTAAAGATGGGAAAAAAAGTTATTTAGATAATGTTTTTGACCTCCCTAATTACCAGCTATAAATATATTGACCCAATGTTGCTAGAAAGCATATTGCAAATGAAACCCAACACATCTTATTATTTTGTTTATTATGTGGTGTGTCATACTGACTAAAATATTAGATGCTTTCCAAACACACAGCAGGTTACAGTCCTTGTCCCAACAAGTTTACAATCTAAAGGGACAAAGACAAACAAAGGATGGAGGGAAAGGATGTAATGGTAATACTAGGCATGTGTTTTAATTAAATGTTTTTATTTTTTTTAAGTTTAACACACTAAAGTCCCCTTCCCCTTTCCTCTCCACAATTTAACCATCTTTTCTTTTCTCCTGCAGTTATTACCAGTTCCAGTTCCAATGTACTTATGTTCCTCTTTCTTGCACTCAATTCTTCCTCCATTTACAGATTACCACTTCACTTACAGGTGAAATAGATAAACAGATGGCACATTTTATTCTTTAGATGATGATGGTATTGGTGATCATGTTTACATGCTGTCCACTAGATGAGTCTTTGCTTATTTATTATCACTTGTATTGTATAATATCAGCACATGATTGGGACAATCTGGAAAATCACAACAATACTAATTGTATATTTTTAGTTTCTAAACTGGTTAGTCTCTCAGTATTTCCACTTTCCAAAGACACTTCAGGTGCCATTCACTGCAGTACAGATGGCCCAAGAATTGAAGGTCACTGTGTCCTGGAATTAAGGGGCAAACTCAGCCCACAGTGCAGAGCAATTATAGCCAAAGTGGAAGGGGAAGACTTCTCCCTAACAAGCCATGGAGGGAGAGGCTGTGCTACTGCTTTGCAGAAGTTACTTCAAGACAGCTGAGGATGTAGCCTAGTTGGATATTTGTTTATCAGTTCCAATGCAAAGATGTCTTCCACAGCCACAGAGGTGGCAGCTGGATGTGCTGCTGATGGTTTACATGAGGTTTAGGTGATGCTTAGATTTATGTGGGGCCTCTTCATAGAGCTAATTTCTCTTTTTATGTATGTGACCAGATGAAGGGGGCTTAACCACTGAAAGCAGAATTGCATTTTTGGGACTAGATTTCTGCTGCAAAAGGTAGATTAGTAGCAGACAGCTTCTTTTGGTAACAGAAAATCTTTTGAGTGAGATAAAAGAATTGACAGACAAGTGAAGCATTTGCTTGAACATATTAAAAAGTTATTTTCAATAGATTATTCCTTTATTCTGACAACGTTCCGTGTCCACAATTATACAGTCAGGAAAATTCAGAATAAAGTACCAACTTTGCAGCGGCTGAATGCTGCTTTTAGATGTTCAGATGATAATACTTGAATGTTCTCCAATGAAGTGAATAAACTTTTATCATCTCCTCCACAGGGCTAATATGGATTAATTTTACTTAAATCAGAAAACAGGAAAAGAGTGTGAGAAGAAAAAGCTATGTAAAGGAGAAAAACCTATTGCACATACATTTACTAGTAAAGTATCTTAGAGTTGCTGCAATAATGAATGTGGTCCTTTGAGCAGTGCCACTATAAGATTCTTATTTCAGTAATTCCTTA
This sequence comes from Gopherus flavomarginatus, assembly GCF_025201925.1. Classification (NCBI taxonomy): domain Eukaryota; kingdom Metazoa; phylum Chordata; order Testudines; family Testudinidae; genus Gopherus; species Gopherus flavomarginatus. Next base: position 219,110,554 of record NC_066619.1, read on the forward strand.
GATTCATAGACTCTAGGACTGGAAGGGACCTTGAGAGGTCATCGAGTCCAGTCCCCTGCCATCATGGCAGGACCAAATACTGTCTAGACCATCCCTGACAGACATTTATCTAACCTACTCTTAAATATCTCCAGAGATGGAGATTCCACAGCCTCTCTAGGCAATTTATTCCAGTGTTTAACTACCCTGACAGTTAGGAACTTTTTCCTAATGTCCAACCTAAATCTCCCTTGCTGCAGTTTAAGCCCATTGCTTCTTGTTCTATCCTTAGGCCCAGATGAACAAGTTTTCTCCCTCCTCCTGATGATACCCTTTTAGATACCTGAAAACTGCTATCATGTCCCCACTCAGTCTTCTCTTTTCCAAACTAAATAAACCCAATTCTTTCAGCCTTCCTTCATAGGTCATCTTCTCAAGACCTTTCATCATTCTTGCTGCTCTTCTCTGGACCCTCTCCAGTTTCTCCACATCTTTCTTGAAATGCGGTGCCCAGAACTGGACACAATACTCCAGTTGAGGCCTAACCAGTGCAGAGTAGAGCGGAAGAATGACTTCTCATGTCTTGTTTACAACACACCTGTTAATGCATCCCAGAATCATGTTTGCTTTTTTTGCAACAGTATCACGCTGTTGACTCATATTTAGCTTGTGGTTGTCATAAACAGATAGCTAAGGGTTAATGTCTCTTTCACCTGAAAAAAAAGTAACCTGAAGCACCTGACCAGAGGACCAATCAGGAAACAGGATTTTTTTCAACTCTGGGTGGAGGGAAGTTTGTGTCTGAGTTCTTTGTCTTCTGCCTGAATCTCTCTCAGCTAGAGAAGGATTTTTCTATTTCCTGCTTTCTAATCTTCTGTTTCCAAGTTGTGAGTACAAAGTTGGTTTTTTGTTTTGTATTTACATGTCTATAGTTGCTGGAGTGCTTTAAATTGTATTCTTTTGAATAAGGCTGTTTATTCATATTTCTTTTAAGCAATTGACCCTATATTTGTCACCTTAATACAGAGAGACCATTTGTATGTATTTTTCTTTCTTTTTTATATAAAGCTTTCTTTTAAGACCTGTTGGAGTTTTTCTTTAGTGAGGAACTCCAGGGAATTGAGTCTGCAGCTCACCAGGGAATTGGTGGGAGGAAGAAGTCAGGGGAAAACCTGTGTGTGTTAGATGTACTAGCCTGACTTTGCATTCACTCTGGGTGAGGGGGGAAGAGAGATTGACTCTCGGTAATTCTGTTCTCCAGGCTGGGAACGGGGAGGGTGGAATCCCTCTGTTTAGATTCACGGAGGTTGCTTCTGTGTATCTCTCCAGGAACACCTGGGGGGGGGGAAGGGAAAAGGTTTATTTCCCTTTGTTGTGAGACTCAAGGGATTTGGGTCTTGGGGTCCCCAGGGAAGGTATCTGGGGGGACCAGAGTGCCCCAAAACACTCTAATTTTTTGGGTGGTGGCAGCAGTACCAGGTCCAAGCTGGTAACTAAGCTTGGAGGTTTTCATGCTAACCCCCATATTTTGGACGCTAAGGTCCAAATCTGGGACTAGGTTACTGACAGTGGTCCACTATGATCCCTAGATCTCTTTCTGCCATACTCCTTCCTAGACAGTCTCTTCCCATTCTGTATGTGTGAAACTGATTGTTCCTTCCTAAGTGGAGCACTTTGCATTTGTCTTTATTGAACTTTATCCAGTTTACCTCAGACCATTTCTCCAATTTATCCAGATCATTTTTAATTTTGACCCTGTCCTCCAAAGCAGTTGCAATCCCTCCCAGTTTGGTATCGTCTGCAAACTTAATAAGCGTACTTTCTATGCCAACATCTAAGTCATTGATGAAGATATTGAACAGAGCCGGTCCCAAAACAGAGACCTGCGGAACTCCACTTGTTATACCTTTCCAGCAGGATTGGGAGCCATTAATAACTACTCTCTGAGTACGGTTATCCAGCCAGTTATGCACCCACCTTATAGTAGCCCCATCTAAATTGTATTTGCCTAGTTTATCGATAAGGATATCATAATACACCTTATCAAATGCCTTACTAAAGTCTAGGTATACCACATCCACCGCTTCTCCCTTATGCACAAGGCTCGTTATCCTATCAAAGAAAGCTATCAGATTGATTTGACACAATTTGTTCTTTACAAATCCATGCTGGCTATTCCCTATCACCTTACCACCTTCCAAGTGTTTGCAGATGATTTCTTTAATTACTTGCTGCATTATCTTCCCTGGCACAGAAGTTAAACTAACTGCTCTGTAGTTTCCTGGGTTGTTTTTATTTCCCTTTTTATAGATGGGCACTATATTTGCCCTTTTCCAGTCTTCTGGAATCTCTCCCATCTCCCATGATTTCCCAAAGATAATAGCTAGAGGCTCAGATACCTCCTCTATTAACTCCTTAAGTATTCTAGGATGCATTTCATCAGGCCCTGGTGACTTGCAGGCATCTAACTTTTCTAAGTGATTTTTAACTTGCTCTTTTTTAATTTTATCTTCTAAACCTACCCCCTTCCCATAAGCATTCACTATGTTAGACATTCCTTCAGACTTCTCAGTGAAGACTGAAACAAAGAAGTCATTAAGCATCTCTGCCATTTCGAAGTTTCCTGTTACTGTTTCTCCCTCCTCACTGAGCAGTGGGCCTACCCTGTCCTTGATCTTCCTCTTGCTTCTAATGTATTGATAAAAAGTCTTTTTGTTTCCCTTTATTCCCATAGCTAGTTTGAGCTCATTTTGTGCCTTTGCCTTTCTAATTTTGCCCCTGCATTCCTGTGTTGTTTGCCTATATTCATCCTTTGTAATCTGATCTAGTTTCCATTTTTATATGACTCCTTTTTATTTTGTAGATCATGCAAGATCTCGTGGTTAAGCCAAGGTGGTCTTTTGCCACATTTTCTATCTTTCCTACCCATCAGAATAGCTTGCTTTTGAGCCCTTAATAGTGTCCCTTTGAAAAACTGCCAACTCTCCTCAGTTGTTTTTCCCCTCAGTCTTGATTCCCATGGGACCTTGCCTATCAGCTCTCTGAGCTTACCAAAATCCACCTTCCTGAAATCCATTGTCTCTATTTTGCTGTACTCCCTTCTACCCTTCCTTAGAATTGCAAACTCTATGATTTCATGATCACTTTCACCCAAGCTTCCTTCTACTTTCAAATTCTCAATGAGTTCCTCCCTATTTGTTAAAATCAAGTCTAGAACAGCTTCCCCCAGTAGCTTTTTCAACCTTCTGAAATAAAAAGTTGTCTGCAATGCAGTCCAGGAACTTATTGAATAGTCTGTGCCACGTGGTGTTATTTTCCCAACATATATCTGGATAGTTGAAATCCCCCATCACCACCAAATCTTGGGCTTTGGATGATTTTGTTAGTTGTTTAAAAAAAGCCTCATCCACCTCTTCCACCTGGTTAGGTGGCCTGTAGCAGACTCCTAGCAGACTAGTAGTAGACTCCTAGTAATGAATGTGTAAGTTAATTATGCAACCTGATACTCTGGTGCAGTCCAAGAAACCTCTTTATGGTTTAAAACCTAGCCAGTCAAGATTTGCAATGTCTTTCAACAAAGCCCCAATACAGGAAAATGAGCATGTGTTGTCCTAGTCCTGTTTCTAGTCAACACCATAGAAAAGAAATTTGTTACCAAGATGAGCGTAATTTCTGGGGAAAACCCACGTAAGGTTCAGAAATAAGCAAATATTACCTTTTCTATCTATCTTTCTCTCTTCTCTCTCCCCATTCTTCTGACTCCTCATCTGGTTATGAGTCTTCTGGCTGAAGTGGGTGGTGTTTTCTCAAAAAGAGAGAGCCTTGCAACATGCCATGCAAGTGTTTAGACTACGGATTAATCTAATGTCCTCTGAAAGCTGTTCCACACTGCATGCTCTGCAAGGGCCTTGTGTAGGGCTTTTAAAGATGATTGTTTCAGAAGACTGTAGCTGTCCTGAGGGGCATAGATGGAAGTTTATTTACTGAGATAGCTTTGAAGACCAGGGCCAGGACTGTGGCCTGGGAGGAACTGGCATATATGACTAATGTGGGTTGGGAGGAATTGGCATACTTGGCTAATAGGCCCACTGTGCTAAGGATGGTGAAGAGGAGCATTTATCTACCACCATCCTTTCCATACTTTTGGAGAGGTATTGGAGCCATTGTAGTGCTGTCATAAACAGATAAGTAAGAGTTAATAGAACAGAAGTACTTCATATCTCTTTTGCCTGTAAAGGGTTAACAAGATCAGTGAGCCTGGCTGTCACCTGAGCAGAGGACCAATCAGGGGCCAGGATAATTTCGAATCTTGAGGGACGGAAGCTTGTGTGTGTGCTGTTAGAATTTGGTGGGTGTTCTCTCTGGGTTCTGAGAGTGACCAGACGTGCAACTAGGTTTCTCTCCAATCTCTCTGATACAGTCTCTTATATGTCCAGACTAGTGAGTACTAGGTAGATAAAACGAGTTAGGCTTATGTTTGTTTTCTTTATTTGCAAATGTGTATTTGGCTGTAAGGAGTTCAACTTTGTATTTTGCTGAAAGGATTTTAATTTGTACTTGTATACTTAGGCTGGGAGGGTGTTCCCAGTGTCTATAGCTGAAAGACCCTGTAACATATTCCATCTTAAATTTACAAAGATAATTTTTATTGTTTTTCCTTCTTTAATTAAAAGCTTTTCTTGTTTAAGAACCTGATTGTTTTTTATTCTAGTGAGCCCTCAGGGGACTGGGCCTGGATTCGCCAGGGAATTGGTGGGGAGAAAGGAGGGAAGGGGGAAAGAGAGGTTAATTTCTCTCTATACGTTAGGATTACTTTCTCTCTCAGGGAGAGTCTGGGAGGGGGAAAGAGAAGGAGGGGGGGAAGCTGGATTTTCCTCTCTGTTTTAAGATTCAAGGAGTTTGAATCACAGTGATCTTCCAGGGTAACCCAGGGAGGGGAAGCCTGGGAGAGGCAACGGTGAGGGAAAGGGTTTACTTTCCTTGTGTTAAGATCCAGAGGGTCTGGGTCTTGGGGTTCCCCGGGCAAGGTTTTGTGGGGACCAGAGTGTACCAGGCACTGGAATTCCTGGTTGGTGGCAGTGCTGCAAGTACTAAGCTGGTAATTGAGCTTAGAGGTATTCATGCTGGTACCCCATCTTTTGGACGCTAAGGTTCAGAGTGGGGAATTATACCATGACATGGTGTGCAACATGTGGGATAGATAGATAGAAGTCAAAAAGCCAGTGAGGTTTTTATTTCTCGCCCTGCTAGCTATCTGCAGGCAGACTGAGAGGTTTGGGTTTAGAAGCAAAAGCCAGTAGGATTTTTTCTTTCTCTTTTCTCTCTGCTAGCTGTTTGTAAGCAGGAGAGAGGGTTTTTAAAACTACATCCGGAAAATTTTTTCTTTTTCTCCTTTCTGGTTGTGCAGAGAGACTGCCTGAAGGCAGAGACATTAAGTTTAACAAGGGTCTTTTGTTAAACAAAGGGACTCCAGTTGTGAGTCAGCATACACCAGCAAAACACATTTGCAAATGAATGTTTTTTTTTCTTTCTAACTCTGTCGGGAATAGCTAGGTAGAAGGAATTAAAAAAAGACTCTGTTGCTAAGCAACCCTAAGGAGGCAACAGAGAAGCAGCATTTCAGGCAGTAAACAGCAGAGGGTGCCCCAACACAAGAAAGCAGAAACCATGACTACCAAGGATTTCCTGAAACAGGAACGGGCTAAACTGGAGGCAGAGGAACAAAACAAAGACGCAGACCACAAACAAGACATGGAAAAGAAACTACAAGAACTAGAAATAAAACAAAAAGAGATGGAGCTAAGAGAAAGAGAGGCTGCCCACAGGAGAGAGCTGGAGATAAAAGAAAAAGAGAGGGAAGAGAGGGAAAAAGAGAAAACACGAACTGGAATTAGCGCAGGCTAAGCAGAATAATACAGTCAACCCTAACAACCCTTCTCCAGTTATTGTTCCACATCTCAAGAAATTTCCCACCTACAAGGCAGGTGATGACACTGAGTCCGTCCTAGAAAATTTTGAAAGGACCTGCAATGGGTGCAGCATCTCTGAAGACCAGTACATGATAGAGCTGAGGCCACTGCTCAGTGGACCCTTAGCAGAGGTGGTGGCTGAAATGCCTAAGAAGAACATGAACTATTATAAACTTTTTCAAACCAAGGCCAGAATCAGAATGGGGCTAACACCTGAGCATGCCCATTGGAGGTTCAGAGCCCTAAGGTGGAAACCAGATGTGTCATTCACCCGACACGCCTATCACATTCGAAAGAATTATAATGCCTGGATATCAGGAGCCAATGTTAAATCTCTGGACGACATGCACCTCCTAATACAATTGGAGCAGTTCTTAGAGGGTGTTCCTGAAGAAATAGAAAGGTACATCCTAGATGAGAAGCCCAAAACTGTAACTGAGGTAGGGGAGATTGGAGCCAGATGAGTGGAAGTGGCAGAAAAGAAAAAAGCTACTAGCAAGGGGAGCGAATATCACAGGGGTCACACCGACAATAAACCCTATACCCAAAGGCAACCAAGGCCCCACCTACAACCCAAGAAAAGCTGCCGACTCCCTATTCTCTCACCTTACCAATCTCCAGTAACCCACCTCGGCCCAGTGACCAGTCAGCTGGGTGATGCTTCAAGTGTAAAGAACTGGGACATATAAAGGCCAACTGCCCCAAGAACCCCAACCGAGTGCAGTTCATTATATCTCCATCACTCCAAAGATCCCCAGGCCCAGATGCCTCTCAAATACCCTCGGAGCAAAGGGAAATTTTGAGAGTGGGCGGAAAGAAGGTTATCGCATGGAGAGACATGGTGGCACAAGTGTCAGCTATCCACCAATCTTTAGTGGACCCCAAATTCATCAACCCAAAGTCGCAAGTGACAATTTACCCCTTCATGTCACAAGCTGTAGACTTGCCTACAGTCTACAATTGCCTACAATTATCCCATCCCCATGCTACTGGAGGAAGACTTGACCAACCAGGTAAAGTGGGCCAAGAGGGTGGGAATGGTCACACATAGCCAAGCCAGGCAAGCTTCCAGACCCATCCCTGTTCCTGAGCCGTCCACAGGTTCCCCGTCTGTGTTAGCAGAGACTCAGACAGAGGTAGTGGACCTGGATTCCCTGCCAATGACTGTAGCAGCCACAGTACTTTCAGTCCCAGACCTGGACCTGGAAACGCAACCAGCACCAGAACCATTGCCAGCACTGACACCAGCGCTTGCAAATGCATCTTCAACCCCAACACCAGAGGGCGCCAGCGAGCCAGAACTGGCAGAAGCAGCAGACAACCATACCCAAGAGGCTCAACTGGAGCCTGAAATACCACCTGGTGCCCCAGCGGGGAGTGGTTCACCAGCCACGAAAACAACCCCATCACCTACATTGCTTCCAGAGGGACCAAGCCCAAGTCCACAGTCTAAGAAAGAACTGGTGTCTCCAGCCTCCAGAAAACAGTTCCAGACTGAGCAGGAAGCAGATGACAGCCTTCAGAAAGCTTAGGTGGCGGTACGGAGCACCCAACCGCCTCTCAGCGCTTCTAACCGATCCCGGTTTGTTATAGAACAAGGGCTTTTATATAAGGAGTCTCTTTCTGGTGGACACCGGGAAGAGTGGCATCCACAAACAGTTGGTGGTTCCAACTAAGTACCGGGAAAAGCTCTTAAGCTTAGCCCACGATCATCCCAGTGGCCATGCTGAGGTGAACAGAACCAAAGACCGGCTGGGGAAGTCCTTCTACTGGGAGGGGATGGGCAAGGATGTTGCCAAGTATGTCCGGTCTTGTGAGGTGTGCCAAAAAGTGGGAAAGCCCCAAGACCAGGTCAAGGCCCCTCTCCAGCCACTCCCCATAATTGAGGTCCCATTTCAGTGAGTAGCTGTGGATATTCTGGGTCCTTTCCCAAAAAAGACACCCAGAGGAAAGCAGTACATACTGACTTTCGTGGACTTTGCTACCTGATGGCCAGAAGCAGTAGCTCTAGGCAACACTAGGGCTAAAACTGTGTGCCAGGCCCTAACAGACATTTTTGCCAGGGTAGGTTGGCCCTCCAACATCCTTACAGATTCAGGGACTAATTTCCTGGCCGGGACCATGAAAGAACTGTGGGAGACTCATGGAGTGAATCACTTGGTTGCCACCCCATACCACCATCAAACCAATGGCCTGGTGGAAAGGTTTAATGAAACTTTGGGGGCCATGATCCATAAATTCGTGAATGAACACTCCAGTGACTGGGACCTAGTGTTGCAGCAGTTGCTCTTTGCTTACAGGGCTGTACCACATCCCAGTTTAGCGTTTTCACCATTTCAGCTTGTGTATGGCCACGAGGTTAAAGGGTCATTACAGTTGGTGAAGCAGCAATAGGAGGGGTTTACACCCTCTCCGGGAACTAACATTCTGGACTTTGTAAGCAACCTACAAAACACCCTCCGACGCTCTTTAGCCCTTGCTAAAGAAAACCTAAAGGATGCTCAAAAAGAGCAAAAGGCCTGGTATGATAGACATACCAGAGAGCGTTCCTTCAAGGTAGGAGACCAGGTTATGGTCTTGAAGGCACAACAGGCCCATAAGATGGAAGCATCATGGGAAGGACCATTCACGGTCCAAGAGCGCCTGGGAGCTGTTAACTACCTCATAGCATTTCCCAATTCCTCCCTAAAGCCCAGAGTGTACCACGTTAATTCTCTCAAGCCCTTTTATTCCAGAGACTTTCAGGTTTGTCAGTTTACAGCTCAGGGAGGAGATGACACTGAGTGGCCTGACGGTGTCTACTATGAAGGGAAAAATAACGGTGGCGTGGAAGAGGTGAACATCTCCACAAACCTGCAGCGTTTGCAGCAGCAACAGATCAAGGAGTTGATGCACTCTCCCATGAAAGTTTCCCAGAATAACTGGTTAAAAATTGTCCTTATAATGTGAAGAATCTTGTAGTTTTACATAATTAGTAGTGTAGGTAAAGGTGTATGTGTTTATTAATCTGTTTATTCTAAGTTCTAGGGAAAAATCACTGCCAGTGTGGTCCCACACTGTCAGCGATTTGGGGGGCATGTCATAAACAGATAAGTAAGAGTTAATAGAATAGAAGTACTTCATATCTCTTTTGCCTGTAAAGGGTTAACAAGATCAATGAGCCTGGCTGTCACCTGAGCAGAGGACCAATCAGGGGACAGGATAATTTCAAATCTTGAGGGATGGAAGTTTGTGTGTGTGCTGTTAGAATCTGGTGGTTGTTCTCTCTGGGTTCTGAGAGTGACCAGACGTGCAACCAGGTTTCTCTCCAATCTCTGTGATACAGGTTCTTATATGTCCAGACTAATAATTACTAGATAGATAAAGCGAGTTAGGCTTATGTTTGTTTTCTTTATTTGCAAATGTGTATTTGGCTGTAAGGAGTTCAACTTTGTATTTTGCTGAAAGGATTTTAATTTGTACTTGTACACTTAGGCAGGGAGGGTATTCCCAGTGTCCATAGCTGAAAGACCCTGTAACATATTCCATCTTAAATTTACAAAGATAATTTTTACTGTTTTTCCTTCTTTAATTAAAAGCTTTTCTTGTTTAAGAACCTGATTGTTTTTTCATTCTGGTGAGACCCCAGGGGACTGGGTCTGGATCCACCAGGGAACTGGTGGGGAGAAAGGAGGGAAAGGGGAGAGAGAGGATTACTTCCTCTTTCAGGGAGAGTCTGGGAAGGAGAGAGAGGAGGGGGGAAGGTGAATTTTCCTCTCTGTTTAAAGATTCAAGGAGTTTGAATCACAGTGATCTTCCAGGGTAACCCAGGGAGGGGAAGCCTGGGAGAGGCAATGGTGAGGGAAAGGGTTTTCTTTCCTTGTGTTAAGATCCAGAGGGTCTGGGTCTTGGGGTTCCCCGGGCAGGGTTTTGTGGGGACCAGAGTGTACCAGGCACTGGAATTCCTGGTTGGTGGCAGCGCTACAAGTACTAAGCTGGTAATTGAGCTTAGAGAAATTCATGCTAGTACCCCATCTTTTGGACGCTAAAGTTCAGAGTGGGGGATTATACCATGACAAGTGCAGTGCCATCTGTTCCAGCTATGTGGACACATCAGTAACACCTTTGAGTTATTTGTGTCAAAAGCTGCGGAGAGGTTAAATAGTAGAACCAATAGATTATGTCCAGGCATTAAGGAAAGGGAAAGGCTGAGCTTTGAGATCAAGTGCTTTTTAAGTGTGGAAGAACAAATCTCTCCTAGTTGATTGTAATAGGGATTACAAATTGAAACTAAGTGTCTCACAGATTTAAGGTCAGAAGGGACCATTATGGTCATCTAGTCTGACATCCTGCACAATGCAGTCCACAGAATCTCACCCACCCACTCCTGTAACAAACCCTTAACCTATGTCTGAGTTATTGAAGTCCTCAAATTGTGATTTAAAGATCTTAAGGTGCAGAGAATCCTCCAGCAAGAGACCCGTGCCCCACACTGCAGAGGAAGGTAAAAAACCTCTAGGGCCTCTGCCAATCTTCCCTGGAGGAAAATTCCTTCCCAACTCCAAATATGGTGATCAGTTAAACCTTGAGCCTGTGGGCAAGACTCACCAGCCGGCACCCAAGAAAGAATTCTCTGTAGTAACTCCGATCTCACCCCATCTAACATCCCATCACAGACCGTTGGGCACATTTCCCTGTCTGAGTTGGCCAGCTAATTTTTTACTGCCTGAATCACTCCCCCTCCCTGCCCCGCCTGGAAACAAGAAAAGAGGAATGGCTTAGCAAGAATAAACATATTTGGAATATCTCAAGAACAGATAGGACAGGAAGCCATTGGATAAACTTCCAAGGGAAGTAATGTCAACAGTTTCAGAAGAGGTGCTAAGGTCCTTTTATAACTCAGATGGTGCCTGGTATGTCTACACTGCTCACGTTACAGTGCAGCCACAGCATCAAAGGCATTTCCCAGCACACCAAACGTTTAACAGAATAACTAAAGTTCTCAAAGGCCTGAGGAGCCAGAAAGTTTCCTAAGGAGAACTACCTGAAAAATTCCAGAATGAGGTAAACCTAGAAAAAGGAGAATATAATCTGTGGATAGCATGGATACAGTGTCTAAAACAGACAGGAGCTACAGGGCAGCATCTTAACCCCATTTCTCTGGATTTACAAAATAAAATAAATATTTAATTATATTAGCCAACTAGTAGAAAGAGTATTGATTCCTATTTGACTTTAGGCTATTGAGGGATATTGAAGTTTCTTTTTACATTACTGTGCTTATTGGCCCATTTTTGTACAATAAAGTTTTCTTATTGATATGAATGTCATGTTTCAAATTAGGATTGCCAGAGAAATGCAGTTGGTAGTTGTCCAGAATTCAAAAAAGACATTTTTAGAAGAACAGAAATATGTTAAACTGTTTTGGTCTAGTCTGATACCAGACAACCAAGCATAATTCCATTGAGAAGTCATTGGAAGTTGACTCTGTACATAGGAGGGCAGAGCTGGACCATCCTGTAGATGGTTCCACATTTAAAACTCATACCAACCCTTTTTTGATGTTGCAAAATGTCCAGGTAAATGGATTGTTTTTTGCTTCTAGCTTGCTTGAGTAAGAGCTGAAAAAGAGTGATGGCTCTTTCCCTTTCTGTTTAACCTTTATATCAACAAAGTACAGTAACAGAGAGATGGAAAGGAAGCCAGTTATTTTTTCTGGGTCAAGTCATCTCACCTTGGGCCTTAAGACTTCTTATAATGTGTTGAATTATTGTATCTGCCTCTGAACTCAATGGAATGAAGGGCTCCCAACACCTCACATGCTAAGGCATTATCAGACTTAGGCATCGTCAACCATTAATCTGGAAAAGAAGGGCAATTCTGATCCTGCTCCCATTGAAATCAAATAGTTTTGTGTGTTTTTTTTGTTTTGTTTTGGAACACAGCACAGTCCACATGCCCATCTGAAACCAATAGCATATAGGCAAGAAGTGTGTCTGCTTACCAGTAACTTGCTTTACCTTCTGCAGTTGAATTTTTCCAAGCCTGTTCGAATAAGCCCGGACACTATTGCCAACTAACCCCCAAAATCAGAAATATAGATTTAGCAAACTAATCCTTTTGGCAGGATTATGTTAATTTTGCAACACCAGCCTAGAAATGCTTGTCTTCTGGAATGTCCTTGTCTTGACCTGTATTTTACTAGACTCAGATAGTGTCTGTGCTAGATTTTCCACTGTCAAGGTTTTTTCCTCACTTTGAACTTTAGCGTCCAAAAAGTGGGGACCTGCATGATCACTTTAAGCTTAATTACCAGCTTAAATTTGGTATGCTGCCACCAGCCAAAAACATAGTGTTTGGCACACTTCCTGTTCCCCCAAAACCTTCCCTGGGGAACCCAAGACCCAAACCCCTTGGATCTGAACACAAGGAGAAATTAGCCTTCCCCCCTCTTTTTCCCCACAGACTTTCCCCTCCCTGGGTTACCCTGAGAGGCGAAGCAGTGCATGATTGTACACATTCAAGTCTATACAATCAGTTACAAAATTCTTTGTGACAGCGTTGCTCTTCAGACACTTAGAATGAAGCTTTTCCTCTATCTGTACTTAGTTGACTGGAAAATTTATGATTTTGAACCCACATTTTCAGTCTGAGACCAATATACTCCATCATGAGGAAATTAAAATTTAACTAATGTTGTGGCTCTAGACTGACACTTCAGTCTTAATTCATCCTTAATACAGCAGCACATATGCTATGTAAAATCATTCATTGTTTTGAGACTCTGCAAACCCTAATTACATCAAAATGAGTTATTAATATTATATTATTTATTTGTACTCTGATAGTGCCTAGAGGCCAGAGTCCTATTGTGTTCATGTGTATATAGAGAGCTGTTGAGAGGCTAATGAGAGGATATATAACAGAGTCATAAAGATATTACAACCTAAGTATAATTTCAAATCTTAAATTCTAACTCTGTTTATATTTTAATGGGATTAAGCCAGCACGTTTGTTACTTTATTGCAAAGATCATGTTTAATGATGTGTAAATAGTTTAAATATTTTAAAACACTTAAGAAAAAATAAAGGAATAGACCCTTCTTCTTCGAGTGCTATCCCTGTGGGTGCTTCACTCTAAGTGATGGCGCGTCCCGGCGCCATTGATCGGAGATTTTCAGTAGCAGTGCCTGGTTGGGACGCACGCACTCAGTTGGTATCTCCCATCTTGTTGGAATCTTCCTGAGTGCGTGCGCCCCACACCCTCCTCAGTTCCTTCTCAACCGTCCTCAGCCAAAGATGGAACTCAGGGCAGTGCTGCCTTTTCTTCCTTGGTCTCTATAGGAAACTTTAACAAAGAACATAGAAATAATTATTAGTTACATCCCAGTTGTTTCCCTTCCTTTAGTGTAGTTACCTGGTTAGTTACTTAGTTAAAAAAAAATCCCTCAGGCTTGTCTCTGGTTGAGACACTCTCCTCAGCCATCTCTAATTCATAATGCCAGGAGCTTCAGGATTCAAAAGTGCATTTCCTGTCAGGAATCCATGCCATGGACAGATGGGCACTCATGCTGTGTGAAGTGCCTCAGGGACACCCACATCCCTGTGAAGTGCGTCCATTGCACAAGCCTCAAGTCAAGAGCTCGTGGTGACAGGGATCTGCAGCTCAAAATGCTGATGATGGAAAAATTCTTACAGCCACTTTCGGAGACGGGAAAGGTTAAACCCGTTCCCACATGCTCCCCAGCCAGATCAGAACTGGTGAGCAGCATTGCTTCACCCTTCCTGGAATGGAGGCAAGAAGCAGAACAGTCTCACAGGAGAGACTTTAACAAGGGTAGGGGTTCTCCCGCGAGATCCCTACCGTCTGTGCTGACAGCACCAAAGGCAGGTGCCTCAGCTTTTTCTAGTGCCTCAGCTGTGGCTTTGACAGAGCGCAGAGGCAGGGACCCGACCTCCCATGTCAGGAAGGTCCTTGTGGCTCCAGTCCCCTCGACACCGCAAACGGCCGCGGTGCCGGCAGCGCGCTCTTCCTCGGCACCGCAAACGGCCGCGGTGCCGGCAGCGCGCTCTTCCTCGGCACCGCAAACGGCCGTGGTGCCAGCAGCGCGCTCTTCCTCGGCACTGCAAACGGCTGCGGTGCTGGCAGTGCACTTCTCCTCGGCACCTCAAACGGCTGCAGGGCACCTCCAAGCAGTCTGCAGCACTGCTGTCACTTTCATTTTCTCCTGCTAATGAGCTAGAGCAGAGAGCAGGTTCAGCTCAGCCCAGGGAGCAGGAGCAACAGTTTCTCACTCAATGTGACCTTTCAGTGCCACCTGAGCCTCACTCTCCGCTCTTAGATACACAGGGCTCATTTTTTGAACCGCCACTCTCTCCATGTGAGCTGGTTTTCATTGACGGTGAACTTGATTTACAGCAGCAAGTGAAGTTCTCCCCTCCTGCTTCTCCACAGGCACCTCTGCCGCCTCAGGTCACGGCTCAAGGCCACCACCCTCAGTTTCCCTACTTTGCCCCCCCATGGGCAACACTTGGGTTCTCCTACCCTGTGCCTTGGCCTCAGTGATACTCTTGGCAACATACACCTACCAATCATCCTCCTTCTCTTCCTCAATCTCCTTCTCCGTCCACTTTTAAGGTGCCTGAGCCCCCTCCTGAATATGCAAGTTATGCACCATATCCTGACTCACCGACTCCTAACTCTCCATTAGCCCTGGACGGAGCCCTCCTCCCTCTGCCTCCATGGGCCGTGGACAACTGTAAACAATTTGAAGAACTTTTCAGGCGGGTGGCACTCAGTCAAGATATCCCCTTTCAAGAGGTTCAGGAGACGCAACACAGACTCCTCAGAATCCTTCAACCATCTGCGCTCTCAAAAATTGCACTCCCTATAAACGAAGCACTCCTGGAGCCAGCTGACACTCTCTGGCAAACCCCAGCGTCTTTAGTATCAACTTGCAAAAAGGCCGAATGTAAATACTATGTTCCTGCTAAGGACGCTGATTTCCTATTTTCTCATCTACCACCAAACTCCCCTGTCATGGATACAGTTGCACAGAGGATGAAACAGTCACAATATCGACCCACCCTGCAAGACAAGGACCTTAGATGCCTTGATGTCTTGGGCCGCAAGGTTTATATGTCCTCCACACTACAATTCAGAATTGCAAACTATTCTGCTCCCCTCGCCAGTTACGACTTTGATAATTACAATAAACTTTTGAATTTGCCTCCTACATTCCAGAGGATATCCTTCAAATCAATCCTAACTGAGGGCCAACTGATTTCCAGAATGGCCCTACAGGCATCTCTAGACATGGCAGACACAGCAGCCCGTACAACTGCAACTGCTGTGGTTATGCGCAGATCCTCATGGCTCTCTGTATCTGGCATCCCCAAAGAACTGTAGACCAAAGTGGAGGATCTCCCTTTTGATAAGGACAAACTTTCTCCTAGCCTCCTACCCTTCCCTCTTCCCCGTCCCTCTTCAGGGACCCTTCTCACGACCACTTACTTCGCACAGAAGTGGCACATCTTCTACAACTAAGTGCAGTGGAACCTGTGCCGATGCAGAATCAAGGGACAGGTTTCTACTCCCATTACTTTCTAAGTCAGAAAAAGACTGGAGGATGCAGGCCTACACTAGATCTATGCCGACTGAACAAATTCGTCAGGATACAGAGATTCAGGATGGTCATACTGGGCACAATAATACCTGCACTGGATCAAGGGGACTGGTTCACAGTCCTCGACCTACAGGATGCTTACTTTCATATATCAATTCATCCAGCTCACAGACACTTCCTATAATTCACAATCGGTCACGACCATTTTCAATACAGAGTTCTTCCTTTCGGACCCTCCACAGCACCGAGAGTTTTTTTTTTTCCAAGACTCTAGTCGTGGTCGTGGCTCACCTCCACAAACACGGGGTCATGCTGTTCCCCTATCTGGACAATTACCTCATCAAGGGCAACTCCTATGGTGAGACACTTCAAGCTACCCGTTTCGCCATCTCCCTCTTTCACAGCCTAGCTCCAAATAAACATCCAAAAATCCACTCTGACACCGAAACAGATTGAGTTCATCAGAGCTCATCTCGACTCAATCCAGAGCAGGGCCTCGCTCCCATATCACAGATTCCTCGCTATCACGCAGCTCAAACGCACGTTCTCTATTCGTCCTATGACACAGGCAAGACTCTGCCTACAGTTCCTTGGTCACATGGCAGCCACCACCTTCGTGGTTCACCACACCAGGCTACACATGAGATGTCTCCAAGGCTGGCTCAATTCCAATTTCAAACCCAACAGACACACCTTAGGGATGCTGCTAACTCCTCCTCCCAATGTTATAGCTTCCCAACGTTGGTAAACAAGTCCAGAAAACCTCTGCACAGGGGTTTCCTTCCAGCAATGTTCCCCAACGCTCATGCTCACCATGGACATTTCCCTAATCGGTTGGGGAGCGCACCTAGGGCGGCACAGGGCACAAGGCGGTGGTCCGCATCAGAGATGCACCTACACATAAATCTCTTAGAGCTCAGAGCAGTGAGGCGAGCATGCCTTCACTTTCTTCCCCTCATAAAGAACAAATCTCTTCAGGCCTTAAAAGACAACATAGCATGCATGTATACATAAACAGACAAGGGGGAGCCCAATCACGTTCCCTTTGCATGGAAGCCATTCAACTATGTGGAGTTGGTGCATGCGACATCGAATACAAATCATCGCTTCCTACCTACCAGGCTGCCACAATACTACTGCCGACGCACTCAGCAGGCACTTCTTGACACAACGTGAATGGGAACTACACCCCGCAGTACTCCAACAGCTCTTCTCCCCCTGGGGCACCCCGTCAATAGATTTCTTTGCCATGACCCAGAATCGAAAATGTTCCGTTTTGTTCCAGAGTGGGACTCAGGACTGCATCCCTAGGAGATGCATTCCTCATTCCATAAAACAACTTCCTCCTATACGCCTTCCACCAATCCCTCTGTTACACAGGGTTCTTCAGAAGATTGCGGACGAGAAGGCCCGGGTCATCCTTATTGCCCTGGCTTGACCAAGACAGATGTGGTATCCCTACCTACTCTGCATGTCCTCCTGTCATCCACCTGCTCTCCCCAACAGGCCAGGACAACAAACGGGTTCTTCACCCCCAGTTCCAAAAGCTCCTCATCACAGCCTGGTTCCTTCATGGTTCCAAACCCATGAACTAGCCTGTTCCGAGCCAGTCCAATATGTCCTCCTGCACAGTAGGAAAGACTCCACTCATAAAACCTACCTGCCGAAGTGGAAGCATTTCACCCTCTGGTGCTCACATAATCACTTAGCACCCAATAACGTGACCCTCCCTAACATTCTAGACTACCTCCTGAAACTAAAACAGGACGGACTTTTGCTCAGCTCCATCAAAGTACACCTGGCGTTACTTACCACCTTCCATGACCTATTAGACAGTTATTCATTCTTTACCCACTCCACCATAAAATGCTTTCTCATGGGCCTGCAAAATCTCTACCCTGAAATTTACCCAACAGCGACTGCATGGAATCTTAACCTCGTTCTTCATGCTCTCATGAAACCTCCATTCGAGGCCTTGGCTATCTCATCTCATCTCCATATGTCCATGGAGGTGGCTTTCTTAGTTGCCATAACTTCAGCAGGGAGAGTTGGTGAAATGAGAGCCCTAATGGCCCACCTTCCCTACACAATCTTCTCCAAAGACAAAGTCACTTTGAGACCACATACTAAATTTCTTCCTAAGGTGGTATCGACCTTCCACCTCAACCAACCTATATACTTACCTACTTTCTATCCCAAACCTCACAAGACTCCGCAAGAGGCAACCCTGCATACTCTCGATGTCAAGCGAGCAATTGCCTTTTATTTAGACAGGACTAAACCGTTTCGTAACTCCCCATGACTCTTTGTTTCCATTACCAAAAGATCGAAAGGTACGGCTATCTCTAAACAACGTCTATCCAAGTGGATCTCTGACTGCATCAGATCCTGTTACCATGCGCAAAATCTTCAACCACCCGAAGGCATTAGAACTCATTCCTCTTGAGCCATGTTGACATACGTTGCCTTCCTACACAATGTTACCATTCCTGACATCTGCAAAGCGGCTATGGGGTCATCTGAACACAAGTCTGCAAAACGCTATGCTCTCACACAAGACACCACGGCAGACACCATAGTAGGCCATATAGTACTATCTACAGTACTCACTGCCGCATCTCCAAAGTCCCACCAACCATAGTGGGTTCTGCTACACATTCACCTAGAGTGGAGCACCCACAGGGACAGCACTCGAAGAAGAAGAGAAAGTTACTCACCTTGCAGTAACTGAGGTTCTTCGAGATGTGTGTCCCTGTGGGTGCTCCACTCCCCGTCCTCCTCCCCTCTACTTTGGAGTACTAGTATGATTCTCCACGGTAGAGAAGGAACTGAGGAGGGTGTGGGGCGCACGCACTCAGGAAGATTGCAGCGAGACGGGAGATACCAACCGAGTGCGTGCGTCCCAACCAGGCACTGCTACCGAAAATCTCCGATCAATGGTGCCGGGACACACCGTCACCTAGAGTGGAGCACCCACAGGGACACACATCTCGAAGAGCCTCAGTTACTGCAAGGTGAGTAACTTTCTCTTTAGGGGGGGGCATATCCTACAGAACATCCATTGATGTACATAAAAGCTTTCTTCAAAGATTGAGGGTAGCACACTGTCCTATATTTGGATTTTGGGGCCTGATCTTCCATCCCTTGCACCTTATCTAGTCATTTGTCCCTTTGCAAAGTGGGTGTAGGAATTTAGATTCAGAAATGTTAGTGTTTTACACCCACTTAACAGTCATTTTCCAAATGTAAAAGTGAGTGCATAAGATTCACGGCAGGAGTGATCCAGATGTCACATACACACATTCTACTGTATCACAAGATGCAATGAGCATTTTGACTAGAAACAAGGAACTTCATGATAGGTTCAAGGTGCATTTCTCACTGGTTTTACTTTCCATTATGAGCCTGACATTTCTAATTAGGCTAATGGAAAAGCAAGACAAAAATTGTACCATAGCACTGCCAATATCTTCAAATTGCTGTGAGCATGGGGGCCAGCGAAGAAGTCTGATGTAATTATTCAGTATTCTGCATTTATGAAGGTGAGGTGGGTGTGTATATCAGACACACACCCACAAATTTGACTATATAAAATAGATGTAAAAGAGAAACCGACTATGGATTGGATATCCAAGAATGGATTCATTAGAAGTGCCAGTCAGGGATTTTTTTCCCTTTATTAATTTATATCCAACTCCTGTCAAGGTGAGTTAAAATCTATAGAAGCCTTACTATAAGTGATTCCTGAAAACCGTATGAAGGTGACAAGCCACCATCTGTCTGCTCCATGACATGATGCTTCTTATATAGCCCGAAGCTTCATTTGTTTTGTTGCTGCTATCATGTCTTTCCATCATATCCCATTGCAACTTGTATCTAGTTTTATGTCTATTGTCACCTCTTGGTCTTTTTAGTGGCAGTCCTACTTTCCAAGTTTTGCCAGGCAGTATGGATGGCTTATATTGATTTGCCAAGATGAATTAACTCTGTGATCTCTACCTATCTATTTTCAAGCCTCTCTAGGTTCCTTTGTCTAATTTTGTTCTACCCACTGGTATGGGAAACAGCTCCAAACTTAGTGGAAAAGGTTAACCATTGTCCTCACTACTTTATAACATAACTTTGGAATTTTGATTGTACTATATGGACAAATGTTCATCTTTCAACTTTTCATAGATTATTAGGAGTTAAGGGTTATTCCATGTAGTATGTCATTCGGAAAAATGTTTTTCCTTTATATGTGAACTATGCTCTTGAATTTGGTCTAGGAGACCTAGAAACACAATAAGCTGAGCGTGTTTAATATATCTGTTCTTTGAATGAGTCCAGTCTGTACAATGGATGGGTTTTCTCAATTATCAGAATTTCTTTCTCTATTTTTTTTTGTCACTGAAATACACACACAAAGAAAGATTTTTAGGGTCAATGGGATCCTGTGTTTGAATCTGAAGCCAGAATTTGATCCTTAAAAACACCTCTTTGTAAAATGAAATTGAAAACCAAATTTCTTGTTGCCAATTCCTGGTGACTTCCAGGTAGTAATTAAAGATTGGATTGTACTTTTGGAAGAGATGAGAGGGTCTGAGGACATGAAAGAATCCTAGAGGCCTGGTCAACATTCCCTTATTCAATTACAAGAAGTTTTATTCAATAAGCTAAATTGTCTGAGCTGCTGGAGTTCCAAACCTGCACAACACTGGGGTCTTTGCCCCCGGTCCAGGTAAACACTTTTAAAAACTGCTTAACTTTAAGTGCACAAGTAGTCCAATTCAAATCACGGTCACATCAGTGAAACAGGTCATGCTTAAGCGCCTTCCTGAATAAGACTACTTTATTGAATCAGGGCCTATGTTTGCTCCAGCAACCTACATAGTCAATGTGTGAAGAATATTATGGTGGGATAAAAATCCTAACCTTTAAGGTGTTTAGAAGCACAAAGTATAATTTTGTTTTACAAATTTACACTTGCAGTTATGTGTAAACAGTCATTTTCCTTCAAAAGCAGCCCCCTACTGCTGAATGATGTTGATTGCTGAGATAACAAGAATGACTGATATAGTTAAATTCATTTTGTTTAATTCTCTACTCCTTTCCCTTTCACTCCTTGTTTCAGGTTCTATTAGGGGAAAACAAATTTTCACTAGTAAAATTCAGAAAACAATAAAGGGTAAACACTGAATCTCTCCACCCCTTCTTTCACACAACTGGTATAAAAGCAAAATGGACCATTTTTTTAATGGGATGTAGCTTGCAATATTTGGAGTGTGGTTGAATGTAATTTCAAGTTTATTTTACATCTCTAGTGTGTGACACACAGCTATGCTAGACAGGCTGAGTGGCTGCCTGAGAAGCAGAGCTTTGACTTGCATAGGAAGACAATTTTGTTTAGATGTTCTAAGAGAAAAAGCCTGTGGATTTTGACATTTTTCCCTTTTACAGAGACAATTAAATTATTCACTGAGATCTCTGGGGATTGGTGTGCTGGGGTTCCTGAAGTTAAAAAAGAAAATGGAAAATTGCTCTTTATTGCTTACCTTTTGACTGGAATAACTTGCCTGCTGATCTGAACGATGCATGAAAAAATAAATTGTCTTTAAAAGGCCTTTGCTTGTTTTTAAACTCTTTATTAATCATTAATGTCAAACAAATTAAGAATGATCTTGTTTCTCGCTTACTGTCACTGTGTATTTTATAATGCCAAGCTTCTTGAGCATAGATCTTTCACTGTTGCCTGCTGTCATTCCAGAACTCTCCTGCATATTTTTTTTTTGTTTTAAAAGTCTTCATCAAAAGAAAATTTACTTAAAATACAGTTTTTAGTTAGTATCCTATGTTTAATTCCAAGTCAAAATCATTTACTGAATGTTCTGAAAATAAAAAACTGAAGCTCTGTTCCCAAAAAGTAAAAAACACTTTTTTAAGGCCAACTCAAGGCTTGGGACTAAGACAATCAAAGACTTCAATTTTTGCTTTATATATTTGGCTTTGGTGGGCATGTTTGACTTTCCCCACATACCCTGAACCATGTGACAAGGGGGAGAGAGAATATATCATGGTAAAATTTCTTTATGTAGTAAAATTGATTGAAATTACAGCACATAGAATAATCCCTTTAATTTCTCTTAGGAATTGTGAAATTAAGAAATATCCTGTGACTCACTTTAAAAATAAAATGTTGGCTTAACTACCTGAATAGTTAGTACCTTGTGAAAACATCATAACTTTCACTGTTCAAAAGTGTTTTTAAAGTTGAACATACTTAATAAAGAAATATTTCTTGTTCAATTTATCATATCTCACCTTCCCTTATCAGTTGAACCTGCAGAGATTAAATTATCTTCAGCTCCATTAAGAAGAGGAGAAACCTGCTTATTGTAATTGCCTGTCATTTTGTCTTTTTCTGAGTTTCCATGCTTAGCTTAAATGGCTAGAAAAATACATTAACTGTTAAAAGAAGGTTTCAGAATTTATTAAATGAAATATAAAATTTCTTTCCCTCAACTCTAATACATTTTAAATTCTATACTGGGATTTTAGTGCTGCGTTAATTCATACACAATTATTTGGATTTAAGAACATGACATAAAAATATAGTAGCAGATCCCTGCTGTAGGTGAGGAGCAGACCACGCTCGAGAGGCAGTGCAAGGATAGTGTGAAGCTCACCTTTGCCCTTCTCAGTCCTGGGGCCCCTGAGAGCTGATCTAGTAGCCCAGATAATGTGTTAGAATTGTCTGATGGTTTCTCTCAGTTACAACAGCTGCCAAAGATGTCAAGGGGCCAAAACTGCAGGAAGGGATCAGCAGGGTATAGATAGGTCCTGGGATTTCCTGTTTTTCTCCAGCTACACCCCTCCAGATAGTGTGATGGGGGGTGTTAAACCATATGCTACTTCCATACCACTGAAGATTGAACATTCCTTAAACCTGGCGTGAGACTTCAGATGGAATCTGGCCAGCATAATTTGCCATAGTTGTGTGGCTCAAAGGGGTAGCAATATTCTTGAAAATCTGGATCATAATGACAATTCTTGCTTACTCTAAAGCTTTCATTTTGTTTATCCACAGCTCTGCCACCATGCATAACATTCTCTACTTTTACATTATAAATGCACCTCTTTAATGAATAGAAATGAACAAAAACATTTTTAAAAGCATAAGAGTAGACAGCTGGGGGAAAAATACTCAGTCTGTTCAGTACAAGGAGATTTCTGTTAGGGTCATGAATACTACTTAAGCAATAGGCCATTAGGGCGGTATGGTTATCATGAAATAATCTCACCCCTGGAGAGTTAACTATGTACCAGATGCAGCCATGTGCCTCCAAGCACTCAGGGGTATACTT
Organism: Gopherus flavomarginatus; assembly: GCF_025201925.1. Classification (NCBI taxonomy): domain Eukaryota; kingdom Metazoa; phylum Chordata; order Testudines; family Testudinidae; genus Gopherus; species Gopherus flavomarginatus. The sequence goes on from NC_066619.1 coordinate 219,133,450, forward strand.
ATTATGATAATCACACCTGCTGATTTTGCCTCATTGCCACTATAAAATGTCCTTTATTTTGTCTCAGTACAAACATAACACAGCATTTAAATATATTATTCTGACCACAGGAAATTGCCAATTAATGTTAGAATGGTGAAGCAATTCAGGCTATGAGGCTTCTGCAAAACTACATTAAAATGCAGAGCAGCCCGTAAGAGATAATACTACCACAGTTAGTTTCAATAAATGTATCTGCCTTTCTCAGAAGTGGATGGGGCACAGTAATATATATTTAAGGTCTTTGAGTAGTTGGAAAATAGGTCCTTGTACTGTGCTCCACTAAGGGAAGTGGAGGGGATGTGGACTCTCAAATAGCAGCATCAGCTGCTGTGTTTCAGGCCCTTCAGTGACCTCTGTTAGGATGCCATGACATCAAGCTTGCAACAAATCTGTGGATCTGTAGAATCATGGTTCTATCAACTCTGTGATACAGAAGTGAAACCTGGGCTCTGAGGAAGGCTGACGATCTCTGGATTATGTTTTCTATTCTACTCATCTCCATCCGGGATGCTATTCGAGGAAGGACTGCTAGGCAAAGAGGAGGGTAAAGACCCTATTTGCACACAGACTGGCTAACCTAGTGAAGAGGGCTTTAAACTAGGTTCAACGGGGACAGGTGTGCAAAGCCCATAGGTAAGTAGGGAACATGAAGACCTGGGAGATGGGTCGGAAACAAGAGGGAGCGTGGGCTGTAATGGCACAGAGAAAGGAGGGTCAGGGCAAAACTAGGAGGCAAGATCAAACCAGTATCTTAGATGCCTATATACAAATGTGAGATGTATGGGTAATAAGCAGGAAGAACTGGAAGTGCTAATACATAAATACAACTATGACATTGTTGGCATCACTGAAACTTGGTGGGATAATACACATGATTGGAATGTTGGTGTGGATGGGTATAGTTTGCTCAGGAAGGATAGACGGGAAAAAGGGAGGAGTTGTTGCCTTATATATTAAAAATGTACACACTTGGACTGAGGTGGAGATGGACATAGGAGACGAAATTGTTGAGAGTCTCTGGGTTAGAATAAAAGGGGTAAAAAAAAGGGTTCTGTCGTGCTAGGAGTCTACTACAGGCCACCTAACCAGGTGGAAGAGGTGAATGAGGCTTTTTTAAAATAACTAACAAAATCATCCAAAGCCCAAGATTTGGTGGTGATGGGGGACTTCAACTATCCAGATATATGTTGGGAAAATAACACCGCGCGGCACAGACTATCCAATAAGTTCCTGGACTGCATTGCAGACAACTTTTTATTTCAGAAGGTTGAAAAAGCTACTGGGGGAAGCTGTTCTAGACTTGATTTTAACAAATAGGGAGGAACTCATTGAGAATTTGAAAGTAGAAGGAAGCTTGGGTGAAAGTGATCATGAAATCATAGAGTTTGCAATTCTAAGGAAGGGTAGAAGGGAGTACAGCAAAATAGAGACAATGGATTTCAGGAAGGTGGATTTTGGTAAGCTCAGAGTGCTGATAGGTAAGGTCCCATGGGAATCAAGACTGAGGGGAAAAACAACTGAGGAGAGTTGGCAGTTTTTCAAAGGGATACTATTAAGGACCCAAAAGCAAGCTATTCCAATGGGTAGGAAAGATGGAAAATGTAGCAAAGACCACCTTGGTTTAACCACGAGATCTTGCATGACCTACAAAATAAAAAGGAGTCATATAAAAAATGGAAACTAGGTCAGATTACAAAGGATGAATATAGGCAAACAACACAGAAATGCAGAGGCAAGATTAGAAAGGCAAAGACACAAAATGAGCTCAAACTAGCTATGGGAATAAAGGGAAACAAGAAGACTTTTTATCAATACATTAGAAGCAAGAGGAAGACCAAGGACAGGGTAGGCCCACTGCTCAGTGAGGAGGGAGAAACAGTAACAGGAAACTTGGAAATGGCAGAGATGCTTAATGACTTCTTTGTTTCGGTCTTCACTGAGAAGTCTGAAGGAATGTCTAACATAGTGAATGCTTATGGGAAAGGGGTAGGTTTAGAAGATAAAATTAAAAAAGAGCAAGTTAAAAATCACTTAGAAAAGTTAGATGCCTGCAAGTCACCAGTGCCTGCATCCTAGAATACTCAAGGAGTTAATAGAGGAGGTATCTGAGCCTCTAGCTATTATCTTTGTAAAGTCATGGGAGATGGGAGAGATTCCAGAAGACCGGAAAAGGGCAAATATAGTGCCCATCTATAAAAAGGGAAATAAAAACAGCCCAGGAAACTACAGACCAGTCAGTTTAACTTCTGTGCCAGGGAAGATAATGCAGCAAGTAATTAAAGAAATCATCTGCAAACACTTGGAAGGTGGTAAGGTGATAGGGAATAGCCAGCATGGATTTGTAAAGAACAAATTGTGTCAAACCAGTCTGATAGCTTTCTTTGATAGGATAACGAGCCTTGTGGATAAGGGAGAAGCGGTGGATGTGGTATACCTAGACTTTAGTAAGGCATTTGTTATGGTCTCGCATGATATCCTTATCGATAAACTAGGCAAATACAATTTAGATGGGGCTACTATAAGGTGGGTGCATGACTGGCTGGATAACCATACTCAGATAGTAGTTATTAATGGCTCCCAATCCTGCTGGAAATGGTATAACAAGTGGGGTTCCGCAGGGGTCTGTTTTGGGACCGGCTCTGTTCAATATCTTCATCAACGACTTAGATGTTGGCATAGAAAGTACGCTTATTAAGTTTGCAGATGATACCAAACTGGGAGGGATTGCAACTGCTTTGAGAGACAGGGTCAAAATTCAAAATGATCTGGACAAACTGGAGAAATGGTCTGAGGTAAACAGGATGAAGTTCAATAAAGACAAACGCAAAGTGCTCCACTTAGGAAGGAACAATCAGTTTCACACATACAGAATGGGAAGAGACTGTCTAGGAAGGAGTATGGCAGAAAGAGATCTAGGGGTCATAGTGGACCACAAGCTAAATATAAGTCAACAGCGTGATACTGTTGCAAAAAAAAGCAAACGTGATTCTGGGATGCATTAACAGGTGTGTTGTAAACAAGACATGAGAAGTCATTCTTCTGCTCTACTCTGCGCTGGTTAGGCCTCAAATGGAGTATTGTGTCCAGTTCTGGGCACCGCATTTCAAGAAAGATATGGAGAAATTGGAGAGGGTCCAGAGAAGAGCAACAAGAATGATTAAAGATCTTGAGAACATGACCTATGAAGGAAGGCTGAAAGAATTGGGCTTATTTAGTTTGGAAAAGAGAAAACTGAGAGGGGACATGATAGCAGTTTTCAGGTATCTAAAAGATGTCATCAGGAAGAGGGAGAAAACTTGTTCTTCTGGGCCTCTAAGGATAGAACAAGAAGCAATGGGCTTAAACTGCAGCAAGGGAGATTTAGGTTGGACGTTAGGAAAAAGTTCCTAACTGTCAGGGTAGTTAAACACTGGAATAAATTGCCTAGGGAGGTTGTGGAATCTCCATCTCTGGAGATATTTAAGAGTAGGTTAGATAAGTGTCTATCAGGGATGGTCTAGACAGTATTTGGTCCTGCCATGAGGGCAGGGGACTGGACTCGATGACATCTCGAGGTCCCTTCCAGTCCTAGAGTCTATGAATCTATGAATCAGCTGCTCCATATTAAGTGGTAGGATAAAATCAGAAATGAGGATATTCTAAGCCACACCCAGCAACTATCTCCATAGCTGTTCAATTTTGGCTGCTTTCTTGGTGTGGGCATATTATTAGAATGGAAGACCAATGAATTACAAAGCATGAATGCCACTGTATGGTTGGCAATCACATGAATGCGAAGAGCTTTGGTGCTGTGATTAAAATTGCCAGTGATGGACATAAACTGAATATCCAGACAAACCACTGTAAGAACCTAGTCAGAAATCGATCCGAGTGGTGCTCAGTCTGCCATGTCCCTTTGGGATTTTGCCATGATAAGTGGAGAAAGGAATATGGAGGAATAAGGAAGGCTCCTCTTTCCAGCATCAAGTTGTCACAAAACCTCAGTGATGACCCCATAAGAGACAGTGGCAACAATGAGAGGAATCTCTCACTTTTTAAGCAATGAAGCTCCCACTCCTTTTCTCTGGAGGCCGTGGTTAGGTCAGCTGTCAGCAGGAAGGCAAGGCAATCATGACTTTCCAGGGAATCAGGCTACCAAGTGGAATCAGGGTAGTAATGCACAATAGAGAGGCTCTGGTTAACATGTAAATGTGCCTCCTATTTTGCAGATGTCCCAAGTTGCCTTAGATACTTCCATGGATCATGGGAAGTCTAGGAACACTCTGAAGGACCATCTGTCCCATAATTCATTGCAGTGAAACACAATTCAGAGAATGTATTACGAATTATAGGTAAATCTATAGTCATCTGCTTCACTGCTGGTTGGGTGGCAATTTTTGTTTTTATTTTTTAAATAAAGCCAGATTCTTTTAAAACAAGCTAGCATGAGCTGTCTGAAAGACCTGTGTACAGCAAAGAGTTATGTTAGGTCAGACAGAAGGAAAATGAAATGTTTTAACATCAGTAGGAGTGCCCATGTGAATTTTCATAGCTGTTATGTAACACTGCAGACTATTTGATATGGCTGAGGACATGATGGTATAAAAGCTCCTCCATTAGTGTTAAAAAAGATCAGTCTGTAGACTTCATAGTTAGTGTACTGAGTCTGATTCCATCTTGCAACCTACACTGGGATTTGTGCATGCTCATTTGAAGGCAGAATTTCACCCTAAAAAAAGAGTGATTTTCAAATGCTGTGTTCTAATTGATGTCTTGCCACAAAGACAGAAAGAGGAGCAAAAGGAGCTGGAGAGTAGAGAAAACAAACTTAGAGAACACAGAAAAAAGAGTGGGGGAAAACACACGGCAATAAGATATTAGAGTGAGAGAAGAGTGGGGGAAACAGGCAAATAAGATATTGGAGTGTGAGAGAGACTTGAAGAGTCAAATTGGGAAAATTAAGCAAAGAAAAATGGAGAGAAGTGGTACATAAGAAAAAAATTGACTAAATAGGGGATGCAAAAAGATATGGAATAGAACAAAACAAAATGCATAGAGGAAAAAACTAAAACAGCAGTGATAGTGACGCCTGGGGAAACTCATGATAGTCACTGCAAGCACCAAGAACATGTCCTACAACAGGAGATGATCATCATATTACCTCCATCCTTGTGAACCTCAGGTGTTCATATAAAATGAGTTCTGGATCTGAACCATTCCAGGTCTGGTTTGGGAAAACCAAAATATGATTGAAAAGGCTTTCCAAAACAAAAATAATCCAGAGTTTTGCACTTTTCTTGTTCTTATGGCAAGTTCATATTTAAAAGGCATGAATCAACTCTATAAATAACATTTGGAAAACAGAACTGGAAATATCTTGGGGGATCATCACTATGGTTTCTTATTATTTGTGGAGGACCTGTCTCAACTGTCAATCTCTATCAACTTTTATACCATATATAGAGGATGCAATTTTGAAAAATGATCACCAATGGACTTAATGTCTTCTCATGTAGCTCCTGATATATGTATTTCTTTTAAAACATATTGATGATCATGGCTCTACTATTTGTTTAGACTTGCTTAAAAGATATATTTTGACACAATGCTTTTGAAAGCAGTCAATATATTTAACACTTTAAAATCTTATACCATCACCTAGTTCTTCATTACCTGACACAAAATATATCCCAATGTTTAATATAGTTTGTAAGGATGAAGGTGCATAAGGATGAGATCAGAACAATAATCTGTATAGTGTGATCACAGCTAATAACAGAACATACTATCATCTGAATTCCATGGGGGGTGTTTTTAAGTGGCTACTATTAGTAGTAGTAAAATATTTATATTATTGGGGACCTGAAGGGCAATATTCATATTAATCTGTTAGCTAATAGAGGGAAAGAGAGAGAGGAAGAGAAGTGAGAGGAACTGTATAACATACATTTGATAGAGATTCAAATTAGAGCCAAGAACTCCTCTAACCTTGCGGACTTCATCCCATGAGCTCATTGTCACTTGACTATTCCACTTTTAATAAAAACTGACTCGAAAGCTGTACCACCGATCTACTAAACTGTCAGGAAATTGGTAATTACCAAATGGAATTAACAGCAGATTGCAATCTCAAAGTCATCCTCTTGTTGAGTAGGGAGGAAGAGAAGGAAGGATGAGGCAGGCATTTTATGATATGAGCTTAGGCTTCAGGGATAGAGAGAGTGGAAATTGGAATGTGACATCATGCAACACTTTTATGTTTTTCTTCATAGGTGGGTGGCAGGTATGGCTTAAGTCCACAACGTGTGTGTCAAGACTTTTGAGTATCGTTAACTAAAGAATATTGGGGCATTAGAGCTTTTTTTGGCTTGGACACTATTTGTTTAAGCAACCTTGGTCACTGAGTAGGTTTCTAACAGTTTTAAAATGTTATCGTAACCCAAACTTAATATAATTCTCCTCTCTTCTCACTTCTCTCCCGCACATACTCTCATGCCCTACAAGAGGATTCCAGGGGAAGAATTCAGTAAGGTAATTTCCTCAACATGCAAGCAAAACATTTTGTAATTAACTGTTCTCGCCTATTTTAGCTTATGCAGATGTAAGCTATCTAATTGCTACTTTATTAGTTCTGCTTAGATTGGATGTCTTCTAACGACATCTGTACGTTTTGTGCTTCACTGCATTATAGAATCCATTAGTGTGTTCTTTATAGAAAAACTATATTGCTTGAGTTTGTGATTGAAGAGAATTACATGCTAAATGCTTAACAGAGGAACTCTGTTTTTTCCTATTTAGTACCAGGACTAAAAGTCTAGTAAAGTAAAAGGGTCTGATTCTGGCTATCTACTGTACCTGTGTAACCTATCTATCCATCCACATATGTGCCCCTCATCACCCTGAAATTTGAACATGCAATTTGCTACATAGGTCATCTGGATTTAGGAAATAAGAAATAGAAGCAGATCAATTGTGGCTGGAGATTACACTAGTTGAATTCAATTAAAATTCATGAAACTAGCAAACAGAAGTTCAAAAATTTATTAATTTGTTTAAAACAGTCTGAATACAACAAATAACTATGATTAAAGTGAATGATATTACTTAAGTTTTGGAGTATATTGATTTTTTTATGATGTTACTTTTAAAAATAAATTACTGTTTTGGATGTGTAAACTGCTATGGCGTAATTTATTTAGTGCATTGATTTATAGTCTTTTAACTAGTCTCATATGCCTGCTGTTTCTGGATCACTTGAAAAACAATATGCCATTTGAGTAAGTAGCACTGAAAAGACAACTTACGTGCTAAGTTACTAGAGAGCCAAGGTGAGTGAGGCAATATCTTTTATTGGACCAACTTTGCTTGTTGAAAGAGACCAGCTTTTGAGCTACATTTTTCTTCTTTCCTTCTATTATTTTACTTCTATTGCTAATTTGATTGTAAGCCTTGATATTTTATCCTCTGAAGCACTTGTATCAACAGCCGAGTTACTGTTTATATAAGGCATGAATACTACATGAACAGTTTGATCCAAGGACAATAATAATTTGAAGTACAGGATTATAATTAAAGAATAATGTTCATGCCTGTGGAGCACATAAAAAGCGAATGTCTTTTTTGGGTGATTAAATGCTGAAATGAAGCTGAAGCATGTGAGAGATGCAAAAACAACGTATTGAAAATATATTCCATTGCCATGAACGTTATTCCTATTCTATGAAAAGATAAAAGAACTTACAAGTAACCAAAACAATAAACAGAAGAAAAGAAGTAATGAAAGACTGGTGCATTCAGTGATGTCACATTGGGAATTGGGTGAGGATGAATAATTCTTCAAGAACAAGATTTTAGAAATAAATAGTTAGGTTTTCCATAATAGTCACACAAATGAATTAGTCAAGTATACCAGATCCTATACATAATTATTTTCAATAAAAATAGAATGTGCTTGAATGAATATAATTTTGCAAGACCAGAATAGTTACAGGGCCAGTAAGTGCTCCCCTAGTGTTTCCAAAGCACTATATGCTGGCTTCTCTGTGCAACTATCGTTGGCAATATTATCAAGCAAACTCCTTCCAAATTTAAGGCAAGAATCAATAAGTGTTTCAGTGGCATCCATGAGGAGATAATGCCTTTGTTTTGTTTTTTTTGCTGGGCTGTGATCAGCTAAGGTTCCTCTTTTCTATAAAAAACAAAAGATAAAGTGGTTCATATTTACCTTAAATAAACTTGATGCCCAATTCTGAACTGTCCGTTACAGCTATTCCCCTATTCCATTTTGTTTCCCCAGACTCCATTTTGTTTTCTGTTCTCCTGTGGCCGCCCTTCCCTGGCTGTTAAGTTGTTTACCAGGGCCACTGCCCTTCTCAAAGGGAGGGCCCCTTAAGTTGTTTAACAAGAGCCATTGCCCTTCTCAAAGGGATGGCCACTTGTGCTGCATGCTAAGTGGGACCACTGCCCTTTTCAAAGGGTTAGTCCTGTTATCACCTCGTTGAACCTGGGCTTGGTGTAGGGTAGGCAATGTCCAGAGCTGCAAGGCCTATTGTGGTTTTAAGATCCTGGGCATGAGTCATAGTCTCATGTGCTCTTGAGTCACCCATTGCACAGGACTATGTCCAGGCATGTCTCTGGGCTTACCTTCAGTTTTTCCCCTGTGCCCCCTCCCCTGTGACAGAGGGAGCCTATCAGGATTACTGGTGGGAAACTGCCCAAGTTTGCCTTTAAAACCAGACATTTTTGAAACACACCTCAGAAAGGTTCCTGCATTGCTGCCTGGTCTGATCAGCCAGGGGTTCTGGGGGGTCCTTTCTCCGCTCTCGTTTTATTTTTGAGCGTACCCCCGTTTTTGAAACCCCCCCCACGAAGAATGAATTGCTACCTGAGAGATCTCCTGATTATTGAGACTGTACCGAACCCTCCTTGCCTCTTCTGATGTTGCTGCTGCTTCTGCCTTTGCTGCTGCCTTGGGGACTGGTAAGAATCCCTCTGTAAAACTTTCTATACTTTTATTTTATTATTTTAGCTGCTGGCTCTGTTTCTCCAGCACACAGACTCAAGCTAAACCTTGGTCTGTGTCTTAAAACCTCTCTTAAACTACAGGGCTCTTTGCCACTGCTAAGCTCTGCTCCTGTGGGCTTTGCCTTGGGGCTCTCTGCTTTCAGCTGTATCCACTGCTGTAGCCACCATCCCTTGGCTTCCTTGGGAGCTGGGTCCTGGATACATACCACTCTGCCCTCTGTAACCTCCCCATAGCATAAGGTGCACCATAGGTCTTGTTTTTTTTTTTAATTTAATAAGTCATAGTTTGTTAAGATTGTAGAGCTTGTAAGTTTCTGTGATATTTGTTGTGTTGCCTAATTGTTGGTTAAGATAAGTTTAGAAAATCATTGCCTGGTTGTATTCTGTAGCTGCTTGTCATTTTATATAAGTTTGATTAAGTTAGGGGATAGATAAGGTTTTTACTATTTGAATTTGTCTTCCCACTACCCCCCCCCCGAGCTCCCCAGTCACTCATTGCAGTCTCTCTGCTGTTTAAACTTGCAGCCTGTCTGCTCTCTGTGTCTCCCTGAGTTTAAATCTCCCTCTGTAGCGCCTCTATCTTTGGTTTCTGCTCCACCATGTGCTCCTCTTCCCCCATCCCCTAACCTCATTCCTCTACCACTGCCTTTCTCTCTCTCTCTCTCTCTCTTTTAATCCCTTCCCCCACGTGTTCACCCCGCTCCTACTGCTGCCAAACCTCAATTGTATTACTGAAGTCTAGCATAAAACCCCATTGGTTACCCTTTTTCTCTCTCACACACCTCACATTTTATATTTACACCACTGTGACACATTTTTACCTAGAGTTGTTGGTTATTTAACACATTTTACCCATAACTGTTAGTTGGTTATATGCTGCTGTGACACACCCTTTACCTAGAAATTGTTAGCTACCTGTTACATTTATACTTCAGTGTTAGTTGGTTACCAACTGTATTGTACCCCACTGTATTGTACCCCACTATTGAAACCCCCTATACTACACTAAAAGAACTCCCTCCCCAATTGCCTACCTTAACAAACCCCATACCCCTCACTATTAAATTTTCCCTGTTTTTGCATTTTCTTAATAAAGTTTATTTTGCACCCCACCTGTGTGGTAATTGCTCCCCAAGATCCCATATACCTGCAGGCAGGGACGGCAGGGACATGAACATGGGAAGTCAATGCTACCATATATTGGACGCTTAGCCACCTTGGTCAGCAAAGAACAGTAGGAAGTGCCTTGGCCCAGAATGGACAGGGATTGTTTTCATCAGTAAATAATTAACTACCAGCAACCTTAAATCTTGTGACGCTGCAAGTACCATTTAGTACTAAAGATCTTTCCAGATGCCAACCAGTATCGACTCTATCCTTTTGGATATGTTAATAGAAAAGATGGTGAAATATAAACTGCAACAGCAGTTTTCACTTAAAGCCTCTTAGGACTCGTCCATTTTGGTTTCAAACCTATACTCACCAAAATGTTTTGTACATATATGAGTTACATGCCATTATTGTGAGCTTTGTTGGTCGTAAGGTGGTACTAAGCTAACTGTGTAACATTTGTAGCCTGATTTATGGTGTGCTGATAATATTAATTTGGATAATAAGGGGAATTTAATTTATCATTTTAATTTCTATTTTAATTTATTTTATTATAATTACTTATAAATATTAATTAGTATGGTTTATAGGCGCACCAATCTGTTTGATCAGAAGATAAAAGTTCTTGTCCCGAATCAGACACCACAGATTTTACAAAGGATCCTCGGGGGTATGACAGGAAGTTCACACTGAGACATATATAGCCTTAAAGACTTTTTATTAAAATCAATGATAGTAAGTAAATGGTAAAATACTCAATTACAATTGCATTACTGCTATTCTAAAGATACATATGATAATATAGTATTATATGCAACAAAGTTTTGGTTAATATACTCACACCTTTCCTTGATCACCTGGTGGTAAGAGACACAGGACAAGCCCTGCAGTGCAGGTTTCTCAATTCTTGAGTGAGGTATGCAGTGCTTAGAAAAAATCTAATACTAAGAGCTATAAAAACTAAATTAGGGTTTACCAGACTAACAAACTTAAAAACAAAACCTAATAAACAAAACTAAGAATACAATGTAGGGACCAAGCTTAGCCTAGTTCCCTTGAAACTTAATTTAAGAACAAGTACAGCCTATTAATAGTAGCAGTCATTGTAGATAGATAGAATAGATAGAGATAGAGTAGAAACAGAATAAGTAAGAATAGAAATGGAGTACTCTGTTGAGGTGGGTCACCTCTTTTATAGGGCAAAGTGCCAGAAATCCTTCCTCCTATGCCCAAATTTCATTCCTCACCCACAAAATGTTAGGGTATGCTTACCCCATAGGCTAGTATGTATGTGTGTAAGGATGACATGTATGTACGCACGTCTGGTGTAATTGTTAAGTCTGTGGGTACAACATTGGAAAAAACCCTATGCCATTCTCCATTGTGTATTGGTCTAGATAAAGGTCTTAGACATAGGCATGAGTACTTATCTATTTAGGTAATGAGATAAAGGTCAACTTTGCTTTCTGAGTAAAAGGTCTTAAGCTAAAGCAAGTTAGCATATTTATATTAACATACAGGATATGACTTGTAGGTCTCTTGCATTACAGCCAAACTTACTTTAATAGAAACCTATTACAGTAAACCAAATACTTAAATTATAAGAAAATATATATATATATATATATATATATATATATATATACAAGCAAGCAGGTTAGTCCTACAGGCTACACATTGTAGGACTCACAGGGTCATCCTTTGAGGCATTCTTGAGGACTCCCCCTTTTGGAGCTGCACAGGCCTTATTACTTGGGAGAATTGCAGCACACTAGGCTACATTCCATCCATATACATATGACCATTAGTTTTCTGTCTCATCATTAATGTAAAAATGTGCTCCTGCACGGAGGGACCATTGCTATGCCATCAGATGCCTGCCTTGCGAGTCCTGTTTTGTCTTTATAGATGTGAATTTCATCCTAAGTGTAAATAGTGTTGTTGCCATGATGTCTCAAAGAACTACAGATCTATATGAAAGATAGTTGCCTCATGCACAGGAAAAACAGAGGTGATGTAGATGGAGTATGGAAAATCATCTGAGGAGCTAGCAGCAGCTGTGACTTTAGTTTGAATAGAAAGGGTCTGTCACCTTATTATTAAGAAGTGTGTAATTTTGGGGTTCTTTTAGACTCAATACTTGTCTTGAACATGCATATGGCAAGAGTAACCAGAAATATTCCAAGAAGCACCACATTCACAGCATGGTATGCCAGCAGCTCATCTGTATGTAGAGAAGGGAATAGGATACAGTACTTCAATATTTATAGAACTCGAACTTACAAATGTATTGTGTTAGCAGAGCTCAAAGACCATGCCATTTGCTTAAATAAAAATTATTTGCTATGAGGGATTATTTTATTCATTTTCTTCTGACATTTCTGAAAGTGAAATTTTGGTGCCCAGAATGCTTTTGTTGTAGCAAACAGGCTGATATAGGCTGACATATATTAGCACAAATCATTCATTGAATAATTACACTGGTCTACAATTTTTGAGAAGTCGTCTGCTTCAGAGATAAAATGTGCTATTTATTATGTATTTTGATGTGCTGAATTCAAATATGACAATTAAAACAACTGATTGGCTACTGTGTCTAAGATATTTAAGTTTTTACATTTTATGTCTATGTATATTATGTAGATAGTAGAGTTTTAATCATAAATTGTAAACCTAGGTCTTTTCATGTGTTTATGGTTGCTTTACATGATAATATTTCACCTGTCCTGTTTATGTAACACTTTAAAAATCAGCAAAAGGGTTCTATAAATAAAATTTATTATGAAACAAAAGGCAAAAAACTATTATGTACATAGTTTAGTCCTATTCAGTGTCTACTCGGCGCTTCTTGGCTTGTCTCTTGTATTCATTAAATGGAGCATCTCTTGTCACTGTCCAGCAATAGTCTGCAAGCATTGATGGGCTCCATTTGCCCTGATAGCCTGCCAGGAGATTTCACTGCTGTAGTCTGGAGCCCAACAGCTCTGCCTTACTCTTGGGTAGTTCCAATTCCCTGACAAGGTCAGGTCAGTTCACCTTGTATTATGAGGTGTGGTTCAGAGGAGGAGGATGGGAGAAAATGTGGGTCCTGTGACATTGATGGTTCAGGACCAGAAGTTTCATCTCTTCCTCTTCCTTGTCTGACTCAAGTGAGAATGATTCTGGTGCATCAGGAACCGGCAGTCCTTCTCCGTGGGGTACTGGGCGTATAGCTGATGGAATGTTTGGTTAATGCACAGTCCACTTTTTCTTCTTTGACACACCTTTCCCAGCTGGAGGTACCATGCAGAAATAACAATTGCTGGTATGATCTGTTGGCTCTCTCCAAATCATTGGCACTGCAAAAAGCATAGATTTCCTTTTCCTGTTCAACCACTGGCAAAGATTTGTTGCACAAGTGTTGCAGCATATGTGTGGGGCCCACCTCTTGTCCTGATCTCCAGTTTTGCAGCCAAAAGAAAGGTGATAGGCTTTCTTAATCATAGTGATTATACTGCGCTTTTGTGATGCAAAAGTCACTTCACCACAAACATAGCAGAAGTTATCTGCACTTTCACAGAAGTACGAGGCATCTCTGCTCGCTTTGGCTAAACAGAAATGTGTCCCTTTGCAAAATCAAACACTGACAAAGAAGAGAGCACGACACTGTATGATTTCTAGAGCTGATATAGGGCAATTTGTTCAGCAGAGTGATGTAAGCTTCGTTATGATTGCATCATCCATGACTTCTAGGAACAACATGATGCAATTCATATCATGTATGATGCAATTCCAGCTTCAGATTGCATCATTCATTGTTTTGCCTCAAAAGCAAGTACTGTCCAAACCCAGTCATAGATTTATTCATAGATCCAGTCAAAGATGTATTTTAGTCATTTCTGGTTTAAATTGAGATCCCTTCCCTTTATAACTCACTTATCCTTCGCCATTCCCAAGTCAAGGGTCGTATAAACTGACCCAATAGCATATCTTGAAAACTAGAGCCAATCAACAATTTTAAGCATCATTTTTGTTCTCAGTGACTCAAAATTAGTAAAGTTGGACTACATTTATTTCAGAAGCATTTTGGCTGTAGAGCAGTGTTATAAATAACAAATTCATAAAAATCAAAGCATATTTATGGATACCTTGCAAACTGAAAAGGGGGCAATACGCAATGAATACATTGTTCTTTGCAAATTAGCTGATCCATTTCTATGACACAATACATTTACTTGAGTTTATTCTTGGGTGTAAAATTTCCCTTCCCCTGCCTCCCCTTCAATTTGAAGAGCAGGCAGCTTTAGTGGGAGTCATAAGGTTAACTGCACCCTAGAAATAATTTAATTGTATGTTGTTTGATTTTTATAATCTTTAATTATCCAACCCCATCAGGACTGGCTCCAGGCACCAGCAAAGGAAGCAGGTGTCTGGGGTGGCCAATAGAAAGGGGCAGCACATCTGGGTATTCGGCGGCAGCTGAAGTGCTCCATCTCTTCCTCTTCGTCGGCACTTTGGCAGCAGCTCAATCAGGTTTTTCTTTTTCTTTTTTCTTCACCGCTTGGGGCAGCAAAAGAACCTGGAGCCAGCCCTGCATGGCAGAGGGAAGCACCGGGGGGGATGGTTATCCAACAGCATCAGTGATTTCTGTCCCATGGGACAGGGCTGAGCTCCCCACTCTGTGCACTGTGACCTGGCACATGTGGGATCTTAGTACCTCTCGGGCTTGGTCCAGCCGTCTCTCCATCATGAATTCTGAATGAGTTTCAGCATCACTCATGTTCTGGGGAGCTGGGTCCAGCCCCATGGGAAAGTCTTTGTGGCTGTGGGGTGGCCTTGCTCTCCACCCTGCACTCAACCATCCCCAGGCCTCCCCTCTGCACCAGGCTAGGATTAGAGTTGTGGTGCTGGGATGGAGGGAGTGATAGTTGGTTTCCCCTTTGGACTTCAGTATGGTGCATCCATTGAATTCACCCTATCAGAGAGCTGAAAAGTGTATATGCAGTCCATGATCAATGACTTCTTGGATCTCCTTCTGTAATTAGTGGGGTAATCCATAGTGTCTCTTTGTTGATATTTGGTTTCACTCTGGTAAAAATAATCATTGTTCCTAAATAATCACATTCAAATATTCTGGAGATCATTTTTATTAATTTTCTTAATTCTCATATTTTCTTCAAATCATTATGTAGATTTATATCATTTTCTTGTTCTACTGTGATGTTTCAGAAGAATATTTCCATCACATAGATATTTACAGTCTTTAATAAAGTAATCTCACATCATTTTGTAGCATTAGCAAAATTATAATTTAAGATACAAATTTCCCACTTACATAGAAAACAGATATGGAGTTTTAGAGATTTGTTGAGATGTAGGTTATTCTGTTTGTAACAGCATTGATCTTTGTACTCTTGCATCCAGATTCCATTTTGATAGGCACTTTACAAATGGATAAATAGATGAAATTAAATGGTAATGTGAATTTTGTATGGTAGATAGCATGCATAATCCTGACTGAAGATAAATTTGAAATGACATTGACACCAACAAACCAGTCAGGTGCAAAAAGGAATGACTGCAGACCTTTTTTAAAATTGTTTATCATGATATATGAGATCTCTGCTTGCACATTAATGTTGGGCCAAGGAAGAAATGGAAAGTGTATTTTGTCATCTGCTGTTTTGTTTTATATTATCTTACTATGTTTTTGTCTGTTCAACAGACACAAATACTCACATATGCTGAAATGTAAGTGGACCAAACAAATAACCCACACAGCTTCATCCATTTGGTTTTCACAATTGCACAGCTGTGAGTGATTGATAGGCTTGCATATTATCATAATTTTGCCACAAAAACCATCCTGAACTTTTATGCCCAACAATGAACCAGCATGACTTATAAAGCAGTCTTTATAAGTCTCCCACCTGTTAAGTAAAACTATTTTAGTCTCTGTCAAATGCTTTTCCTGTAGAATTAAAATCAACCTAGCTTTACTTGATAAGAATCCTTTTCTCAGATGATGATAATGTAAAAACTGGTATACATTGGCGGGGAAAGAAAAACAAACCTTGGATTGATCTTCAGATAATAGGGTGAACTTTTTTGGGAAGATGGCAGAGAAAATGTTGGAATTGTTTGAAATTACGAAATTGAAACAATATTCACATGTAAAACTTATTTTGCTTTTTTATGAAAGTCTAAAATATGACTAAAAAAAACCAACTTATTTGCCTGAAATAATAACCCTAGTGGGTTTTCTAAAGAGTGAGTATCACATGTTCTGCAGTTTTTTTAAGTAACTGAGCTGGGAGGGCATTGCCATGGTTTCTCCCCTTCTTTCTGTTATCATAATTTTGAGTTGCACTTGAGCCATGCAATATTTAGCCTGTCTGACAATTTCAGGAAGCCAGAATACTGTCCCATAAAATGAAATATGCCAAATGCCACTAATGTACTGGATCATTACAAGGGCACAAGCTCCAATCAGATTAAACAAGGAAGCACTTTCAGAGCAATGTATATTTTATAACCAGATTGGATGTTTGTTTAGAGGCACACAAACAGCTTTAAAAACAGTAATCCTGTGATGTAATCTGATTGTATTTACACTGTAATTACACAGTTACATGCTTACTGATTATCAGGTAATTATTCTTACACTTACCGTACCACGGGTAGAATTTCCAGTTATTTAAGATTATGGCAACATATTAGTAACAATATTTCTAAAATCATTCCAAAGTCAAATAAGGTCTAGTCTACACTAAGAGTTTATGTCAAATTTAGCAGTGTTAAATCAAATTAACCCTGCACCCGTACACACGACGAAGCCCTTTACTTTGATATAGAAGGCTCTTAAAATTGATTTCTGTACTCCTCCCCGATGAGGGGAGTAGCACCGAAATCGACGTTGCCATTTCGAATTAGGGTTAGTGTGGCCGCAATTCAACAGTATTGGCCTCTGGGAGCTATCCCACAGTGCACCATTGTGTCCACTCTAGACTCATAGACTCATAGACTCTAGGACCTCGAGAGGTCATTGAGTCCAGTCCCCTGCCCTCATGGCAGGACCAAATACTGTCTAGACCATCCCTGACAGACATTTATCTAACCTACTCTTAAATATCTCCAGAGATGGAGATTCCACAACTTCCCTAGGCAATCTATTCCAGTGTTTAACTACCCTGACAGTTAGGAACTTTTTCCTAATGTCCAACCTAAATCTCCCTTGCTGCAGTTTAAGAACATTGCTTCTTGTTCTATCATTGGAGGCTAAGGTGAACAAGTTTTCTCCCTCCTCCTGATGACACCCTTTTAGATACCTGAAAACTGCTATCATGTCCCCTCTCAGTCTTCTCTTTTCCAAACTAAACAAACCCAATTACTTCAGCCTTCCTTCATAGGTCATGTTCTCAAGACCTTTAATCATTCTTGTTGCTCTTCTCTGGACCTTCTCCAATTTCTCCACATCTTTCTTGAAATGCGGTGCCCAGAACTGGACACAATACTCCAGTTGAGGCCTAACCAGTGCAGAGTAAAGCGGAAGAATGACTTCTCGTGTCTTGTTTACAACACACCTGTTAATGCATCCCAGAATCACGTTTGCTTTTTTTTGCAACAGTATCACACTGACTCATATTAAGCTTGTCGTCCACTATGACCCCTAGATCTCTTTCTGCCATACTCCTTCCTAGACAGTCTCTTCCCATTCTGTATGTGTGAAACTGATTGTTCCTTCATAAGTGCAGCACTTTGCATTTATCTTTATTGAACTTCATCCTGTTTACCTCAGACCATTTCTCCAGTTTGTCCAGATCATTTTGAATTTTGACCCTGTCCTCCAAAGCAGTTGCAATCCCTCCCAGTTTGGTATCATCCGCAAACTTAACAAGCGTACTTTCTATGCCAACATCTAAATCGTTGATGAAGATATTGAACAGAGCTGGTCCCAAAACAGACCCCTGCGGACCCCACTTGTTATACCTTTCCAGCAGGATTGGGAGCCATTAATAACTACTCTCTGAGTATGGTTATCCAGCCAGTTATGCACCCACCTTATAGTAGCCCCATCTAAATTGTACTTTCCTAGTTTATCTATAAGAATATCATGCGAGACCGTATCAAATGCCTTACTAAAGTCTAGGTATATCACATCCACCGCTTCTCCCTTATCCACAAGGCTCGTTATCCTATCAAAGAATGCTATCAGATTAGTTTGACACAATTTGTTCTTTACAAATCCATGCTGGCTATTCCCTATCACCTTACCACCTTCCAAGTGTTTGCAGATGATTTCTTTAATTACTTGCTCCATTATCTTCCCTGGCATAGAAGTTAAACTAACTGGTCTGTAGTTTCCTGGGTTGTTTTTATTTCCCTTTTTATAGATGGGCACTATATTTGCCCTTTTCCTGTCTTCTGGAATCTCCCCCATCTCCCATGATTTCCCAGCAATCTGAACTTGGACAGCTATCTGAACTTGGATGCACTGGTCAGGTAGACAGGAAAAGCCCTGCAAACTTTTGAATTTCATTTCCTGTTTGCTCAGTGTGGAGAGCTGATCAGCACAGGTGACCATGCAGTCTAAGGTTCAAAAAAGAGCTTCAGCATGGATCGTACTGGATCTGATCACTGTGTGGGGAGAGAATTCCAGGCTAGCAGAACTACGTTCCAAAAGACGAAATGTCAAAACATTTGAAAAAATTTCCAAGGGCATGATGGAGAGAAGCCACAATAGGGACTCACTACGGTGCCACGTGAAAGTTAAGGAGCTCAGACAAGCCTACCAGAAAACCAAAGAAGCAAACAGAAAGTCCAGGTCAGAGCCGCAGACATGCTGTTTCTACGCTGAGTTGCATGCAATTCTGGGGAGGGGGGGCACCACCACTACCCCATCTCTGACCTTGGATTCCGAGGAGAGGGTAATCTCAGCCATGGTTGAGAATTCTGTGGACGGGGAAGATGAGGAGGAGGAGGACGACCTTGTAGAGAGCATACAGGACTCAGTTCTCCCCAACAGCCAAGATCTTTTTCTCAGCCTGACTGAAGTACCTCCCAACCCTCCCAAGGCAGTATCCCAGACCATGAAGCCATGGAAGAGACATCTGATGAGTGTACCTTTGTAAATATAAAACATGGTTTAAAAGCAAGGGTTTTTTAATGATTGATTTACCCTGACAATTTGGGATGCATTCACGGCCAGTACAGCTACTGGAAAAGTCTGTTAACGTGTCTGAGAATGGAGTGGAAATTCTCAAGGGACATCTCCATGAAGTTCTCCTGGAGATACTCCAAGAGCCTTTGCAGAAGGTTTCTGGGCAGTGCCGCCTTATTCTGTCCTCCATGATAGAACACTTGACCATGCCATGCTAGTAGCAAGTAATCTGGTATCATTGCATGACAAAGCCTGGTAGCATATGGTCCCGGTGTTTGCTGACATTCAAGCAACATCCATTCTTTATCTTGCTTTGTTATCCTCAGGGGAGAGAGATTGTTCATGGTAACCTGGTTGAAATACGGGAATGTAATTAAGGGGACAGAGGTGGCTGTTCCTACTGGGCTCTTTGCCTGTGGCTGAAAAGGAATCCTTCTCTGCAGTTAGCCAAATTGGGAGCATTGGCTCTGAGCTTTTCGAGTTTGGCTAGCAGGGATCTTCCCTGATACCAGCCACAGGGTAGGGGAGAGATAAAGTGATCATTCCAGAGAATTGGATGCGGGGGGGGGTAGTTTGGTTTCTGCTGCTACACGTTAACAGGAAAACCGCAGCACTCAACAGGCTTTGCTTGGTATGTGGGAAAGCAGGGCGCTGCTTTTATGAAGGCTGCAGAAGCTGAAAGACAGTGTCTTACCATGGCCGCATGCAAACCGAATTCTGTTGCCCGGACCTGCGTCTGTGATCTCTAAGACCAAAGTCGCAGGCATTCAATATTAAGATGCAAAATGCAACTTTGTACTGAAATCACATATGCTATGTAATGTGAATAGTGTTTTTCACTGTGAAAGAGTATAAGCATTGTTCTGTAAAATGTATCTTTTTAAATACTTCTCTCCTTTTTCTCCCTCTGTCCCGCAGCTGCAATTTTTTCATGCCTCCCTCCTCCATCCCGAAGGCTATCTCAGATAAAGCGGCGAAAAAAAAGGGATGTGAGATGAAATATTCTCTGAAATCATGGAATCGACCCGCAAAGAAGGTGCTCATCTGAATAAGTGGAAGGTCACCCTATCCCAGTACAGGAAAGGTGCCAGTGAATGTGAGGCCATGAGGGATGAACGTGAGAAGACGATAGATGCTCGAGATGATAGGTAGCGGGATGCAACACTGTGTGATCAAACTGACATGGGTGGCATCTGGTGGAGCTTCAGGAATGGCAGCAGGATCACAGAGTGCCACTGCAACCCCAGTATAACCACCCTCCCACCTCCCCAAGTTCCAAAGCCTCCTCATGCAGACGTGTAAGAACGCAGGGGGGGAGGCTCTGTGCACCCTCCCACTCCACCCCAGTGGACAGCCCAAGCAAAAGGCTGTCATTATTTTGAACTTTTGAAGTGGCCTTTTCCTTCCCTCCTATCCTCCTCCCAAACCCCACCCAGGCTACCATGTCAGTTCTCTCCCTCTTTTTGTAATCAATTAATAAAGAATACATGATTTTTAAACAATAGTAACTTTATTTCCTTTGAAAGCAAGCTGTGATCGAAGGGGAAGGGTGGGTTGCTTACAGGGAATGAGTCAATCAAGGGGGCAGGTTTTCATCAAGGAGAAACAAACAAAACTTTCACACCGTAGCCTGGGCAGTCATGAAACTGGTTTTCAAAGCTTCTCTGATGCGCAGTACTACCTGGTGTGCTCTTCTAATTGCCCTGGTGTCTGGCTGCGTGTAATCAGCGGCCAGGCGATTTGCCTCAGCCTCCCATCCTTCCCTAAACATCTCCCCCATACTCCCACAGAGATTGTGGAGCACACAGCAAGCAGCAATAACAATGGGAATATTGGTTTGGCTGAGGTCTGAGTGAGTCAATAATGTGCACCAGTGTCCCTTTAAACGTCCAAATGCACATTCTAGGACCATTCTGCACTTGCTCAGCCTGTAGTTGAACAGCTCCTGACTACTGTCCAGGCTGCCTGTGTATGGCTTCATGAGCCCTGGGATTAAGGGGTAGGCTGCGTTCCCAAGGATAACTATAGGCATTTCAACATCCCCAACTGTTGATTTACTTCCCAGACCAGAAAACACTTGCTGCAGCTGTTTAAACAAATTGGTGTTCCTGAAGACGCGAGCATCATGAACCCTTCCTGGCCATCCCACGTTGATGTTGGTGAAACATCCTTTGTGATCCACCAGTGCTTGCAGCACCATTGAAAAGTACCCCTGGCGGTTTATGTACTGGCTGCCCTGGTGCTCTGATGCCAAATTAGGATATGGGTTCCATCTATCGCCCCACCACAGTTAGGGAATCCCATTGCAGCAAAGCCATCCACTATAACCTGCACATTTCCCAGAGTCACTACCTTTGGTAGCAGCAGCTCATTGATTGCTTTGGCTACTTGCATCACAGCATCCCCACAGTAGATTTGCCCACTCCAAATTGATTCCCGACTGACCGGTAACTGTCTGGCTTTGCAAGCTTCCACAGGGCTATTGCCACTAGCTTGTGAACTGTGAGGACTGCTCTCATCTTGGTATTCTGATGCTTCAGGGCAGGGGAAAGCAAGTCACAAAGTTCCATGAAAGTGCCCTTATGCATGCGAAAGTTTTGCAGCCACTGGGAATCGTCCTCCACCCGCAACACTATGCGGTCCCACCAGTGCTTTTTTCCTGGGCCCAAAATCGGCATTAACAGCATGATCTCCAAAGTGCCGGGGCCCGTGGTTTGAGAGAATTCTGTGTCCATGTCCTCATCACTCTCGTTTCTGCGCTGCCGTAGCTGCTGCCTCCTCACCTGGTTTTGCAGGTCCTGGTTCAGCATATACTGCGCGATAATGCGCGAGGTGTTTACAGTGTTCATGACTGCTGTCTTGAGCTGAGCAGGATCCATGCTTGCCATGGTATGGCGTCTACACAGTTCACCCAGGAAAAAAGGTGCAAAATGGCTATTGCTTTCACAGAGGGAGGGTTGAGGCTGTACCCAGAACCACCGGCGACAATGTTTTTTTTTGCATCAGACATTGCGATTTCAACCCAGAATTCCAATGGGCGAGAGAGACTGCGGGAACTATGGGATAGCTATGGGATAGCTACCCACAGTGCGACACTCCAGAAGTCGATGCTAGCTTCAGTACATGGGTGCACACCACCAAATTAATGTACTTAGTGTGACTGCATGCACTCAACTTTATACAATCAGTTGCCCAAAATCAATTTCTGTAAAATTGGAATAATCCTGTAGTGTCAACATACCCTAAGTGTCATTTCTCAAGATTGTGGCCCAACTTGCACAGCCATTCTGGGGAGTGAGTGGCCAGATTCAGAAAGAAGAGCAGCCTCAGTGGGTCTGTTGTCCCCTCCCCCGCAGTTAAGTAAATTAAATTAATTAAATATGAAAGTTCAGAAAAAAGTACATAATTGAAACTCAGTAAGACTATGCATTATCTTAACATAAGTGCAATATTGGAAAAAAGATAAAATCTTAGTATCAAGCAATTATGTATATTTAAAATCTGCTTTTATAGCACTGCTGTTACCACTTACTATGCTCTTCTATTGGGGCCAAATTTTGCTAATCTTAATCACATTCAATTGCACCTTATTCCATGAGTAGACCCATTAGTCTTAAGGGGACTGATCTCAGATTAATGTACCACTCAATGCAAATAAGAGTGGTACATCTGGGGCTCTCTATAAATAGCTTCTTGTAACACTCTTAGGTCCATAGAACCTACCATCTAAGTACATAGACAAAAAATACAGTATGTTTAGTAATATACCTGAATGGGCAGAGCTGCTGGAACAATTTTTGTAGTGGGGGTGTGGAAAGTCATTGAACCAAATTGTAAAACCTGTATATAATGGTAACCACTTCAAGACAGATGGTGCAACAACACCCCCTGCACCCCTAGCTCCAGCACCTATAGTTATGAGTAAGAAAATGTGAATATAAATACAAAATTAAATTTGAGTTTCTGCAAATGTTTTCTATTCCCAAACAATAGAACAATAAATAGATAACTAAATTTCACTATATGTGATTTTGAAAGATACTTTTTCCTTTATATAATATGGTTGGAAAATATACAAGTCTTAAATTCATTTCTTAAGTTTGTATACTCCTTGAGAGCAAAGAAGCAATCTTTGTGTCAATAGTGTACACTAACATGTTGGTCTTGCCATATAGGTCTCAATCTTGTTCCTATGGATAGGAATGGGAGTTTTGGTCATGATTTATATGGGGACAGGGTAAGATCTATGGTGTGACTCAATTATTTTAGCACCAATTTCTCATGATGCTGGTCCTGATGATGTAGTTTCTGCTGCCCTCACATCACCTGAAGCTAGTGCTTTGACATCTCCTAAATCTTCATCTGCCAAGTGGAGAAATAAAAATTCCAACACCAACAAAAAGAGTTACGTGTTCAACAATGCCATTTGCTCCAGATCCTTTGCATGGTGTATGTGAACTAGGGAAAATTGACTTGGGTAAAATTTACATCTGCACAATTTCTTTCACTGTTATAACCAGGATTTGGGCAGCTTGACTTAGTGGTCAGAGCAGAAGTCAGGCCAAGTTTGATACCAGGAGGTCAGACTCAGACAGATAACCAAGGTCAGGTGTCAGGAGGCAGGTGAGGTCAGGTTACCAGGAGATCAGCAGCAGGCAGTAGGTGCAGGTATCTCATGGGAAGCAGTCTGCAGCAGGGAGAACCCAGTTGGGTGGACAATTTCCTCTTCTTGTGCTGGTTTTATATAGAAACTGTGAACCAATCAGGATCCACAGCATTCTGCCAATCAGATTCCAGGATTGGAGAAGTGTGTTGGAGTTCAGCTCCTATTCTGACAACAGTTAGCAAATCGCTTCGTGGCAGATTGGAGCTTATTAGCCCCATAGAGTCCTATGGGCCAGAGATCAAGAGGCCCAGTCCCTGACATTTATGAAGCTGAAAGTTCTGGGATCACCAGTTAGGGCTTGGCTCAATGAACCTGCAGCAAGAATCTTGGAACCCCTCCAGCCTGGGTTCTGAAGGCTTCCAGACTTCTTACCATGGATCTGGGAAGCTGGTAGTCTTGGAAGCACAGCAGCTACTATATTAAATTGAAATTCTTCAGTTTTATTTCTGCTATCTGAATAGCACTTGTGAAACTGAAAAGACTGTCAGTTGCAGTATTGTAGCCTTGTTTGTCTCAGGATATTAGAGAGAACAAGTGGATGGGCTGGTCCAGTAAAAGATATTACCTCACCTACCTTGTCTCTCTCAGCCTGTTGATTTCACTCAGCCCATGACTGTATCCTGGGAAGCAGATTTTGTTAAGGAAACACAAAGAGATGTTTCTGAATTCCTTCCCCCCCCCCCCCCGAATTTCTGGGTCACAGGAGACTTTTTAAAAATATTGAAATTTCTTTGCAAAACAGAAATCTCAAATCTCATCCAGCTATGCTTGTGAAGTAGGCTACAGACCCTGACAGAAATTGGGATAAAAGGGGTTAACCTGATCAGGAGGAGAAAACCAAACATGTGGCCACAGTGTAGGGATCCACAAAATGCAGGGTTGGGCCAGCTGTAAACAATTAATTGGCTGCTAGAGAGCAGGGTCGGCTCTAGGTATTTTGCCACCCCAAGCACCCCTTGCCTGCGGGAGGTCCCCGGTCCTGCGGATTTGGTGGCAAGCCTGTGGGAGGTCTGCCAAAGCTGCGGGACCAGCAGACCCTCCACAGGCATGCTGTTGAAGGCAACCTGCCTGCCGCCCTCACGGCTACCAGCAGAGTGCCTCCCGTGGCTTGCCGCCCCAGGCATGTGCTTGGCATGCTGGTGCCTGGAGCCTCCCCTGCTTGAGAGAGGAAGGTGCTGTGGACTGTCAAGGTCTAGTCAGTGATTTAGGCACAAATGTCAGTGAGAAAGCTGAAGCTGAGTAACAACAGGCACTTGGGTGATCCCTTTCTTAAAGTGAAATTTCCCCTCTGTGCACAGGGCCATCACAAGGCCAATATGATACTTTTAAGTTCTCAAAATAGGGTTTGTACTGCCCTCTTAATAAGATTGAATCTTAGCTGCAGAGAGGTAGATGACAAATAAGCTGCACTCTGGACCCAGTCCTGTTTCCACTGATATCAATGGCTAAAACTGTCATATCAGTGAGAGTCTCATCAGAATGGGACATGGATGAATCAAGCAACTGTTTTTGTTTTTTTAAATATTGCTTTGAACTTTAGCTGAGGAAAGAGATTTTCACTTGTTTGGCTCTAAAAATAGCAGACAATATTTTTGCAAATATTGCAACATATAGGTATCTAAATTGCACCCTCATATATAAAGTTGTTTGTCTTTACACTTGTCATGCCTTTGATTGGTTTGCCACAGCATTCCTGCAAGAGTAAAATACCAATATAATTATTGTTAAAGTAACATCAGATTTTTTTTTAAACTGTAGCTTGAATAAAAACAAGCAAGGTGCACCAGTTCCATCCTGTTCACCATTTGAGATAAATTCACTACTGTATGGTTTTTTTGTTTGTTATTTTACTCTCTGGAATTTTAAACTTAGTAATATTTAGTTTTTATGAAAATCTTTGCACATTTTGAAATCCAAAAACGTATTTCTGTTCAGCTAAATGCAGAACTGCTTAATGTAAAGATCAGCTTCTCATTTTTCATCAATAAAATGTAGACCAACCTTCAGCATCTTTATTGAATTTCTAAATGGGTTTGCCATGTTTGATGTGTAATTAAGGCTGCAAATAATGTGAGGAAGCCATTTTTTTTACCTCCACTGACACCTATAGTGACAAACATATCTGTAATAAAATTAAACATTGCAGGAAGCTAGACAGAAGCAAAAATAAAATTAAAAATAATTGATGAAAAAGTAATATATCATTTCTGCAGATGAGAAAGGAACATTGTGATAGAAAGCTTAAGAAACTCAGACACTGAATTAAGATAACAGTACTGATCGAATTCCTGAAGTTAAAATCCTATATATTTCTTTATCCAAACTGTAACTTTTTAATAGGGCTGTTTTGAACAAAGACACTAGAACTATGGAAGTATACCAAAGGTTCGGGTTAGAAGAAAGAGACAGAGGCCATATCTACACTACAGCTGCTACCATGGCACTGCTACAGTTGTACAGCTGTGCCACTGTAGTGCCATATTGCAAACCTGTCCTATATGGACATAATCATTTTTTCTGCTGATGTCATCAATCCACCGCTCTAAGAAACATTAGCTAGATCAATGGGAGAATTTTTATGTAAGCCTAGCCAAATCCACATCAGGGATTAGGTCAAGCTAACTGTTGAGCTCAGGCTGTGAAATTTTTGGCAGCTCTAAGCAATGTAGCTGCATCAATCGAATTTTTAAATTGTAGATCAGGCCGGAGAGAGAGGATCTATGGATGCCATATGAAACAAGGAGGCTGGTAGGACAGGGCTGTAGTCCACATAAAATTCTACTGGGACTCTCATTCTTGGCTTGTTGTCTGACATTTGGACAGCCCATGTTTACTTATCAGCTGAAGAAATGTAGTTATTATTTTAAAATTTTAGACCAAAATTTTGAGACACTCATTCTGTTTTCAGCTGTTGACTTTGGTATTGGATTGGTTTATTTGTTGTAAATGTAGTATTCACAATCAATAATAAATATCGTCTAAAAAAAGAGGGATCAAAAATCATATTCTTAAGAGATGCATCACCTGAGATAAACAAGGTCTATAATGGATAAAGGACCCTGATTCTTACTTTCTCAGAACAGAATTCTGAACACAGTACATCAGAACGTAAGAATGGCCGTACTGGCTCAGAGCAAAGGTCCATCCTGCCCAGTATCCTGTCTGCTGATAGTGGCCAATACCAGATGTCCCAATGAATAAATTATCTCTCTCCTGCCATCCATCTCCACCATCTGACAAACAGAGGCTAGGGACACCATTCCTTACCCATACTGGCTAATAGCCATTAATGGACTTAATCTCCATGAATTTATTTAGTTCTCTTTTAAATGCTGTTATAGTCCTAGCCTTCACAACCTCTTCAGGCAAGGAGTTCCACAGGTTGACTATGAGCTGTGTGAAGAACTTCCTTTCATTTGTTTTAAACCTACTGCCCATTAATTTCATTTCATGGCCCCTAGTTCTTATATTATGGGAATATGTAAATAACTATTCTTTATTCACTTTCTCCACACCACTCATGATTTTATATACCTCTATCATATCCCCCCTTTAGTCTTCTCTTTTCCAAGCTGAAAAGTCCTAGCCTCTTTAATCTCTCCTCATATGGCACCCATTCCAAACCCTTAATCATTTTAATTGCCCTTCTCTGAACCTTTTCTAATGCTAGTATATCTTTTTTGAGAGGAGACAACATCTGTATGCAGTACTCAAGATGTGAGCGTACCAAGGATTTATACAAGGGCAATAAGATATTATCCGTTTTATTTTCTATCTCTTTTTTAATGATTCCTAATGTCCTGTTTGCTTTTTTGACTGCCGCTGCACACTGCATGGACGTCTTCAGAGAACCATCCAAAGTGACTCCAAGATCTCTTTCCTGATTAGTTGTAGCTAAATTAGCCCCCATCATATTGTATGTATAGTTGGGATTATTTTTTCCAATGTGCATTACTTTACATTTGTCCACATTAAATTTCATTTGCCAATTTGTTGCCCACTCACTGAGATCTTTTTTAAAGTTCTTCACAGTCTGCTTTGGTCTTAACTATCTTGAGTAGTTTAGTATCATCTGCAAACTTTGCCACAACACTGTTTACTCCTTTCTCCAGATCATTTATGAATAAGTTGAATAGGATTGGTCCTAGGACTGACCCTTCGGGTACACCACTACTTACTCCTCTCCATTCTGAAAATTTACCATTTATTCCTACCCTTTATTCCCTGTCTTTTTACAAGTTCTCAATCCATGAAAGGATCTTCCCTTTTATCCCATGACAACTTAATTTAAGTAAGAGACTTTGGTGAGGGACCTTGTCAAAGGCTTTCTGGAAATCTAAGTACACTATGTCCACTGGATCTCCCTTTTCCACATGTTTGTTGACTCTTTCAAAGAACTCTAATAGATTAATAAAACATGATTTTCCTTTACAGAAACCATGTTGACTTTTGCCCAATAATTTATGTTCTTCTATGTGTCTGACAATTTTATCCTTTACTGTTGCTTCAATTAATTTGCCCAGTACTGACATCAGACTTACTGGTCTATAATTGCCAAGATCACCTCTAGAGCCCTTTTAAAATATTTGCATTACATTAGCTGTCTTTCAGTCATTGGATACAGAAGCTGATTTAAAGTACACGTTTCAAACCATAGTTAATTGTTCCACAGTTAAACACTTGAGTTCTTTCAGAACTCTTGGGTGAATGCGATCTGGTCCCAGTGACTTGTTACTCTTAAGTTTATCAATTAATTCCAAATCAACCTCTAATGACACTTCAATCTGTGACAATTCCTCGGATTTGTCACCTACAAAGGATGGCTCAGGTTTGGGAATCTTCCTAACATCCTCAGCTGTGAAAACTGAAGCAAAGAGTCCATTTAGTTTCTCCGCAATGACTTTATCGTCTTTAAGTGCTCCTTTTTTATCTCGATTGTCCAGGGGCCCCACTGGTTGTTCAGCAGGCTTCCTGCTTCTGATGTACTTTAAAAAAAAATTATTACCTTTAGAATTTTTGGCTAGCTGTTCTTCACACTCCTTTTTGGCTTTTCTTCTTACATTTTTACACTAATTTCAATTTACCTCACTAGGATTTGACTTCCATTTTTTAAAAGATGCCTTTTTATCTCTCAGTGCTTCTTTTACATTGTTGTTAAGCCACAGTGACTCTTTTTTTTAGTTCTTTTACTGATTTTTTTTTTAATGTGGGGTATACATTTAAGTTGGGCCTCTATTATGGTGTCTTTGAAAGGTATGCATGCACCTTCCAGGGATTTCACTCTAGTCACTGTACCTTTTAATTTGTTTAACTAACCTCCTCATTTTTGCATAGTTCCCCTTTCTGAAATTAAATGCCACAGTGTTGCACTGCTGAAGTGTTCTTCCCACCACAATAATGTTGTTATAATATGGTCACTATTTCCAAGCAGTCCTGTTATAGTTACTTCTTGAACCAGATCCTGCGCTCCACTCAGGACTAAATCGAGAATTGCCTCTCCCCTTGTGGGTTCCTGTACCAGCTGCTCCAAAAAGCAGTCATTTAAAGTATTGAGAAATTTTGTCTCTGCATTTCATCCTGAGGTGACATGTACCCAGTCAATATGGGGATCATTGAAATCCCCCAATATTATTGAGTTTTTAATTTTGATAGCCTCTCTAATTTCCCTTAGCATTTCATAGTCACTATCACTGTCCTGGTCAAGTGGTCAATAATAGATCCCTCCTTTAGAGCACGGAATTACTATCCATAGAGATTCTATGAAACATATGGATTCATTTAAGATTTTTACTTCATTTGATTCTACATTTTCTTTTCCATATAGTGCCATTCTCCCTCTCTCCCCCGGCATGACCTGTTCTGTCTTTCTGATATATTTTGTACCCTGGAATGATTGTATCCTATTGATTGTCCTCACTCCACCAGGTTTCTGTGATGCCTATTATATCAATATCCTCCTTTAACAAGAGGCACTTTAGTTCACCTATCTTACTATTTAGACTTCTAGCATTTGTGTACAAGCACTTTAAAAACTTGCCACTGTTTATTTGTCTCCCCTTTTCTGATGTCAGATTCTTTATGTGAATGTTTCTCATCTGAATGTTTATCCTCTTCC
Organism: Gopherus flavomarginatus; assembly: GCF_025201925.1. Lineage (NCBI taxonomy): Eukaryota > Metazoa > Chordata > Testudines > Testudinidae > Gopherus > Gopherus flavomarginatus. Next base: position 219,163,525 of record NC_066619.1, read on the forward strand.
ATCCTCTTCTCCTGACTAAAACCAAGAGAATCTCTATCAATAGATTCTCCTCTAAGAGAAGTCTCTGTCCGATCCATGTGCTCCTCTGCATCAATCTCAGAGTTTAAAAACTGCTCTGTCACCTTTTTAATGTTAAATGCCAGCAGTCTGGATCCACTTTGGTTTAGGTGGAGCCCATCCTTCCTGTATAGGCTCCCCCATCCCAAAAGTTTTCCCAGTTCCTAATAAATCTAAACCCCTCCTCACTACACCATTGTCTCACCCACGCATTGAGACTCTGAAGCTCTGCCTGCCTACCTGGCCCTGTGCGTGGAATTGGAAGCACCACATTCAGTATAAAATACATTCACATAGATAATTTCAGTGGTTTTTTCTCTTGTAACTGAGGCCAACAGTGGGTGAAATGATAAAGATAATATCACTGACCCCCTGAAATCTGGTCTGCCTGCTGCTTCTTAATGAAACCTAAGGAAAATGTGAAGTTGATATGAAAGAAAAGTTTCCGAGCTTAGTCTGATTTTGTTCCTTGTTTAGCATATTCTAAAAAAAACCTGCTGTAGATAAGTGTGGCAAGAAATAAGGCACAGATTAAATGAATGTCTTCTTGAATAGTGATAATACTGGGGATTTGTAGCCAAGAGACAGTTTGACTCTCTTTTATTTATTTCCTTTGTCCTTGAAGTTTTCTTCTTTCTGCCTTGTTATGCCCATTCATCTAACTGGGTATATTGGGCCACTTTCACTTACATGCATTAGTACCACATCTCATAATGTCAAAAGAATTATTCATGAGACAAGTGCTCACCAATATGCATAAGGGTTGCCCAATATAGCTAATAATTAGTACCTGTATGGTGATATAGTATGATGTAATTAATGCACCAGTGCCCAATTCACTCTGTGCCCAATCCACAGAGGATATGAATTTGTAATAGTCCCCAGCTACAGAGCCTCTCAGTGGAGCTGAAGCTGTAGGGATTCATTCTTTCAGCTCTAAGGGACCTGAATTCAGTTCCTGGTGTCAGTCAAGATGACAGCCATGAAATAACTGAAAACCTTCAGAGATGTAAGAATGAGTCCTAGGCTAACATCCTCTGTGAATTAGGCACAGAGGTGAATAGGTAACAGACATGGATAAACAGGCTTCACTAACATGTATACAAGCAAATAAAAAGGCTGTATTTGACTGTCAAAGAAAAGAGTTAATATCTCTTTTTTACAAGAAATGTATACAAATGAAATAAATTGATTAGCTAACTAAAGAGAAGGGAGAGAGATTTTTTGACATGGAGCTAATTAAACTGTAGGATTTTCTATTTTGTTTTCAAACAATGTGAGGATTGATCCATGTGGTGTTAGAGGTGTTAAATGCATGTTGTTAACATTCTGACTCATTTGTATAATGCCAACCAGTGTGATTTAATATTTTTGCCCCTACTTTGGTGATATAAACAATATGTATCTTTAAAAATCTAGATGCTCTTTTAGAAAATTATCCAGCACACAATGTTTTAGAGGATAATTTTAACTGTACAGTTGATGAAGACACTAGTGTGAGATTCCAGACGAGTTCAACATTATCTGTTAAACAGCTGTCAGTGACTCAATTGATTCATGGCAGAATTTTACCTCTCATGAGCACCAGCAGAAATTAGGGTGACCAAATAGGAAATGTGAAAAATCAGGGGGAGTAATAGGAGCCTATATAAGAAAAAGACCCAAAAATTTGGATTGTCCCTATAAAATCAGGACATCTGGTCACTCTAGCAGAAGTTGCTTTATTTTTTTCTTTTCGAGGCCAGACTGGTTTTATGTTTTTAGAAATTACTTAATAAAATGATATGCAGGCAATACATTTCCAGATGGGCTCTCTGATTTTACACTGGTTTTGCTTTAGCTTCCCATGACTATAACTTATAATGATGCTTTAATACTCTTCTGTTACAGGATGCATGTTTTCAGTCTGTTTGGAGTAGAATGGGTTAAATCCAGGATACTGTTTTCTTTTTGGGTGACTGTGGTAGGAGGTGAGTATTAAATGTTTCACATTAAATGCCAGAAATATACACAAGTAACACTTAGGGTCAGCTATATAAACTGAGAACTTGTCTCTTGACCTCTCCGTCCTTCATCCAGATTGTGAATGTTTGAGGGTATCATTATAGGCTGATGACTTCCCAATGTGCAATGTTCATGACCTCAATATATATAGGCCTTAGACTTCTGGATCATTTTTGAGGGGTTATCTTTGTTTGGATTAATGTGGTGGAGGAAATGCCACACTTCCATCAGGGGCTGGGAGAACTTTTGCTGATCCCAGATTTGCTGGGGATAATGCATTGAAGCTGAAATACTTTAAAAATTTTCCTGAGGAGCGATGTTCTTCATTAGAAAAGGGTAACAGTTTAAGATAAACTTGAGGGGAAATTATGAAGGTGAAGGTGATATTTGCCACAACTGTCTTTTGGAAGATGAATATTAATCTCTTATTTTTTTGCACTCTGTGGCATACACTCACCCTTCTGCAACATCCTATATTCTATTTAGAAAGAATCCTAGTGTTCTGATAGATGTCTATGGTGAAAGAGGGTCAAAAGCTAAGAGACCTTGAAACCTGATGCTGTGGTTATTGGCTATAGTCACGGGAATTCATTTTTATTTTTGACAAACTTTCATCTTGGACGCAATTGACTTTTACCTTCCTAGGTAAGGGGATTTATGTTTTGGTCATGTGCTGATTTTGTTAAAACTTGACTGAACTGATGGACTTGCCTTACCTGCATTTTGTAAGTGTTTTAATTACTCAAAAACTTTTGAAGATTAGGAAATAAGGTAGTCTTTTGATTTTACCAGGGCTTCTTGCAGAACTCTTTTTTCATAATGCTGTTCTTTTTACAAACCATTTTTATGCCAATAGATTGGTTTTCTGTTTTATTGAGCCAGATATAATTAATTGGTACCACATTATAGGCTTTAAAAGTTTTATGTTGATCTCAGCAGATACCCTCACTGCCAGGCTTCAGCTTAATTCTGTTCATCATGCATCCAATATTTGGTGAAAGGTAAAATCTGTCTTCTCTTGTGGCATAAAATAATTGGAATTTTGTTTCTTGGACAAAAATGTCCCCTGAAAAACTCTGTTTGGTTTTTTTTTATTTTCAATAGCTCCTGCCGTTGATCAGATTACAGGACAAACCTCATAATTTACTTATTTTCAGTGATCTTTATATATTCATTTTTGATACGCCAAGTCAGAAGACATTATACATGATTACTATAGAAGTTAGTTATTTTCATGAGCTCAAGGATTTTCTTGATACTGTGAGGTGAAAGATTCTGAGAGGCTAGCATAGAGAACTGTATATAAACCTCTAATCCAAAAGTAACCGAGTGATCTTCACTGTGGCTTAACCTACTAATGTTGCCACCAATCTAACTGCTGAGATATCAGTGTCCTCCTACTCTTTTTCTATCCAGTAAAATCAACTCTTATTTTCATGTTTTACTGCTATCCTAGGTTGCAGCCTCTTCTCAAAGTGGTTAAGAAAAATGTTAATGTACTTTCTATTGATTTTTCTCTCACTGTGCATTGTTTAATGAACTACTGGAATGCGTAGAGATACAATGATAATGATAAAGGCAGTATAAGAATATTTGTGGAGTAAAAATAGGATTCTACTCCTCTTTGCTATTAGATAATAGTTTGGAAGAAGGCGTGAAGTATGCATTACTATCTTTCACTGTGTCAGGCAAAACTAACTAGTCTAAAAAACAGTAGGTATCGTTTTGGAGTTTCTTAATTTCTTCCATTTTTAGTGGTTTAGAAATGTGTTTGAAATTTAGATATTTTACAGTAATTCATTATATTGATAAATATATTGTGAAATGGGCTGTTGATGCACTTTTATACTGCTGATGGAGAATTTTTTTTTTAATTTGTAACTTTTCCTGTTGTGTTTCTTTACTGATTTGATAATCAAACTGGATTAAAAAAAATCAGTTTTTCTCTTTCACATACATACACAGTAAAAATGAGGGTGATAGCATCTGACCTGGGGAGAGGAGGAGTGGAAGAGCAGGCAAGAAAATGAAAATAAGGATGAGGGGTGAAGAAGAAGAAATAATGAATGAATGAAGAAAGAGAATAAGTAGAGAGAGAGGGGGAATGAGTGAATGATGGTGAAAACAGAATGAGAGCAAAACTAAAATAACAGGTGGAGGTACTTCATTGAACTTTAGTTTTAAATTTGAGATCAGACAATCATTTGTTCAGCTACCAGAAGACAAAATTGGAGAGAACATTTGTTTAGCAGAGTCTCCGCTACCTGATTACAGACACGACTGTAAGTGAAAGTACAGGAAAGTACAGGAAAGTCTTTCCTCATATAATCTTTAGCTCAATTTTATAGACCCAAGAGATTTTGTTAAGTATGTGTGGATTAGCTTTCAGACTTTCAAGTGATACTGAAGATGAACCGAGTCTTCAACTCTTTGAGAATCACACTACTAATTTTGACTTGTCTGGGACTGTGGGGGAAAATAACATGTTTTATTGATTGAAAAACTATGAATTAATATTTGCACAGTACTCTGAAAACAAAGCACTCTGGGCAATATTGTGCACGGTCTATATACAGAGGCATAGTGTGGGGACAAGTTTCCAGGAGCCTATCACCTCTAGAGCAGGTTGCAAAAGGGCCAGGCATAATTGCAAGGGAGCCTGTGGATGGTTTCCTCACTAAACTATGGAGGGCTGTGGAGGCCTGGGATGGAGCAGGCCCCATTTGAATTCCTCCACTGGCTTCTTAGTCTCTCCTACATAACCATACTTGACTTCATATTCAAGGCCCATCTCTATTCTGGCCTATTACTTAATATCCTCTGTTTCTTAGGGTGTTATGTTCCACTTCTTTGTTTTGCCAGAGATGCCAGCCTTGATCCCTCATTTTCTGCATCTCGAGCAATCAACTTCATGCCTTCTTTCATTCCAGGTCATTACCTGTGATGCCCTGCCTGAACCGTTCTATAAAGCCAGTATACCCTTCTCCGGCAAAAACCATTTTTCATTCACCTAACTTAGTATGTTTCATTCATCTGACTTAGTATGTTGCCTAGCACGTTGTGAATGCTACTGGCAAAGAAATAATAAAGCATAATCTTATTGAAAAAAACCTTGTGTGTGTTAGTTTCCTGCCTATCCCTAGGGAGGTGCAATCAACCAAGTAATATAATAGAGAAGGGAACTAGAGACTTATACACCTGTGCAGATACTCTGCCCAAGAGATGTTAATAAGTAGCTCTTATCCTCACTCCTTTATGCATTCAGTTGGGTTAGAAGGAGTGCTGAAAACATAAATGCAGAATTTCGTATGCATATCAGACATTTGTTTGTGAAATCAATCAAATGTCAATGCTATAAAGAGATACTGAGGGCAGAGTTTATGCATAACAAACACAGGGAAAGGAGGATTGTGTAGGTGTTTCAGGAAGAGAAATAAAGCCTTGCCTAGCCACTCCGAATGTGAGATTCCTGACTTGTACAACTCTGCCATTTTATTTTTCTGTTTATTTGTCGACAAAAGCTCCAGTTCCTTCCACACCATTCAGATTCATAGCCCAAATTCAAGTTCTAGAATACAAAACGTCTGAGGATTCCACTCTCCCCCACTTCCCTTGTATATCACTTTCCAGATTTTTGTGAATTCCTTAAGTAATCTTGGGAAGAAAAAAACAAAACAAAACAAAAAAACCTCTCTTCAAAACTTTTATCTTATTTTCTGGTAAAAACATAACTTTATCTTTTTAATATTGAATGAGTGTCACTCAAGCTTTTCTTCTTAGAGCGTCCCAATCAAATGATGAAAGCTGATAACGATTTCCTGAGGCAAACTCAGGAAAACAGTCCTAGCTCTTTAGAACTGAAGAATGAATCGTCATGAAGATTGTTTCATGTATATAGCCTCTGAAAGTGCTCTCTGGGAAGAAGTGCCAGCTAGATAATTGTTACTCCTTCCAGCTGGCAGGGGAGCAGCAGGGACATTGCCAGAATTAATTACTGATTATTATGAACAAAGATATGGATTTTACAAAAAATACTGTTGTCTCCTAGTATTGTTATCACTAGGGAGCATAAGTGTTTATTTCTGTATGACAATGTAATTCTGCTAATATACCATTTGATTTTTTGTGGGGGAAAAACATAAACATTTTGTCAGTTTTTGTGGGTGGGTGGGGAAACATAAAACTTGAATTGAACTTAATTGTTATTACAGATGAATAATTTGGGACTAATTTACATTGCTGTTGTTTTATTAGTTATGTAGTTCCCCCTGCGTTATGTGTTGAGTCCAGGCGTTATTACTTCATTTGCATGCTGCCCATCCCTTCCTTATCCCATTAAATAGATGGTTGCCAAATGTCCCTGTAACTAGTGGGGTCCCAAAGCCATGTAATAATATTCACCTACTCTTTTTTTTGTCATTTAGAGTCTTTATCCTGGGGCAGTATTCCTTTCAAGAGCCTGTCACTTGCATATAATTTCTCATCCACAGAACTTTTTGGAGTTTACAAAAGATCCTTTGCATCAAATCAGTTCATTTTTGTTTTTTCATACACAGTAGGCTTCACACCCCCTGCTTTTTGGGGTGGTTTGTAATTTCCAGGGTCTCCCTAAATTTTTCTGCAGCAAAGAGTAACACACTATGAAATACTTTACCATTTTCAAAACCGAAATGTGTTCACTCAGACTCTCTCTCTCCTTAATACAATATTATTTTAAAGGACATAACCATGGGTTTGCTGGACAACTGCAGGACAAGGAGACATTCCAAAGATTATACAAGCTCAGAATCTTCTTGTGCAGGAAGCATGCACAGATTGACAATGCAGTATTACACGTTTAAATACATAATATATCCAAATCCTGCAAGGCTTACTTAGGGATTATTCACAGTGACCATGTGAGAGTTTTGCCTGATTGCAGATGAGCCCAAATGTCCTGGAAAATGTGAGAGTTTTGAGAATGAATCTGTATTCAACTTGCTCATATTGTAGGCTGAATTAAATCTACAAGTCAAATGGAATCAATCCTTATGTGATCTCCCATACACTCCACATTTTATGGCATGCTGTGCATTTTAAACAAAGTGGTTCTAGCAGTGATTTGAGTTACCTCAGTGTATACATAGAATAACTTCAATCACTTCACTTTAATTAATCTTGAATTTCATTGGTCTAACTGAAATTAGAATCTAACCTAGTAAAAATAAAGGGTGATTTCCCATTCCCTTTTTTAGAAGGGTCCTTTTGCCACATAAATGTGTCTGTAAAAAGTTCCTGTAACTGGGGAGTTCATTTGTACAAACATTTCACTATTTTGATAAGAAGTACAATATGTACTCTGAGGAGAAACAAAACAAACTGGCAGTTCATTCCACTGTGGGAGTAAAATATTTTTCCTGATCATAGCTTTTCCCATGAACTAAGTAAATTAGGGAAATAAAGACCATTTGCTAAAATTAGATTTTACTCCATTTAACAGGTGTTTTGGTCTATTTTACCCGAAGGGTAGATCACAATGCAGTCCAAAAAGTTAATTGTTCAATAATTGTACAATCTGCACATTAATTTCCAACAGTTTAGTCTATATTATAGCTCTATTAAACTGTTGTCATTTATCTTTGGATGTGTTTTATTTACCTGTGCCCAAGGGTTACTATAACAATAGCTTCTTTATATTCTGAAAATGTTTGTAATCATCATAGCTGATGCAGTTTGTAGCATTTGATATATGATTTAAGAAACACAACTGGACTCAGTGGGCTATTGTAACAAAATTAGACCTCTTGGGATATCTTTGAAAGAGGAAAATACAAATTCCCTGCTTATCTTACAAACTTGCTTACAAGACTGAGACTTGCTAATAAAATAACCCTGTCATCAGGATGTGATGTATGGTTTTAACACTAGAGGGGACACTGCCAAAACTGCTAGGTTACATCTATACACCACTTCTGGTAAAGATGCTCTAAGCAAACAGGAGAGAGCTCATTCATCACCTTAATTACTCCACATCCCATGAAAGATTGTAGCTATGTCGGTGAGAGAAGCTCTGCCACTGACATAGCACTGTCTGTACCTGTGCTTAGGTTGGTATAACTTATGTCACTCAGGGGTGTGAATTATTCATAAGCCTGAGCAATGTAAGTTATACTCAAATAAGTTCTAGAGTATACAAGGTCTTAGGTGTGGACATCTATGCAGGAAAGACAGACAGACACACGCTCTTTAAAAGTTCATAATATTCAAAGTGTGCATGTAGTGCACTTCCTAAAAAGTATTTCAGTAAAATAAAGCATAGACATACAGTAGAACAGCAAGGACCTAATTTTCAAACTGCTTCTGCTCTATGAGCATACAATGTGTGTGAACCTCATTTTATGTGTTAAAACTACACTACTGTGCACAAATATGCATTTTCCATCAACATATTAGATTATATGCCCAGTAACATGCCTCATATTTGCAAGTGGGTGTACATAAAATGTATGTGCTTAGGAGATGAATGACCTTTGAAAATGTGGACCTAATTTTCTGACCATTGAGCAAAAAAATTGATGTTTATAAGACCCATATCAGCTCCAGTTGTTCCTGTTTTCATACTCAATATTGGTCTGTTTCTTTTCAGGAAGCAGAAGTTTCAGAGCCCTTACTTCCCTTCCTTCATCTTGGAGAAAACCCAACTAAAGAGTCAGGGAAAGATACTCTGGCCTAGTGAAATAACCATACTCAAAAATAAAACAGTATATTTTCTATTTTTCCAGAAAAGGCACATTGGAGACCTATCTATAGCCCATTAGTTTTCTCTCTAATTATTAAGTTACCTGACCATCCTATAAATAGCCGCAATATGAAATTTATGATTTTTCTTTCCTAAACTAAGTGATACAAGTAAACCTCTCCACTTAAAGATATTCACTTCTAGCAAGGGAAATAATTCATAATCTTCTTCTCCCAAATCTATACATTGTGCTGCTAATTTCCTGTCAACCACATTCTTGTCTTCTCCTCTGTCTCTCTCAGCATATCTGTTACACAAATCTTCAGTTTGAATTGGCTCCTTGCCTAAATGAATATCTCCCCAAAGGTGAGGTCTCCAACCATTTTAGAGGGAACATACAAATGTTTAAAGGAATTATAGAGATGACACTCTTGTCCCTAGAAGCACTTCTATTTTTAAGTATTTCAGAGGTCTTAGGCAGCTCAGCATTTACACTCGAATGAACACAGGAGCAAAAGTTGACAAAAAGCTAGGAAGTGACATGACGAAAAGCGGTGAGAATTCTAGTATGTATAAAACATACATTTGGATCCTTTAAAAGGTTAGGAAATGACTCTTGTTCATTTCCTCTCATGCAAATGTCATAGAATATGGAAAAAATGGTTTTCCCCAAGAACTCACAACTGATTCTAGTTCCTTTAGTGTTACCAATGTACAATATATACATGTTATACTCTAAATACCACCTTAGGAATGCTAAGGTGTATAATTCATACTTAATCTACTGTGTTGTCTGCAATAACACAACAAGCTTTTGTTTTAAAAAAAAATTCAATTATTTTTCCAGTAAGTGTCAGGAAAATAGGTTTTATGACCTATTCCTGATTTTAATTTTAACAGCTAGCTATGCAAATCCGCTGCCTCGCCTGACCAGGCTTACATTATAAATAAATGCTATCCTGAAGAATTTTTCTTCAAGAATTTCTAAACTTTTAATTGATAAACAGAGTTTTGCAGTTTTAAAATAACTTCCAACCTAAATAATAGGGTTACACCCTTGGGACAGTACAGCCTTGCCTTTTGATATTTACTTTTCATGGTTCCTTAATGCCAGCATGCTATGAAAAAAAGATGAGTTTAAAGCATAAAACGGCTTTCGAACTCTGGTGGACATCAGTGAAGCTTTTTGATTGCCAGTGACCGATGCCCAGCCTTTGCCAATAATATCTAATAAATGCAGGGGTATGGCCTTTTATTCTTATTTTTAATATATTTTCCATTTAGACAGGACACTCCATCCACTATATATTGCACTTTTCAGGTGATTGAAGTCCCAGTCCCTTTGGCCTCAAGCCTCAGAATGCAAACACAAGTTCCAATAATCTCCGCAAATGCACCATCCATCATTATTATTGTCTTCCATTGTTACGACACTTGGTCGCTTTAGTATGTACTTATATTTTGAAATAATGAAAAATCATGTTTCCTGTCCTTTGTAGAGCAGGTGGGCACTTGCATTGTTTTCTCATGTTGATAAGCTGCTCTCAACTGTAATTATTGAAGTCCTTAGCTAATGCCAAATTGCACCCAAAGAAGTGCATTATCACTAAGAGCTTTTGTTCCTGCCAGGAATACAGTGAGCAATAGAACTTACTTGTGTTATTCATTCTCTATGCGTCCTGAGTTTAGTGACTACAAGTGCTTTAGGAGGTAAAATATTGTACTGGCTGCTAATTATATGTGTGTGTGTGTGTGTGTGTGTGTGTCTGTCTGTCTGTCTGTATTCATTTTCTCAGTCATTTATTTTGAGCCTTTTAAATGGTGCCAATTTACAAAAAGAATATAGGTTCTAAATATAATAAATCAATAGTACTGTTGCATAGGATTTCTCCAATAGAAAATATGTACATATATTTACAGAATTATATATCCGTAAAGTAATATACATTTTCAGTAGAAAACAAAAAAATACTGTAGCTCACATATCATTGCAATGGATTAAAGTATGACTTGTGCAAGCATGTATACAGTAACCATACTGTATCTTGTCTCTACACTTCATATTCCTTAGATCATGCTGGATAAAGCTGGTTGGAAAACTCAAGTTGTAGTTTTATTTTTCTGTGTTCACCAGCTCTAATATTGAAGTAACAGTCATAACTTAAAAAGGAAACAATTGTAAGCTATTTGCTTTCCAAGTTATTTGCTAAATACTTTTTGGGAAAAGACTCACTTATTGCTGCTCATGTTGGAGTAAATCCATTTCACCTGCCCGAAGCCAAAGAAATGGTATTTGTGGGAGTGTATTTCTAGAGTTGTTTGAAATCTTACTAAAGTCTAGCTAGGAAATGAGGCTGTGTCATAGTCCCCTCCCAGCTGCTGCTTCTTTCTGTTGTTGGAATAGAGCAGCAGTACCCCCATCTGTTTTATATAGAGTGTTAGGTGATTATGCATATCTAATAACCCTATCTTGTGTCTCCCTTCCTATGTGCTGCCTGTCCCTGGTTTGCCCTAATATACCTACCACACCACTTTATATGGGACAATCAAGGACTTTTCACAAAAAACAGTGGGTGCAGAGATCCCCCTGAACAATCACCCCGTAGGTACCAGCCCTGCCTGTGAGACTCCCTGTGGTACAGAGACTCTTGAACCATCCTTCACTTACTTCGAATCTGACAGTCAATAGGTAAGTTACATAACACTATAACAACAAGGGCCACTCTGTGTAACCCATAGGAAACTATTGCTTTACCCTGAAGACTTTTGTCTATCACATTTCATATTAAAGTTCAGTGGAATAAAGGGCTAATATATGATTGATAGATCTGATAAGCATGCTGCACAAATAGATAGCTTGTGTGATAGATAATTATAAGCAAACCATTAGAAGGCATTCCGGGTGATTATAGGTCACACTTATAAGCAACCTGTTGGACTCTAACAGCCTCTAAAAATTTATTAACTGTTTATTAAAACATCTATTAATTTATTAACTCTTTGAAAACTCTTTATAAATTTCATTTTAATATAAAGTGGGACCAAATGTAGTTGTATTTGGACCCAACAGAGAAGAAAACTAGACACAGAGGGAGCTGATAGAAACACAGCTGTATTGGTAGCTTTCTTTGTTTCTGTAGCAAAACTGAAAACAACAGAAAAGTGAGGCTTTGCACTGGGGGCAGGGTATGGGTGGGGTTGAGAAGAGTTTGGGCATGGCGAGCACGATGGCCCATCAGCATTGCTCTTTTGAGTCCCTTTACAGGGTTGAATAGTGTAAAAATAAGCTGAAAGTAGCAACACTCATCACCGCATTTGAGCAGCAACTAATGATGGAATTCCGTGTTTCAGTCAAAAAATTGAAATTAACAAGTCAAATTAACCATCAGGAAGGTAACATTTCTACTGAACAGATTGGTATGTATCTCACACATTCTGAAGATAATGAGACTTTCTCATTCTATTCGCATATAGTTCTTCTCAGGCATGGTGAGTGTTCTTGAAGCAATGGCAATTGGTTTCTTCATGCCATTAGGAAAATTTGCGAAAGAAGTGCACCCACTATATATTGTGAAGCATCACAAGTCCATTTTAGTGAAGCATCAAAATGTAAAAGAGCTGTTGCTCATGTCAGCAGTTTCTTTGCTTCTTTAAATGCCTATTCAAGCTCTTTACTGCATTTCCATTTTTTTCTTTGCTTGTAACGGTTCATGTAAAGCTGCCAATATCATCACCAGATCAGACAGAAATTTGCCATAATAGTTAAGCAGCCCTTGAATGAACATAACTGCGAAGTGTTCTTTGGTGGGGGTGCTTGAAGAACTGTCTTCTTTCTCTGGCAATTTCCTTAAGTTCCTGGCATTAATTACATGTCCAATGTATTCAGCTATGAAAGTCTGAAATCTTGCATTTGTGTCAATATATTCTCAGTTCATGGTCTCCCAAACACTGCAAAACAGCACCCTAATTTTGAAGATGATCCTCTTGATCCTTTCCTGTAACAATGATGTCATTCAAATAATACTAAATTCTTTTCAGTCCCTTCAGAATTTCACCCATGGCTTTCTCGAACATGGCACATGCTCATGTGATACCAAAAGGAAACCTGTTGAAACAAAATGAGCATTTTTTGTACATTGACTATGAACTATTTGTGAGATGCCAGATCAATTTCCATTTGTTGGTATGTGCTAAGCAAATCCAATTTACTGAAACACTGTTCTCAACTGAGAGTATCAAACAAATATTCAATACAAGGCAGTGAATACTGGTTTGCACATAAAACTGGATTAAATGTTATTTCAAAATCTCCACAGATTTCAACTTGCACTATCCTTCTTGATCACTGGTATGATGAGTGTAGCCAATCACTATGTGAAACCTGTGACAAGAACTCCAATCTTCACTAGCTTTTTCCAAATAATCTTCCACTAGAGGCTTCAGAGCATAAGGCACACTCTGGGCTTGCAATATTTTGGCTTGCTGTCAGACTTAACAGTAAGCTTCACTGACACATTACTCATCTGTTCAAGCTGTTTTTCAAAAGCTTTGGAGTGTCTGCCCAGTATTTCCTGATAATGTTGAGGTATTGCCATGATTGCCTGGATTTTGATCCAATTCACCTTGAGCTTCTCAAGCCAAGATCTGCCAAATAATGATGGATACATTCCTTCAATCACATACAGAGCAAAACAACAGATTGTCCATCAAATTGAACTTTCATTTAGAGTGTCGCTTTTGAGAATACATTTTCTTGGCATAAGTGTTCAAAATTGTGAAGATTTCTTCCAGAAAAACTTGTGACAAAGTCTGGTGATAGATAGGAGCAGAATCAGTGAAACAACACCTCCAATATCAAACTCAAGGGTGTGACCCAGATGCCATCTCTGACTACATGTTCTGATAACATGTGTAGTGCTAAATCTTGATCAGGTCATGAGAACGCTTGTCTTTTTCCACATTATGAATTTCCAACTTCTGTCCTTTCTTAGGTTTAGTCTTCATAGGTGGATGTACAGTTACTCTGTGTTGCTGGTTGTTAAATGATGAACAAGTCATCACAATGTGTCCTTTCTTTTGGTACTTCCTGCAAGTGACCTGGCATGCCCATCAATCCTTCTCAGTCTATGTAGTTTGTTTGCAATATACATATGGATATTTCTTATGTTATCATGGTCTTCTGTCTCTCCAATTCACGAGATGAACTTCTCAACTCAACTCAATCCAGAGAATCCTTGTTTGTGGTATCTATGGCCATTATTACTTCAACAGCCTTCTTGAATGTAAGTGTTTGTGTAGTAAGTAGCTCCTACCTGATCTGGTCATTACATAAACCAGACACTAATTTGTCATGTAGGGAATCACTTAATGTCTGTCCAAACTGACAGTTCTGTGACAACTAACTTAGAGCAGCAATGAACTGTGCTACTGACTCTCCACTATTTAATTCTGCTATCATCAGTGGGATAGGAGAAAATTGTTCCTGCTTTTCGATAGAAATTGCAGCCATATGACACTTCCAAGCACAGTAGGAGACAATAGCTCACACAGCAGTCCCTATGCCTTTGGACCCATCACAGTCAGCAAGATTTGGAACTCACTGTCCATCTGTAATGGTGTCGCTTGTTATAAATTGCTGCAAACATTTGAGGTGATGTTTCACAGTTTTCATCAAACTCACCAACACTGCTGACAAAAATTGCCATTTCTCTGCTGTCTTGTTAGACTTCACACCTCCTCAATATCTGCTCTAATGCAAGGTAACTCTTTATTGTTACTATTTGTGCTCGACCTGCCTCTTGTGGTGGCATGTATACACCAAAAAATGCACAATTCTTCCTTTACCTGCATGTGGACTGCTTGTGCTAGCTATAGACACCCAGTAGAGGCTAAGCTGTTTCTCCTACTGCTTGCACATGATCAGTCAATATGACTGTTTTCTTTCCCCTCACTGCTTTGTTTGCAGGAGCTCTGGGTAGCAGCCAGATGAACTGTTCCCTCTTTTTATAGTATTTGCTTAAGTTTTCTTCTTCTTGCTCAGGCAATGGGAGCACTGGACACGTGAGATAGAAATCCTCTGTTGCCAAATGTTATATTTGGACCCATTAGAGAAGGAGATAGAGACAGACACAGAGGAAGCTGATAGGAAAACAGCCATCTGCTGTTCTTGCTTAATTGTTCTTACAAGGAAAAAATAAAAACACAAAAGTGAAGCTTTGCACTGTGAAGGCGGTAGTGATAAAATATTTAAAGGGACAGAATATCAGAATTCTCATTATCTTTTAGTTTATTTTTGGTACTGTATCTGATGCTTAAGGAGCCATCTGACATGTATAATTGAGTTATGTCATGTGATTTACCTACCAGTTACTTTCTGCATGAAAGGTCTTGTAATAACATAGAATCCAACTAGATGTTATCACAATATAAGAACTGTGGCCCCTTTTTCTGTTGCAAATTTTCTACAAACGGATTAACATGTTTTTTATGAAATTATCATTCATCTAGTAGATTTTACAAACCTCTTTGGGCCTATTAATCAATACGTGTTCATAGCAAGTACTCATTCAAGTATTCAGTATTTGGAATTTGCTTCTGAGATCTGTGACTGATTCCCTATGTCATGTTGTATGGTTTCTCTTCCATGCTTGGATGACCGAAGAGAAGAAATCATTGGTACACTGAATGTCACGGGCAGTGTGTGATGCTAATTAGGATCAAGATAGATAAAGCACAAGAAAAGCAAATTCAGAATGTTTTAGAGCATGTGAATTTTACCTGCTTTTTAAATTAGAATATAAATAATCTATTAATCAGAATCAGTGCCAACCACGACCTTCATCTCACAGAGTTCTGAAGGCTCCCTGTGATTCACTGCATTTCTCTGCTGTTAGTTGCCATGTAATCTTGATCCCAACCTCCTGACCATGTCCGTGCTAGCATGAGCTACCCAAGTGTCTTTTTAGTCTCTTCCTCTACAGTTCAATGGAGCATGGGGACACAGTTGTCCTCTGTTAAACTGGCATTTATCATCCTCAAGCATGCCAGAAACTATACAGAAAGTCTGAATGGTCACTCTCTATCATTTGGGAGTAACTGGTCACATAATTATTTTAGTTATCCTAGTTGCTTTCTAAAGGCAAGGTATAACAAATACTGGATTATAAGTATGCAGTGATACTGCTTCACTATACTTAGGGACCAGCGGACTCTGTCTCTTCATGCTGGCCAGTAGCAGTGATATGTACTCCTCAGTGTTTAGGTTTAGCTCTTTTTTGAGGAATATCATTCTCATTGACACACATTTGTCTACATACTGTATGTATGTGGACTCTAGATTATAAATTACTTCCTGATTGAGAGAGAGAGATCAATTAGATGTATTAGTTGTCCAGCAGACATTCTCATATATCCAATTTTCCCTGGTCACATTCCCACCAAGTAATTACTATGCCTGTTGCTCTATTTCCTATATGTTGCTTCAGTTGCTAACTGGTCTTTTTGGGACTGATGACTTTGCTTCCAGTCTGGACCTTGATGGTCACAGGACAAAAAAGATGGCCCAATATCTTTCCCAAAGGTGGTTCCAAATATAAATAAATTGTGTGGTATCGGGAAAGAGCTAAAAGATGGTATCTGAAAGTAGGCAAACAAAATGGAAGCATAGAAGTATTTTCAGAGCCCACTTAGAGCTCTTTCTGTATTTGAATGTAAAACGGGTTAGGCGATTGTTGTATCAACTAGGCAAGGTACTAACAAACTTCAACAGGACTTTAAAAATAAAGTGGAAACCTCTTTACCAAGCTGCTGCTGCACCCTCTGTAACTCTCACTCTGCCTTCTCAACTCCTCCCCCCTCCTTCCTGTTTCCTCTCCTTTCAGATTCCCAACAGCCAGTGCTCCCAGTTATAATAATTACAAGAAACATCTAAACACCACACTCCCTTCTCTCTTAAGAAACTCTCCCAATTAAAATAAACGTTGTTCTAACCACAGGAACAAATAGGAAACAAGACACTATACTATTGGCAGAAATATTACACTGAAAACACTGTAGATAATACATAAAAGAGTCTGTAGTCCAGACAGGTGGTTGTCTGGATCTGACAGGCTGTCTCTCAAGCTCTGGTTCCAATGCAATGTCTTGTTGTGTTGATACTATGGTGAAGTGATCCAATGCAGACTGGGTGTTGGCATAATCTCCTCTTGGTGCAAGATAAGAAGGTAGGTGCAAGATAAGAAGCATTCCATACCTGTCCATCAGAAAGTAGATAGGTGTAAGGTTCCTTTTTCTCTATGATTTTAAGAAGAGCTGTGAATTTATGGTCCCCTTTGCGTAAAATTCCAGGTTTTCTTATTCTGACGAAAGAACCACACTCAAACTTTGGTTCCTTAGCACCCTGCCGCTTGTCTGTGAAAGCCTTATACTTTGCTTAGTTCTGTTCAACTGTTTTTCTCACATCATCCTCGGGTGGGGCCTCAGGTCGTGCCTTTAACAATCCAGCAATGCTCAGTTTAGTATTCATCTGTTTCCCATGCAGGAAACAGGGGGGGAGGGATAGCTCAGGGGTTTGAGCATTGGCCTACTAAACCCAGGGTTGTGAGTTCAATCCCTGAGGGGGCCATTAAGGGAACGGGGGTAAAAATCTGGGGATTGGTCCTGCTTGGAGCAGGGGGTTGGACTAGATGACCTCCTGAGGTCCCTTCCAACCCTAATAGTCTATGATTCTAAGTGATCTTTGCATTGTGGCATGTCGTGTAGGTATGCTTGCAAGAAATCAGTAGTGAAGGGTATCCACACATGCCCTTCCAGTTTAGCAATTTGGAAACTCTGTTTCAAACTTCTGTTAAACTGTTCGATTTCCCCATTGGCTTGAGGGTAAAATAGGGATGACCTTCTGTGTAAAATGTTCCTTTCTGATAGAAAAATTTCAAATGCCAGGGAAGTAAATTGACTACCATTATCTGAAACCAGTTCTTTGGGGTTACCTTCCCTGCTAAAACTGAAGAGAGGAACTTAATTACTATAGCAGAAGAGATCTGCAATGTAAAGGCTACCTCAAGCCATTTACTGAAAAAGTCTATTAAAGTGATGGCATAACGACAGTCAATTTGAGCAGTATTAAAGGGTCCTTGTCATAAACAGATAGCTAAGGGTTAATGTTCTTTTACCTGTAAAGGGTTAACAAAGGGACCCAAACACCTGACCAGAGGACCAATCAGAAAACAAGATTTTTCAAATGTCAAGGGAGGGAAGTTGCTGGGTGGGTGTTCTTTGTCTTGGTTCGGTGATCCTCTTGGCTCTGAGAGTGATCTCTCTATCTCCAGGCTTTCTAATCTTCTGTTTCCAAGTTGTAAGTACAAGGATAGTAAGACAATAGGTTTATATTGTTTTTTTTTTTGTATTTACATGTGGGTAGTTGCTGGAATGTTTTAAATTGTATTCTTTTTGGATAAGGCTGTTTATTCATTTTTTCTTTTAAGCAATTGACCCTGTATATTGTCACCTTGATACAGAGACCATTTTTATGTCTTTTTCTTTCTTTTTAAGACCTGTTTGAGTTTTTTCACTGGTTAAGACTAAGGAACAAAGGGAGGGGGAAAATCTCTTTGTGTTAGATTTACTAAGCCTGACTTTGCATACTCTCTGGGTGAGGGGAGAGAGAGATTTGATCCCTCGGTACTTGTGTTTCAAGGACTTGAAGCAGGGAATATCCTAGAGTACCCAGGGTGGGGAAATCTGGGAGGAGGTAAAGAGAGGGAAGGGAAGTGGGTTATTTCCCTTTGTAGTGAGACTCAGGGCATCTGAGTCTTGGGGTCCCCCAGGGAAGGTTTTGGGGAGACCAGAGTGAGCCAGACACTGGAATTTTCTGGCTGGTGGCAGCGATATCAGATCCAAGCTGGTAATTAAGTTTGGAGGTTTCATGCTAGCTTCTCATGTTCTGAACTCTAAGGTTCAGATCTGAGTAGGAAAGTTATGACAGTCCTACAATGCCAATCACCACTATTTCCCATGCAGATTCAGGAAGAGGAACAGGCTGTAATGGAGGGGTACATGTCACTGCTGTCTTATCATGCATTTGGCAAGTGACACAGGATTTTATGAGTGCTTCAGTTTGAGAGTCCATCCCTGGCCACCAATACAGATCTCGTACTCATTGTTTGGTTCTGACAATTCCTTGATAAGTATCGTGTGCCAGGTGTATGAGTTTTGACTGTAATGCTTCTGGCACAAGTAGCCAATGTGTACCTCATAGCAAACAGCAACTGAGCAAAGAAAGTTCATCCCAAACTCTAAAATAAGGCAGCAAAACTGGGTCAAGGTTTTTAGGGTTACTGGGCCATCTCTTTGTCAGAAATTCCCATAGTTTTTGTTGAACTGGACACGTTGAACAAGCAGCTTGAAATTGTTCTCTTGTAACTGCAGTAAGAGTGCTTGTAATAAGCGCATTGTAATAAGCGCAACTACTCCATCTTCATCCTCCGGTGGACCTGCTGGTGAGAAGGCAAAGGCAGGCGAGAAAGGCAATCAGCTACCACATTTTTGTTTCCAGGCTTATATTCCAGTTTATAATTGAAAGAGAGTAGTCTTGCAGACCATCTGGCAATACAATATTCTGCTCTTCCCAGTCCTTTTGTGGTGAGCAATGTTGTCAAAGGGCTGTGGTCTGTGTGCAACTTGAACATGCAGTTCCACAGGTAAGTTCTCCATTTTTCAGTAGCCCAAACACAAGCACGTGCTTCTTTTTTGACTGTAGAATATTTTCTCTCAGCACTACTTAGTGTCCTTGAAGCAAATGCAACAGTCCTCTCTGTGTTGTCCTCATGAAGTTGTGTGAGGACAGCCCCAAGTCCATAATCAGAAGCATCAGTATTTACAATTGTGGTCAATGCAGGACTAAGTAGTGCAAGTACTGGATTATGTAGAATCAAGTCTTTCACCGTTTCAAAACTAGCTCATGCATCAGTTGTCCACACTAAGGTTGAACTTCTCCATAGCAATTCTCATAACGCTTCAATGACAGAAGCATAATTGAAAATGAATTTTGCATACTAGGAGGTAAGACCCAAGAAGGAATGTAAGGTTGGCAAATCTGTTGGAGGAGGAGCATTTGAAATTGCCAGGATATGATCTGGATCAGGCTGTAAAATTGTATGCCCCAGAAAGGAGAGTTCAGTTTGTCTAAATTTGCATTTGGACCTATTGAGCTTGAGGAATGCTTTGCTGATGCAGTTTAGTACAGACTGCAGGTTATTGTCGTGCTCCTCAGTAGTATTTTCAAACACGATAATATCATCCAAATAGCACTGAATTCCATGTTGATTCTTCAGAATCAATGACATCATTTTTGGAAGGCACTTGAGGCTGATGTGAGACTATATGGAACACATTTAAAATGAAATAGTCCCTCATGTGTAATAAATGTCGTGAGGTCTCTGCTATCTTCATGCAACATAATTCTCTGCAAATCAAGGGTAGAAAACATCTTTGCTTCATGGAGTTCTGCAAATACTACTTCTGTATGAGGAAAAGGATGGCTGTCAATCACAATAGCTTTATTTGGTTCCCTTAAGTCCACACAAAGGCGAATGACTCTACCCTTCTTCTGCATCACTACTATGGGTGAAACCCATTCTGAGGAGTTAATCTCTTCAGTAATGTCCATTTAAACATGTTTTCCAAGTTCCTCTGAAACAGCTTCCACGACTGAAAATGGTAAGTGCCGTAATTTCAGTCATACAGGCATCATGTTATTCCACATTTTACCTTTATGCAGAAACCCATAAGCACAGTCAAGTTTCTCCTCAACCTGGTGTTGGGTCCCAGCTGAAACTGGTGTGTGTACACAAGAGTGCTTTGCTGAGGAAGATCAATTCGTCCATTAACTATCTTGAGAGTTAAAGCAGCCAATAAATCTCTGCCAAGGATAAGAGTGCCTTTGTGGACAATGTAGAACTCTGCAGATACACAGCAATCACCAAAAGTAACTATTGCTGGCAGGCAGCCGTGTACTGTAATATGTTTTTTCAAATAGCACACCAACTGAAGTTTGGGTTCAGTAAGAGGCACATTTTTAAAGTAATGCAAATAGATAGAATCAGATAGTATAGATACTGCTGAGCCAGTGTCCAACATTAGCTGAATAAAGTGTGATTTGCCTGAGGGTATGACAGAAATGTTCACAGTGCACTTTATCTGTTCTGGAATATGTGCAGTAGTGGTTTTGTCCATGCTCAGCACAATAACTTCTGGTATTGTAATTGCATGCACCCGTTGATTGAACTGGCTACTGCGACATACTTTAGCAAAATGCCCAATCTTTTTGCAATGATTGCACTGAGCTACTTTTGTTGGACATCCTGTGTAGCTTGCAAGGTATTGTGGGGATCCACAGCAAAAGCATGCTTTTACTGTATTTTGAATTTTCTGATTCAGTGGCTTTTCATTAGTTTTCCTCCTGCAATTGTTTGTCTTCAGCAATAGTGAACTTTTCTGCAAAGGAGTCACAGCCTGGACTGTGCCTCCTGTATCCTGCTCATTATTTTGTCTTCAGCTGTAGCTGATTCAATCTGAGTAGCAATGGTTATTGCTTTTCCTAGTGTAAGTTGTGGTTCTAGAAGCGTTCTCTTACATGAAGCATGGTTGTTTTCTCAATGAGCTGGTCTCTTATCATCTCATCTGCCATATTCCCAAAGTCATAAGTTACAGTCAGACTACTTAGGGAAGCAATATACTGCATTATGGTCTCCCCTGGTTTCTGCTCACGCTGGCAAAATCTGTAATGATTAGCTTCTACATTCACTTTTGGCACACAAAAAGTTCTTTAATGCAGTGAGTGCAGTCTCATATTTATCATCTGCAAGGGGAAAAATGCAAAATATATGCTGCCCTTCTGCTCCAAGGCAGTGGATTACCAGAGCACGCTTTCTTACTTCAGTAATTTCTGTAGCACTGATTTCAAGCAGGAAAGGCTCAAACACAGGGATCCAGGCAGTAAAAGTAATTGGAGGCTCACCTGGGCTTTGCAGAAAGGGTGCAGGTGGATTCAGAGGCAGAAGATCCATCCTTGTCGCCAAAGTGTTGTATCAACCAGGCAAGGTACTAACAGACTTCAACAGGACTTTATTTTTACAGTGCTAACCTCTTTACCAAGTTGCTGCTGAACCCTCTGTAACTGTCACTCTGCCTCCTCAACTCTTCCCCCGTCCTTCCAGTTTCCTGTCCCCTCAGACTCCCAACAGTCAGTACTCCCAGTTCTAATAATTACAAGCAACATCTAAACACCACAGTGATGCCTGGCAACTCAACTATGAAAACTTCTCTCAAGAGCATATATTAGATTCCCAGAGCACTTTGAAACTCTTATAATTGTTTTTCAATAAAAAATGTTCTACAGTTTTTATTAAATGTAAATATAATCTGTTTGAATATTGCATTTTGATTTTTGATCTAAGCAGACACTGTCCTATGTGAATAACAAGAAAGGGATACTCGTAAGGCTCAATTATCTGTTGCATTACATCTTGTGTAGTCATGCTTACCTGTGCAAGTGAGTGTAAAATATTCCCAATTCTGATTTGATAGTGTTTTACACCTAGTTTGCACAGGTGTGCATGACTACACAAGATGCAAGGCAGTGAACAATCAGGCTTAGATACATTAATTGCATTTGTTGGACCAGCTTCTGTTGGTCAAAGAGATAAGCTTTCACGCGTACACAAGCATCAACTTCCTGGACAGTCATGATCAGCATCAAAAACACAGACAACTATATACAAGAAACCCCCAAATCACCATAATTACCTTCATAGACCCAGTAACTACCCCAAATACACCATAAATCTTTTCTCTGCAGTCAGGTACTCAGATAGCACAGGATATGCTCAGAGGAGAAAGTCTAGAATATATACCTCAACGCACACAAAAAATACCTTTACCAAACAAGGACACTCCATCAGAGAAGTAGATCACATCATGGAATGGGCCACTCAAATACTCCCCGAGAAACGGATTCAATACAGAAATAAAATCACCTTTGATCGCATGACCTTAGTTGTCACCTACCATCCCACACTGCAATCATACAGGATATCATCAAACAATTAAAACCCATAATCGATGGGGACCTCATCCTGAAATAAATCTTTCCTAAACCCTCTCTTCTGGCCTTTAAATGACTTCTAACTTCTCTAAGCTCATCATCAGAAGCAAGCTCCTACATATCAGGACTCATCAACTGAAAGCAGCACAGATGCAAAACCTGAAGACGTATATCCACTGCTACAATGATTGTCATCCACTCCACCCCACCCCACCCAACAACATACCTTTCAAGATTCATGGATCTATACATGCTTATGACCCCCTGTGATATACCTCACCCAGGGCATTAAATGTCCCAATAGCAACTCTGTGGGTGAAACTAGACAATCACTGCACTCTTCAATGAACTCTCACAAGAAATCATAAAAGACAAAAATCCTACATCATCTGTTGGCAAACACTTTTCACAAAGTGATTACTATCTGACTTATCAGTCTTCACCCTCAAAGAAAACCTGCACCATACTTTCAAAAGACGAGCCTGGGAGCTTAAATTCATAACTTTTCTAGACACTAAACATCATTTACTGATTTATGGCTTATTACAACCCATCAACAGCCCTTCCCCCAGTTACTCTGCCTCCCGCCCACCTCTTTTCCTTCCTATGACTGGAGGCATGTTAACGGGGCACTTCATCTTGCACGGTCCCTTGAAATATATGTTCACTACTTATACTAAACAATCTGTTCCACCTTGTATTTAGCAATGACACTCTAAATTAATTTCCCAGACCTGAAGAAGAGATCCATGTTAACTTGAAAGTTTGTGTCTCTTGCCAACAGAAGCTGGTCCAATAAAAGACATTACCTCACCCACCATGTCTCTCTAATATCCAGGACCAACATAGCTGGAACAACAATACTGCATACATTAAGTGCATTTATAACTCAAGAGAGCAACTTGAGTGAATTGTTCATGGCAGGAACAATTTGTAAGTAAGCCTGATTATGAGAGGTCATCACCCAGAGAGTTAATGGGGAGAGAGTGGGAAGAAGAGAGAAAGACAGTTAATATGGTTAGAAAATTCCAAGGTCAGGCAATAATGTGCTCCATAAGCCTTCAAACCCATAAAGCTTCATAATACAACATATCAGCTTTTGCAGGGCTTGGGAGGTAGTGTTTATAATTGAAAACTTTTCCTAATCTACTACCAACACACTGGTGGCAGTTTGTAATCTACTTCTCTATGCCAGACACCGAATGCTAGATAGCATCTGATTACCTAGCTATTTAGATAATAGAATAGTTGAAATTTAATGGTGCTGTCAGCATACTACACCTAAAATTTCTTTCCTGCTGAAAGAAAATAACTCTATGGCTACAGTCATTGAACACATAGAACCATGTTAAATGTAACCAGGTTCTGACATGTACATCTGACATGGTAAACATTTACACAGTTCAGTGCACCAATATAACAATATTTTCCCAGCACAATCATGTTCGAAGTCTAATCACACCAGTTTCACTTTGCTAATAGTTTGTAATGATATTGTTTATATCAATGTGTCCTCTGAGAATCTGACTGCTATATGTTTTTGGCAAGGACCGTCTTTTCCATTCATATGTGTGTACAGAGTAGAATGGTAGGGTCCTGACTAAAGCATGTTGTTGTTATAGCAAACCTGAAACTTGTAAATTCAATTAATACACTTGATACTTAGTTATCTATTATTGGAATACTATTGTATTTGGGGTGGGGCACTGTTTTTTTTTTCAAACAACAATGTTTCTATATCCAATGTCCAGATACCTGATGCTGAGATGGTTAATCAAATGAGTCATATAGGACTATGCACTTCGCAAGTGGGACCAAGTGAGCATACAC
Source organism: Gopherus flavomarginatus (assembly GCF_025201925.1). Classification (NCBI taxonomy): domain Eukaryota; kingdom Metazoa; phylum Chordata; order Testudines; family Testudinidae; genus Gopherus; species Gopherus flavomarginatus. The sequence goes on from NC_066619.1 coordinate 219,188,235, forward strand.
ATGCAGCTACTAAATCATCTGTGACAGTGACAGTAGTTAATTATGATGGGAGACAGCAAATTGGAGGCCAGTCGACTCCATGAACTGTCAGTGTGTATAGAATGGAACATGCTTTACATTTCTACAGCAAGTCGAAAATTTATGTCCCCCACAATTCAAGCTCCTAATCATCATGCAGGCAGGCAAAAAGATTTGTTTGTGGTTCTCATTGTTGCCTTTGCTTTTCTTCTTCCTTCTTGATTGTTCCTTTACTAATCCTCCTGTGTCTTGACATTTGTCTCTTCCCTAGCTATGTTAGCTTACTAATGTACTGCTGCTTTGAACCGAAGGATCCACTTATTTCCTGATGTGATCCTAAAGGCCTCAAGGTCCACATTTTTTAAATTGTCCTCTAAAATTGAGGGTAGAATTTGAGATAGTGTAGAGGACATGGCCTGAAACAAGAAAGAGCGGGACCCAGGTTCAAATTCAAGATAATGCATGGGAAAAAAAAAAAAGGGCTGAACTGTTGAATACAGCTTTCTGCCAGTGTTATTGCACATGGAATTCTTCATGATCTAGCTGCTTTGCATGCAAAATGTCAGGTCTGTGTGTACATATTGCAACTGAATGCACAAATTGATTGGTTGGCTATGCATTTTGAGTGTCACATGTAGCTTGTGTACAGAAATACAAGTTTAGATGCGTGCAAAGATTTTGGATGAAAAATTGTGGGTACAAAATAATATAGACACAAAATTGTACCTGAAATTCTACAGGTCAATATTTTACACCATTGAACATTTTGAAAGTTAATACATTGGAGGCATCTTTAAGGAGTTAGAGCAGGAGTCGGCAACCTTTCAGAAGTGGTGTGCCGAGTCTTCATTTATTCACTCTAATTTAAGGTTTCGCATGCCAGTAATACATTTTAATGTTTTTAGAAAATCTCTTTCTATGTGTCTATAATATATAACTAAACTGTGGTTGTATGTAAAGTAAATAAAGGTTTTAAAATGTTTAAGACACTTAATTTAAAATTAAATTAAAATGCAGAGCCCCCCAAACTAGTGGGCAGGACCCAGGCAGTATGAGTGCCACTGAAAATCAGCTCGTGTGCCGCCTGCGGCACACGTGCCATAGATTGCCTACCCTTGAGTTAGAATATTATTTTGATTTAAGTGTTTCTGATTTTCACATACACCTCTTAAATTTTGGTTATAGCCATTTTAAGGGCCTTCATGATGAAGCTGCATAGATAAAGCTGATTCCAAATAATACAGTCAATTAATTAATTTTGCTTTCTGCTCAATTGGATTGAGATTGCCTCTCTTGTATTGGTTATCTGAGTTGATATAAAATTCTGTCAAATCTATCTTGGTACTTACATAGTTGGTGCACAGTATCTATCTTGGTACGTAGATAGTTTTCATCACTACAGTACTCTAGTGTCAAAGAGGTATTCTTTCTTTTTCCTGTTAGGATGAGTGAACAAGCATTTATTTCTCACTCAAATATCTGCACATCTGAACATAAAATTCATTTCCTGTGAATTTTTATTTACCTGGCTTTGAAATACAGTTTCTACAAAGATAATTCAAATGTTCACAGAAAAAAGTGCAGATATGGTCAAAGTGAATTCTTTAAAACACTCAGAGCAATATACATTCTGTCAACCTTGAAGCTGCTTGGGAATTAAACTGGATCAACTTTTTAATCTGCTTTCTTCTGTAATTTTAAAAAATTCTGGTGCTGGAATTAAATAACACTTTTAAGGAAAATAATTTCATGGAGTTAGGAAGCATTAATGAACTTTTTTTTTCCGAAAGAATAATGCTGAAATTCTCCAGTGGAATATGATGAATGGATAGTAGTTTTCCTTTCTTCCTGAAAACAGTGAAAGCACTGCAATTTTACCTTTTTCTCTAAAGAGCTCTTGGTAACATGCTGCTTGGCAGAACCTTAGTCAGGATTATTTCCCTCCTCCTCCATCTTTTCACCAAGACACCAAACACTAAAGTTTCACCTTTATGTGGGATTGCTAAGGCCCTAGATAATTACTAGCACTGGGAAAAACCTGCTAGTTTCAGTTCATGTGGGTTTCATGAACTAAAACAAGTGGGACGTGCTTTCAGATCTTCATGTATGCTTCAATAGTCATTTTTGTGTGGAACACAGAACTTGAGAATAAGCCTATATAAATCACTATGTAAATAGAACGAAATCAGCAAATTTTGATTCACCTTCTGACCGTGCTGTGCTCTGCCCTAGAGGTGACTTTCCCCTTACCTTAAAGAGTGCTTTAAATGGCAGACCAATGGCCAGCAGCCTTCTGGGCACCGTTGTCTTCTGGTCTGTTTCCTTCTCTGCTATTTCTCAGAAGACCTTAAAATGCCGGTTTCAGGATAAAAGTGTTTTATCTGGCAACTCACACAGATCAAGATTTATTTGTCTGTGGGAGGGTGGTTCCGTTTTACCTCACCTACTACTGCTGACTAGAGAACATAACTGTAGTTTGATTAGTGTGTGTAATGTGGCCATTTCCAGATACCAGGTAGGAGACTCAACTTTCTGGTTTGGATTCTAGTCATAAAATAGGGCACTTAAGGTGTCAAAGAAGAAGATGAAAGACTAGAATGCAGACACATGAACAAGATGAGATGAACTGGAAAGAGGAAAAGAAAGTAATAATTGACAAACGGACAAAATTTAACAAGTCATCTTGCAGTCTCTCTTTGGTCTCATGTATATATTGAATAAGCAGGGCAGCAAAATAGAGGTTTTAAGAATTCTCCACATAGACAAATTGTCATATTCTTCCCTTACAATCTCTCCCGGAGGATCAGTGGGTAAGTTAACATGACATTCTGTTCAATGGTACGAAGGCAGGTTACATATATAAGTCAACAAATGATACCTATTGTCTACTGCCAGGACGAGGTCATCTGGAGAAGTACCCATGTTATATCTAAAGCCATATTAAAAACTATCATGGAAATATAAATGCCAGATTTCATCACATTTGATAATCTTCCCAAAAGGAATGTTTAGAGGCAGAGTTATAACTGGTGAGATTCTCATCATCAAGAAATGACTTCTTGAGCAAGGGCTTAATGATTGCTCATTTGAGGAAAGCTGCATCCATCTCTCCCATAGCTGAGTGTTAATAAACTAACCATCAACAGGTGTAATACCACCACACGTGCTTTTACAAACAATGTGCATTGTAGTAAACATTTTTAAATGTACAAGATTGCTAGCCAAAATGAGTCTAGATTGCTATATAGTTTAAATACTTATTCCATGGTGTGAATATACATAAATGCACCGCATACATCCTTAAAAATGTGTTCTGGGCATTACTTTATAAACATAATGCATGGTTTTATTTAGTAAGAGAGAATTAGTGTTTTACAGACAAATCTAGAGCCTGCAAAACATGTCATATTTGGCAACCTTAGAAAGAAGCTAATCACAGACAGGCAGTGACTGTGCAAGCTTCCTCATTCTATCTTGCCAATATTCCTCAATTCTGACCTTGAAGAAAAACCTATGTAGCTGTATGAATCTCTACTTTTATATTTTCCTAAAATTTGCTCTGTCTTCCGACCCATATTTTTAAACCCAAGACCTCATAGATCAACATTGTAACTGACCTAAAATATGTGAGAAACAACCCATATTTTCCTGAAAATGTTTCTATGATGCACGTTTTTTTAGGAGGAGATGCTCAACCTAAAGTAAAGCTTATCTCTAATCAGCCACTTAAGAAACTAGCAGAAATCAGCTACCCAGGAAAGGGATGCTGGTGTACTTGAATTAAAAAAAAAATGGAATCCTTAGAGATACTTTGAAGTGTTGATCATTTATATACATACTTATTATATTTGTTTGATTTCTTCTATTTGTACTATTTGTAAAAGTTATATTCACAAATACATAGCTTAGCATTGCTCTGTTCTTTAACAATATGTATTTCAAAATTTCCAGATATTTTATGATCTGTGCATCCTTTTCAGTAAAGACACAGCTATATTGTAAGGTGGCTTTTCATCTGTGAAATGCCTTAGAGGCAGTGACAAGTGTCAGAAATAAAAGAAAAATGATCCCAGACTATTCCATGCCTTTCACTTCATCCACTGACATGTAAATATACATAGCAGCCAATGTCCCCAGAGTGAAAACTGGTAGATTGCAGTGACACAAGGTGGATGGAAGGGATAAAGGGATCCCAACATTTTGATTCTTGCCCTGAATATTAGCATTTTGTTCTCTTCCCTTCCCTCTCTAATAAAGAATTTATACCTTCTTTCCCAAAAAACAAATTTCATTCAAAAAACATCACCTCCAATTTCATTTTTAAACCACCTGGTTTCCTAAAAGAACATTTTATGACTTTTTCTCCCACCTCCAAAAATATCAAGTTTTGAAACACTCCCAACACAGAATCAATCTAATTCTTAATATCTAAACTCTGCTCCAATCTAACTTTAATCAAAAACTCCCTCGTCCCTCCTACATCCCCTGCAGGGGCGGCTCTAGGTATTTTGCTGCCCTAAGCACTGCAGGCAGGCTGCCCTCTGCAGCTTGCCTGCAGGAGGTCCCTGGTCCTTCGGATGCTGCAGCATGCCTGTGGGAGGTCCACCAAAGCTGCTGGACCAGTGGACCCTCCGCAGGCATGCCACCAAAGACAACCTGCCTGCCACCCTCAAGCGACCAGCAGCGCACCCCTTCCCCCCGCTGCTTGCCACCCCAAGCACTCGCTTGGCGTGCTGGTGCCTGGAGCCACCCCTGATCCCCTGCAAAGAGTCTCCCACAAATGTCATTCTAAACAACCCTCACTTTGATAAACCTTGGGAAGGACAGCAAAAGGCAGCTCTTCTTTTGGAATTCTCAGCTATGAAAGGGGAGTGACTGAACAGAGAGGATCCTCCTTTCCCTGTCCTTAAGATGGAAAGTCCTCTGGAAAATTAAGATGTCTTCCCCTTCTATCACAGCGCTGGTTGGGGCACATCAAAGATTCTATCATTTTCCTTATGAATAGGGAACTTTCTATTTCCCTTAACTCTGTCTGTAAACCCACACTCTATTTTTATATCAGAGGGTTAGTTGTGTTAGTCTGGATCTGTAAAAGCAGCAAAGAATCTTGTGGCACCTTATAGACTAACAGACGTTTTGGAGCATGAGCTTTCATGGGTGAATATCCACTTCGTCAGATACATGCCACAAAAGCTCATGCTCCAAAACGTCTGTTAGTGTATAAGGTGCCACAGGATTCTTTGCTGCTTTTACTCTATTTTTGGACACACGTTCTTCCTCCCCACCTCCGTTTTCATATGGCATAGAAATTTGGAGCAGGGGGGAGTGGAAAGAAAGTTGCATGTGAAATATTGAGTCTTGCAGCTGGGGAATCAAATTGCAGAGAACAAATCTGCTTAAAGCTACAATGATAAATAACTGGCACACTTTGAGAAGAGGAAATACTGCTTAAGACTTAGCTCATAGTTTACAAGATATACTATTATTTAGACAACAAGAAATTAAACATAAATCATTCAGTACAATACAGTGATATAAAGTAAATTCAGTTTTGCATTGCAAAAATAAAGCACATTAACGTCCATGGATTATGTAACAAGCTATACAAAGAAATAATTTTATAAATCTGTTTGATGGCTTGATGCAGTTATTCAGATACATAATGTAACAGATTTAACTGGGTGAAGGCCTTTGATTTTGGATAAATAAAATACTTCTGGTTTAAGCTATTTGAAGTAAATAACTAAGTAATCACTTTTTGTGATGGTTCTATGAGCTTAGGACCAAGCTAAGCCCTCAGTTCTAGCCATGTAACTCGAATAATTTTCATTGGTTCACACAGATGTAAGGAAAAGCAAAATTTGGCCATGTAATATGTAAGGGCCCACTCTCATTGCAGCTATCTGCAGAAGAGAAGATTTGAGGTTTTATTTTTTTGAGTTATTTTTGTAGCTCTTTTTTACTCCTTGCATGGAGTAGCCGTTGGAAAGTACATGACTTTAACCAGTTACCATTAAAGTAATTATAACATGTAACCCTTCTGCCCCTCTGAGTTGGCAGCAACAAGGGCCGGGTTCAATATCCAGGGGTTCTGTTTCAATAACACAATGCAAAACTGGCTCGAGCCCCCACCCAGTGACCTGGGACAATTACATACCACCCCCGCGGGCACCTCTAGGAGGCAATACTTCTCCACTCTCAAGCACGGAATCTGAGTGTAGCAAAATCCTTTTAATAAAGGAGGGAAACAATGCGGCATCAAGTTGGATAAACACCACGAACAGGATTATAACACAACCATAAGCAAAAGCCCACCTCCAAGTACGTTTGGCAACATCCTTTCCCCCTTAGGGTCTTAAGGCCAATCACCCCAAAGTCCAACAACCCGAAAGTCTCTGGTCAGTGCCATCCCAGAATTCAAAACTTTATCTGTAGAGTTTTACACCCACAGCCTGGGTGAAAATGGTGGGGGGCACACACAGGGTGTTAAGGGGCACCTTACATGGGCCAGGGCCAACTGCTTTGCCTCTCCATGGAGTTCTGCTGCAGCCTTCACCACGACCAGCTCCACTACACCAGCTGTGCCGCTCCTCCAGCTGACCCGTGAGCCACTGCAGCCGTCCCCGCAAACCACTCCACTCCGCTCACTGTTCCATGGGCTGCTCCACTCTGTCAGCCACTTAGCGATAGATCTTCAGGCTCCCCCACTAGTTAACACAGCACTCAGTGATCTCAGCTCAGTAAGCTTAGCTCTTTTAGTGATTTCAGCTCTTAGTGATTTCAGCTTGTAGTAGGGGAGCCCCGGTACTGGTGCACCTTTGGCCCAACATGAATTCAGCTCAGCAGCCTCTAGATGGACTCCTAATGGAATCAAAATTAGCTCTACTCTTCAACAGTGGAGAAAGGAGGATGTGCAATTGGTGTATCAGGCCCTCAAAAGGGGCCCATACCATCAGGGACACACACCAGTCCCCAACCTCTCTCATTTCAATGGGATTTGGCACCCATGTCCCTTGTCCAGCAAGTGCTACTTAATTGATATTGAGACATCTCTGTCATAAAGCAGTCTCATAGTTCCTCATTCACATAATCAGGGTGACAACACTTTATTCCTCCTGCCCCAATAACAAAGAAATTGGGGATCCCAGAGCTGTCAAAATAACCATCCCAATCTGCCATGGGCTATGCTAGGTGGGGTGGGTGTGCCAATGCAAATACCTAAAATTCCTTTCCACACTCCCCACAATTCACCACCAGATGTCAGAGTAGAGCTCATCCTGACTCTGCTTACAATATATTGCCTGTTTCTTCCATCCCTATCCTTCTGATTACTGTAACCTGACAAGCTCTCCCTTTGCTCAAACCTAGCCAGCCACCTCATTCAGGTTCTCTCAGAACAAAGCTTTCTTTACGAGTTATTCACCAGCTTTTCACCTGACTTTGGAAGGGACAATCTAAGGCTCTTCATCTCCTATCACAAGCAGGCTTTTGGAAGAAATGGCATGTCCCATGTGACTCGCTCAGACACTGGAAAAACAGCAATAAGCAACAATATTATTCCCAGCTACCACCCAACCGTGTAGGGAGAATTTTCTGCTACCTCTTTGAAGCAGTCTTCAGTTGCTTTGAACTGCTTGAGTAGCCAGAAGCAGGATCAAGAGTGTAACCCAAGGTCTCACTGAGTACGTATTCAAGTTATTGTTCCAAGGAAACTGCATGCAGCATTGCTTGTAATGAAACATATGCATGGCTGCAGTTTTTGGGTTACAGACATCAGCTGGGAAGATTTTTTGGCTAAAAATACCCCAGTTTAACACATACCAACAATAGCTCTTAATTACTATTATTATATATACCTTGAAATACAAGTTTATAATTAAAAGATTATACTATTTCTTTAAATCATTTTTTTTTTGTCTAGACAATGTCTTTGAGTCTATTCTGGAATTTTGATTCTTAACATTTACTTTTAATATTTTTCCTTAAAGAAAAAGTATTTTTTTTTATTTTTAATGTTAAATATAGTGAGTATTATCTGCCACTGATTTTCTTGAATATTCAATATGGTGTACAAAAGCAAATTAAACCAATAGGTGACATTAATTCAACATGAAATCAGTTTTCTCAATTTTATAGTTCCTTTCTATTAAAGGAAGATCTAAGTGTGTAACCTATGTTTCATAACTGGGAATAGTTACCAGAATCATAACAGCTGGTTCTGGCTCTTCCCCCACCCCCCAGATTCCACTCAGAATGAAGCCATTACTGTACTTTGGCTCACCAAGGTAATTAAGTGTTTTAGCAGCTTCATTAAGAGCCCCGCAAATATATTTCACTAGAAAATAATTTCTGTTATCTTCTAGCTGTCTAGAAAATGAAGAATTTTTTTAGTGAGAGAAGTCTATAGTGCTATGTTTCTTCACTTTAGACAACAGCCTCTTACAAATCAGTAGCAAATGATGCACAAAAATCCCTAGGTATCTTAAAGAGGAAAAAATTACATAGGTAAACAGATAAATCTTTAGTATATTTGTCTTTCTGGGAGCAGCTCCTGCTGTTGGTCTCTAACCTGCGGGGCATTATTCTTCTCTAAATTGCCAGTAGTGTCCCACAGCTCTGTGATAAATAGAAATCACTGAAAGAAATAACGTTCATTCTAACACACAGGAACTTTCCAGACAGATACTGGCCTCTGAGAACAAACATTTAGACGAAATAGATTAGTTGCAATTGCAACATATTTCACTCTGGGACTATGTAAGCAGACATTATCCCAGCTGCGCAAATAAGTGGCTTTATGCCACTCATTAAGTAATAAATACATTTAAAAGATATTCTAAATCTTTAAGGAAAACAGACAGAAAGATCTTTCTAAATCCGCACGTATTGTTATGTGGAACCAGTGACTTATTCCCATGCATCAATTTAAAAAATCATTAATAATGTAGGTGCTTTTATATTGTTTTGTGGTGGCGAGTTTCATTTACCAGACAATTAAGAAAACAGAACAGAAACTGCAGCACTGGAGAAATGCAATTAAAAGCATCATCTTAAAAAAAAATCTAGGGTAGAAGTTGACTCACTTACTGTTGGTTATATTGTGGTGAAATTTAGCTTGAAATTATTTTTCCATATTTTCCTAAATCTGACTAAAGACTTAAACCTGCATGGTATGATCAATACTCTTTGCATGTGGAGTGGGTGTTTCAAACTATACTCTAATAATATGAATAGCTTTATAGAGGGACTGTGCTATAATGGAGATTAATTGCAGGGTTGCTAGTGAGGAACAACACAAGGAGTGAGTGAATAATGAACTTAAACATGGATCTTGTTAATTCTATGTTTTCTATTGCACTTGGTTTTAGGTAAAGAGTTTAAAGTGTCCAGTTTGTTAGCACTCTTCTGAGGTTAAAATTAGGGTTAAAAAGTGTTTTAAAAAATGTACTTATTAAAAAGAGACTTGAAGAAGGAAAGGGTGCAGACATGGCAGGTTGGGGAGGGAGTTTCAGCCATAGGGATCCTGGAGGAAAAAGGCAGAAGTATCAAGAGCGGTAGAAAGACACAATGTGGGTTAAGTTAATTTGGTGGAGGCATAAATGTCAACTTTTCCTGGAAGTGAATTAAATATAATGAAATATCAAAAGCTTTAACTTTGGCTTATGATGACTATTATTTTTATGCTGCAGTTAAAGAGAGAAAAAATAACAATAGGCTTTCTAATTGCTGATGCATTCTAAATGTTAAACAACTGCATTACATTCTGGCATAGTCTTGTGGGAACTCAGACACTGTCTTTTTTTCCCTATACAGATTCTCCTTTTGTCCCAGACTTGGGATACTATTAATTTTGTTCTGAACAAACATTCTGAGATATTTTGTTGATTCTTTTGTGTCCTCTTCTGTGTTTCTCTTCCCTGACCTGAAAATCTAATGGCTTATACCACATAAAATACGTAACACCTCCCACTCCTTTTTCCACTGACCTGTTCCCATGTGTATTACCCACAGTTATGCATACCTATACTTAATCTGCTTTTATTCTCATTCACACATTTAGTCTTTCACTTATGTGATGTATACATATAATGTGATATATTATAGTGTAAAGATATTTGTGGGTATATTTTTCCTATATAGTGTGAGGATATGTATACTGTTTCTTGAAATCTGAAGCAAGTGGCTTGGCAAAGTAAGTGGGCTGAGGAAGATACTAGACAGGTGGAAAAGTGACTTAGGGAAAGATTTTTAAAGTTATTCAGGTCCCTAAAGATGCTGATAGGTACTTAGTGAGATTTTCAAAAGTTCAGGGAAAGTAGGGTACATCTGCACTTTGAGCTGGAGGTGTGATTCCCAGCTCGGGAAGACTTACTCACATTAGTTTTTGTTGAGATAGCTTACTAAGAATAGAGTATAGCCATAGCAGCACAAGTGGTGGGAGAGGCTATCCACCCTGACTATATGCCTGTGGTCTCAGATGGGTATGTACTTGGGGCAGCTAGCTACTCTTGCCTCTTGTGCACTCTTTTTAGTCTACTAGCACAATCAGAGCTAATGCAAGTATGTCTCCTTGAGCAGGGAAACACCCTCCAGCTTGAAATGTAGACATACCTATATTCATCATATTTACAAAAGGGAAGAAAGAGAACCTGGGGAACTACAGACTGCTCAACCTCACTTCAGTCTCCAGCAAAATCATGCAGCAAGTCCTCAAGGAATCCATTTTGAAGCACTTGGAGGAGAGGAAGGTGATCAGGAACAGTCAACACGGATTCACCAAGGGCAAGTCATGCCCGACCAACCTGATTACCTTCTATGATGAATTAACTGGCTCTGTGGATATGGGGAAATCAGTGGATGTGATATATCTTGATTTAGCAAAGTTTTTGATACGGTCTCCCACAGTATTCTTGCCAGCAAGTTAAAGAAGTATAGATTGGATGAATGGACTATAAGGTGGATAGAAAACTGGCTAGATTGTCAGGCTCAATGGGTAGTGATCAACGGCTCAATGTCTAGTTGGCAGCCAAGTATCAAAGGCGTAGCCGTGTTAGTCTGGATCTATAAGAGCAGCAAAGACTTATAGCACCTTATAGACTAACAGACGTTTTGGAGCATGAGCTTTCGTGGGTGAATACATGCATCTGATGAAGTGGGTATTCACCCATGAAAGCTCATGCTCCAAAATGTCTGTTAGTCTATAAAGTGCCACAGGATTCTTTGCTGCTTTTAGTTGGCAGCCAATATCAAGTGGAGTGCCCCAAGGGTCAATCTTAGAGCCGGTTTTGTTCAACAGTTTTATTAATAATCTGGATGATGGGATTAATTGCACCCTCAGCAAGTTTGCAGATGACATTAAGATGGGGAGAGTGTTAGATAAGCTGGAGGGTAGGGATAGGGTCCAGAGTGACCTAGACAAACTGGAGGATTGGGCCAAAAGAAATCTGATGAGGTTCAACAAGGAAAAGAGCAGAAACCTACACTTAGGAAGGAAGATTCCCATGCACCGCTACAGGCGGGGACCAACTGGCTAAGCATCAGTTCTGCAGAAAAGGACCTGGGGATTACAGTGGATGAGAAGATGGATATGAGTCAGCAGTGTGCCCTTGTTTCCAAGAAGGCCAACAGGATATTGGGCTGTATTAGTAGGAGCATTGCCAGCAGATCAAGAGAAGTGATTATTCTCCTCTATTTGGCACTGCTGAGGTCACACCTGTAGTATTGTGTCCAGTTGTGGTCCCCGCACTACAGAAGGGACCTAGACAAATTGGAGAGAGTCCTGCAGAGGGCAATGAAAATGACTAGGGGGCTGGGGCACATGACTTACAAGGAGAGGCTGAGGAAACTGGAGTTATTTACTCTGCAGAAGAGAAGAGTGAGGGGGGATTTGATAGCAGCCTTCAACTACCTGAAGGGGGGTTCCAAAGAGGATAGAGCTTGGCTGTTCTCAGTGTTGAATGACAGAACAAGAAGCAGTGGTCTCAAGTTGCAGTGGGGGAGGTCTAGGTTAGTATTAGGAAACACTATTGTACTAGGACAGTAGTAGAGTACTGGAATGGATTGCCTAAGGAGGCGGTGGAATCTCCATTCTGAGAGGTTTTTAAGGCCTGGCTTGACAAAGCCCTGGCTGGGATGATTTAGTTGGTGTTGGTCCTGCTTTGAGAAGGAGATTGGACTAGATGACCTCCTGAGGTCTCTTTCATCCCTAATATTCTATGATTCTATGATCAATTGGAATTTTCAAATCTGATTAGGCACCTATCTATATCTTAAGGTATTAATGTACCTTTTAAAAATCTCATAAGGGAGGAGGGTCCCAGAGCTTGGCCTCTAGCCCAAGCTCAGACTTCTACACAGCAATTAAATAGCCCATAGTCTAGGTCTCAAGAGCCCAAGTCAGCTGACATGGGTCAGCCATTGGGTGTTTAAATGCAGTGTACCATATCCTATGTCTCATTAAAAATCAATGAGGCTTAGGTGCCTAACTTACTTAGGCGCTTAAAATACCTAGAAGGTTTACAGTAACCCCCAGAGAAAGAGTAGCTTTAAGGATAACAATATTTTACTTATTCTAATAAAGTTCCTTGTTCTGTATTAGACAAAAGTGACTCATTTTCTCATCATCATTGTCAAGCAGTATGGCTTAATTTGTAGCAGTTTTATCTCCGGGTGGTAGTCATGGCTGAATCCTAGAGCACAATTACTCAGCAAGTTGAACTCTGTCGGGTGGCTTGATTGTAATGAGTACCTCTGAGCCTGCTTAAGCCTGAAGAATCATCCCTGAGGCAAAGTGTGAGATGATTCAGAAGTGCAGATCTTGTAACAGACCTCACATAGCCAACATGGGTTCAGCCAATCTACAGATGAGGACCCACCTAAAAGATCACAGGGCAGGTATATAAGCTCCTAAGTGAAGCAATCTCTCTAGTCTTCTCAGCATCACTACCTTGCTGGGAACACTCACATTGCAGTAGTCTCAATAGGACTGCCCTTGCTCCTGCTGCTTCTCCAGCCAAATCTTGCTTCTGCTCTATCCCCTGCCTGTTTCCATGGTAGCCAGCCCCTGCTCCAGCCTGCATCTGTTCTTGCTGCAGACAGCTGCTCAGAGATTCTGACATTGATTTGAGTGTTCTGTGTGAGCTTTACCACTGCTGAGACTTTCAACCAGGACCCTTATAGTTTGAAAGTAACAACTGTGCCAGATGAGACAGAAAGATAAACTTCCTCTGGCTAAAACAATATAAGTTCTAAGCTTCTTGAGTTGTAAATAGCTGAGAGGGGGATTTGAGTGCTTTGAGTTTTGCTGACATGATGGTTTGAAGAACATGAATTTCAAATTTATACGTGAGAATACTTGTAAAATGCGCATTGTGTGAATATTTGCATCAGCCCAGTTTGCATGCTCATCCTCCGGGGAGAGAAGAAATGCCATATCACTTAGCTGACCAAGTGTATCTAATCTATTCAGCTCAAGAAGTGAGTATTGAATACTCTCTGGGAACTATTTGTAACAAGTCCATAGAATTGACCACAAAAAAAAGGCAAAAGAATGTTCTGAATAATGAATAATTCAAGTTTCAGAGTGCTAGCCATGTTAGTCTGTAACAGCAAAAAGAACAGGAGTACTTATAGCACCTTAGAGACTAACAAATTTATTTGAGCATAAGCTTTCGTGGGCTAAAACCATCTTCATCGGATGCATGCAGTGGAAAATACAGTAGGAAGACATATATATACAGAGGACATGAAAAAATGGATGTTATACTAACTGTAAGAAAAGTAATCAATTAAGGTGGGCTATAATCAGCAGGAGACAAAATAATTTTGTAGTGATAATCAGGATGGCCCATTTTCAACAGCTGACAAGAAGGTGTGAGTAACAGTAGGGGGGAAATTAGCATGGGGGAATAGTTTTTACTTTGTGTAATGACCCATCCACTCCTAGTCTTTATTCAAGCCTAATTTAATGGTGTCCAGTTTGCAAATTAATTCCAATTCTGCAGTTTCTATTTGGAGTCTGTTTTTGAAGTTTTGTTGTTGTTGTTTGAGTATGGTGACTTTGAGGTCTATAATTGAGAGACCAGGGAGGTTGAAGTGTTCTCCAACTGGTTTTTTAATGTTATAGTTCTTGACATCTGATTTGTGTCCATTTATTCTTACTCATTTTTCTCTACACAAAAGAATAAATGGACATAAATCAGAACATCAGACATCGGAGAACACTTCAACCTCCCTGGTCACCCAGTTGGACTATTTTGTCTGCATAGTAAAATTTCAAAGCTGCATGAAGTCAAAGTTCAGTTCTAAACTTTTGAAAGAATAACCATAATGTTTTGTTCAGAGTTATGAACATTTCAGATTTACCAACAACCTCCTTTCCTGAGGTGTTCATAACTCTGAGGTTCTACGATACTTGGTGAACTGATCATACCTTTGCATAACTGTTCTATTTGAAGTTAAAGTTAACTTGAAGATGGGAACAATAAATGTGATTTGATTTCCCTCCCAAAACAAGACAGCATTTTAAAATGGCAGTTTCTCTATTCTTCCTATGCCAGTCAGAGTAGGCAGGAGAAAAGTCATTGTTATGTCCTATTTTTCTGACCATTTTGGACAATATTTTATCTCTTTCTCAGTTGCACTGAGTAGAGGGTGCTGTACAATGTTAGGAGAGAAAGGTGGTGTTATCTACAAACAAAACATTGGGACAGTGCAAAAAGCCCAAAGTTAATTAAAGTTAATGCTAACAATGCATCATTAAAACAAACCAAAAGAGAGGCAACACTTTTGAGATAAAAATTGTCATCTTGAATTTAGATTAAAAAAACTTAATGAAATTTTACTAGAACTCTTTGTCTGTGAACTTTCTTTAAAAATTATAATTAAAAATAAGAAGGCTAGAAAATATGTATTGTTTTCCAGGAAGGCAAGTGTCTCTCTAAGCGGCTCAGATAAATAGGTACATATTTTGCTAATTGCAATACTTTTGAAACTGTTTATCATATATTTGGTAGACTAATACTCCCACTACCATTTCTGTACCTAAATTAATTTTAAAAAGAGATTTTTGATTAGCATATTTAGTATCCAAAGCCTGAAAATGTTAATTAGGAACCATTTTAAAAAGTGATTTTTTTAAAGCCCATTATTTTATGCTATCATGGCTCTGATTAAACTCTTGATTTGAATTGCTAATTCAATAGTCATGGAGGCTCACTAAAATCCATGAGCTAACAATCCTTATGAAATGATGATTGCATTTAAAATCACTTGATCATTATAATAAAATTTAAATTAATTATTATTTTTTCCTGAAGGATCTGTTAGTGCTTTACAAACTTTTTGACAGTGCTTTTTATTCCTAGTTCTACAACTCTGTCAAGGGTTCACCTACATGAAACCAGTTGCCAGATGTGGACTATCTATGTACAAGACTGCTGAACTGTATCCTCCTCTAAATAAAGTGAACAATAAAATATCATCGGAACTTAATATGCTCTAAAACAAATTTAGCTACAGAGTCATAAAGCAGCATTAGAAACCAGTTATTCTCATTTTGTTTTGCAATCGTTATAAAACTTGACAGTAGTTACTATGATTTCCAGCAGATTTTATACAAACAAATTAATAAGGTCATTCCAAGATTTACCCCCATAGCAACTTTTGCAGCTGAAGATGTACTGCTGGGGCGGAGGGTGGGGGCGTTTGAAGATATTAACATTAAGTACAACCTTGACATTAGAACGGTATTTTGTTCCTTGTTTTGTGCTGTAAATCACAAACGTATTCTCCTCCTGCCTAAATAATACAACGTAGAAAGTTTCCAAGTTATCAGTTTACAGACACGCTTAACGTAGTCTATAACAAGTTCAAGACAGCATATAAGGAAATGTTAAAACATATCCCACATGTAGTGTGAATTAACTGAAAAATTGTTTTTCGAAAGGTGAAACCTATATCATTTACTGCAGCGGGACAAAGCAGTGTCTGTAACCATTACCTGGGTATCATGTTACCAAGAAGATAGCCACCAAAGCAGCACTACTTCATCACTCACAGCTTGGAAATGTTGGCTGCTTGTTAATAACACAAACAATGCACTACATGTAAAATGATGTTGATTACCAAACTCAAATGAAAACTGGTCTGTGCAACTAAACTCATAGATTTTAAAGCCAGAACGGACCACTGTGATCATCTTGTCTGATTTATATAACACAAGCCATAGGACTTTCCTAATGTCACCTTGATTGATCAGTCCACCAGCCCTCACAGAGAGGGCTATGATCACAACATATTGTTCGTGTTGTTGTAGCCAGTCCTTCAACCAACTGCTGGCCAGGCTGTCCATGGAAAATTCCTAATGGAACTGGAATATATTTTTTAGATTAAAATCTGATTTTAATCTAAAAAATTTATGTGACAGAGAATCTATCATAACACTTGTTAAGTTGTGCATGTGTGTGTCCTCTACAGGTTTCTGGAGTATCTTGTGTTCCCACACAGTGTAACTCCAAGTCTATACTATATAGTTTTGGTATTTTTACAGGTTTACATGGATTTATATAGCTGAGAGTTAAATTTCAATGAAATATAATATATGAATCAGATGAAGTTGTGAAAACAATGAATTTACTGAAGTAGACATTACAGCTTCTGATTGTTCTGCAATCATCATTCTTCAGCATGAAAAGCAACTATCCTTTGATTCCTTTATTTGAATAAGTGTATGTCATAAGATCCTAGAAAATTCCATGGTTATAGTTTGCATAAAAAGGTGGGTTTATGGAAAATCATGTGGTAAGTCAATTCTGACTTTCAAATGTCCCCATGGCCTGGAAATTCTCTTAGCAGCTGCTGCTAACTCTAATAGGCACAGTTTTTTGGACATGTGTCTGCAGTTGCTGTCAGAAAAAATGTAGTAAATCTGGGTGTTATTGTTTTTCCATACAACAAATCATATCGACCTATTCATCTAAGCAGCAGCTGCCATATGTAGATCTCTGGGGGTGCTAACAAATTTAATAACAGGAAAGTGAGCAATCATAACAATCATTTAAAAAAAATCCTTGCATCTTGTGATGATATTGATTTTGTGGGATTTCACTACTGCAAACTATTTGTGTCATAACTTATAAAGCAATTTTTATTTGCTTTTAATTATTTTACCCTTTTTCAAAAGCATGCCAGTTTTCTTAAGAGTATAGTAATCTTAGTTGTCAAGACCAAGTTCTTGTTCAAGTGTGTTAATACAACCTAATTAAATTATCCTTCCAAGTATCTATCAGCACATTCGGGGTACTTAAACAACTGTCTCTTTTTATCTCAGATATGGCTGCATGCGTTGACTGGATATCCCTTTTAGTATCATTACTGACCTCCTAGGAATGTTGTGATTAATTAGTAAATGTTTGTAAACAGCTTTCAAAGCCTTGGATAAAAGGTCCTAAAGTAATGCACAATTATTATTTATGTATCTCCTTTACATATGTAAAGTAAGCAATATAGTCTGTTGAGTAATGATTAGCACAAGATCTTACTACTCAAACTGACAGTGAAGTTTGTAAATAAGGCTTTGAATCTATCCTCATAATGTGATTATGAGGATTGGAGCCAACTGCTTCTTCACAACCAGACAAAAAGGAAAGCTTGACTGTTAGTGGGAAAGGACCAGAGGGATAGAGAAAGGGGTTCTCAAACTGGGGGTCAGGACCCCTCAGGGGGTTGCAAGCTGTCAGCCTCCTCCCCAAATCCTGCTTTGACTCCAGCATTTATATAGGTGTTAAATACATAAAACAGTGTTTTTAATTTATAAGGGGGAGGGGGTACACTCGGAGGCTTGCTATGTGAAAGGGATCACCAGTACAAAAGTCGGAGAAAAACTGCCCTAGCAGTTGGATGTGTCTCTGAGGGAAAGAAACTCTGAACTCGATCTATGTCATTTGCTTAAATTTAAGACAGAAAGAGAACACAAGATGGAGAATTCACAGTTCTTACTAAAAATTAGAACCTACTTGAACATTTCTGTTAGAAAATGCCATTTCATTGAACTTTTTTTTCCTTGGAAACATGTAAATTTGGACAAAATTTTGCTTTAAAAAACACATTTCAACCTTATTGGAACTAAATGTTTTAATATTTTTGTTGTTGGTTTGTTTTGTTGTTTTTTGTTTTTAAAATTTATTTTATATTCTCAATTATAATGTCATGTAGAATAAAAGTTGAGATTGAATGTAATGTTTGGTCAACCTGAAATGAATGTTTCAATCAACCCACAATGATATTTTCTTTTCAGAATTTCATTTCACAGGAAATTTTGATTGTTGGTTGTTTGCTTTTCATTTCAACTTGGAATGAAAACAAATTTCAAAATGTTAAAATTTTCCATTGAACAGAAATTCTAAGTTTTGAACAGATCTACTAGGTTGGGTGCTTTTCTAAAGATATGCTCTAATTCAAACAAGATAATCACAGTGGTCCCTTCTGGCCTTACAATCTATGAATCTGTAAAGGCTTGGTTTTGCTGTCACTGCTCTGTGGTTAATCGCTCACATTTTTGTGGAATTTCTCCTCTTAATCACACTACTAGCATTGATTGCTGATGAGTCAATATTTGGTCTAGCTCTAGGCATTCCATGTCTGATAATTCCTCTGGATTCGTATTTTTGGGTATCAGGCAGACTTTTTCTGAAATACATCCTTGAAAATACATTCATACTGGAAATGCTGAGAAACTCTAACAATAGCTACAAGAAATTCAATCCCCTTGGAAACAGAGACAGCCTGCTGCCAGTTTTATTGTTTCAATACTTTATAGTATAAATTTAAGATCAGAGACTAGAATCTAGCGCTAAATTTATTTGTTATAATGCATTAATATTTATTTAGGTGAGTCCGACTCTAAAACTCAGAGCTCCAGTGCCCAGGTTGTAAGCTTATTTGACAATCTCATACTATCACAGTAAAGAGTCTTGGACAAATACTTCAGATCAAACACCTTAAAACATTATAAATGTAATTAAATTTAATTAATTCCCCTGACTAAATCCACATGTGAGTTCTCCCCATATCACAATCTAATCTTACATACCTCCTTGTGGACAGGGAGAAAAGATGCACTTCCCTAAGAGCTAACAAACTCAGGTTGTGATGGATGGTCCATCATGGACCAGATTGGGAAATGAGTTCCAAAGGCACACAACCTTAATGGAAAGCACCTTGTCACCAGCTTGCTTTTTTATATCAATGGGGTTCCAGCACTGGGGGCTCATCTCACCACAGCTGTTGCAGCATCTTACAGAGAGAGAAGTGGTCTTTTGAATAGGTATCACAGGTCATTTATGACTTTGTAAGTCAAAACATCTTAAAATCCACTCATAAATCAATAGGCAGCCAGAAAAGATAACAGAGTACCAGTTTAATGTGATCATGAAAAGAAATACCAGTTAACAAATGGACAACAAAATTCTGCACCAGCTGGAGACTCCAGATGGATTTTAAGTAAAATGAAAGAAAATGAAAGAAAATGGATAGAGTAGAACCTCAGAGTTACAAACACCTCAGGAATGGAGGTGTTCATAATTCTGAACAAAATGTTATAGTTGTTCTTTCAAAAGTTTACAACTAAACATTGACTTAATACAGCTTTGAAACTTTACTATACAGAAGAAAAATGCTGCTTTTAACCCTCTTAATTTAAACAAAGCAAGCAAAGAAAGTTTCCTTACTTCATCAAAAAATCTACAAGGTGCGAGACTGTATCTACCCATGGGTTATTACTGTACTTTTCATGATAGGAATCCCATGGGTGAGGTAGCCTTGTGGCACTATCACAATAAAATTAGTATTCCAAAAGAATGAGCGAATATTTCCCCAGTTCTTTTCCACAGCCACTAATCAAAAAGAGGAACTATGAACATACATCTAAGCTCAGCTTCTTGTGATAGTCCTTTGGTAATTCAGGGCTCTCTGGTCACAGGGCTTGTAGATGCTGAGGATTAACCCTAAGCATAGTAATGAAATTATTCAGAGATTATTTTACAGAGCGAGATCATGGGGAGAAACAATAAGTTTTTGTCTCAAGCAGTAACCCATGTAATCAGCCTCACGCTGAGAACCATTTATTACCATAACATGTGATACAGAAAAATCTAAACAGGCAATAAGGGATAAATTTTCAAATTATCACATACCATTCTAGCTGTGACTTTCCCATTAACTTCAAAGAGTCGTATTGCTCAGACCAGTTAAAGCTTTGAAAATTTACCCCTATAAATGTCTCAGAACAAATCTTGCTAAATACCATAATATAATTTTTCTCTATTTTATTTCACTTTCACTAGAACAGTAGAGAGCTCTCCTCTTGAGCGTAGGACATTACTCCAATTATAGTAAGACATGGCCAGAAGTTACAGCCTTTCATTAAATATACATAAAGAAGGAGAAAGAGGGGAAGCCAATGAATATAAATCATATGAAACAGATACATCATTTTACATTTCTAATCACTATTTAAAAAGTTAGAAATAGGTTTTTCTGTCACTAAGAAGCTTTTACAATGGAATTAGTGACAAATAAATCAGGAGGCTATCCAGAAACGTAACTAAGAGAACAGGGAAATAAGTATGTGACAATGCTTCTCTACTATACCTTGAGGTGTTATGGTGGCTTATGCATCCAAAATGAGGATATAACAAAGAGATGCCAAATTTTTTATCCCAGCTACTCAAACAGAAAGTTCCATACTCCTGTCTACCCTAAGCATACTGTCTATTATATGCTCAAAGGCCATAATTATTCAAAAAATAGACATGTGAGAGCACCAGATAATTAGTCCAGTGCAGCTGGTATAAAAATTACTGGCACAAATAGTGGTACCATTAAAAAATTGGCTCTAACATATACCACCAATACCCCAGAGCAAGTTAAACACAGAGAGCTCCTAGTAAATTGTTTAGAACCTAGAAAAATACACACAGAGGGCACCAAAATTTTAACACTACTGAGCCAGTCTGCACACACACAGAGAACAGAGTTAAATTGACCAATATTTTAGGCTGCTTTCTGGAAAGTTTATTAAAGTAATTCGCTTTGTTTCTCAAGCAGAGCTAGATTCAGGCACAGGCATTACAAACTAGTGCCCAGGACCCTCACATCTGTCTCTCATAATGATGCCAGAAGCGCATCTTTCATTACAATTATTTTCTGGTTTTATGGTTGCAAGAAAAAGTTTGACTGTGAACTTGGATATGAACTGACAGTGAAGTCCCCCTGACTCAGCAGAGAGCCTGAAATAATAGTTCTCTGAGGTAGGAACTGCTTTAGTCCTCACTCCTCCAGTACAGAGCCCAGGACCCATAAAGAGGGGGAGCAGTGGTTTAAGGACAGGGAGGCCAGAGCCTTCTCCACAAGAACTGTTAATGGGCCCCCACCAATCCAGCAGAGGGCACCTATGTGAATGACCTTTGCATGAATCATGCCAATCAGAGGTGTGTTCACAGTGCCGGGGCATAAGCCTACATTGCAATACACATAAGGCAGCCTGGTTTACTTGAATATGGACCTGTTCATAACAAAATGGTGCAATCCACCACAGACTAGATTATCTGTGTGGACCCTTTTCTTCTTCCAATCTTTTTTCTTTCTTAGTACAAATAAGGAGGATCTCTCTGCCTTCGTCGTGTCTCTGCTATATCCATGCTTCACCTCTTCTCTTTGTTCCTCTTACTTTCTTTTCTGTGTGCCCCACTTTCTCTTTTATCTTCCCCTCCATTTTTTTTAAAAATAATATATATTTTCCTCCTTCTTTTTTTTCAAAGTTATCTCTTCAGCTGCATTTTTTTCCTTCTCATGAAAAATCAACACTTGAAAAAGGATCACCTCATGGTGGCCAAACAGAAGGCAATCCTTTCTGTAAATGTTACTTTTGTGTAGCAGGCATGGTCATATCAGTGTCAGAAATATAGTGAATGACTCATCTGGCTCACTTTCTCTTCTTGACAAAATATTGGTTTTTTATACTTTATGGTACATGTAGAATTTATTGCTTTCCTTTCCTTTTTCTTTTCTAGCTCTTATTCTTTCATTCCCCTACTTTATGAAAAAAAAACAGACTTTAGTCATCAAGATTCACTCAAAGTCATAATTCTTCCATGTGTTAAGACTTGTCTGTGTGCTTTCTGTTTTTCATCAGTGACACACAGACTTTCCTTTCTACTCTTGAACATTTTTGTTCCTCCTATTTTATAATGCATGCACAGTTGTGTAATAAAGACTCATCAAAGTCACCACTGTTCTGCATTTATCTGCATTGAACTGCCTTTATTACTCTTTTAAATGTTCTCAGTCTTTTTTATCTAGCTACATTCCCCTTCCTTATTTACTGTTCCTCCATCATCTTTGTGATTCACACTATACTTTGTTCTTTGTCTGTAATTTTCTCAGCCTCATATACACATACTTTCAAATGAATCTTAAAAGTCACAAATGTTAGCAGTGACTTTATTTTAAGTTATCAATGTGAATTTTTGTTAATTAGTATTTATTTGTATCAATACGCTCTTTCCTGATTTATTAACCAAGGGTACGTTTTCAAACATTTATGTGAGGGCTTATCCATCAGATTCCCATTGATTTTAATGGGAACTGTAGGGCACAAATCCTGAGCAGTGCTTTGAAACTGCTCCAGATTGGGTACCTATCAAAGTGCTTAATAAAGCTGCTACCTGCACCAGATTCCAAATGTAGAGCCAAGTTCTCCTATTGACCTTCACATTGAGCTGTGCACAACTCCAAAGGGTAAAATTTAGCGTACAGTGCACATAATCAAACATACAAGCTCAATGTCTTTCATTCCTCATCCCTGACATACTTGTTCAATGGACTAGTTGTCCCATTACACACAGGAGTAAATCCAGAAATGAAACTCTTTCTGTGTTGCACATTTTTGGATCCATCTCTTATCACTATGGGTCTGTGATGTTAGCTCTGTGTTAGTATCATAGTTCCACTTTTGATATATCTTACCCCTGTAAACTGACTCCTGCTTCCCTACGGTGACACATAAAGAGGAGATCAACCCCATCTACTGTTAACTAGTTTTGGAAAAAAAAATTAAAAAAGAATTAGTGGCCACCATGCTGATACAGCTTCCCCACAGATACTTGCACACTTGGTACAAACACATTAGGGTTCTGTGTTTATCTTGCATTGGATAACATGAGAGCAGCAGGGAGAACTAGTGTCATAGAATTACAGTAAAATAGTTATTTTTTTAAAAATGGAGATATATTTTATAAGCAGCACCAACTTATTGATGGTCTCCCTAGATACTTTCTACTATTAATCTTGCAGATTAATTTTTGTCTGATTTATTTTGTACCCTTCTAATGGCTGGATTTATTTAAGAAGTTCATCCATCAGTTGCATTATAAAAGTTGGGATAAATGTACAGAAGCCTCTGTATTGAAACCCTTCATGTAATATGCTTGATAGATTTGCCTATCTAGCCCTTAAGAAGGCACAAGGTGGCTACTATTTTGTTTGTTGTGCCTCATTCTGACAGCTGAGTTGTAGTTTCTTCTCCACTTACTTGTGTCATTTGTCTTAATGCGTAGTTTGTCTATCTGCTGCTTCATTTGCCTTCCTAGCCCTCTGCTCTACACACCATGGTCCTGGTTCATGGCAGTCCATGGTGATTCATTTCATGAAGCTAGTCATCTTCATTCCTGCAGTAATAGCTAATGATATCTGTTTGGGGCTGCTCCAGTCTGAAATGTGACCTGGCCTCATATGGTAGCCGAAGTATTTTAGGGAAGGTGTATCCCAATGATTTACATAATGGCAATTGATCAAATCCTACATTCCTTGCGCTTCAAGGGAAATCTGCCTAGCTCTTCAATCCTTCATCATGTTCCAACTAGGGTTTTCTTCATTTTTTAAAACAAAAACTGGAATCTGCTTTTAAAAAATTGTTCTATACAATGTTAAAAGAAGGAAAATCTATAAAATTGTAAAGATCTATAGTTTGATTTAAAAGTTCTGTAGAAAGAACCTTATCTCGGTAATCTGCAAATACAAATTCATCTACCATCACATTGCTCTGATCTCTCTCTCTCTCCCTCCCCTCCAGATCTGTCTCCTTCTGTCCAAACTAAAATCTCAGCCAGTGTCGCATTCATCTCCTCATGGATGTCAAGCCACCTCAAGCCAAATAATTCTCTTAATGCCTAGTCCTCCCCACTATCTTCTTTCTCAATCACTGTGGACAATACCATTGTTCTGCCTGTCATTCAGGCCTGTAACTTGGACATGGTCACTTTAACATGTCACCCCTATATTTGAATTCCTCCCCTGGCTCTACCTTCACTATCACATATGCTGCTTGTCTTTATTTTCAAGGTCCTTCACAATCAATCCCCACCCTACCTATCATCTCTCATTCACTTTTGAAATGTGAATTCCCACCTCCAATTGGTCCATTGTCCATTGTTAAATTTTCAAATAAGCAGCTTTGTGCTTTCTCCCACGGAAATATTATCCAGACTCCACTGAAATTAATGGCAAAATATCTGTAAACTTCTGTAGGACCATAATTTTTCCCTTTTGTGAATATAACTTACAGAGTTGAGTCTTATTTCCATACAAGGGACATTACATCCATTTGTACTGCTTTGTGGCTCTTTGTCCGGAATGGAACCAATGTTCCTACCGTTGAAGGGGCTGGATTCCTGGAGACCATGCTAAAGGTGTGTACATCTCCTCTGCCTGTGCCATATTAGTAGGGCAGGTTGGAGCAGGGATGTGGTTGGTGGACATATGAGGTTCAGGGTTGAAAATATCTTGAGCCATTAGCCATACTCCTCTCTCCTTGTAAGAAGAGAAATTATGGCAACAGGCTTGATCCTGAGTCCTCAGTATTTCTCATGGAGCAGTTTTTCTGGTATTTGGATACCTTATATCCTCCTCTCTCTAGTCCTTTGAGCTCCTCCCCAAGCTCAGCTAATTGGATTTAGAGGAGATTGACTTTTTATCTACTTTCTATTTACAATCACTACCGCAATATTAGAAATGTAATACAAAAATTATGACTAAATTAACAAGGTAGCAAGTTAGATACTAAGGGTTGTTTATGCATTTAAACTGTAAACTGATGATAGTGTAACAGTCACATTCTATCCCAGTAGCTTCAATACTGTTCAGTTTGGCAGCCCCTTCATGCTGTAAACCAGATGGCAGAGATCTGGGGCTATATCATTGCATAAGTTTTATAGCAGCACTATTTACACCACAGCAGCACTGAGGCTGGTTTTCTGAGCCTTTCTATTTTAGAATCCTCTTTTTTACAAAGTGTATAACTCAAGCATCAAAAATATCACTCCAGATTCAAATTGCCATCAAAGTTCTCAGCCTGAAGGTGTGGCTGTGTTTTTAAATTTCAAGGGGAAAATTGTTTTCACTATCTTTTAGTTGCTGAAGATTTTGGCTTCAAAAGTTTGTTAGCATTCCTCCAAGGTAAAGGCTGTTTTATGGGATTTTTTTTTCAGCCAGTAATATAAAACGTTAGAGTATTTTCTTAACTAGAATAGTTTGCTTTGTAATTATAACTCTATGCCTAGTGTCATATAACCTTAATAATTCTTTTTCTGCTGGACACTCACCAGTCTCTTATGTACACTGGATTCAGGTACTTTTAAGCTTCCATTGGTCTGGATAGGCTCCATCACTGTTTCTTTCTTTGGCCTCTCTAGGACACTTCCTGGGTCAGATTTTGTTTGTGACCTCTTCTTGGAAGGGGGACCTAGCAGTCCAGCTGCCTCAGCCTCCAGGACCAGTGCTGACATCCCCCCAGGACACCCTAGTTTCCTAAGCACAGCCTTTCCCTGAGCTCTGCCCCTGTAGGTGTTCTCAGTTACCATTTACCTTCCATAACACACAGACTTTGCAAAGGTTTCTACCACCATTACTCTTTACCCTAGATAGCACAAGATATAAAGATTCAGACAACACAACAAAAAACCTACATTCCCTTCCCAGACTTGGTTCCCTCACCACTCTTGAACATTCTTTGAGCTCAGCTCAATATTTTAAAGAGACCAGATCATTTCTCTACCCTTTCTCTTCTACCACATGGCTTCTTCTCCAGAACAAATAATCTCCTCTCACTCCTGCAGCTAGTTTTCTACCTCTGGTCTCTCTCTGTGTCTAGTGAGAGGCCCTTTCTTTTATAACCTTCAGTCCTTTTTTTCATGTGACTCCCTGATCAAGCTTGTTAGGTAATCAAAATCTCCTGTCAGGCAACATGCATTTGCTTAGTTCAGACTTGAAAAACTGGTTTACCCTGGTTAATAAACAACTCTTTCCCCAAGGGGGATTCAATGTAAATAGAGGACCAACAAAGTTTAATCACACACACACACACAAACACACACACACCCTTCATTGTTAGCTTTGCATCACAATCAATTCTAATTTCAATCCAACATGAAATTAAAAGGACAGGGAAGACAGTCAAGCCCCACTTTCAAAATGAAGTTTGCAGTGTGACACAGATACATATAAATGGTCCCCAACATGAAACAGAATTCAGAAGCTGTAAATAAACAAATTACCCAAAATATCACACCTGGTTATAATATTCAACCGTTATGGGGATTATTATGCCAAGGACAAGGCATTCGTTTTTTATCAACCCAGCCACTCAGTCTACTTGCTGTAGCACCATTAGGGTTTTTTTGTTGTGGGTTTTTTTGGTTTTTTTTACTGTGTTTGGGTGCTTGAAGGTCAGTTAATACAATGGGTTCCTCTTCCTCCCTTGACAGCAAATACTCCCTTTTCAAAATTGTGCAAACAGCAGCTGTACACCCTAAATAAACAGTCTAAAGCCAAAGCAAAGCTGCATTTAGTTCTGGTTCTCTGCTGCCTTGTACCTTCTGCAGTTATTTACATCTGTGTAAATAACCAGATATTCGAGTTCATTTGAGAACAGAATAAGAGTCAGAGAGAGAAGAAAAAAGATAAAAAATAGTTATTCATTTGTTTCTCTATGTAGATTCCAAACTACAGAAAGAAAGAATTCTGAAAGCTTCAGTTACAGAGGTCAAAGACTGGTAATTATATTCTACATCTTGGCACCCCTGATTCATTTTCTACACAATATCCAAACACTACAGTGAATGAGGCAGCACCTCTTTGGACCCTAGCCTCATTAACTATACAATACAATCTCTTTCACTGCCCCGGAAGAGTCCTGGGGAAAAATAGAGTCTGGTTATGGAATTAAAGAGAGTAGTGTAATCCAGAATTATGTTTGCGCAGGCAACCAAAGCTTTAGTGATTTCAGAGCTTTTGAGAATTTTAGTGTGCAATCTTACATTCTTCTAATGTAGATTATGTATAGAATCTTCTTGTTTTCATAAAAGAATAATGACATAATGAAGAAACACCTTAGCTCAACAGTTACTAGACAGCAATCGAACACATATACACCCACAACGAGACAAGTCCTACAATGTAATGAGCCAAAGCTATGTCAGAGTCATGCCTTTTTTCCTGTGTACCTTCAGACATCAAATACAAGCCCTGCTTCTCTAGACATGCACTCTCACACACCTTTCTCCATGAGAGTTTACATATTAAAATTGAAATTTCACTTATTTTTTTAATGCACATGTGCCCAACCCCACTGGAACCATGAGATATGGAAATTTGTACTGTATAGAGTATGCATGTATATTTGGGACCAATGGCACATTAGCAGTCAGTTAGTTTTATTGTATAGCAAAATCCAATGTGAATGCACAACTTTAAAGATGACTTGCAAATGAGGTTTAGAAAAATGAGGTTGATGCTGTTTATTTTGTTTGGCCTCTTGAATATATAAATAAGGCCCAAAAGATTTATTTTTGGGGAAAGTCATTTTACCGGTTATTTTTACCTTAGAAATATCAGGAATATAAAATCTATTTTTTTTTAATTTCTGGTTTCACTGAAGAGCAAGTAGGATGTATGAGGGCTATTTGTTGTGAATTTTTAATACTTTCTTTGAAGGGTCATAGTCATTGAGTTTAAGTTAAGAAAGGACCGCTGGATCTTTAAGTCTGACCTCCTGTATATCACAGGCCAGCAAGAACACCCAGCTCCCACACACTAAACCCAACAACTGAAATGAGACCAAAGTATTACAACCCACAGGAAACCAAGCGTAATGTGCCACAGGCAGAGAATAGAAGGAACTGAGGTACAAATGTGCTTGGGGCCCCCACAGTGGCAGGGAAATGATCACATCAGATATATCCAGATACTTCCTGACCCCACGTTTAGTATTCAGGGTGAGGAAGTAGAGCCTTTAACAAAGTCTACCTTCATCCAAAATTTTAATTCATACTGGAAAATCAGTAGGTCTGAAAAACAAAAAATCCAGTTTTAAACTGTCTGACCAAAAAAAAAAAATCCTTTCTTAAGGGCTCACTTACTATACTCTTGTGATTGTGATGTCACCAGTTCACGAGTTCTCCAGCCAACTGAGTCTTCCAGCACACAGATGATGTGAATTTGTGATACAAAAAAACAGTAAAAGGAAACATATATACAAGGCTTTCTTCAGCATCACAAAAAAGCAACAACAACAAAAAAGGCAACAGTAGCAGTTTCTTTTTTCTTTTGAAAGTCACCTTTTAGCCTTTATAATTTAGCTAACTCACTGCCAGTTTTCACTGGTCCACCAAAAGGCAGTTCTATGCTCCTATCAAATTTCATTTTTTTTCAACCTCTTCTTCTGAAGCATTTTTTATATAGCTGCAAAATTTCTTGTTTCTCAAAAACAACAGAACTGTTGCTGCTCAAAACTTCCTCATAAAAATATTTTTGGACTGAAAAAAGTTCCAATTTTTCATTGCAAATGTAAGAATTTGTCAAAGTTTTAAAATTTCTGACAATTACTATTTTGAGTGAAAAATGTTTGGGCAATTTAGTTTAAGCATTACTACATGCTTCAAATAACATGCTGTAAATTATAGCCATGGTATTGTCCCTGAAGGAGACTATGAAAAGCTTCATCTATGAATTTCTTAGCTTTTGTGAATTTACACTTAGTCCTTAATTCCCATTTTTTTTATTTTTTACAATTTACAAATCAGTGTGTTGTAATGAAACATACTCCTGAAATAACCTCTTGAATATTAACCTAACACAATAAAAATTTTAATTACTCCAGAAAATTAAGAATTGTGCATTAAAATTACTTTCTCTAGTTTATTAAAAAATAAATAAAATTTGTCATATCCACTGAATTAGCAAGGTCTGATTTGGATTAGAAAAATTACCAGTATTATTCAAAAATATTTATAACAGGTTGTAGTGTGGCTTGGTTAATTTTTTTTCCTGTTTTGTTTTTTGTTCGAAGAATGAGAGGCCAAGGCCATGTAGTCTTATGGGACATAATCAGCAAATAGAAATCAATATCCTCCTGGCATGCACTTTCATAAAGAACTCCATTTAATCAAATTTTATTTTAAAAATTAAGTAATACCAAGACCCAGTTGATTCAATCTCTAAAGTCAGTTTAACAAAACAGGATTATTTTGAAAGAAAGGAAAACCTTCTACGGTGAAATGAGTATTAAAAGCAGCATATGTTTCCCTGATATGAATTCTCTGGGAAAATGTCATATGGTATAATTTACATATCAAAGCATATTTTAATATATTCAGGATTAAGAATAGTAGTGAATGAGAGATGATGAAAAATCTATCCTGGGCCTGAACACTGAATATTTTTTATTATGAAAGGAGTCTGAGAATTCTTTAAAGGCAGATGAAATGTGTCTTCCAGTCCGCTCCTCACAAATAGAGTTATTCCTTTCCTCAAACAGACCCTAAGAATTCATCAGCCTGGTTTGTCAGTGATCCACATGTGACACTGCAATCCATTGACTGCACTACCAGTTTGGTTTTGACACATCTCAAGGTCTTGATATTTTATTCAACAAAGTCCTATATAGTTTGGATGTTGGCAGTGTTAGAGCCCATCCATTAGTTGAGATTGGCTGGGAAACTCTAGCTCATGTTTCACCTTTGGTTCTAGAATTCACATCTCCTGTTGGTCTAATGAAGCCTGAATTTGTATGCTTATCACTGAACTGAAGTCACTGGGCGACTTAAGCAAACGTCTACAGTTTTTTGGGATTTTTTTTTGTTTTTTGTTTATTTTTTAATATTGGGAATAAGGCCAGAGAATATCAGCAGGCATATGTTTTACAGAGCAATAAGCACTACAAAATTAATGTAATTAATAATACCTCAAATTAAGAGACTTTTTGCCAAACAGCAACGGTTTTACAAGTGCATATATCCAGTCAGAAGATTAATACAACAAAATCCAGAATGCTTTTTTTTATTTACTGATCAGTAAAATAACCAAAAAGACATGTTGTACTTTATTGAGTTGTAGAGAACTCACATTTCTAACTTTGGGCTAGATTGTGCCTTTGATTTATGCAGCTGAAAAAGAAGAGAAGGGGGAGGAAAGCCCCTCCTCTTCATCCTCCCCCTGCATAATTGTTTAGGAGCTGGATTTTAGCCTTGGATCAAGTATAAAACATAGTCCCTTTGTTCCATAAACTCCTCCCACAAGTAATCATGTAGGTAAGGGGCTGGAAGTCACAAAAGCCATGGTTTCAACATCCTTCTAATACACCTACTAGCAGAGCTGATCTGGTATATGTGGGAGATGTAAACTGACTCCTTTAAACCAAAGCAGTAATGTATTTAAGATTGCTTTAAAACAAAGGTAGGTGGTGCGGGTATGGGGGTGGGAGGAAAGAGAAAAATCTAAGCTCATTAGGCTTGTGTTTCAACTATAAGAAAGTTTATATTCTATCAAAAGGCATAAACTTCAGCTGATCAATAGCATCAATAGTATTGTAATTCCACTGATTTCCATTAAATGTTAAATATGTTATATTGCGCTCAATTTTAAAAGAATTTTGAATATCCCCCATATCTTTTTTCTTGATTCCTTGAGTGACATTCCAGCTGTTCCTTTCATGCATTACTTTCCATTTTGCTTATTTCTATTGTGTCTCTAAGTGCTAATATATTTGCTTCATATATTCTTTGTTTTAATTTGGAAATGGAAATTGCTTTGATTCTTTACTATGGCATATTCCTGAACATTGTAGATTTGGAATGTTTACAGTTCCTATCTTATGCCTTTTATTATTTTGGGGATCACACAGTTTGATGAAGTATAATCCAAATACAAAACAAATCTAGTATACACAAAAACACAGCTGTCAACACAAACACAGAACCTCAAAAGTTTCTAACATGACTATAAACAGAGCCCTATCTATGCAAGAATTGTGACATTCCATTGCAGGTTAAGGCATGTAAGCTCTAATGGGAATGGAGAAAGCTGGATACCTTGAGAAAGACATTTTAAGAAAATTGAGATTAATAAAATGAAATGGAGTATTTTAGAAAAAAACTTTGCAATATGAAAAATTTCTTATATCACTGCTGATCTCAGTATATATTCTGAAAACTGAGAAAAGTTAAAGAACCTAAAACTTTGCTAGCAGTGAATAGATAACACATATAAATGTCAGTTGTTAACAAGGCTGAAAATATATCATTTTATAGTCCATGGAAATGAATTGCCACTCTTTTATACATAGATCAAAAAAAGAAATTGTATAAAAGTGTAAAACCATATCAACAGAAATGAGACTGTCTGAATCCATATGAAATATGTCCTGAAACACAATATAAAGAGGTAAGACTTTTCTGTCAACTTATGTTGCCACATTTTGAAGTCATCCGAGAGATAACAGAAGATTTTAGCTGATTCATTTGGATATAATTTTCTTGGAATTTTAGGACAAAAAGTAAATGTAGAAACAGTACTATAGATTCCATCTTAAACACATTATTTTATTTCTGCAACTAAATATTTTTATAATACTTCACAAATTAGTAACAGATAAGAACTTGCCCGTGTTCAAAGTAAACATAAGTCACACACATGAAAAAAGATATTTAGTCAGTTGTGAAAAATAATTCATTTTTCTGCAAATGGTGTTAAATCAATTTTTAGCACCAAGGCTCAGGGAGCTGCCAGTTGCCTTGAAGATTAAGAGCTTGAATCAATAGCATTACATGTTGTTGATTTCATTCTAAGGAACAGATTATAGGTCCTGGTCAGAGACTGACATTCATTTTTATATTTGTTAACCATAAAAACCATTTTAAGCAGGTAATATTTATTTTTAATAATTTAGTACAAGTGACTTTGTTTTATATACGTTTTCATTAATCAGTGAAAAACTGCAACATTTGCCATTTCCATCATGATCAACCCACTAAATCTGTCATCCTTCCCCAGGATTTATATGGGAGCCTTCTTATTAATCATTTTTATTCAGTGACAAAAAGAATTACATTTATATTACAAATATTTTTTCTTATTTTAAATCTGTGTCTTAGGTTAGCTTTACCTAAAGTAGCAGATGTTAACAGTGCTGTAAATTGGTGGAAAAAAATAAAAAAATATATGAACAGGAGAAAGCAAGGAGAATAACACCCTAAAGGCAAGGTTCTTACATGTCAAGTGCCCTTTCTCAGCTTCAACCATTCATTTTGAAAATGGCCTATCAAAAAGGCTTAGAGGGATCAGTTTAATTACTGTTCCTCTGACATGTGTAATATATTTTCAGGAGCAGGCCCATACATTTATTTAAGGCCAAATGTTGTACAACAAAACTGTCCTCTGAGGTATTTCATTCTACCATCTATTTTTTTCCACCTGGACTATATGGCCATTTTTTTCTCAATATCTGTCATTCTGGAGACATTTTAAGATGAGCCTTAGATTATATTCTTCTTTAATAGGACATAAGCTACCCAGGGAGGGTGGGGGGAAATGCAAGAAAAAATTTAAAAAAATTAAAACACAATCTTAAATAAAAGATGTCCTGTCTTCTAGTTGGTATATATAAATACCAGGGGGAGAATAGAACCTGCATCAGTATTTGCATCCTATGCAACAGCTAATTCTTCTTGTGTCCTGAACTTAATCAGAAGCTAGAGCTGGTTGCTGGAAGATTTGCTAGGCAGTGAATTAAAGGAACAATCCTCTGAGGTGCTGAGCTCACGCTGAGTTCAATAATAGATCCCTATTACTGCAATTGTTGTACCCCATTGGCAAGATGATGAATAAATTCTTCTGCATTTTATTATGACTGCAAAAGATTCCAAGTGCTGCTCACAAAGGAAAAGGAGCATCTGATGTCTTAAACAAAATATGTTGTCCCTTACAATGCCAACTTAAAATGGGGTTGGGAGAGTTCATACAATGAGTAACTGGGTGCCAAAAAAACTATAGAAAAAATAAAAAATTAAATAGATATCTATTTTTCTTATCCCATGAACCTAGTAACTAACAAATAATCTTAAATAAAACTAATATATTGCCCCTAGCTGACATGCAAATGCTCCTGTGACCTAGTCCTCATAGCTACTCCTGCAGAATGAATTTTTTATACTAATAGACTCTTTTATCATATTGTATTACAAGCAAATTTGTTTTAGCAGTCTCAGTCTGATGGTGGAATTTATCTCTGAATCTAGAAATTCATCAGTTTGAGTAACATAGTGCTGTTTCAGTTCTATATGTTAGAGTAATGCACATAAATAGTCTTTTGCCATTTTAACATATCCTGGGGAGCCAGAGAGTGATGCACAAAGTAATTAGAACCCTACTCCTGAATCTTTAGGTCTCAATATTGATATGCTGTAATTGTTTCTTTTTCATACATTATATAATGTTGCAGCACTAGGCTGTCATCTTATTTGCTAAAACTAGTAAACAGATTTTTTTATGGCTAAAATGAACAGAACTTCATTATTTAATATCAGATTAAATTCCATACAGCCCCTCTTTTGTAATAAAAATAAACAAACTCTTCTTATGTCCAAACTTAAGACATATGCTATGGTAATACTTTAAAAAAAATAAGAACACAGGGTAGCTGAATGACAGATTTTTAATACCACATTAAAAAGGGACAGTTAATTTCTATTTCCCCTTTTTCTTCATCCATGGAGAGCATAATATGATTTTCTTTTTCTCTAGACTGTCCAACCCAAGAAAGAAAAACCTGTTTTGCTTTGTGCTTTTCCGTTCAGGATGTGTGTGATGATTAATCATTGTATGTGTCTAGACCCCTTGGTAATCTCTGTCCCTGTTTCTGTCTCTACATTCATCTTTGACATCATGTCTTTAGTTTTAATACAGTCCGATTGATTTGTTTGCAGCTACAATACTGTTCTCATTCTTTTTTCCCCCACTGAAACGTCTTTATAGAACAAATACAAACTTGCCCATATTCTCAAGCTGTATCAAACTGATTTGAGAGAACACATTGCAAAACTTAAATGTATGGTAATGCAACAGCGGAAACCACAGTATCTGTTTAAAAAGACGGAGGAGTGAAGTTAAGAAAACTAATATTTATTAAGACTTTCCAAAATCTTAAGGGTCATATTCTTTCACCTTTATTCAGATAGGAACCTAAATCCACAAGAATCACTGGGAATTACAGGTACCTAGTGCTGCATGATTAAGGATGGTAGAATTGGCCCTGTAAATGCATTTTTTTAAAATGTCTGCTCCCTATAGGCAGCTAAGTGGGCTTAGAAATTCATAGCGTTAATCTCCTATCACTCGCATTAGTGTAAATCATGAGTAACTACAATAAAGTCAAAAGAGTTACACTAGATAAAACTGGTGTAAGTGAAAGGAGAATCATGCTCTCAATTCTGCCCAGACAATCCCTAAGAAACCAGACAATACTAAGACAATACTAATCAAAGCTCTTTGAGGATTTTTCTTTTTGCCATCTTTCTCTGTACTCTCACTCATCTCTTTCTAATCAAACTACATTCTTCACCATATCTCACATTAACTGATCTGAAATTTGCTTCCCATTCTTCCCTCCTAATCTGCTTGATTTTCCACCTGCCTCCCCCGGTGACTCCTATTCTCCTTTCCCAAATGTCTCTCCCTCTCCTGTGCATGATTGTTCTGTCCCTAAAAGGTTTTCCTTTCCTGATTTTCTGAAGATTATAATGTAGAGGCTTGTCAATCTCAAGGCTATCAACCAGCAATATTGTGACATTTTGGGGATCACCCAGACCACTAAGGGGTCCTTTCACCACCTGCTCTTTAACCTTGGGTGCCTTTATGCTGTGCTGCTTTGGCTCAGGTCCCTGACACCAGTAGCTCTTCCAACTGTGAGACTTCCCCAGATTTGTAGTCCCTGATTTCTTAAGTATCAGACACTCGACCATTCCCTTCTGATTTGTCAGCCCTGAAAGCATGAAACCAGCCTGCCAGTTATAAGTTTACTTTACCACCCAAACTTCACATAGTTTTCACGCAGAGACCTGCTTGGGGTAAAAACAAACAGAAGGTTTATTTAACAGAAAAAAATGACAGATTCAAAGATGAAATAGTAAGGGAAAGCAAAAACATACAAGTTACACAGAAAAATACATTAAAAAGTTACACAAGTAAAGACGAAACCACAGGCTTTACACTTCTGTATTAGATACATTCTTTTTTTCTAACAAAAGTTACTATTGCCTTTCAACAGTTTCCCAGCATACCTCCTAGCCCTAAGGGGGATTCAGTTCACAGACAGCCTCCCACCTTTGAGACTGTCCCTTAAGTCTTGGATGGATTTCATGTCAAACCCCTTACACTGCCAAATCCAAAAGCAAATCCTAGCCCTGAATTGGCCTCAAACTCAAAACTTTTGCCTGTAGTGAAAGTGGCTCCAAGTGACACCACATACAAAATCCATTTCTCTAATAATAAGTAGGACTAGATGTAAGCAAGTTTGCTCAGAGTAAGAATGGAAAGCATGTGGGCATTAGGTGTGTTGTAATTAACTTGGGTAACAATCCCATTCTTACTGCTTCAGCTTCTCATTACACTTAAGACAGCATATTGGTGATACAATTTATTAGAATGCAAATAGTGCACAAAGCAAGCATGGTGAGTGGTCTGTCTGTTGTGCTACAGACATTAGAAATGCCTCACTTAATGAGAGGAAGGGTGCCAGCTTTCCTTAACTACAATATACAGAGGTCTGACACCTAAAGAAACCACCTCTTTGTGCAGAAAAGCTATACAGTTATCACCTACGCTTCAACCTGCTTCTTCTGAGCTAGGGTGATGGGTGTATGCACTCAGATACCACCCACTGCTTAAGGACGCTAGCACCATGCCTTAAAGGCCCAACTGCCATTGTTTACTCTTAACTTTGAAAATATTTCCATTGGCATCAAACTACTACTCAAGGGTTGAAAGAGTTGGGACTTTGGCCATTGACTTCAATAGATGTGGATTTCACCCTGTAGAAGAATACGGATAGCAGAATCTGGCCTTAAATCAGTAAGTGATCATGCCTATCCTCTGGCAAGTTCTAGAGTGGAGAACTTGGGCCATTTGAGACTACATTTCAGCTCTCACAAATTTAAACAAATATTATTAAAACTTTTCATTCCAAAACAGATTTTTTTTTATGTTGACTACGATAGTCTCTGAATGTATTTAGTTCCTTTCTTTGACCTTTTATTTGAATTCAGTTGCCTGTTTTTCTTTAAACATATAGAGGGTTTATCTAGTATTTTTTAATTGTTTTGTTTTTACTTTGATTTACAATTGAAACAGACTATTCTTTGCAGGGAATGGTTGCTTCATAATGAAAATGAATAATTATTATAAATATAAATTGTGTGTAGTTATGCTGTGGCAGAAGAGAAGGCTGCAATGGATATAGTTAAGCTTTGGTTTTGAAGAAGTATCTGATATGTCGCTTAAGAGAGCAATGTCTGGATTTCAAAGAACTTATAAGGAGAAGAAAGTTTGCAGGTTGAGTTGAAGTTCTGGAAAGTGGCTAATGGACAAGAAACAGGTAATAGTAAATGGATTCTTTCTGAGCTTGAATGAGGGTACTAGTAAGTGTACAAGAATTTGTATTGGAGCCCAATATTTTGTTTAATACTTCCTAACAGTTTATGGATATTTTTCATTGATTACTTGGATGGTACCTTATTGTGAAGAAGAGCAACTAATGAGGACCAATGAAGTCTGATACAAGATATTTGGTTCCCTTATCTGAACTCGTGGGTGATGAATACAGGTCAATGAAGATAAATGTTAAATCTTGACTCCTGGAGAACAAAAATAAAGTAAATAGAGGCTCAAGTGAAAAGTACTGTAGCAAGAAAGATTTATTTGTTACTGGTGTCAAGTTTTAAAGCCTTCAGAGTTCAAAATAATGTACAGATAGAGGCAAAAAGCCAAAATTCTCGTTGTATTCTATGGAAATATAAGTCAAAGGTGATGGTTTTGTTAGAAAATGAAAGGTCTGGAGGAATAAACAGAGAGTTCAGAGTGAGGAAATCCAGATTTGCAATCGAGGCTCATCGCTAATTTGCTATGTGATTTTTGGAGAACCCAGTGTAAATTGCTATATCTCATTCTTTCCACCATAATAATGGCCTTCCTCCTGGGGGAGTTATGAATGTGAGTGTGATTGAATGTCTGCAACTTTGAACTACTACTACTACTACTACCTAGCTCTCATAAAGCATTTTTCATTAGTAAATTTCAAAGCACTTAAAATTTTGTGAATGCGGAAACTGAGGTACAGGGTGGTGACATGATTTCCAAAAGTCAGGCCAGTGAATAAAACCCAGCTCTTCCAGCTTTCACTCAAGCATCTGTCCACTAGGCAACATTGCCTCCTATGGCTAAGTATTATTTTCAGTGCCTAGATACATGTTCTATAAATGACTAAAATACATAGTGATGGATTTCCTATAAAGGCACAGGAAAGTTCTAGTATCTGGTACTGGTTATACTTTCAAAAAGAGGAGTTGTAATTGCTCTTTGGGGTTCAGAAGAATAGAAGCACTAATCTCAGTTATAAATTCTGATCAAAACTCTGATGAGGATGAGCTTATTCTCATAAGGAAAAAAGGATATTTTGCAGTGACCTGACTTTTATAAATTATGAAGGTTATTTCTAAAACTGATTGATTAAATCTTTTCCAAGGGAAAATAACACAGAGCAGGAAGTCATAATCTTCAATTCAGAAACTGAGAGGAGAAAGGCCTGAACTAGTTAAGGCAAACCTTTTTGACCTAGTAGAAATCATAACTACACAAGTTCATTTATCAGGCCTTTGAAACTTCATGTAGATCAATGCTGATGAGATGAGATTCTTACTTTCCAGAGACACTCTTCTTTATTCCTTAAGCAGGCAAAATGGAATGAATTACAGCAAAAAGAGGCCAATATAATAGCATCTTAAATGCTTAGTGTATGAAGATTTAATCAAAAGAGGTTTCATTATCATTTGTCATTGTTTCCTTTTGATGATGATGAAGATGATTACTGATCTACCTCCTACCATTCACAGAGCTCAAAGTGCTCTACAAACATTATAAACTGATTTATAAACTATGGACAAGATTGTGTCCATCCTTTCATTGGTGAACAGGAGGGAAAAGATGCTGCAAGGATTTAGCAAGGCAATCACTGTCAGGTACTACTTTAGCTTCTCCAAAAATAGTGGAGAGGGTCCAAAAGCCCAGTATTCTTCACTGACCCATGGATCCGGCCCTGTCTTGGTGAGCATATGTTACTTTTTTTTTTCAAAGGGTTTCCCAGTGGCTACTCTCCACTTAAATTCATAGGTAGCATAGTGCTTGCCTGAAGTACAGTGCCTCTAGGATCTCCTGTTTGTGGAGGAAGGAATGTGTGTGGTAACTCCACATCATCTCCTACTTCAGAGAATTCATTCCCTCACCACATAAACACACACTCGTCACCCACCTTGAAATGCAATGACCTCTAGGAATGCGGCAGCAA
This sequence comes from Gopherus flavomarginatus, assembly GCF_025201925.1. Taxonomy (NCBI): domain Eukaryota; kingdom Metazoa; phylum Chordata; order Testudines; family Testudinidae; genus Gopherus; species Gopherus flavomarginatus. Next base: position 219,227,197 of record NC_066619.1, read on the forward strand.
TGTAACCGTTTCCAGGAATACAGTATAGCACAGTGCCATGATCTCATGACATAAGGGCCTATCCTGCTTCTACTGATGTCAGTGAGAGTTTGGATCCTTAGCTTACCCATGCTAATATATCGCTATGTTTGCAGTTTCTTGCGAAAAACAGCAAGCTTCTCTCATGTAAATATTTTGTTCAATCACATCAGTATATGAAGACATTTTGAACGATGTGCATATTGGAGAACCAGAGGCATATTTATCATTTTAATTAATATCAGGCTTTGTTCTTTTGGGAATAATTATTAATAAGAATCCAGAGGCAAATTACAGGAAAAAAAACCTGCTTTATTTACAGGGTGATGCATAATTTCCCTTTACAAATGACATGTTGACTCTTACCCAACATAAAATGTTCAGCTACATGTCTGATAATTTTGTCCTGTTTCAAACTATCTGTCTGGTACTGAAGTTAGTCCTACTGGCCTATAATTGACAGAATTGCCTTTGGGGTCTTTAGCCTCCAGTCATCTGGTATAGAGGCTGATGATAGAAATATGTACCGGTTAATTCTGCAGTTTCGTATTTCAGTTCCTTTAGAACTCTTGGGTGAACATCATCTGGTGCTGGTGACATTACTGTTTAATTTATTAATTTATTCCAAAACTTACTCTATTGACACCTCAATCTGCGACTGATCCTCAGATTAGTCATCTAAAAAGAATGGCTCAGGTGTGGGAATCTCTCTCACATACTCTACAGTGAAGACAGATTCATTTAGCTTCTGCAACAACCTTGTCATCTTTTGGTGCTCTTTTAGAATCCTGATTTCCCCCTGGCCCCATTGATTGTTTAGCGGGTTTTCTGCTTGTAATGTATTTTTAAAAATTGCTGTCAGTTCCTGTATCTTTTATTAGTTGCACTTCAAATTCCTTTTTGGCCTGACTAATTTTATATTTACACTTGACTTGCCCAAGTTTATTCTCCTTTCTATTTTCCTAAGTAGAATTTCACTTCCAATTTTTAAAGGATGCCGTTTTCCTCTAGCCACCTCGTTTACTCTGTTGTTTACCCATGGTGGTATTTTTTTGGTCTTCTTAGTGTTTTATTAATTAATACTACTAGTGCTAATAATAATAAAGTATTTATTTGGGGTATACACTTAGTCTGAGCCTCTATTATCGTGCTTTTAGATAATTTCCATGCATCTTGAAGGCATTTCATTCTTGTCACTGTTTCTTTTAATTTCTGTTCCGCTAGCTTCCTCATTTTTCTGTAGTTCCTCTTTTCAAAATTAAATGCTATGATGGGGGGTTTCTTTGGTATTATTCCCCAAAAGAGATGTTAATTTTAGCTATATTCTGGTTGCTATTACCAAGCAGTGCAGCTATATTAACCTCGTGGACCAGATTATGTGCTCCACTTAGGACTAAATCAAGAATTGCCTCTCCCCTTGTGGATTCCAGGACAAGCTGCTCCAAGAAGCAATCATTAACAGTGTCTAGAAATTTCATCTCTGCATCCTGACCTGAGGTGGCACATATCCAGTCAACATGGGAATAGATGAAATCTCCCATTATTATTGAGTTTTCTATTTTTGCAGTCTCTCTAATCTCCCTGAGCATTTCACAATCACCATCGCCATCCTGGTCAGGTGGTCAGTAGTATATTTCTACTGCTATACTCTTATTAGCCAAGCATGGACTTTTTATCCATAGAGATTCTATGGCATTGTTCCATTCATTTAAGATTTTTACTACATTTGATTCTGTGCTTTCTGTCACACATGGTGCCACTTTTCTTCCAGCGGAACCTACACTGTCATTCCTATATATTTTGTACTCTGGTATTACTGTGTCTCGTTGGTTAGCATTGTTCCACCAAGTTTCTGTGGAGCTTATTATATAAATGCCCTCATTTAATATCACACACTCAAGTTCACCCATCTTAGTATTTAGAATTCTAGCATTTGAATACAAGTATTTATGAAATTTGTCAATATTTAGTTGTTTGCCTTCATGTGATATAATTGAATGGAACTCATTTTCATTTGACTGTTTTTCTTCAGTTCCTTTCTGTGTTTTATCGACTTCTCTCCTCTTCTTTTTAGTAGGATATAGCATATCCCCTTTAATAAATCCTCCCCTAAGTGATGTCTCTATCTGAACCATGTGCTTCTCCACACTTATTGACTTTCCCCAGCTCTTAATTTAAAAACTTCTCTATGACCTTTTTAATTTTACATGCCAGCAGATCATGTTTCAAAATCATACATTTCTATTGTGTATAATTATTTGCATAATTATTACTCAAAAAAGTATGTTTTATCTCATCAAATGCTTCTTAGTGGCTATGAGTCATAGGCTGTAATGCATCAAATATGGGCAAATCCTTCGAAATGATCTGTCTGTTTAAGAATGGAGGTATGAACTTGAACAGAATTATTTCAGTCAGGTTTTCTAAGTAATTTAAGGTAATATTAAAGCTCTCCATTCATTCAAGCAGATTAGTTGACTTGCTATTAAGTATTTTTGTGGAAAAAAAGATATTATATTCTTTAACGTTGCGTAGCAAACTGAGCATATTTTTTATTCAACAGTGATGTTTCTCAGATCAAATTTTGTCCACTGCCTTGCCTTCATTATATTCTGCCTTTATTGTATTCAGCAATAATGCAAGAAACCTACAGGCGTGTATCATGTAAAACATTAGTTGAAGCAGTAGCATAAGGTTTGAGCCCTATGAACATGAGCACAGATAAACAGCACAATAGTCACCCCTAACTTTTGGGGAACTGAAAATAGAATATGAGGGGAAGTTTATCCATAACCACACCAGCCAACCATAGAAATATCAGCTAACACCAGCTTTTGGAAACTTTTGGAAAGAACATCCAGAGACACCCAACAACAAGAGTGCCAGAGTTGAGATCATTAATATACAAACCTATAGAAGAAGGACACCCCAACATTAGTAGTGTGAGGAAATATAAATAAGAAAGAGTGGAGAAACCCCTACTGAATATGTATTAGACATGATGGTATCAGCATAACATAAACGCTGTATCCCAGCCTGTGTGCAGTATGGGACAGAGAGATGTAGTCTTTAGGAAGTGGCAAAATGATGGCCACTGATGATGATAAGGAAGGGGATGGTGAGGAGGAAGATAATGGCTAACATTGCAGGTTGTTCTGCAAGGAATTGTGTGAATATGGATGTTCAGATGTACTTCCTGTATTATCTCTATCTACTTTACTGAGTTAGAGTGTTCGTGACTTTGCTAAATGTGTTAATAAATGATTGTTAATATAGAAGAGTCTATAGATCTATAGATCAGGCTACAGTAGAGATATATATATATATATGAAGGCAGTGAGTAAAATATATTTCCTTCTGCAGCATTTCAGTTATATACTAGAGCTAGACTTGCTTCCTCTCTGAATTTTAGTAGTCAACAGGATTTTCAGTAACATCCTGTTTGGTGGGGAGAGGAAGTATCCTGTGAACACTAATTTCTTGAAGTTGCCTCTCGGAAGTAATACAAAAGTAATGACCAATTAACTAATTATGAGGTTTACTCACAGGATAAAGTCAAGCATTGAACAATCACTTATTATTTTTATCCAATCAAATCCTTTATAAACCTCCTCTGATTAAATGTTTGTTTATCCACAAGTAGATCTCTTAGGAACTGTAGCTGTAAAATCCCTTTAAAGAGAATGAGCTAGGTATAATAATTCTACAGATAGAATGAGAACAATTGCTTCTGTACACAATTAAAATGTTGTATATTTGTGACTCAGTCATTTTCTGTCAATGGATCCTTCCCTGTATAGTTGTTGCCAGAAAAACATTCACAGTTTCCATGCAGTGTAATTTGAGAGACCACAGTATTTATTTTCCCGTAAACAAATTTAGTTTGAGCCCTGACTGTCCCTCCCTATTGTTCAGGGGTGCTTAGCCTCTTTTGTACAGAACTTTGGATTAAAAATATCATGTCAGGGTGAAAAATCAATGTTAATCTATTCAGACTTTATATCTGATACATCAGATCAGGGTTAAGAATGAATAATAATTATATAAGTCATATATTTTTTCAAAGCAGGATGATCTGATTTCAAGTTAGTACCTCCTGCCAAGTCCATTAATATACATACACCTGAACCAGATACTTTTGTTGATGTGAATCACCAGAGCGCCACTGAAATACATGATGCAATGCTTATTCACAACAGATGAGAATATGGCCCATGTTCTTTAGGTTAGGACAATGGGTATATATAAAGGGCCCTTAAGAGATTGAGAGGTCTTATTTGGAAATAAGATATTAAGTTAGTCTGTACAACACAATTGTGTGCATATGACTTCAAAATAACTTTTTTAATTGCTCAGGAAAAACTGGAACCAAGCTGTTTGATCAAAGCAAACAATACAAGCTTGAACAAGATGCATTATTCAACTGACATTTAAAAATGGATGGTGATAACCTCCTCAGACAGTACAGCTGTATAAAAACCTATATGTAGAATTCCTGATGTTAGAATGGACATTTCAGATCAAAGGAGTCACAGGTTATAACTGAGAGAAAACAAGATAGTAAAAGAGGAAGAGACACCTAACCAAGAAATCTGAGATTTTTTTCTCTGACATGCTGCTTTCTGAAAGGATTGAGAAAAATGTATGAGTAATGCATGCAGGAGATGTGTTCGAAAATCTTGAAGTCAAATTATTTTGCATATTTGCAGAATATTTCTAACAAGGGAAATTTACAAACTAACTGGGATTGTATTTTGCAAGATGTCAATCTTTTCCCTCAGTATAGTAACTCAGAGACCTGGTATAGGTTCTGATGTTTCAGGATGGGGAAACTCACTCAAAGAAACAGCTAGAGAATGTTGGCTGGTTTATTAGATTGCTGGGCCTGGGGTTAATGCTATGGTCAAGTAAGTTCAAGAATCTCCCCTAGAGGAATTTGGGGGGATCTCTTTTATTTTGATTAGCCCTAGGAGACATCTAAATTTAAGAAATAATCTGTTTCTGCTTCGTTGCAAACATTATTTGTTGTTTTCATTGTGTTAATTCACATTGTCACATTAAATAAAGCTTGGCTTAGGTGCTCTTCTTATCACAGGGCGAACATCCTTGGCAATATACGACATTGTCATAACATTTTTTCTCAGATCTGGACCTTAGCGTCCAAAATATGGGTGTTAGCATGAAAACCTCCAAGCTTAGTTACCAGCTTGGACCTGGTAATGCTGCCACGAGCCAGGAATTATACAGTGCCTAGCTCACTGTGGTCTCCCCAAAACCTTCCCTGGGGGACCCCCAGACTCAGATTCCTTGAGTCTCACAACAAAGGGAAATAACCCCCTCCCCTTGTTTCCTTGTTACTTCCTCCCAGGCTCCCCTCCCTGGACAACCCTAGGAGATTCCCTGCTTCCAGTCCTGGAAACACAAGTATCGAGAGAGCTAATCTCTCTCCACGCCTCACCCAGAGGATATGCAAAGTCAGGCTTAGTAAATCTAACACAAAGAGATTTTCCCCCTGACTTCTTCCTCCCACCATTTCCCTGGTGAGCTGCAGACTCAATTCCCTGGAGTCCCAACTAAAGAAAAACTCCAACAGGTCTTAAAAAGAAAGCTTTATATAAAAAAAGAAAGAAAAAGACATTAAAAATAGTCTCTGTAATAAGATGACAATATACCGGGTCAATTGCTTGAAGGAAAAAAATGAATAAACAGCCTTATCCAAAAAGAATACAATTTAACACATTCCAGCAACTACACACATGTAAATACAAAAGAAAACAATATAAACCTATTGTCTTACTATCCTTGTACTTACAACTTGGAAACAGAAGATTAGAAAGCCTGGAGGTAGAAAAATCACTCTCAGAGCCGAGAGGGCACAGACACAAGACACAGAACAAAGAACTCACACCCAAACTTCCCTCCACCCAGATTTGAAAAAGTCTTGTTTCCTGATTGGTCCTCTGGTCAGGTGTTTGGTTCCCTGTGTAAACCCTTTACAGGTAAAAGAACATTAACCCTTAGCGGGATCTCTTTTATTTTGATTAGCCCTAGGAGATGTCTAAATTTAAGAAGTAATCTGTTTCTGCTTTGTTGCAAACATTATTTGTTATTTTCATTGTGTTAATTCACATTGTCACATTAAATAAAGCTTGGCTTAGGTGCTCTTCTTATCACAGGGCGAACATCTTTAGCAATATACGACATGCTACCAAATAACTATCCCTTTGCTTCTTCCTCCAGATATTCATTGTATTGCCATGTAGATGGTTGTTTGGAAAGTTGTAATGCCGATTTCATCTGAGTATGAATGACTGAAATTCATCTAATATATTATAGCTTCCTATTGCCAGGCTTTAATCAGAGTGACCTGATAAACCTCTACATGAGTTTTTTTTCACCATGACAAATGTTATACACTCATAACAAGCCCATTTTATACATGTTTGTACAACCAAATGACTGTTGATTAGTAACATTTAATACCTTTTTCAAGCAGAGGTTCTAGTAGTTTGCATCAATTCTCTAATATTAAATGTTTTGTATGTGAAAACTAATAAGGCCTATTAGCAATGCACATTACATCTTGCTGTAGCTTGTTGATACTCAAATACTTTTAAAAAGCACTTTCTTTTGGGACTGACTTTAGCATCACCAGCTCCCAAATCAAATATTCAGTCACAGAAACAAGTGAGATGTCAAACCTGCAGGGTTTCTGTTGTACTGAACGTTAAGTGTGGCTGACAGCATTAAACCTTTGAAATATTGAATAATTCAAGGAATTCAATTTGAATCTCAACTAGAACTTCCTCAAGGTGCTCTTATAGCTAATGACTATGGAGGCAAGGTAATTCCATCAGTTGTACACATGCAACAGACAGTTAATTACACTAAAGTTACTGGGATTTTATAAGCATAAAGCGAGGTTAGACTATGCCCACAGTATTTCCCTGGAACCAAGACTCCATTATCTGTACCCACTAAATCATGATTCCCAGGCTAAGCACCCGGGATCTTAGATGGTCATAAAGGGCTATTTGATTAAATGAAGGTAAACGAGAGGTATACGGATCAAAGGAAACAATTTTGACCATGTGAGATGTTGTATACTAGGATGTTGGCAGTCTCAGGAGACTGGTAATAAGATAGGGATGGTCTCACCATTAAGTCACTAGTTTGAATCTGGTCTAGGTTTCTGACCAAAAGTTATCAAATCTGATTCCTTTGCTGGCATGAAATGATGTGTCCATGCCAAATGTGGTCTCAGTGAAAGACAAACCAATATAGGTACCATTAAAGGCAAAGGCCACATTAAACATACAAACAACGCAAAACTTCACCCGTCCCTAGAACTGAACCAAAGTAAAACATAGGTTAGGAGACAGAGCAGTTAAGTAAATATCTGCCTCCTTCCTCTACTCACCCATCTGTTTCTTTCATTATTACATATGGAGGCTTGGAAGAATTCAATTATTAAAAATAGTTTTAACAGATAATATCAATGTTTATTTTAAGCATTTTTTATATTTCTTCACTGAAATGTTCCCAGTTGTGTGAAATTATGGGGAAGCAGACAGGGAGGTGGTCAGACAATAATTACTCAATGACAGTAGACACAGATTTAAAAATTTACAGCTTTGTAACATTTAAAATACGAGCAGTCAACATCATATGTCAAAATTTCCGCCTTAAATCAAACTTCTAGAAGTTCTCAAGCAGCATTCTTCTGACTTTGCCTATCTGTACATTTTGATTTTTATCAATGGAAATATTTTATCATTGGTCGGCATGTATGCAGAGAATTCAATGTTTAGATTTTTATGGGTAAATGTTGATAATCTTTCCAAGCTTATGCATAGGTAAGCCTTAGAGCTCAAAAGACTGAGAGGAATGGAACTCTCTGCTCCCTCCACAGAGAAAATACTAGCTTTGCCAAGCCTCATTTACATCCATTATAAAGTTCTTTACTTATAGTTCCAAATATTGTTTTGCTACTTTCATTGGAATTTGGCTATGTTCCAATTGTTACTGTGACTTTTCTCAGAAAAGGGCATAGGAATTGTGGAAGATGTGCCATGGAGGAAACGAATCACTCTGACTGTACAGGGAGTAGATTCTTGTTTGGGAAAAGGATTCAGTTTCAGCAAAAGAGAGTAGAGGGCTATGTCATAGACACCACAAGCTCTATTTCAAGAAACAGGGACTCTCCTCAATGGTTCTGTTTTGTTCTGGGTCCCTATTCAAAGATTCTAAACCCTGCATGCAATGCTTCTTTGAGACTGGAGTGGTCTGAAGCAAGCTAAGCTGGGAGGAGCACTTCAGAGCTGTCTTTGTAGTGAGGCCCAGGTGGACCAGTGAAGATGGCATAGAACTGACTTTGCAGCAAGACTCAACCAGACCAGTAGCAGCAGCTCAGAGCTAAGTTCACTTCACCCTGGCAGGTGGTGACAACAGCACACAGCTGACTTCACAGCAAGGGGTGACCAGACTACCTGTGGCAGAGTGATGTCTCAGAACTAGACCAAGCTAGCTGCACACTGAAGCAGCTTTGGACTTCACTAGAAGCCAAAGACAATCAAGTTAAAAATTAATACTTGGAGCTGTGCTGTTAACTGTACTCCTGATGCACTGACTGGATTTTGCTCATGTGTGTTTGTTTTAGAGCTGAGTAGTAACGTAATTTTTCATGGAACCAAAAATTCTAAAGATTTTGATTTTGTTCTGTAGTGAGGGGAAGGGGGGTATCTCTGATTTTTTGCTAAATGTTTGTCCACCCAACACCCTGGGGACCCAGCCAGGTGGGGAACCAGCCACCCTGCTTTCCAGAGAAACGGGGGCTTGGGGAGCTGAAGGTCTTGGGGACCTCAAGCTCCATGAAAGCCCACCAGGCAAAGTTCTTGGAGCCTGGCAGCCCTGGGAGTCCACCAGCCCAGTTGTTAAGGAGCCAGGAAGGCAAACTGGCAGGAAACTAGCAGTTTTTAAACTTGCCTGACAGGCAGAGTTCCACTGAGTGTGATGGATTGGCATTTTTGGACAGAAAAACTAATGTATTGTTTCTTTATTGGTTTGTTTTTCTCTTTTCCACAGATAATATGTGTGTATGTGTGTGTGTGTGTGCTTCCATATTCTCAAGGAGTTCTGAGTGCTTGTGAATGTGTAAGAACAACTTAGAAATGTAACCAGTTATATTTTAATTTTCCAGATTCAAAACCAGCTCTGAATGGGAGCATAAGTCATTGTTTTATTTCCTGTAGAAAACTACCTCATGATGGATTGAACCCAGCTCTTATTGCTGAGATTAGCAGCTAGCAGAAGTATTACCCATAAGATATGCAACCACTCCCCAAAGATTTTCCTTAAATCTGTGCATTTCTTTGGCTAACTTTCCCAAACTTCTGCTCCATCCAGCCTGCCTTTTAACATTAGATCACTGCATAGTTTTCAAGTGGTGATGACATATGGTTTGAGCATAAGTTTCCCTCAAATGGAGCTGAGTTGGGTTCTTTGTTTGAGGTAAGGCTGGAGAGTGAGTATCTATTGGATCTGGATAAGCAATTGCATTAGCTTTAATTATTGGAGTGCTTGCCTTGTAAGGAACTGGCGGTACTCAGCATTGACTGTTCAGGATAAATTACTCAAGTAAAGACATACTGGAACTACAAGTTGTATGCAGTGGTGGTGTATCCGTGTTGGTTTCAGCATATTAAAGAGACAAGGGGGTGGGGTAACATCTTGTATTGGACCAATTTCTGTAGGTGAGAGAGACAAGCTTTTGGGCTTATGTAGAGCTATCCTTCATGTCATGGAAATGTATCCAGAGTGTCATAGCTAAATACAAGGTGGAACAATTCCCAAACTTGCAGAAGAGCTCTGTGTAAGCTCAAAAACTTGTCTCCCGCACCAACAGAAGTTGGTACGATAAAAGATATTACCTCACCCACCTTGTCTGTCTAGAATTTGTCTCATTTCTGTCATAAGAGTTACACTTAATAGCCATTTAAAAGTACACTTTGTAAGGCACTCAATAATATACTGCTGGAAAAATTCCTACAGTAGGGAATGGACATGATGATCTACTCAGTCATTTCCTTCTTTACTTTCTCAATGACTGACTCACATAGAAACAGGCATTAGCTGAGATACAAAAAATGGAAAAACAAAAAGTTAAAATTAAAAAAAATCAGATAAAAATTGAGGAATTGAGACAGGAAATTAATACACATTTTTGTTGCTCTCTCTCTCTTTTGTCTTTTTGTATGCAGTCTCAGGATCAATTCTGTGACATTTATAAGATCAACTTTTTCACACACAGGTAATCCTAGTGTCTTAAATGGGAGTATTTATGTTAGGAAGGTTCACAAGAGAAATATAACTAGAAGCTGGAAAACAATTTATAACCAAATTTATGTGAGCAATTTTGCCCCTTCTCAAATTTTTGTTTTATAAATTTAAAATTTTACTTCATGTGAATATTCTACAAAATGTGCAGTAATGGAGAAAACTCTTGCCACTAAACTCATTCACTAGTTTATATGCAAACAGCACACCCAAAATGGGTATGAACATAACCTGTTACCCAGGGTTTTCAGAACCCAAAGCAGTGATAGCTTAACTGTTTATCTCCAGGCAGTGTCAGGAAAAATTCAGTGAGGACACAGCTCCTCTGATAAATGATTGGTACAAACAAGAGTGCTCTTACCTAAAACTACTTTTTTATTTGTTCTCAAGCACACACACACACACACACACACACACACACACACACACACACACGCTCACCAATCAGCCTTCCAGGGCCCTATGTCCCTTCAGCTGTTAGGGAGTTTAGGTGCCAGATCCTTGCCCAAAGAAACACTTCCTCAGATTCCCCCAAAGCATACTTTCTAACTAAATGTTTTATAAATTTTCTGTGGGCAAAGCACGTAACTCATATTAGCCCCTAATAGGCTAACAATTTCCAACTTCCCTAGAAACAGCCAGTAAGAATTAATTATTCACCTCAGCAACAAAGCTGCTTCAGAGAAAAAAAAATTACAAACACAACCAAAATCAGTCTGTTTTCCACATTCCCCCTCTTTCTCTCCCACCCCACTTCTCATGAATCTGTCTATTTACTTTATCTATCCAAATTGGTAAAGCTGCAGCTTGCAGCTGTTTTTGTCTGCCTAAGAAAGGTCATTTTTTTCTCCTGTCTCAATGGTGTCCTTGCTTCCAGCTTGTGGGGAGGAGGGTTAAGTGCAAAATATGGCTGTGGATTATATCAAATCCAGTTCTCTCACAACAAGCCAAGGTTAATTTGTTTAAAAATTCCTCCCCCAAAATTGCAGACTTCACCCAGCTCCAAAAAAAAAACTAAATAGGACCAGAAAAAAAATGCATCTTAAAATTTGCTCAATAATTTTAATGAACAATAATAATTCTCCAAGCACCATTAGGTGTTCCAGGTGCTGGGATCATATTTCTTTATATACTTAGTTACAGGGGTCTTATATGCAGTGTTGTTGTAGCCATGCTGGTCTCAGCATATTAGAGAGAAAATGTGTATCAACTTCTGTAAGATTTTGCATTAATCCCTTTAATCATATGCTTTCACCTCTGTCCCTGAATGCTGAGGCTATATTTTTTTAATGATAGACACATGTTAATTAAGGGTCTGATCCAAAAACCGTTGAAGTTAATGGAAAGATTCCTGTTGACTACAGAGGCTTTTAGATCAGGACTTAAAGAGAAGAATTATGTACACCACCATTGTTAATATCCATTTTATCTAATTTCACTGCTGCTCACAAAGATAGCCTAGTGAGATCCACACCTCATTTTTGTGATGGTCCTGAGAAGGAAAAGAGAGAATCATGCAGTCATGCTGCAAGGTATGTCAGTTCAAAATAAATATTATGTATGGCACCTAGCCTTAAATAGCTGGCAATACCACTAAATGGTCACCTTTTCAGAATATGTCATGTGAAGAGGCTTCTTAAAATAAAGGATTAAATTTTTCTGTAAAACAAACAATTACAATTAGGATCCCAGCTTCAGATGAGCAGATAGCTTATTACAGCTACTGGGGGCTGTCTCCTTCAAGTCCTGTCTCTTCTGTAGTGTATAATGCCCCACTCCAGTCTAATGTCTGTGTCTTGGTTATAGCCTTTGAAGCGGAGTGCAGACAGTTATATTGCCACCATTGGATATTATTAGAATTTGGGTAATCTTTACCATTTCTAGTGGGTTTTCATTTCTCTCATCATAATAAATTATTAAAATCTCCTCTGTGACTTCATTAAAATGGTTTCTATTCAAACTGGTCCCTATAGGTTAATGAGGGCTCTAAATATGCTTCAAATGGACCTAGGGTTCATAGGTTGATTTATTATTTTCCCGAGACAGAACATTGCACTAAAAGCTATTTCCCTACATTTATCTGATATATTACGTTCACAGTCATTTATGCAAAATACAGTAAGATGTACTCCCTGAAATAAGAATTATTTCTTCATTTCCAACTATGCATGAATGCGCACTTGTATTAAGAACACGATGGGATTCATTATGAAGGTCTTTGAATCCTGACGTATAGCGGCGGAACAGGTTGCAATCCCACTAGATATTATTTCCATTGGCTATAATGGCTCATGGGAACAGAATTTACTATGGTAGTGAAATTTAAATCGTGCAATTGTGGCATATGTTGCTCCTAGTTATCTGTGAATCTTTTAATACCGTAGAAAAAAGGATTATGCAATGATTAAGCAAGAAGGGAAGAGGAGGCCACGTGTTTATACTGGGAGAAATCTGAAATATCTGTGTTACTTAATATAGAATCAGCCAATATTATATTCTTGCTGTTCAATATTTAGATTCCACTGTTCTGCAAATAAAGCATCATGGGTCAAACTGAAAAATGAGGGTATTTAACTATCAGAGACTGAAGAAAAGCTCTTTTGAAACCTTAAAAAATATGTTGGTTCTACTATATTTTTATCTCAAACAGTTTTCTAAATAGAAATGTTATGTCCTATATTTATTTGTTTACTTTTTATTTCAAGGTTATTTTTTAACATTTTCCCCTTAGCTATTTTTTCCTTCACAGTTCTTAAATATCTTTCTCTTACTGTTCTTAAGTGTGAAATCATATAATATAGTATTCTATGTAATCATAGATGCAAATAGAAGTTCTCATGTTTGACGCTTTATAAGCCCTCAAATAATCAGTCATTTGTATCAGTTCCAAGATACTCATTTCAACTCTATTGATACTTTGCAAACAAGTTCTCAATATGATAAATTGATTAACTTTTTTTGAAATTTAGAAGTCTGAGCCCTGATCCCACAATGTGATCTGCATTCACAGACCACTGCACCTGCATGAAGCTACAACAATATCTATAAGGCTGTGGTTGAGGATCCATTCATGTGAGGTCACAGTGCAGGATCAGGGCCTTTCCTAGTGAAAATGACACACAAATAAACTTCTAAAATTCCTGTTCTAGAATTAAACTAAAAAAATATTTCCCTTCAATCCCCTTTTAGTGCAGTAAAGATTTACTTATTCACCTTATTCCACATACCCGCAAGGCTCTAAATCATAACATTACTGTTGTCTCTGGCTCTTTTCAAAGTCCCTCAATGCTTCTTTTGAACTTGCCAAATTATTACTGCAAAGTACACTCCCTTTCCATACTGACTCTTCAGCACCCTCAATCCCAAACTCTTTTGATACAGGAGTGTCAAAATCACAAACTTTCCTCTACTGCTAAGGTGGTGGGACAGCATTGGTCTATTTCTTAAAAGAAAATAGGTCCAGTCATTGGTTCTTAAAGCTTCATCTACTGATTTAAATTCAAACAAGCTTCTGTGTGAATTTTCTCAAAATTTGAAGTCAATTCACACACCATAAAAGAGTCTCAATTTCCAGTGAGGGGCATGGTCCTCTGTATGGTGCCCAGACCCATTTAGAGTAATACCAAAATGGGACAATCAAGATTTGTAAGTAGTGGGCTATAATAGAAACATCTGGATTATCCTGTTTGCTAACAGTTCTCTTTGTCTCCCTGTCCCTAACAATTATTCAAATTATTCCCACCCACTCCTGATGTGCCAGGCAACCTCCCTCTTCTAATTTTAATAGCTCCTTAAAGTGTATTTCTTTCCAATGGTGCTCTCCTTATGTCTCAGTGATGTCTCCCTTGGAGCTGTACAAATAACTGGCAGTTCTGAAAAATAATAATAAAAAAGTCTGTTCTGGTTGTATGAAAAGCTCAGTTAAAAACTAAACAAAACATTTCATTTTGATTTAGGGCACTTGCTCTTTTATTAAAATGAAAGGAAATGTACAGAGGAATATAAGCACTAGTCCAGTGGTTAGGGCACTCCCTGGGAGGAGACCCAGGTTTGAAGGACTGGAACCTGGTTGCCCCGCATCCATCTGCCCTAACTACCAGCCTGTAGAGTCATTCTCACAATCTTATGACCAATAACTATTTGAGTTTTTATATAAAGTGGAACAGCTTTGACAGGAGAGATTGAGGGAATCTTTCTCCACCCCTGAAGAATAGCCAATAGCCTGGTGGTTAAGGCACTCACCTGAAAGATGCAAGACCTCTATTCAAACCTGGGTCTCCTGTGTGAATGCCCTAACCACAAGGCTATTGGGTATAAAGGAGGCAACACTATTGCCTGCTGCAGTTATGTGAATGACATCTAAGTCCCTCTTGTATCTTGCTTAAAAATTTTGTAGGGGCCAAAACTATTTGGTGAATTTGTGCTGAATTAGCGAATAGGTTCAAATTGCCCAAAAGTGCATGTTTTGGTGACTAAACCATTTGTCTGAAAAATTGTGCCCAGCTCTATTTTCCGTACCTCCAATGCTTGAATCCATATTCTGTTAATCGCATTTGTGGGAGCTACATTTTGAGTTCCTCAGAAACAGAGTTTTGTCTTTTACATACCTTATTACATATTATTAGTGTTCTCTGTAGGTAATAATCTAGAAGTGGAACAAAGGGTTGCAGATGGCAAAAAAAAATCATTTAATGAAATAGATGAATGAGGTAAAGGAGGAATTTGCTTTACGTTTTATTATTTATATTTATGTATAATTGTTCACTCCAAATAAACTAAACTGTAAGTAGTATACAAAATTCAAAGAGCAACAGAGTGTTGTTTGTCTCTGTCATGGGTGCTCAGTCTGAGCCAGGGCTCAAGTCATGCTGGAATGCTTTGGATCATCATTCTAATACTTTTTGAAGGAGCTATAATGTTGTTCCAGTAGTTCCAGTAGCATCACTTACCAGAAGTACCAGAAACATATTCCAACACTTCAGTTTTTTAGGAATGGAGCACTGATTTGAATATAAGGTCCTCACAAAGGAGATAAAAAGGACATAATATATTTAGTCCCTTATCAGTTTTGTATAAAATTTTTCTACAAAAATTGTGTAAAAATAGGCCTACCCCATTTTGATGATATACCATTCTTTAAGTAGTCAAAGTTTTCTCTCCTCAGATAAGCTACACAGAAGATGTCAGGGAACACATCTGCTCAAAGGATACCAGTAACATACTTTCTCTACTTTTATAGTTATTTCCATTTACAGAATGAGGTGTAGCAAGTAACAATTCATTTCCTAAAAGAGATTTTTCTTTAAATACTATATAGAACTATACCGGCCAGTAGTCCTGCCCAGTCTATCATTTTTGGTGATTAGAAAATTCATCAGTTTGGTGATACAGTAATATCACAGTTAAATTTCACACAACTTGGAAAGTTTGCACAATATCAATAATTTCCATTCAGAGCAAGAAGCTCAAGATGTTTGTCAGACTTTCTATTCAACAATGCCTTTCTTTTAACAAGTAGTGAAATAACTTACATGCTCTCTGTTACAAACAGTCAGTGTGTAGAGAGGTTTAAAGAACAAACCAAAAATCAAACCAAAAAAAAAGCTGACATTTACTTGAAGTTTGTTGAATAAATTGTGAAAGAAATATATCAATTTCATAATCATAACTTTAATGGCAGATGATAAAATTTTCAAAGAAATCTCCCTAAGAGTTTCTAGCATTATTGTGTGCGGCAATAAGCTACTTATTAGAAGCAAACTTTAAGAAATTATCTAGTTCCCTCTGTTTACACTTCACCGCCATGTTCTTTGTAGACCCAGTGTGGAACTACTGAAACTACTGAAATTCTGGTCACATTGTCAGAGAGGTGTATACAAGGGTAAACTATCTCCTAATAGAAAGCAAAATTAGTGCTCCTCAATTCTCCAGTTAAACAAATTACAAGTAACAGAAAAGAAGTAAAAGAAGAGGTATGGCAAAAAGAATTCAGATATGCACTGTCTTGGTAGGTCTACAGCTTGGGCACACTTTCAATGAAGCCCAAAGTTGATGAGAATAGTTTGGCCTACTAAGAGTGCTGGTTCCATTCAACGCTAGTTTTGTGTTAACAAAATTTTATTTTTTGTTTATTTGTTTGGAGTTTTGTTTGTGTTTGGCAAAACTTCATTCTTTTTTAAGAGAGCTGCAGCCAATATTTATATTGTTGACTAGCAGAGTGACTGTAGCCAACAGACCAAACTGATTTGGATTATGCCCGTGTTTGATACAGTTAATTGCAAGCTGAATTTTGAAGGAAAAATTGTGGCTAGTAAGTCATGCCCAGCATGAAGTTGAGGGCAGGAGCTGCCCCAGGAGCCCAGTGAGAAGTCTGCCTGATATAGAGTGCCAAGTGAGCATGTGGGGCAACAGTAGCTCTGTCATCCTTTGTACAGGTGTAGTGTGTGCTCTCTTGTGCAAGGATAATGGAGGGGGAGTGAAATCTCCTAGCATCTTCTCCCTCACCTTCTTCTAGTGCAGCTACATGACACTGGGAATAATCTACCTCCAAAAGAAACTTTAAGGTAATATTGGTGCTTCAGAGAGATGCCATCCCTCCCAAAGTGGGCCAGTTAGCAAGGGTTGCACCTTATTTAAAGTTTCAAGTCTTTTCAGGTTTCATTCAGATTTCCAGCTGAAGGCAAGTTAAACACCAGTAACATCCAATCACTCCTGTTGAATTTACTAACCATACTGTAACCATTTAAAAACACACCCCAATTTAATCTTATAGATACGTTCCAGGATGTGTTATCAGGAATAAAATGTCCATTCAAAATGTTTTAAAAAATACTCATGAAAATTAACTGGATTTGTGAAATATGTCTTTGCCTCCCTATAATATAATATGGAAATAACCAAATCCTACAAAACTATAAAATAATTTCTGATCCTTAAAACTACAACATCCTCCCCAAGACAGTAATTGTATTACTTGTAATACGTGCGTTTAGATTATATTGGTTTGGTATAATTTGTTTCTGACAAATCCATGCTGAGTATTCCTCATTATCCTATTATACTCTAGGTGCTTACAAATCAATTGTTTAAAGTTTAGAGAAGAGAGATGTGGATCTTCGCCTAAGAGAGGTTAGGTTGGGAG
Source organism: Gopherus flavomarginatus (assembly GCF_025201925.1). Taxonomy (NCBI): domain Eukaryota; kingdom Metazoa; phylum Chordata; order Testudines; family Testudinidae; genus Gopherus; species Gopherus flavomarginatus. The sequence continues at coordinate 219,244,691 of NC_066619.1, forward strand.
CCAGAAACCTAAAGTTTGTGTCCTCGATGAACCATGGTGAGGGCTGTGGGGAGAGGAGTTAAACAGATGTAGTTGCCTGGAAACTGTGACAATCACTATTAACCTTTTTAGTGAAGACTGAAGCAAAATAGGTAATGAAGACCTGAGCCTTCTTGATGTTCTGAATTATGAGCTCTTCTTCCCTGCTAAATAGGGGACTTGTATTTTTCTTCATCTTTCTCTTGCTTCTAAAATATTTTTTAAAAACCTCTCCTCTTTTGCCTTTTTTCCCTTGTTAGGTGCAACTCATTTCGTTACTTAGTCTTTTTGATTTTGACCTTATATGCTTGTGCTGTTCTTTAGTGCTCCTCTTTAGCAATTCATTTATGTTTCCACTTTGTGTAGGATTCCTATTTAATTGTGAGGTCATTAAACAGCTCCTGATGGAGCCATATTGGCCTTTTATTATTCTTCCTATCTTTCCTTTGCACTGAGATAGTTTGCTGTTATGCCTTTTATATTGTCTCCTTCAGAAACTGCCAGCTCTCTTAAGCTCCTTAGATTTTCATCCCATGGGAACAGTTTTTGGAGTTTGTTACAGGTTTGTTTGGTTTTTTTAACCTACCAATGTCCTTATTCTGCTGCTTTCACTCTTTCCTTTCCTTAGAATTATGAAAACTCTCATTTCATAATCACTTTCACTCAAATTCCCATAACATTCAGATTTGCTACCAATTCTGCCCTGCTGGTCAGAATTAAGTCAAAAATGTCTAAAAGCAGCAAAGAATCCTGTGGCACCTTATAGACTAACAGACGTTTTGGAGCATGAGCTTTCGTGGGTGAATACCCACTTCCTCAGATGCATGTAATGGAAATATCCAGGGGCAGGTATATATATGTGTGCTAGCAAGCAAGCTAGAGATAACGAGGTCAGTTCAATCAGGGAGGATGAGGCCCTGTTCTAGCAGTTGAAGTGTGAAAACCAAGAGAGGAGAAACTGGTTCTGTAATTGGCAAGCCATTCACAGTCTTTGTTCAATCCTGAGCTGATGGTGTCAAATTTGCAGATGAACTGAAGCTCAGCAGTTTCTCTTTGAAGTCTGGTCCTGAAGTTTTTTTGCTGCAGGATGGCCACCTTAAGGTCTGCTATAGTGTGGCCAGGGAGGTTGAAGTGCTCTCCTACAGATTTTTGTATATTGCCATTCCTAATGTCTGATTTGTGTCCATTTATCCTCGACAAACCTCGATGCCAACTCTGCCCACATATCTACACCAGCGACACCATCACAGGACCTAACCAGATCAGCCACACCATCACTGGTTCATTCACCTGCACATCCACCAATGTAATATACGCCATCATATGCCAGCAATGCCCCTCTGCTATGTACATCGGCCAAACTGGACAGTCTCTACGGAAAAGGATAAATGGACACAAATCAGACATTAGGAATGGCAATATACAAAAACCTGTAGGAGAGCACTTCAACCTCCCTGGCCACACTATAGCAGACCTTAAGGTGGCCATCCTGCAGCAAAAAAAACTTCAGGACCAGACTTCAAAGAGAAACTGCTGAGCTTCAGTTCATCTGCAAATTTGACACCATCAGCTCAGGGTTGAACAAAGACTGTGAATGGCTTGCCAATTACAGAACCAGTTTCTCCTCTCTTGGTTTTTACACCTCAACTGCTAGAACAGGGCCTCATCCTCCCTGATTGAACTGACCTCGTTATCTCTAGCTTGCTTGCTAGCACACATATATATACCTGCCCCTGGATATTTCCATTACGTGCATCTGAGGAAGTGGGTATTCACCCACGAAAGCTCATGCTCCAAAACGTCTGTTAGTCTATAAGGTGCCACAGGATTCTTTGCTGCTTTTACAGATCCAGACTAACACGGCTACCCTCTGATACTCAAAAATGTCTGTCCACCTGGTTACTTCCTCCACTTTGTGAAACAAAAAGTTGTCCCCAGTACATTCCAAGAACTTATTGTACATTTTGTTTTGCCATATTACTTTCACAACAGATGTTTGGGTAGTTCAAGTCCCCATTACTTCCAGGTCTTGTGTTTTTAATACAACTGTTATTTATTCAAGAAATGCCTCATCCTCTTCTTTCTGATTTGGTCATCTATAATAGACCGCTACCATGACCTCATTATCTTTTTTTTTTGCTCATTTTCTTTACCCAAAGACATTCATCTGGCTTGCCTCTCACCTCCTTCTAGACTCAGAACAGGTATATATATTCTTGATACATAATGTAACACCACCTCCCCTTTTCCCCTGCCTGTCTTTCTTTTAAAAGTTATACCCCTCTCTACCAATATTCAAGTCATGAGATTCATCCCACCAAGTCTCTGTGCTGCCAAATAAGTTATAGTGTAACTTATGTACTAATTGTTCCAGTTTTTCCTGTTTATTCCCTAAACTCTTTGCATTTGTATATAGACATCTAAGATGTTGAGGTTCCCCACTGATTTTATACTTGTTGCTCTTATGACTATATTGTATATGCTGCTGGTTGGTTTTTTTTTTTTTTTGTATATATGGATATAGACATCATTTTGCCTTCTGTGACAGTGGAAGGAACTGTCTTCCATCAGAGAGTTCTGCTGCTCGGACCCTTTCATTGATTATATGAACAACTGTTTTGTTTTTTGTTTTTTGTTTTTTTATGCTAAATCACTCCCTATGTTCATGAAACCATTTTCAGGCTCATTTGAGTGTGCTGGCTCTACTTGAATGTACAAAATGGTCTCTTACTGCACAGACACAGATCATCCTGTAACTGTTGGGATGGCATACCAGATCCAATCACGTTCCACTATCAGGTTTTCTCCACCCCTGCTGGAGAGGTGGGTGCCCTGATTCCTGCTCAAGGAAAAAAACACCCAGACTGGGCTATGAACAAGATTTAGTCCTCAGATGCCTAGAAGAGACACTGACCAATCAGGACTTGGCAGACCAATTAAGAGGGCTTACCTGCTTCTTCTCAGGGATTATGTGGATGAGAGTGGGACAGCGGAAGCGCCCCACAGTTCTAGTCCAGAACCTGAGGGGCAGGTCAAGGCCCTGCCTTCAAGTGCTGCAACTCAGAGCTTAATTTTGAATTTACGTTTGTTTATTTAAAGGGCAGATTGCCAAATTCTGAGTTTGTTAATTTAATGGTTTATAGACTGACACTGAGTTCATGGCACAGATTGCCCTGCTCCAAGAAGGCAGCCACGACTCATGGACTAAGCCTGCGGAGGCGGGTAAGGAGCTTGCCAACCCCACCAACCCTCTCCCCCAGCACCAGCAGGGGTCCCGGTGGTGCGCCGCCTCCCAGCTCCCGCAGCACCAGCAAGAGTCCCAGGCCACGGGCTGCCATCTGTCCCCCGCAGCACCAGTGGGGGCCCTAAGCCACCCCACCCCCCAGCATCTGTGGCATCCTTGGACTGCCTCCACCCCACCAGCACCCCTGGCACAAGTTTTAGTCAGGAGTATAGTACAAGTCATGGAGAGGTCATAGGATGTGAATTTTTGTTTACTGCCTGTGACCTGTCTGTGACTTTTACTAAAAATGCCCATGACTAAAACATAATCTTAGCTATAAGTAGAGGACGCAAAGTAACTGTTGCTCTGGATGGCCATCCCCTCTGTCTATCCACTCACTGACCTTTTCGTGACTTTTGCAGCCTGTACCCGCTCCATCTTTGCATTGTCTTGATAGCCCATAAACAAAGTGGCACAAGGTGGCTTTACTCACCTGAATAACTGTTTTGCTCACCAACAGTGCCATATATCTTTCTAACTCCTAATGCACAAGCTTTTCCTCTGTATGTACAAGATTAGTCACTAAGATGGTTTCTCTCAAGGAGTGTTAATATCTCCCTCTGTCCCACAATAGATGCCAGCACTGGACAATCTAGGATATTCTTCACATCACTCAAACTTAAACTGCCTATCCAAAACTTTTAGCCAGCCCTGTCTTTTCTGGGCAGTTAAAAAATCACCCCATCATTTCTGCTTTCAAATCAACATTTTAGTCTCCTGAGAAATAAGGAGGGGAAAAGGGGAAAAGCAAGTTACATAAAAAATAAATCATGTCCTGTCACAGCGTTACTATCCTATTTGTCAACCATTTTTCACCATCTTTTAGTGTCATTACAATCTTCCACACAAGATTAAATGTCACAATATGGTTATATCTAGATAGCAATATTTCTCATATATGGAAACTACTACATAGTGGGCAGTTTTACTGCAAAGACATATCACACAGATATGTTAGCATACTAAAAAGAAACGCTATACTGGATTGTACATTAGAATTAAGAGGTATCAATCATTTAACACTGAATAAATTTCACCACATTTCTAAATGTTTGCCTGAAAAAATGCCATGAATTATTTGTTTCAATATATTGGGTTTCTTCATTTTTCTGTGTATTGTTTGTGTACAAGGGTTTTTGTTTGTTTGTTTTTAATCAAACTTAGTCATGCAAGTCATAAATTAGAAATTAGGTGATTTCACATGGAATGACCCTAAAGCAATGTATAAACAGAGAGCAAAACGAAGCCAGAACTGATTAGTATGGAGAAAGGAAAGATGAGCATCTCCAGGAAATGCGAATTGAAGGAGATGTTCAAAATACACAAGCAGATTAAATTGTTCAGAATAGCTCACGATATTTATTACCAAGCAAAATAACACTGATGCTAGAAAGAGCTAGTTCATGTGCCAGATATCAATGAAAGGTGCTTGCTATCAGTGTCTAGTAGAGGACATCATATCAGACAGCAAAATTGCTAGTTAATAATATTTCCTTTTTTAACATAGATACATTATGGATTTGGGTTCCTATACTCCTTATTCCAACACTGCTCTTCTGATTCCAGGCAGCATGGCTCCTTGCCACTGTTGCCATCCTGCTAATTACTTCCTAATCCTCCTAAACACAGTTCAACGATGTGGAAGGCAGCTGGAGAAAATATAATATAGCCTAACGGTGCATTCACTTGTCAGTAGATTCCCCCATTATTTACCAGAGAAGAGGCCAGGCCTAATTGCCCCACTGACACATCGACATTCTTATAGAAATGTCCCATAGATTTTAGTGGTAAATGCTCTATCTCTTATATGTTTTTATTTTACTCCACCATGTTCACTGTAATAGAGAATTATATCCCTGCTGTGGAAATATGCAGGATGGTTGCAAAAACCTGTGAAATGGAACTCATTCTTTACTAAATTCTATATGTTTTTAGAAAAAATGTTGAAGGACTCTCATAAAAGCCATTGTACATAGGGTATGGAGAGATCTGTGCACAGAGAGTCTTTATTTCTTCACAGATTTTAAGGCAAAGATCCTTTCAAGTATGCTTCTTGGATCTCCACTGTCCTCTGCATACCAGTGGAATGAATAAAGCTACATACACTCTCTTACTCTCTTTATCAGAAACCATTCAATGTTCCTTCTTGCCCTCATTCTTTCTGCTTATTTTTGCTTAGAATTGTGCACTAGATTCTTTGTGTTATGATTTTGCTCCTTTATTTGTATCTCAAGCTATTGATTTCAGCTAGTACTTGCATGGAGTGTTAAACCATTGCTAATGTTTTGTCTAGTCTTGTTTCAAATTTCCCAGACAATGGAGCTCCGACCACTTTACTTCGGAGAATTTTCTATAGCCAAATACTAGTAAACAAAACATTTTTGTTATGGGAAAAGTGTGGGTCAATGGAGTCTACCGAACACCCAGAAAATGTTTTGTTATTTCTGCAGAATAATTCTTCTACTAAAAAGCAAACAAACACCTGATTGCTGAAGGAGTTTCCTGATATTCAGCTGTTTTTTCCCCCTTTCTTAATTGCATCCTATTACCTCCACTGCTACCATTTTGTTCCACACTAAATTCCTTTCCTTCTTTGGTGTTTACAATCTTTAAATAGTCCAATTGTTTCCATGTCTTCCTGTTGTTGTCACTTAGCTAAAGTAAACTGATATTTAGCTCCTTTATTTTCTTCTCATAAATTGCTCTCCTCAGTCTCTTGTTATTGCTCTGCTATGAAGTGCCCCAACGTTGCTAATACTTTTCTAGTAAATTGGTGCCCTGAACTGAACACAGTATTCCAAACATAGTTGCCTCAGTGTTATATTGAGAGGGACTATCTGTGATACCTCTTTGTATGTAGCCCAAAAGAACATTGGCTCTTTTAATGCCATGTTATACTACAGATTGTCTAATTTGCTATCCATTACCATTTCTGTGCCTCCAGGTTTCTCTATCCCACGCAATTGCTTGTTTTGGATTATTTTTCCTCAGCTGATATTAGATTGCCTTGCTCCAAATTGAATCTCATTTTGTCGTTATGGTCATGTTTCTAATATCTCCTGGTCCCTTTCTATTATTTTCCTGCCCTCGCTGGTGTTTGCAGTACCTCCCAATTTAGTATAATATGTGAATTTCATTAACTACTTGTTTACTCCCACTTCAAGACCATTAATGAAGATGTCAAATAAGCCTGGAACTAATACCAGTCCCTTTGGTACCTGTTAGATTCCACCTCCCTACTAGTTACATTGCTGTGCATCATTATCCTTTGTTAATGGCCCTTCAGTCACTTCAATCCACATGATAGTGTTCCTATCCAAACCAGTTTTAATTAATTTTGAGAGAAGGGTTTTGTGACAGCCTTTAGCAAACTAAAACTTTTACAGTGTCTGAAAGGAGAATCATGCAATGGATATTCATCATTTTCCCTTCTTCCACTAAATTTATAATTATGTAAAAAAAAAGCGATTGAGATTTTTTTCTGGCAAGAGCCTGCTGCTTATTGATTATGTTCCCATTATCACCTCAATGTTCAGAGATTATTTTGCTCTTAAAAATTGTTTTGTTACTTCATTGGTGATAAAGGTTAGATGAATGGACTGGTGGATAAAAGATCACTGTTGGTATTACTGTGTTTGCTTTTATGACTAGCTTGCCTGCACCACTCCAGTTCTCTGTGATTCATGCAAAATAATTACCAGAATTACAATAAATTTATTAGACAATTCCCTCTATAAGAATATATGGTCGACAGAAATGATTTGTGTGTTAAACCTCTCCAAGATTTTCATTTACAAGGTTTTCCCACATTGCTCAAGTTTTTTTTGCTTAAAATATTGCAAAAAGCATCTGTCATTTCTCAATCACAAATTTCCTCTGCTCTCTGGTAATCAGTGGGGGGAATGATAGGGAGTACCTCCTTTCAATCTCTCTTAATTGCTTCTTCTACAATGGCTGTCATTAAACAGATTTCTTAGTACTTAGAATTCCCCAGGAACACAGATTCACTGCCCAGTTCTCCTCCCTGCCTCCCCAACTTTTCTGACCAGCTTGGTAGGGGTAGGGGTGTGTTTGGTTTCTAACTAGAGCCCCGCTCCCTGTCTCCCCACTCTTTTTTACCAGCTTGTTAGGGGCGAGGGTGAATTTAGTTACTAACCAGACCCCTGAATAAAGACCCCAAACTGTTCTTTAAAAAATCTTGTCAGCTTATAAAAAAAATACATAAATAAGAAGTTTAGGAAAACACTTGATTTCTGAAATCAATGAAATAAACAGCTTTCTTTTCTCCCAGCATAGCAATCATGCAGCTTGTTGTATTTTTTGAATCTCAGAGCACATGCTGAGCTATTTCAAATATGTACAACCCCCCCTTCTTTTAAAGTAAGCAATTATCAGCTAATAACTGACAGAGATGGGAGTGCTGATAGATAGGTTTAAATTACTGATGCACTGCAAGATCTTGCATTGGATCCTAAATTATATTTCCACTGGCAATTCAGGCACTGGCTGTGGTGATATGCCATAAAACCAGCACATTATGTCCTGATAACAGCACCATAAAAAAGATTCACTACTACACTTATCCTCACTATTCACCAGAGTACATTTGTGGCATCCTTCCAACAAGACTGAAAACTTTTCTGCTTCTTTTCTAGTTTATCATGTTCATTTCAGGATTCTTTTATAAGTACATAAAATACAATAAATATATGATGCATAAAGTTTGATGCTTTCAAGTGGATGTTTGAAGGGTGTCTGTTTTGCTTCTGCTCTTGTATTTGTTTGGGAAATCTGCCAATTTACATTGACTATGCTTTTGTTTTTTGTTAAAACATCTAAAAATCTATGGACATAGACAATAAAATTTATTTTATTATAATTACTATTACTACTGCACTGAATTCTGATGATCTATTCAGATAAGCAAATAATAGCAGATCAACTACATACTGCCATCATTTTACATGTAGTACTCGTGGTCAAAAGGAGTTTGGAATAATGATCGGGGTTGGAGCACAGCCTGTTCTGTAGTGGTTCTTCACTACTGCTTCAAAAAGAATCAGCCTGAGTATCCCGAGCATATACTTTCAAAGCTTTGAGGTAGGATCCAGGGACATCTACATCCCAAAATAGCTCACTGCACTCTTTTTTTGTCTCTGAATAGATTAGGGAAACTTCAGTTCTTTCAGTATAAAGCCCTAAATAACAATATTGAGGTGAATCAGATAAACTAGAAATGAAAGCAGAATACATGTTAAAAATACCTAACATGATTAGAGATCCATCAACATAATAATATAACATATTTACAAAACAAAAATTAATTTACATATGTTCTTAAATGCTTGTCGGTAATCTCAGAGCTGATGTGTCATATATTAACTCCCTTAAGCCACTTTGACATTGAAAATCCAGATTCCTTTGTCCAAAGACGTATATGGTACAAGTGTTTTTTAATAATAAAAAATACTGAAACTTAAAAGAGAAACAAATCCCAGCCTAAAAACCTGAGGCTGATCACAATATCTTGAGGTTTGGAAAAGGTAAGTTAATATTAAACCCTGATATCATTTGCCATGCCAAAAGCAATGAGATAAAGCATTTGTTTTCTGGTGAGAGATTCATACTGATGGTAATGCCTGTGTATCTTCCCCAGTTACTGAAAACATGAAATCTAATAATCAAAGAAGTATGCACCTGTCATCATGAAGATTATTTCTTGATGCTTTCCACATGAGATTATAATGCTAAATGTACTAGGGAAAACAATATAGAAGTTCATATAAGTACCAAACAACACACACTTGGCATCACAGGTTTTTGTCAGCTCCCTAATAGAAAAAAACATGACTTAGCCACAGGTCAGAAAATAAATACTGGCAAAGTAAAAGCAATCACCAGAAGAAAACAAATATTTGAACTTGAAATAAAAGAAGCTTTGCATACATGCATGGCAAGAAATCCAATGATTAAAAAAAATTACAACTCCATTCCCCATCATGACTCTGTGTCCTGAACAAACAGAGTATTCCCCAGTGAGAGTAAAATCTCACAGTGCTTTATAGTTGGAACAAAAACCAAAATAAATATTGCATTCCTATAAAAATTCACTCTGAAGCCCGAACATTCCAAACCCCAGAAACAAAGAGTAGAAAAAAAATTCCATACACTGCGACAGTTGGACAGGAGGAGGAAAAAGCAAAATAAGATTGAGCAAACATTTTTAAACTAAATCAAGTGAATTTAACTGAGGTACTATAGGTATTAGAATTCACACCAATCTGACTTCAGGCCCATGAAGAATGAGCATCACAGACATCCAGGCATTGAGACAGACAGACACACACACTTTTTTTTTTAAGTGTGTACTTGTATACTTTATTTTTTTCAGTAGATAAGTATAAACTTTTTGAAACAAAAGCATATTAGACCAAATCCTGCTTGACTTACTTGCATGCAGTGGGTTTGCTCATATAAATAAAGAGGGTAGTATTGAGACCATGACTCCTTAGATTTCAGGACCAGGGTAAAACATCAGAACAATGTTGTTCTAGTAATAATATTTTGAAAATGTACATAATTACAAAAGCCATTTTTGAAGTCTAAAGATCCATTACATTTTAAAATGTCTTTTAATTTGCGGTAGGATATTCCATGGCCAAAGTCTAAAACCATTTCTGGATTTTTTGAGGGTTTGTTCAATTTATTTCCTTAAAATTCTAAATTGAGGCCTTTGTAAAGTCAGCCACTGTCCCCACAGAAGACTTTGTGATAGACTTTCACTTACATTTTAGGATCCTTAAATACAAAGGTGATAGACATTTTACGCATTATGAGCCTGATTCTCTGTGCTCTGCATATTGTGTAATCATTTACACCAGTGCAGTATGGGTAGAAAATGGTACCAAATCAGATGGTAATCTTTTATCACCAATTTACACTGATGTAAATCACTACATAAGGTACAATGTCTAGACATTCTTTTATTTCTGGCTCCTATTGATAAGAATGCCATAAAGTGAGCCATCAATTCCAAATCAGAAAACATAAATGGGAAAGAATTATCATATTAAAATAAAATAAAATAAAAAAACAGAATAACATTTATGCAAAATGTGGAAAATCCTGGGCCTCCTCTGTCATAAACAGATAGTCAAGGGTTAATAGAACAGAAGTATTTCATGTCTCTTTTGCCTGTAAAGGGTTAAGATCAGTGAGCGGAAGTTTGTGTGTGTGCTGTTAGTTTTTGGTTGTTGTTCATTCTGGGGGCTCAGAGGGACCAGATGTGCAACCAGGTTTCTCTCCAATCTCTCCGATACAGGCTCTTTTAAGTTCAGAATAGCAAGTACTAGGTAGATAAAGCGAGTTAGGCTTATGTTTGTTTTCTTTATTTGCAAATGTGTATTTGGCTGGAAGGAGTTCAAATTTGTATTTGGCTGGAAGGATTTTAATTTGTACTTGTATACTTAGGCTGGGAGGGTATTCCCAGTGTCTATAGCTGAAAGACCCTGTAACATATTCCATCTTAAATTTACAAAGATAATTTTTACTGTTTTTTCTTTCTTTAATTAAAAGTTTTTCTTGTTTAAGACCCTGATTGTTTTTTTATTCTGGTGAGACCCCAGGGGACTGGGCCTGGATCCACCAGGGAATTGGTGGGGAGAAAGGAGGGAAGAGGGAGAGAAAGGTTAATTTCTCTCTGTGTCAGTTTTACTTTCTCTCTCAGGGAGAGTCTCAGAGGGGGAGAGAAAAGGAGGGAGGAAGGTGTTTTAAGATTCAAGGAGTCTGAATCACAGTAATCTTCCAGGGTAACTCAAGGAGGGGAAGCCTGGGAGAGGCAACGGTGAGGGAAAGGGTTTATTTTCCTTGTGTTAAGATCCAGAGGGACTGGGTCTTGGGGGTCCCCGGGCAAGGTTTTGGGGGGACCAGAGTGTACCAGGCACTGGAATTCCTGGTTGGTGGCAGCGCTACAAGTACTAAGCTGGTAATTGAGCTTAAAGGAATCCATGCTGGTACCCCATCTTTTAGACGCTAAGGTTTAGAGTGGGGAATTATATCATAACACCCTCCTATTTTGGTAGATAGGTGGCAGAATAGTCACAGTAGGCTTGAGGATCTGGCCTATAGTAACTTCATGGAATTGGATTTAGTCTGGATTTATACTTGTGTAACCAAGAGTGGAAAATGGCTCAAAATCTTTGCTGGGCAGTTTTAGCTCAAGGAAAATCTCCAATAAAGAGAAGCTTGTTAAAATTAGATTTCTTTTATGAAAATGCTTATTAGCTAAAAAGGGTATTTCAATAGGAGCGGGCTTGTTGCCAAGTAGCAATTAAGAAAACATGATATACATTACCAATGTGATTGAATTTAATCAACCCAGTGATAAAATAAATTGGTTAAAATGCTCCAAGTTCAAGAAAGTCATGTATCTGTTTTGAACTACCAAAAAGTAAAAAAAAAAAAAAAGTGTGCTTTTTATGTAACAGCTATTGGCAAATGGGACAGATTAAAATAAATACAAGCTATGCAATTGGAAAGATGTAGTACGAGAGTACAAAAAAGAGAGAGATTCTAATCTCAAAGCAATCCCTTTCCAGAGTAACAAATTCCTTTCCCAGCTTGTGCTACTTAATAATGAAAATGAATAATAAAACAGCACTTGCATGAAGCCAAAATCTTAAGTGGAAACTTTGGGCCAGCTAGTATAAATGGGTTTAGCTACATAGACTTTAATGGAACTGTGTCAAATTACACCAGCTGAGGATCTGGCCCTATGTATCCTTTCTTTTCTTTACTTTTTCAAAATGTTAGAGTTGTTATAGCTCTATGAGGGGGTAGCTATTATGAAGAGCTATAATACTTGCCACAGAGGCTGAATGAATGAATTTTACTGACATTCATAAAGAGCTTTTCAGGTGATTTCCCCCCCCCCACAACCTAAAACCCAAAATGTGTTGTTTAAAGATATGATTCTGCAACCCATGCAAGGTCTTGTTACTTTATTGAGACTACAGAAGGATCCACCTGAGCAGCAGCTCACAGAATTGGAGGCTTAATTTGCTCAAGGTGAAGTGCCTGAAAGCCTTAAATGCATTAGTGATACTTTAAAAAGTTGACAAAATTCAGAGGATGAGATCTTCACCTCTACTGTTGCCCCTTTAAAAGCTGGGTAAAAGTGCTGGATCCGGTGGAAGGAGAACTGCCCTGGGAACTGAGGAAGTTACAAGCCTTAACACAGAGGGCATGCCAGAGGCAGGAGATGGGGCTGCAGCACACAGATCTGTGTGCTGCAGCCCATAAGGAGTTGATGAGTGGTTGCTGGAACTTAGATGGGCTCCCAGGACTGTCTAAATAATTCCAGAGGCCAGGATCAGGAGGGTGCAAATGTGGCTTAAAGCCACAATAACACCCTGCCCCTGGACTGCGCATTCTGTTTGGTGCCTCTCACCCATAATCTCTAAAGTGTGCATGTCTAGCTCACTGTTAGACGCATAATGAGGCACATTTCTAAAACTGATACCTGAATTAGGACAATAAGATATACACTATGCCTGCATGCACACATGAGAACAGATTGTGGTGCATGTAAGGCACACAGTTATGTTTATGAAATGGATTCCTGCACACACGTGCACACTATTTGCCATTTCTGGGAGATAACACATTTGCCACACACCAGTGTGTGCTTTTAGGCAATCAGTTATAAGTTTTTATGTGTGTTGTACATATTTCTTGGCTTTAGTTTAGTACAATTTTAAAATATCAGGGTCCTATGAAATCTTGACTCGTGGCTTAGGTCTCACCTTCAGTTATATTGCACCTGGCTACATCAACCCAATTTGAAATGTCTGAAGTGGAAATGTGCCAAATGCTACAACAGATATTTGAAGTGTACGTATTGACCTTTGACTAGGATGGGTATTTTAATCCTGCGCTTGCAAATTACCCTTCAAAAGACTTGAATTCAAATTGCCAACATGATATGTTGTCTTCTAATGTGATGTGACTGGGATCAGAACACTTACTCTAATGTGCAATGTAATCCAGTGTGACTGATTAGATCTAACCTGCCATAACACAGCACAGGGCAATGCATCACATTTAGAAATTAAAGCCATGCTATTTTCTGAGATCCACTGTAAAATAAACTTGCCTGACTCTTGGTTGTTACGAGGTCTTTCAGAGTAAAATTAACCCAGTTTTGATGATGTCTTTTGCAATTATTTAATTATTTTCTCCATATTTCTGACTTAGGTGCAGGCATTAAAGACAATGCTTGTTCATTGGCTAATTTTTCTGCAAAGAGAAGGCCAAACTCTAAAATATTATAGATGTGCATCATGGAAAGAAGGTGGTTTGCATATCCTAAGCACAGCATTTCTGTAACTGATTGAAATAGCAGCTGCCATTATCAATGCAGAAAACACTTCAGCAGTTATCTGAGATATAGCCAGTGATGGGAGGTGAGTAAGCTTCCCAGTAGTAGCAGGGGAAGGCAGGTCCAGCCAAGGCTCATGTTGATGCTCCATTTTTTTGAATGACACTTAACATATCCAGTTCCTGGTACCAGGCCTCCAGTGGTTTCTTCCCACTCCAGGGGACATCATCTGTCTCCCAGGCATGACCTAGAATAGGCCTCAACCTATCCAGAAGAAAGAGAGACTATGATCTGCATAAACCTGGCCACAATTCTACAATACTCTGACCAAATCCAAATAAACCTTAGAAAAATGTTAATTTCTACAGCAAAGGGAATCAGAGAGTGATGCAGAGGAGATGGGAGGAGATGACTGGTGTGACTGGTGCAGGCAAATGCTGAACCCCTTAGGCTAAGCCTAAAGGTCATTTTACTAAAGGTCAGAGGAGGGGAAAACTCATAGGCCTATAGGGCAGATTTCTATGGAATAAATATACAACAGAAATAACTTTCTTTTAAAGATTATCTCTGAAAAAATGTATTTTCAGGAAGAGCTAGTGATTTATAAAGTAACCGTGATTCTGTTTTCAGTATACTACCTCTTTAAATGTAAAGCATTGGCCAGCCTGTCTGCTTGATGTGGAGCAGGCCTATGGAAGTGTAACCCACTGGTGAGTGTGTGTTCCAGGTCCCGATCTGTGCCCAGTCCACAGCATTTATGAGTATATGCACTCCCTGGGGGGTACACAAGATTTTACAGGGAGTCACACTTGGCTTTCTATCTCTTTTTTATGGAAATTTTGTATCTGACCTGTTTGGTTTCCTTAACTTTAGGAATATGGACTGGAAAGAAAATATAATAGATCTGACTGAGGAAAGTGTGGGTGAGTTATGAATTATCCTAGATAAAAATTCCCTGACATGGTGATCAGCTGTTAGTGTGTTATATTTCTATGGCAGGATCCAAATTTCAAGATGTTGTATACATTTTACTCCCTGACCAGCAGAAGTTAAGAGGAAACTGGGAGTAACTTTCTCAGTTCTAGGAGAATGCTTTAGTCTGCTCTACCTGTGGCTGATTTTGGGAAGTGAAGAATAAATTCTGTGAAGAAAGCAATATTTCTGTTCTGACAGAAGTGTCTGTGTGTATTAGTGAGGAAGCCACTAGAAATTGTAACCAATCCCATGTAAACTGTACAACAGTTCCCTATGATCCTCAATAAGTGTAAGAGGGGCAGAGAAGAAGTTAAAGGAAAAATTCTCTCTCTTATAGTAAATGCCCTGATTCTTTCCAAATATGACTCCAAGATTTGTGGATGGTTTTCTCTCAGATATATCTGGCTTGAGGTGGGCCTTTATGGACTCGTAAGTCTGCAGGTGGTTAAGGGTAAGGGGCTTATGGTTATATCTGCCCTGCAAATAAAAAATGCAGTCTGATTCGACACTTAAGCTCCCTTTACTGTAACCTCTAAAACCTCCTTTTTTTCCCCTTTCCAATTTCCAACATGATATTTTATTTTCTAATGGGATGTGACTGGAATGATAACACTCACTCAGATGTGTAATGTAATCCAGTGTGACTGATCAGATGCAACCTGCCATAACACAGCATAGAGCAATGCATCACATTTAACATTTTAAAGCAAGCTATTTTCTGAAAACCACAATGAAAGAAACCTATCTATAGCCTATCTTGCTAAGTCAATCAAGACTTTTATGGCCATATATGCTGTTTTTTTCCTCTCAAGTTCTTGTTGGCAAAGCATGACGTAGGATACCCATACAAGTATTCATCTAACCAGATAGGAAGCTAAGTTCCTTTTGACTAACTTGTATTGAAAGAAAAAATCATGATGCCTTTGCCCAAAATACCCTCTCCACAAAGTCAGCCTTCCATGTTTATAGCTGCCAGATGACACATAAGCTACCTTCCTACTTTCACTTCATTGTCATTCATCAATATTCATCATGGCAGTGTTATGTTTGCAATTGCAAATGCAGTCATAATGTGGTGCTTGTCACTGGATCATTATGTAAATAGACACAGCAACTGCAGGTATGAATATGGAAGGAGCATTCTCTCACTTTTATGTTTTATCCAGAGTTCTGAACTGACACTTTCATTGCCTCAAATGCTATTTGTACTAATGAAAAAAAGCTAAAACGTCAAAACCGTTCCTACAATTATGTATTAGTACGTTTGTCTGGAAATTAGGATTAAGAAGTTTAACCATTTTCTTACTAGGTTTCTGACAACATTTCTTTTTTTATTTGTACAAATCAAGAGCAACTCTTGGAAACTTCTGAAGTTCAAATCAAGATTTTGCTAGTAAACTGTCTCTTAATTCTACTCAGTTTCTTCCTTCAGGTCCACTAAGAAGGAAGAAAAGCTTACAAAATGTTATTTCAAATGCAACGTAAATATATATGCCCTTTATAGTTACAATAAGTTAGTTTAGGAAAAATATTGTGTTATGCTCCTCTTAAAAAAATCTAAAACCTTTATGCCAAATTTGGACATCTTTACCCAGACAAAATACGTGGACCTGGTCCACGGCCCACTGAAGTAAAAGAAAAGTTTCTCATTGACTTGAATGGGCTTTAGATTGGGCCTTTCCTTTAGTCACCACTCTAGCAAAATTCTTTAAAGTATTTGACTTGAGCTAAATAATACATTGAAGCAGTGAAGTTGAGTAGAGAAATGACAGAAGCAATTGAAGATGGGCAAATCATTACAGATATAAAGAACTATCCCAAGTTTCAGCCCAAACTTTGACAAAACTTGAAGACATTTTAGAGTCAGGAAAATGGAGGGATGGATTTGGAGAACAGAGAAAAAAAACAGTTGAAATGTGGGAAAAGAGAGACAAAGGGTTGGATAAGCCTTGAACATTAGGAATCAGAAATATATGTCTTTGACAACTAAAAATAAATGAAAACAAGGTACATAAAAATAGTTGGTCTTCCTTACATATAATTACACACTGAATTCAGAAGAATCATAGTCTTTTTCTAGTACTTTTGTACGCTGTTACAACTTTTCATTCTGGTCCAAGCTTCTCCCGTTTAAGAGCAAACCAAATTTTTCAATATTTTCTTGTTATTACAGTGGTACTCTGCTATCTTGCATATGAAAAAGATAGTGAAAAGACTGGCAAACTCTTTGTTTGTATGTTATGCTGAAGTTGGGACAACACAATTACATATTAGCACTGAAGTTAAGTGCTTATTTTCTAAAAGGGTCAAAAAGGGCAGGTAGCTTATTAGGCTATATGGCAAGATACTGTTTCTCTGTTTTGTGCATTATAACCATCTATCGCTTGAAAAAAGGTGAAGGAATTTAAATGATCATAAATTATGAACTAAGCTAACTCAATCACAGCATAACGTATCCTATATCTGTATATATTACTAGAAGTAGCAAAAGTAATAGAAAATACTTGAATAGGTATCGTGGTGATGAGCATATTACATAAATCTGAATAGAATTGTGATTTTCATCATAATAATGACCTACAAAGAGGAAAAAAGGCTTGTGCTTTTTTTTTCCTTTATGCTCCTATTTGTCTACAAGAAGGGCAATGTTAATAAGTGTAGGGTCTGTGACACCCAACAAAGTAATTTTAATTCAATTCAGTAATGGTAATGTAAAATGGTAATGGTACACATTCACTATACTCAGCATCTTCAAATGTGAAGAATCCCAATGTTCTTCAACTACAAAACAAATGAATTTCAGCCGCTTCTGGTATAGCAGGGAGAAAGCAGCCAAACAACTGATCCTCAGCACACTGCACAACAGCATAGGGTGGGAGGAGAAAATTTTGCCAAGGATGTTGTGACAAACACCTATTTTTTTACAAAAAATGTTTGTTAGAAATATTATAGTTTTAAAATCCTTCATATTTTTAGGATGTTACTTATTTTAAACTCTTACCATATGCTCCTCAGTCGATAAAGACATATGGTTCATATAACAATACCATATGTCTGGTAATGTGCTGTACATAACAGCAAAAGCAAACATGCTCAGTTTGTAGAGGAACTCAATTCAAATTATGTTTTCTCTTAATTTTTCCTGATTATAAATATTTCTGATGACATTTATGAACAAAACCTATAAATCTAGAAAACAACTTAATACTGCAAACTAAAAGTTTAGGTTGTATGTCACTCTCAAAAAAATGCAAAGATATATTACTGTGAGGGAGAACTGCTGTAATTTGATTATCCCATGCATGCCACTTAGATAACAAAGCTTAGAGAAACAGTTATTTGTATAGATATTAAGAATCATCATTTGATTTATTCAAAGCATAAAGTAGTCAGATTCATTTTTTTTTGTGGGTGTAACTGAGAGCAGAATTTGTCCTTATAGCTCATCCAAAACACTTCATGTGTGGTTGGTTTGTGTGAAGGGAATGAGCTTCTTCTCCCTTGAGATACAATTGCCTCAGAGGAAAGCAGGGAGAGCTCCCTTTCTACATGCCTTTTACTTTTTTTTTTTTTTAATTTGTACTTCTGTAGCATCCAGGACTCCCTTCAGGATCCAAACTCCATAGTGCCAGGCAAATTACAAACATGTAGCAGGAGACAATTCCAGTCCCAGATGACAAGTGATGTGCTAAGGTTTGGAGGGAAGATAAACAGTCCATTTATGAACTTAGATCATGGCTAGCCTTAATGTAGGTACACAGGAGGAGAAAAGGGTGTGTCTCTACTTTCCCCAGAATGGCCTTTATAAAAAGCAACTGCAGACAAACAGATATGTCTGACATTGTTAGCAGAGCAGAAAAGGCAGTTGGGGTGGGTGGGGGCATAACATGAGAAGATTTAAGGGCAAGAAAGAAGTAGTAGAATTGTGGCTGGAGGAGGATGTTAAAGAATGTAGAAACATGGAAGTTACAATAATCAAGATCAGAACTGATGAAGGCTTCATTGAAAATCTTAGCTGCATTGGCATATATTGGAAATAGTTATTGGGAAAGAAGCAGCAAGCTTTGGACAATACCTGGATGGGTAGGGTAAGAGAGAGGAAGAAGTCACAAATACCCTGGTTAAGGACATAGATGACAGGAAGTGTCATGGTGAGGTCAACAGTAACAGTGAATTGAAAGAGTGGAAAGGATTTCAGAGGGAAGATCAAGAGTTCAGTTTAGCCCGTTCAAGAAGACATCCAGAAGTGTTAGAGACATACTGATAGTGAGCAGTCACAGAAAAGGAGAAGGTTTAGAGCTGCCAAAGCTGTGGAGGCTGGAAGGCCACTTCTCTTATCAGCTAGGAAGACAAGCTGCACCTCCTTATTGGATAGTGGAGCACTGTCACACTCCCTTTGCCTTTCAGGGGCACAATCCTGCCTCATACTCCCCCATTACCATATTGTGGCTTCTCGCTGTCCCCTAGTCACACCACTGAGTATCAATGCTTATATAAGGAAAAGAATAGTTTTAAGAAATGAGATCTTGTTTAAAAAAACTATAACTGGGAGAAACAGTCATATTAGAAAAAGGTTAGCCATTTCATTTACATGATCAAATTAAACAAGGCAAGTTAGGTGCACAGAGGCACCAAATGTTGCTCTACACGTGTCTGTTTAACTCCAAAGTAACTTCTTACCCCAGCATCAAAACAAAAGAGAATTTGAAAGCAGTGGAAAGAAAATTCCCTTTTTACATAACAACTACTGCTAATTCCAGAACATTTCTTCTTTTAACATCTTATTATGTGATGATGAAAAAAGCAATGGAAGGCAAAATGGGCACTCAAAATGGGCCCCAGACAATCATTTTTTTTTTACCTTAGGTGATAAACAGCATTAACACTACCCTGTTCAGCATCAGATACTTCACTGGTCTTTGGCCATTAGAAACAGCAGCATCTCTTCTGACATACAGTTGCTATGATGGATATTTGAGAACATGTAGGGCAACCTCAGTAACTGGAACCTACTGAGTGATTGCAGATTCCTGGATCTCTCCTTTTTCATTGTTTATAGGAATATTATCCTGTATTAGTAACCAATGCCAAGGAGGACAGGGAGGTTGCTTTCAAAATATCTCGCACATTTTAATTAAAAAATTGTACTGGCAAGTAATTGCTTTTGGATGACGTAGGGAAATGAAACATACTGTACTGCTGACCACTTCCTCTGCACCAAGAATATAGATAATATGATGCTATACATCACTGGAATAGTTGGCATTAGGCACTTTTATATAGTCTAGAGAAATAAAAATGCAGGTGTAAAAGCTCATTTTCCTAATAATCTAATCAAGTCTCTTTAAAAAGATATACAGCGTAATATTAATATTAAGCTACATATAATATGATTTGAATATCATCACTCCATACTGAAGTAGCATCCAGAGGCCCAAGTCAAGATCAGAACCTCATTTGGGTAAGCTCTGTAAAACAGGTAAATAAACATTGTTCCTGCCCCAAATTTCCTACAGTTTAGGGCATTGTGATCTGCTAGGGCAGACTTGCACCCATACAGAGTCCTTGGATTAGAATGGAAATAGGAGTGGAGCCTAATAAAAGACAAGACACAACACATTGGTGCAACAAACAGCGGAAAAGGAATGAGTGAAGGAGATAAGGATTGCAGAAATCAGCTTTTTAATTAGTTGTTTTAATCCTTTTCCTCTTTATCTACTTCACAGCATGTGCCTGTGAATAAAACAGCTAGGGCAAAAAAATTATTCTGTTACAGAAGATTCAAGAAAGATGACTGTGGTGATTTGGACCTGTGTCAAGAATAGACCTTGAAAGAGTACCATACATGGCAATAAATACCGTAGTGCAAGGAACTAGACATGGTGTGAAGAATAACTTAGAATAGAAAGGTTTAAAGATAAATGATGCCATGAAGCTGGTACAAGACAGAAAATGGTAAAAAAAAAAGACTTATTTCAGCCCCATCATTGCTGCTGAGCTGATGGGTGGGAATCCTGTATAATTATTTTAACATTTGTCTATATAAAACTGTTTAATTTTTAAACCTCTGCCTATTTTAGAATGTTTTCCCCCCATTACATCCTGAGATTGATGTAGTAATGAAAAGAAAATTCCTTGTCTAGAGACAAGACAAGGGCATATGTATCACAGGCAATAATCATAGCCAGGAAATAATCTTGCAAACAGCAGCCAAAACAATTAACCAATTGTATATGGATACATTTCATTTGTATATGGATATAGCCAATCTTTTAGATTAAAACATAGTGCACATGTTCATAGAAATACTGTACAAAATGTAGTGCCTCTAAAGCACATAGTTCTTTATGGTGAGATTGGAAGGGAAAGTTGAAGTGCTCTTCTCTCCTCTGGTATTTTCTATTTCAAGATTTTCCTCCCTTTCCACAAGTTCCTCTTCTTGGGGGAAACATCAAGCTTTCTCCTCCTCACCAAAGATGTACTGCATGCATCACTGTGTCTGTCAGGCCTCACTAGTGCTAACTTCAAATTATCTGCATCCTGAGGTGAAGTATATTGCTTGCAAAATTTGGATTCAATAATATCTAATCCAGAGGTTTTGGGGGGAACAGGAGGCCCATTGTACTAGCTGGAAGGACATGTGGAAAGTGAAGTAGAGACTCTTCTGAGATACTTCCTATCTTCCCAATTCAATATTCAGGTTGATTCATATTTGGTTGAAGAGATTGCTGAAGATTTGTGCTTAGTTCTTATTTTAACTGAAACAGTTCACCCATTCCTTTGAGACATATATACGAGATTGCTAGAAAGCATTTTCTTGTGTGATTCATATTAAAATATGATTTACTTTAAATTTATTAGAATGGACAGGAGAAGCTGGAAAGATCTTGACTTTCTGAAACATTTATGGAAGGGCACACAAAAATAACCCGGCTTTAAAAATACATGCATTGTTCTTAAGTATAACAAACACTGAGACATACGGTTTGACATCATTTTGACAATTCTTGGCATGTGACTGCTGTTCTTTTTAATGCCAAATAACATGGTGAAATCAGACAATTTCCTTTAGAGACAATGTTCTGGAGCTCAATAGCAATATTCAGGGAAAATGAATGTACAAGAGAAAAAATATTCTTAATTAAGTTTCATAGCTTGTAGAAGAGTTGTTATGATTTCCTTGACCTGCCCATATAAAGTTGTTTTTCTAACCAATTCCATAAAAATGAGTAGTGACCTGACCCTTCAATCCTTTACTCAGGTAAAACCCTTATTAACTTTCTTTCCTTTCAGTTGAGTAACGAGTGCAGACTACGGTTCAAACAGTTCACATTATGTTATTAAAAGATGGCTTTGCTGTAAAGTGACAGACTACTTAATCATTCTCTGATTCATTAGCAGCAGTATTTTCATTACAGTACTGTACTCATATGCAGTAGTAAATCTTGCAAGGTTAACTTTTAAATGCTCTATAATGGACTATATTCAGTTTTCAGTTACAGTCTGAATCTCACATGTCAAGAAATGACTTCTTCCATTTTCAATATTCATTAAGATGATACACTTGTTTTCAGGCAATTTAAATATTCAGTGGCTAGATAGACTCAATTTGACTTTTCTGATCTGCAGTGATACAGACTGCTTGTATTTATATGCATTCGCTGATGACAGTATACCTTTACAGGAAACGCTTAATCATTATGTTCAGGGACTAATGTAGCAACAATAAGTTGAAACCTACTCTAAGTCTAAGGTTTCTAGAGTCAAAGAACTGCTGTGAGGCCACTAACACTGATGCAAATAGTGCTATGACTGCTGTTCTACATCCTCTTGTGCTAGTTGTTCTAAAAGAGCATATTGTTTTCCATGACAGCTCTTTTACTTGAATGGTTACATTTCCTGAATGATATTGTTATTGTGTGGTGAGCCACATGGAAACAGTCTGGCCTTGACCCAAATGTCTGTGAGTAATGGGAAAATGTTCCATGCTATTTGAATTAGGATTGCTGGTCATTTTATGCTAGTAATCATTAATAACCAGTTATTGGTCAGATGCTGTCAGTTGTTGCTGCAGCCATAGGAGAGCATTTTCACTTTTAATGTATTATGTTGGGTGATGATGATAACATAAGAAAATGAAAACCTTCCTAGCTTCACTATGAGGTGTTTTAGATCATTCACAATTATTTCTTTTTGTTGTTTTGGGTGACTTTATTATTGGCCACTGTCGGAAGACAGGATACTGGGCTAGATGGACCTTCGGTCTGACCCAGTAGGGCCATTCTTATGTTCTTATGGTCTTAAGTAATCTATTTTATGTCATTTCTGTTCTGATAGCTAAACATAAGAACAATAATGAACAGTAAGCATCTTCCACACTTGTACAGGAAAACCTTTCATTCATATTTGTCCTTTTGTATATTGTGCAATATTGTAGGGGATCAAGAGGTGGACACCAGAATCTGTCTTTACTACCAGTCATTCTATTGCTGCCTAAATCACCCTCGGAAATTGCTGCTTAAATCACTCCTGTTGTAGACTTTCCCGTTTCCTTAATCTTTACAAACTGTAAGTTAAGATCAAAATCCACAGAAAAAGAAAGCACACAGATACATTGACCTTCCAGTTGGTACATGTGGGAATACTAACTGCAAAGTTATGCCATACTCATCATGATTTCTGCTGAGTACATTAATACCAGATGGTGTGTTACATTAAAAAAAAAAACCCTAAGTTTTCAAATGTAAGTCACACAACTAATAAAAGACAGTCTTGTTACCTGCTACTTCTTTTTAGATGCTTTGAATGGGTAAATGGCAAATGTGACTTTAAGAGAAGTTGTGACTATCAAGTATTATGGTTTAAACTTGTTTATTTTCATGATAATTTTCTTAGAGTTGGGCTGATTACCTGTTTATTAAATTATCTTGCTATCATTGCTCTATATTTTGCAGAGAGCCAAACTGTACCCAGAATCAGGAAGACTGTGGAAAAGTAGCTTAAAACTATCTTTCTCTGTTCCAGTGCACTAAGCTCACTAAGTCCATTAATATGATATGAATAATGCCAGATATATTCAGTTTCTTTGAATCTACCAAATACTCTCTATCATTTATTCTTGTCCTTTCAATGTGTGTTAACTCACACCTTTCTAATCTTTATTGTGTAACACAGACATTGATATTCAAAGTGTTTTGGTAAGGACTAATCTCAATAAGAGAATTTTGCATGATGATGATTTTATAAATTGTGTTGGTTATGTTGAAACTGATTAGTCTCACCCTCCTGTAAGTGCAAGATTAAGAAGTGGAACTCCATGATGTTATATTCAATTACTACTTGCAAATTAACAGTAGGTGAGTTTGGGAGTATAAGCAAATTGTTTAGCTTATTATCCTTCCCTTCTCACAATCTACTATTAAAAAAACTTTATTGTAAATTAATGTTGCCAAAATATGAGTCATTCATTGAAACTATACACAGACATTTGTTGCTCTCTAGTTTTAGATGAATTAGCCAGGCAATTTTATATAAACTCACATGTCATTATTTTCTCTTTACTCAGAAACATTTTTTTTTCTAAAGAGGGAAACTTTAAGTATACCTGCAAAATCAACAATGAAAATTAAAAAAAACATGCTTATACTCTTGTGAAAAGTCTGTTTGATTCACTGCATACTGTACATTTTGGAGATGGGGTAGCTGCTCCACAGTTAAGATTATAGAAACTTTCCATTATAAAGATACTTGTGACTCATCCGCTCAGTTCCAAAAATAAGTTTCCTTTCTGCCTGTAATTTTACATAATTGGTCTCCTATAAGTGAAGAATTATTATGCAAAATTTGATGTGTCTTAAGCCAGCTGTTTGAGAGATGTGGTTAAAAAAAAATGACTCATTTCACTTTTGAAGACATAACATCTTTGTCATTTCATTTCTCCAAAAGAAGGCTTGCTCTAGAAACTCAGAAATTATTGCATTCAATGGACTTCATGGAAGAATTAGGTCCTAAGTCCACTGAAGTCAACAGAAAGTTTTCTGTTGACTTCAGTGGCCTTTGGATCAGGTCCTTCACACAGAAGGTTATATTGAACTATGTTGGGAACCTAATTGCTATTGAAAAAAATAGCATTGTGATCTTCCAGAAAACACCATCCTGGCCACTTTGGAAGTAGAAGCCCTCTATACCAACATTCCACACAAAGATGGACTACAAGCCGTCAGGAACAGTATCCCCAATAATGTCATGGCAAACTTGGTGGCTGAACTTTGTGACTTTGTCCTCACCCACAACTATTTCACATTTAGGGACAATATATGCCTTTAAGACAGTGGCACTGCTATGGGTACCCACATAGCCCCACAGTACCCCAACATTTTTATGGCTGACTTAGAACAACGCTTCCTTAGCTCTCATCCCCTAAGGCCCCTACTCTACGTGTGCTACACTGAGGACATCTTCATCATCTGAGCCCATGGAAAAGAAGCCCTTGAGGAATTCCACCATGATTTCAACAATATCCATCCCACCATCAACCTCCAATCCACACAAGTGGTCCATTTCCTGGACACTACTGTGCTAATAAGTCTGGTCAAATAAATATCACCCTATACCTGAAACCTACTGACTGCTATATTTACCTACATGTATCCAGCTTCCATCCAGGACACACCACACGATCCATTGTCTACAGCCAAGTTCTAAGATACAATCACATGTGCTCCAATCCCTCAGACAGAGACAAGCACCTACACGATTTCTATCAAGCATTCTTAAAAGTTTAATACCCACTTGCTGAAGTGAACAAACAGATTGTCAGAGCCAAAAGAGTACCCAGAAGTTCACACCTTCTTGTCAAACTGTCTGAAATGGGCCATCTTGATTATCACTACAAATTTCTCCTGCTGATAACTGCTTATCTTAATTAATTAGCCTCTTAGAGTTGGTATGGCAACTCCCACCTTTTCATGTTCTCTGTATGTATGTGTATATATATATAGCCTCACTATATGTTCCATTCTATGCATCCAATGAAGTGGGCTGTAGCCCACGAAAGTTTATGCTCAAATAAGTGTGTTAGTCTCTAACATGCCATAGGTACTCCTGTTATTTTTGCAGATACAGACTAACATGTCTGCTACTCTAAAACCTGAAAAAAAGGATTTCTCAGTGCTCCCACCATTTCCTCAAAAACATAACAGTCATAAGGAGTGCAAGCAAAGACAAATGGAGAGCAGAAGCAAGGACTTAGTGTTCATAAAAGACTTCCATAGAAAGCATACCAATGCCAGACACAGACAGAGCACACCATCTTGAAAGGCCTTAGTATGATATACTTGCACTGAGCTCACCAAGATGCTGAAGAAAATTGGAAATATAAAACTAACTCAGTTTATAACCACAATGATGAGCAGGAAGAAAAGTGATACTTTAAAAGAAAAACAGAATAAATGTCCATTGAACCATTTTCACACATCATAAAACAGGACCTACACATGAAGCCTTGATTCCACCTACTGAGGCATAACCAGACAAATGTACTTGATGCCAGATAATTTCCTCAATTCAGTTACGATTGTCACAGTATTCAGCAGGGAGAAGGAATGGAAGAGGGGGTCTCAGGCACTTCTTTCATGTAACTCTACCACCCTAACAGTACTAATTTTCATGCTTTTTTAAATTAATAAACAGCTACAGTGGTGGCAGACAGAATTCTGTTGCTACTTCTATTTCCACTATGCGTACCAGATGTTTGAAGAAAATCACCCTACATCTCAAAACTCTGAACTTGGGTCTATAATTGGCCCAATTAACCCCCTTGATTTGTAATTCTCCTTTATTAACCCTCAGATTAGTCTTAATGTTTTTATCTGTTTGATATATGGAAAATGCTGCAGCACTGCTTGAAACAATACATCAGTGATACATACATCAGCCATACATTAAGTGATAAGGTGCACCCTGACATGCTATTTCTCTTTGGGAGTTTTAAAATCCAAATCTTACTTTTGTAGTTGGAGTCCATGTCTAATATGGAGTGTGCAATCACTCCAAAATACTATACTAATGAGCCAAGATCTGACTTTGAAGAACATTATCTTCCTCCTCCATTAGAAGGGTTAACATATCCAGAATAAGGTCGAAGAGACATCTACTGTAAAGACCACTGTCGAAAGTCAGCTGGGTGAGGGATTTTAACTGAGCTTTAAACTCAACAAAGAAAAGCCTGAAAGTAATACAACCAACTAATAAACACACTAGGCCTGGCAGATGCCTAGGGAGACAGCAATGTCAGACTTATGGATTATACCTGCTAGTCTAATGTATACAAAGTTTACTCCAAAATAGCCCTCTTTCTCATTCCTAGAGCACACTGACTTTACCAGAAATTGAAGAATGTAAAATCCTCCCCTCATTTCTGTCATGTCACTCCCCGGTCCTGCTATCACTGCAAGCAGCCTCTTGACCAAACACTAGCTCCCGGCAGCTTAGCAACTCTCTTTTACGAGATTCACCTTTCAAACATGTCATAGAGATGGGAATAAAAAGATTTCCTGCAAATTAATAACAATGGGGAGATAACACTGGTAATGCTGTGGGAAACCCTTAAACAAGTCCTCAGGGCAAAATAATTGCCTTCACTTCAGCCAAGAGAAAACAATGGTCAGAAAAAGTTTAAATCCTGCCATACCATACCTGCGCAAGTAGAAATAAAACTCAGAAAGACTCAGCCAGAAGAAGTTGTCAAAATCTCTGCAACATATGAAGATAGAATTAACTAACACATTAAATGTAAAATTAAACTAGTGATAAAGGCAGAATTAAAGTACTGTTATGGGCATGAGTTTAGATTAAATAGACTGCTAGCTTTCCAACTGTGTAAACAGCAACCTGCTAAAGCAACAATACCCCAAATTTCTGAACCAACACAGAATAAAATAATTAACAAACCAGAAAAATTAACTATAGCCTTTAATAATCATTATAGGAATATTTAACAGCAAGGTGAAATAATGTGAGGTTTCAGGCAATCAAATTACAGAATTTTCTGATAAGATCCAAACTAACCTCACTGGAAATCACTTGGCAACTCTCATAGTATCACTGGAAACAAAGGAACTAGATGATACTATTAAATACCTTACAGGGGTTCTCAGGAGAAATTTTTTGGTGGCCTCAGAGTGCAGCCACCAACTCTTGCTGGTGGCTGCTCTCACGCTCTTTTCCTAATTATCTTTAGAAAAAAACTAATAAATACGCACATATCCACGTCCAAATCATTATAATTTATTTATTGCTAGCTAGTAAGTCTGTGCTAGTGCTGTGAAAATTCATATTAACACACATACAGATATCACTTTTCACAGCAGACTTACTTAGCCCTGCCAAGCAGGGGGACAAATTAATCCCTGGATGGGGGAATCGAGAGAGGCAGTGGGGGGCCCCACAGCCAGAGCCTAAAGCCCTGCATCCAGAGCCTGGGGCCTGCCACTGTGCAGCTGCAGCCCAGAAATCGAGCCTGAAGCCCCTTGGCCTGAGCCTGCCACCCCGCCACCCAGGGCTGAAGCCCAAGTCCTGAGCCCCACTGCCCCTGGGAAGGTTCGAAATCACTAGCTGCCTGGTCTTCCCACATTGTGCCACAGGTGACTCCAGAGGGGGGCAGGACCCACCCCTGCTGGTGGCCCCAGTAATCAACACCAAGGCGGTGCATCCAGGAGCAACAGCGACCAGGGAAGGCTGCTACTTTGCCCTTTCCCATCCAAGTCAAAGCCCAGGAGGCTGTGGACTCAAGAAAAGCCCCTGGTTCCAAAACTCTGGAACCTGATAGGCATGGGATAGATTTCTACAAAATCTTCCTGTAAACATACTTCAACCCCTGCAGGGGTCACACACACAAATTCTAACTTCAGGACTATGAAGTGAAAGCTGATGAGCAACACTTATCTCAGTATTGCCAAAGGAAATTAAGGACATAACCCCTGTGTGCCTCATAAAGGCCCATCTCTATATAAGATGCAGATTTACTAACTCAATGTGGGTGAGGACTAGTATATCAAGTCAGCTAGGGTAGACTACCAAGAAAAAAACTGTCTTCTGGGGATTGATTATAATGGACCCTAGGGTTAACCATGATTGCGAGACAATGCTAAACATGACACTGCCTCTGTACACTGAGTGCACAGCTGTGTTTAACACTGCTAGTTATTGTGTGTTCTAACATAGAATCATAGAATCATAAGATATCAGAGTTGGAAGGGACCTCAGGAGGTCATCTAGTCCAACTCCCTGCTCAAAGCAGGACCAATTCCCAACTGAACATGATGAAATTCTCTATTGTAGAATAGCCCAAAGACACTGCTATATCTTGTCCTGTAGCTAGAAAGCAGCTTGCTTCTCTGACTCTTGGTTTCTGTCCTTCTTGCTTTCAAAACCTTGTCTAGCCTGCCCTCACAGGTCTTACTTGGAAAACACCATGGTCCAAGATTTGGCAGACTTCTCAATACTAAGGAAACATGCATTACTTTATTGAGGGATCTAGGCACTTATTTTTACTTTGTTTAGCTGCTCTCCATCACAGAGGGAAGGTCTCACACAAACTTGATAATAATCAAGTCCCAGTGAAGCCATTTTTCTGATAGCCCATGCTCTGGTTAGCTATGATAATCAGGCCAACTCTGGCTTTGCTGAGTGTTTAACATTGTTAGTTAACACAATGCAATTTTACAATTCAGAACCCCATCCCTTATATGGGGTTTCTGCAAGGGCAATTGCTTATGTTCAGTTTTTCTGCTTTTTATCATTGCTGCTGCTGATAAAAAGGGCTCATGTACTTATTGTAGATAGATAAATTACTCTTGGAAGAAATATTCTTCCATCTGGAAATGGACCAAACCTCTAAAATTTGCTCCTATTCAGCAAAAAAGAATAACTATATGTGCATGTTTCAAATTAGGTTGATTTTTAAGGCTCAGTGTGATCTATTAACAAGCAAAGTTAGACAAAAATTAGCTGAATGCTTTTAAAGATATGAAAATTTAAATCAGCGCATTGAGACAAATGTCTAGAGATCTATGCTTAGATTAGCATTGCAACCTGAGGAGTCTGAAGCAGTGACCAAACTGAGCCATTACCTGTTGGCCATATGAGGGTCAAGCCAGCTACCACTCCAAGAAGACTCCATTGTATTTGTGGGAGTTGTGTCCTGATCTGGAAGCCCACTGTTAGTGTCACTGGGAGAAGTGGCCAGACATTGCCCCATGAAGACCTCAACAAATGGAGACATCAGAGTCCTGAAGATCCCTGATGTTGAATGGTTTGGTTAAAGAGGGGTCAGAGATAAGAGTGAGGGAGGTGCTGGGGGTGGGGAGGCAGACATCTCTTCTTGTCTTCAAAAGATGTTTCTCATTTGGATGGTGGGTGAATTTCAGATAAAAAGTCTGAACCTCATATTCTAAATTCTGGTGTCTGTATGTGAACATATTCATTTTGGCCTATCTCTGGTATGCTTAGTCTTTTTCAATGCTTGTGCACTATGTTGGTTACCTAGGAAAATATTGTAGCAATAAAATGGTATTTTTGTTTTATATTAAAAAAAATCCTCTTCAGAAAACCTCAGGGATGTTATCTCTAGCAGGTATAAACTCATAGACTCATAGACTCTAGGACTGGAAGGGACCTCGAGAGGTCATCGAGTCCAGTCCCCTGCCCTCATGGCAGGACCAAATACTGTCTAGACCATCCCTAACAGACATTTATCTAACCTACTCTTAAATATCTCTAGAGATGGAGATTCCACAACTTCCCTAGGCAATCTATTCCAGTGTTTAATTACCCTGACAGTTAGGAACTTTTTCCTAATGTCCAACCTAAATCTCTCTTGCTGCAGTTTAAGCCCATTGCTTCTTGTAGGTATAATACAGCAGTATCCAGAGAAAGGAGTTCCATGAAAATTGAAAAAAAATCATTCCTACCTTTACATCTATTTGGTAGCAAAATTTTTAAAAGAGGCTCCTGGAAACCTATGCTTGCCTCCCACCAGTTTTTTCTACTAAACTGAAGTAAAAGTTGTGGCCATTTCTCATCTTTGATGGAATTCATCTTTTCTCTAGATGCTGATGTATCATACCTGATAAAGATAACATCCCTGTGGTTTTCAAAGAGGAATTATTTTGCCTTTGGGGTGAACCTGATTACACCAAGTGTCAGATCTTTTTAATAAATGTCCTGCAGAAGTATAGTCCCAGGTCCTTTACAAGATCTTATTATGCAGATCCCATTTCATTAAGTTATACAAGTAAAAAAATGTGCAATACTATAGCCAGGTTTCAGGATTATAGGATAAACACTTACATCAGATACAATATGTTCATTTGTCCAGTGCTGCTTCCTCTCTTGATTAGCCTTTTAAGAGTTTTATTTAAATAGGGAAATAAGTAATGAATTCCACAATGCCCCACTCTTTCTGTCCCCTTGTATGTGCAGTTTATCACAGATTATGGTAAACATTTTTATGGGCCCCTTTCAAAAAATTTTATGGGCCCCTTTCAAAAAATATCAACAGCACTTTTATGTGGGTGGAGTCAAATTTGGTTGGCTGTGTACTGAGGTGACCATAAAAAGAACAGGAGTACTTGTGGCACCTTAGAGGCTACCATGATTGTCAGAGCTGTCAGAGGGGTTTTCAGTGGTGGACATATATACAAGAGTCACAATATAAGCCAAGGTTTGGCAGTTTAAATCAGGGCTGCCCAGAGGCAATTTGCCCCAGACTCTGGGCCCCACAGGGGCCCACATGAGAATATAGTATTCTATATTATTGCAACTTTTTTTTTATGGAAGGGGCCCCAAAAATTGCTTTGCCCCAGGCCCCCTGAATCCTCTAGGTGGCCCTGATTTAAATGGTTTACCTCCGAGATGAAAGAAAGAACATTAAACATTAAGTATTTAAGATTAACTTTGAAAGGTTTGCTAGGAAACAAATCAAGTAATAATGCACTGATTTAATTGGAGTGAAAAAATGGTAATTAGGGTGATTGTGTTGGTATAAATTAATTAATATCAGCAATGTTTAAACATACAGTAGCAGCAGTTATGTGCTGAAGCTATTTCCAACTTCTGTGGTATACATATGTTTATGTCTATAATGAGAACTTGCAGGTATTCATTACTTTGTGAACTTTATTACCAAAGTCAGATGGGCCCCAGATGTCTTGAATTTTCTTGAGTACTTTTTAATTGACTTTTTAGAAAAATGTAACCATGCCTCAATTTTCCTCTAACAGCTTTGTAAACAATGCAGTGAGAAAAATGAGTTTAACTGTTTTATAGGGGATAAACAGTCAGCTTCAGGAGTAGCAGTAATTAAAAGAAGCAATAGAGGAAGAGAAGAGAACATATAGAGTCTGCCAGGGTAATACGACAGCAGCTTCTCAATAAGCCCCTGGACAAGTTAGAAGCAGATAGCAATGAGTGTAAAAGTGAAAACAATCTTGACAAGGCAGATAAAGAAAAGCAAGCTTCTGTTTCAGAAAGAGTCTTCATCAAGAGGATGTCAGCTGCAACAGGAACAGAATTCATCAACTTAAAGAACTGGACTTGAAGACTGAGATTGAGAAAGACATTTTCTGTTTGTTCGATTATACTCACCATTGACCTTGTCCAGGATTTTTGTTGTATTGTTGAAAACATTGAAGAATATATTTACCTTCATAGCATGCTGCTTATTCTAAAAAAAATTATGCCATCAAGAGAGTCTGTTGGTCACTTGTTGGATAGGACTAAAAGGGTAGGTGGAACAATATTTCAGCACTCATAAATGGCTTGTAGAAACTAGCATAACAGCCACTATAACAAAAACTCTCTCCACAGAGACATGAAGTAAATTATTCCAACTACTTTGGGTTCAGAATTAATTTTTATTTTTTTTTAATGTTTATACAAGTGGTACCAAATTCTGAAGTCCTGACTCAAGACCCCAAGTGTTTGCATTCCATTCCAGATCCACATATGGAGAAGATGAGTCAGGCGCATCCATAGCACCACCAACCTCCGGACTCCTGGAAATCTCTCTTCAGGTCTGACAATTTGCATTTTGGGGAAAGTCACAATAAACATATGTTCTGCTCCAGAATCATGTAGTGAATCTGCTGAAAATGTAATATTTCCTGAGTCTGTATTAACTTTTTAGTGTTTACTTTACAGCAATGAATCTTCATTTAAGGGAAATATCCAGGCACACAGACACCTCTTGGGAATCCAGAAAAAGATTAAATCTATATGAATAATGAAAACATCCACAGGTCATGGGGAAAATAGAATGGAGGTAAACCTTCATGCTTCTGGGCATAAGCTGAAGCTCAGGGGTTAGGAAGAATCTTTGCCTATTGGCTCATGATTCTATAATTGTTCACTCTGGATTTATCTGTACTTTCCTCTGAAGTAACTGGGACTGGTCACTTTCAGAGACAAGATGCAAAAGTAGATTGTCCACTGGTCTGATCCAGTATGACATTCCTATGTTCCTGAGCTCTGAAATCATAGCTCCAATGAATCTGCAATACTAAGGAGCTTCAGAAAACAGCCAGGAAGCATTACAACACACACAAATCTCTCCGTCCCTCCAAGGGATCTTTGTAGATCTTATAGGGTTTGGGTCTGGACTCGCTATTGCTGCATGGGAAGCATATTCCTCCTTCTAAAGATGTAATTTAGAAGAAACTCTTCCAGGGAATTACTGTATAGTTTTCTTCCTACCACGCCTAGAATTTCCAGGGTGAGGGCTAATCAGACATTTGTTCCTAACTCAGGGAAACTCCCATTGACTTTAATTATAATTTTATCTCCTTCACAATTAACACTTCTAGGAACTATTCCATGTACTGTACATTCTGTTTTCTCATATGTCTCCACATGGATATCCATATTACTTTCTACCTCTCAGACAATTAAGCGCCCTCTGACATTGCAGAGGATTTTAAGAATTAGCAGAAAAAAAATCAGCCATTTCAAGTATGGTAACAGGGATTTCTGTTTTACATAGCTATACTAGGGGAATATCATAAGGCTATAAAAAGTATAGCTAACCTCAGATGTTTCAAAAACCATGCCTCTTACCTACAAAACCTTAGGATGTAAAATAATGAACTTAATAAAATAATAATGAATAAAAACCAACATCACACTGTTTTTCACCTGCCTTTTGATTATTTGCACCCACCCATTTGTAGGGATATGTCACCCACCCTCAATTTGTGTGATCAGTTTGGGATCAAATGTCAATCTCTCTCTCTCACACCCACCCACCCACCCACACACAGATACAGTTTTTTTCTCTCGTTCACTGATCAAAGTGAACTCGATTTGCCCTTTACTATCCAGTGGGGATCTGCTATTCTAGCCCTTTCTTTGTGTCTCCTTACTCAGGATAAGCAACTTCCCCACCCACATCCTCTTTGTATTCTCCCTCATAGACTCCTGTCCCCACCTGCCCACCAGGTATGTATAGTCCTTATATTTTCTTCCCTTTCTCCCACAGGCCACTATCCATCCAACCCTCTCCTGCTCCTCATAGTCCTCTGACTCTTCCTAGTTTTCTGTCTTTTTGTCCCCCACCTCCCCACAGTCTTATTAGGGAGACCTCCATGTACCCAACTTTGCCCTCATGAGGTGACTAGGGTCACCAGCTTCTTTGAGGGTAGACTGGCTTGAGCTGTTGCACATGGTTTAATGAAGCCAAACCACATGTCTACTCC
The DNA here is from genome assembly GCF_025201925.1 of Gopherus flavomarginatus. Classification (NCBI taxonomy): domain Eukaryota; kingdom Metazoa; phylum Chordata; order Testudines; family Testudinidae; genus Gopherus; species Gopherus flavomarginatus. The sequence continues at coordinate 219,279,096 of NC_066619.1, forward strand.
CCCAATTCAAGGAGCAGGAGGAGCAGCAATAGCAGTGGGAGTGGCAGAGACAGGAATGGCTGGAGAGGACAAAAGATTAGGGGGTTGAGTGCAAGCCGTAGGATCCAGTAGCAATCCCCCTGAAAGCTCCCTTGACCCTGAAAACCCCCCACTCCAGTTGGATCCAGGTCATCTTCCAGACAACACCCACCTACCTACCCCAAAACTCTCAGACATTCCAGCACATACCCAACACTCCCACTGCAGCAGCCTCCCAATGGGACCAAGCCACTGCAGATATCTTTCATCACTATCAAGTGAAGCATCCCCCACAAACTCACCTTCAATTCTAGACACTCATCGCATCCTTTGTTCCAGTTTCCCTAGACTCCACCCCACTCAGCCAGCCTTATAGCTTCCATGCTTTTTGCTGCTCCACATCCTATCTCCATTGCTGCTTGCAGAACATGAAGTTTGTGGTCATATGCAAATTAGCTCATTCAGTAGTTTGCATAAATGCCACACCTGGAACTGTGTGGAATTTGGCAGTGACGCTGGAGTTCCCTCTGTTCATTGGTGCCTATTCAGCCTCTAATGTTGTGCACTTTACATTGTGCAGCCAAGAAAGAAGCCCTGCTGAATAACGGTTCCAAAATCAGCAGCAATGGGCTGAGCACTGCCATCTGCTGCTACTAGACAGAACACCAACAAACATTTCTCTCCAAGATTTCTGCTGTTAGGGAGTAGTATACCTGTGACCCTCCATAAAGGTTATCCATGGAAATGGAAAGGTGCACTGCCCCATTGGAAGGCTCCTGCAAGTAGCTGGTGTGACATGGTCTGGCTAGATGGCTACAGGAGAGTGCAGGAAAGAAAGTATATTAGCCTCAGAATAAGCACGTCCCTCCTCCTGTGGTAACTGAGCAGGGGTTACTCCAGGTTAATTAGGATACCTGGAGCCAATTAAGAACCTGCCAGAACAAGTTAAAAGCCTTCCCCCCAGCCAGTCAGGCTGGGTGATTGGTGTTGTGAGAGTGGAATTGAGCTGTTGGAGAGCTGAGTGGTGTGGATGCTGACAAGGACCAGGGAAGAACCCCACAGGTATAGAGATTGGGAAGAAACCCTACCCTGAACAGGAGCTAGGGGTCCTTCCAGGTCCAAAGACTGAAGTAAAAGACCCTGCTAGAGGGGAAATATTGAGCCATGTGTTTGCTGTGGTACTGCCATGCCCGGAAGGGCTACCAGAGACTAGGGTTGTCCATCCCCTGGCAGGAAGGTTGGGAGGAATCCCACCCAAGCAAAGTGGTTACAATAAGCCAAGGGGTGTGGGGAAGTAATGCAGGAAAACTAGGAGCTTTTCCTGGGAACTAACAGTGTGAGGCTGCTACTGGTAGGGTCCCTGGGTTGGGGCCTGAAGTAGAGGGTGGGACTGCCCCCCCTTTCCTCTCACTGGATGTCCACTGAGGAGGCCAGAAGCCCCAGTGAAGCAGCAAGGGCCTAGCCCTCCCAGAAACGGAAAGGTTGCTTGGAGACAGAATTTTCCTGAGAACTATAAATGGAGGAGGGGGGGAATTCTGAGGGACAAGATCCTACCCTGACCCACCACTAGAAGGGAACATGGGACCCATCGAGGTGGAGAAGAAGCCCCGTTACACTGAATAGTAGTTTGTTCCCAAAGAACTCCTCTTAAGACTCTAATTTAACAGCTTGATTAATTTGTCTTTAATACTTTTAAAGTCTTGATTTAAATAAAAAGCGAGAATTACATAAATTCTTATATGATAGCTGTGGACTAATTTTATATTCTTGCCTTCTGCAGTTCCATTTTAATTTCCTCTGAGTTCCTATTTCCCAATGTATCCATTGTTTGGTATATTGTTAGGTATTAAAAGAAAGAGAAAGGGGTAGTTCAGACAGAAAAGGAGTGTGTTATGAGCGGGGTGAAACCTTGTTATTAGTTGAGTTAAAACCTCATTAAAATTGGTGTGTGAATGCACCCTTCACTTCAGATAGTTGTAAGAATACACAGAAATTGAGAACAGACAGAACAGAGAAAGATGTAGAGGCAAAAGGCAAAAAAGTGAAACAGGAACCAATGAGCACAATGTAGCCCTGAAAAAAGCTTGAGAGAGAGCTTTTGAGTTGGTTGGCTACAGAGGCTTGGGGCTTTAAGTTAAGAAACTGCTCCATTTGTTCTGGGTTCCTCCTGCATGAGAAGAAGCAGGGCTTTGTACATTCCTTGTAAATAAACAAGATTGCATCAAAGAAAATAACAAAATTCATCAATTTCTACTTCCAGCTGGAATATCATCAGCGTCCTGAACTTTGAATAGCCGCTTGGGTTGAAAAGAAACAACAAAGAGATCCACATATTTTAAAAAAATACAAGTCTAAAGGTACACCAAAGAATATTTTATTGAGAGTAACAGTAATAGAGGTTTCACAGTTTTCCTTTTACCTATGCTTACTAGAGTTTATAAATGAAAGATGTCCCTCATATTTCATTTATTAACCATTATCTCCCTTGATTACAGTGGGATTACTTGTGTGAGTAAGGGTTTCAGGATCCAGCATCTTCTTGATATGCCCATTGAATATTCAAGTACTAAAATAAATTGGGGGAGGGGAACTGCTTGATAAGGTTACTGTTGTTAAAATGGGAATTCTTCTGCCTGCTTGTGTTTCTGCATTTGCAGAAAAACAAGTACATATGGAAACAATAGCAGAATGCAAAACAGTACAAGTCCACTCTGCAGTGCAGAATATTGGTAATTATGGTTAATACTTAATATTAGTTCCTTTCATGCTTCAGGGGTAAATCCTAACCTCAAATCCTTCTGCAACTGATGCAAACTCTAAACACAACAACACCACTGCTGTTCTGTGTGAGAGAGAAGGGAGGAATCTATGCAGCATGTCTGCATTCTCTCTAAGCCAGAGTGTTCTGCTCTGTGGGAGCTCTATCTGCCTCAGCATGCAGGAGGTACAGATGCTGGTCCATGAACATATGTACCCACCACCTGAACCACTGCAGCAGAGATGGGGACACAGCAGTGTCAAAAGGTATAGGGGCTGTGAATGTATTGTAGTGGCTGTGGAGCAGCTGAAGTGCTGCATCACAGCCTGGTGACAAGAAGGAGAAAATGACAGTGAGAGAATCCCATTCTCTACCTCAGATCCTAAGCATCACCCCAGTTCACAATCCTTGTGTACTGGGGAGAGGATTTTATGTTTAGAGTATTGTTCTCTGATCACTGTCCCTTGTGAACAGATACATATTCCTAAAACTGTAAGAGAAAATATTGGTATAGCAAATAGTCTTCAGCATCATGATTAGTCAATTATTTAAAGTCAAAATGACATAGAAGGCTCTTGGGTTCTTACAGGTAATCAACACATTTTTCATGTAAAAGCATTTATCTGCCAGTTTATAATAAGGGCAAACACAACCTACATATGAGTCAAAGAATTATACCATTGACAGTATTCTACACTGAAAATTCTATAAGGCAATTGGTTTCACTTTAGTGTTTAATCAAATCCCTTCAATAGCATTATTGCTTCAGTTCAGGAACTCACATAGCACTTTTCAGCTGAAGAGTTCAATGTATTTTACAAAGGAATGCAAATAGCATTATTGCCATATTACAGATTGCCAAAAATTAAACCATAGAGATAAGAATAAACCCCAAGTTTCCTGATTTTAGTCCAGTGCTCTACCCACCAGATGACACTGCCTCCCTAAACACACACATAGCATCCCAACCATCTTGAATTTTTGCAAGGAGTAGTCAAGAATTAAGTAATATATTATTTGCTGACTGCAACATATGCATGCCTATTCTGAAACAGTTTAAAATAAAGACACTAATTTCCATTAACTTTTAGAAATCTGAAAAAGAACATTTAAAAATTATCATAACCTTCCATTATTCCTAATAAAAATTATTACATTATTAATTTTATCTTCCTTAAATTATTTCTTCTTTCCAAATTCTGGCATATTGTTGTTTGAAACAGAATAGTGACTTTTTGGTTAAAGCTTCATAATCTTTACTCATCAAGTAGAATTTTTGAGACTGTGTAACTCTGAGAAGCAGTTAAGAGTTTTGCTTATATTTACCACAAGAAAATTCCCTTCACAGGTTTTCCTTTATCATTCTCTGGAATCATCATGATGTGGATAGATATCTTTCTACAACATATAAGAATATTTGGATTATGTAGGATTAGTGTTATTGTGATTGTTTCTTTTTTTCCTTCTCTAATGAAGGATAGTGGAGCCTGTAAGAGTTTGAAGAGATTGGTGAATACCATGCATTCCGAGATTGTTCAGAACCAGAACTCGCAGACTATGTCTACACTTGAAGCTGGGGGTGATTCCTAGCTTGGATAAATCTAGTCACATGAGCTCTCATCAAGGTAATGCACTAATAATATAGCCTAGCCACGGTGTGGGCAGCATCATGGGTGAGCAGCATCATGGGCGAGCAGCTCCACATATGTTTGCCTGGGTTTCAGACAGGTTTCTACTCAGGATTGCTAGCCTGGGCTACGGTGGCTATGCTACTATTTTTAGCACACTAGATTGATGAAAGCTAGTGCAAGTGTGGCTAGGAGAAGTAGGAAGCACACACCTAGCTCCAAGTGTAGACATAGCCTCAGAGTATTGTTGAAGAAATACAAACTTTAAGTATTTTTCATTTTTTATCTAGTAGTTCAGACATAAAGGGCACAGATTTTCAGCAAGACGCTAGGACATCAATCACTTTGATTTACTACTGTGTTCTTTTTCTTGATGATCATGATGCTAGTTTATTGATTAAAGTTTTGATGACCTTTTCCTGGCTGTAGCTGTCCAGGCAGCTGTGAGGTTAAAGTAATATTCCCTCTTCATAGCATTTAAGGCAGTTTAAATAGTATCTGTCAACAGTTTACTTCATGGCCTCAAGTTTCTTTATAGTCAATCATACTAGTGTTTTAATATACCTGTATATGTCATGTAGTGGAATATGTCTGTAAGGGGCTGCAGTTAGGGAAAAGCCATGTGCAATTTTGAATGTACTATATGCTTCTGAAAGAATTTGGATGGCCCTAGGTTTGGTGGTATGGCAAGTATGTTAAAGGGGCACTGCCAAGTAAAACTGTGGTATGATTCATTCCCACTAGCAGAGGCAGCTATTACTGTACCCCTGAAAGGATTCACCTCCCAAAAGAGGGTAGGTAGCCTTTGCTACCCCTTCTAAAGAGTTTATTCAGGAAAAGACAGCTTTAAATTGTAGTCTGCTTCATAGGAGCTCTGCTGTTAGACGCTTCTCATGAGATGACCTGTATCAGAGAATGCCTCTGGCCCAAACTCCTCAGCACCACATACATGGGGTCCCTACTGGAAAAGGGTTAGAATATACCACAGAATTTCCCACATGAACAGACTTTACACCTCTGGGAAAACAGAAGTCCGTAGAACCCAGGCTGAATGAAGCCCTTTGTAGCTTACATGAAGTTTTATATGTAATAAGAACCTACTTCATTTTTCACCATTTGTCAAGGATTTTCCTCCACTTTGAACTTTAGAGTTCAAGAAGTGGGGACCTACATGAACACTCCTAAGCTTAATTATTAGCTTAGGTCTAGTACGCTGCCACCATCCAGAAGTTAGTGTCTGGCACACTTTCTGTTCCCCCCAAACCTTCCCTGGGGAACCCAAGACCCAAACCCCATGGGTCTTAAAACAAGGAGAAATTAACCATCCCCCTCCTTTTCCCCCCCAGACTTTCCCCTCCCTGCGTTGCCTTGAGAGGCTTACACAGATCCAAACTCCTTGGATCTTAAAACAAGGAGGAATTAACCATCCCCCCTCCTTTTTCCCCCACCAATCCCAGGTGAGTTCAGGGCCAATTTCCTTCATTCTTAAAACAAGGAAAAATCAATTAGGTTCTTAAAAAAAAAGCTTTTAATTAAAGAAAGAAGAGGTAAAAATTATCTCTGTAAAATCAGGATGGAATATGCTTTACAGGGTCCTCAGATTCATATAGACTAGAGGGACCCCCACCCCCAACCTTAGATTCAAAGTTACAGCAAACAGAGGTAAAAATCCTTCCAGCAAAAAGACACATTTATAAGTTAAGAAAACAAACAAGACTAATCCGCCTTGCCTGGCTATTACTTACAATTTGGAAACATGAAAGACTGATTCAGAAAGATTGGGAAAGCCTGGGTGTACGTCTGGTCCCTCTTAGCCCCAAGAGTGAACAACGAACCAAACAAAAAGCACAAACAAAGACTTCCCTCCACCAAGATTTGAAAGTATCTTGTCCCCCTATTGGTCCTCTGGTCAGATGTCAGCCAGGTTCACTGAGCTTCTAAACCCTTTACAGGTAAAAGAGACATTAACCTTTAACTATCTGTTTATGACACCATTTATGACATTTGTTTATTTCTTGTAATTCATCCACCTTGGACAGACAGGCCCCCACACACTAATATATTGCTGCTGTGTTTGTGTCTGCACAGCTATAAACAATATGGGGGGCGGGGGATTTGCTCAGTGGTTTGAGCATTGACCTGATAAACCCAGCATTGTGAGTTCAGTCCTTGAGGGGGCCACCTAGGGATCTGGAGCAAAATCAGTACTTGGTCCTGCTAGTGAAGGCAAGAGGCTGGACTCAATGACCTTTCAGGGTCCCTTCCAGCTCTATGAGATAGGTATATCTCTCTATATAAATAAAATAACATTTCTGTTTATATCCAGTTTAGAAAGCTCTTTTCTCAGACACTAAATTTTGTGCCTATCTTGTCCAAATGCCCTTTTAATTTACATTTTGCACTTTGATTGTCAAATATTTGTGTATACTATTAAATCTCATGAATAATGTCCAATAAGGCCCAGTCTTTACTACATTGTTACTAATTCTGAAGTCAAGCAGCCTTTTCTAAATCCTTAGAAATGCCTAGGATACCTCTTCACAAATCTGCATGCCTCTTCAAACTGCTGGATAAACATTTCATTTTTTAAAAAAGTCTAGTTTTGTTCAGTACTTTCTGCTGTTTGCTACAGAAATGGCTTTGCTACGTTTAGGAATACATTGCTCGCAGTTGTGACTCATACACTTGCTGCAATGCTGATTTTTCAAGGATAAACACACACATGGCAGTTTCACAGTGGGGAAAAATAAGTAAGGTGATCATATAGCCTAATCCACCTTGATAATTCAGGTTCTTGTAAAGATAAAAATTGACCTGTTTTTGTAAGTTGCCCCACATTACCCTGCTGAGTGATCTGTAACCCTCACTGTCCATATGCTTTATTGCTTTTGCCAGTTTGAATCAGTCACTAGCATGTTGTCTGTGGAAGAACAAATTCAGCATGTTAGTCATAGGTATAAACTGAAGGGGAGAGAGATCCTGAAAAAAGTAGGGAAGCAGGAAGGAGGAACGAAGCAAAAGATAGGAATAAGGGAGAAGAAAGAACCCATTCCCACATAGGAAAACAGTTATAGTGGCTCATCCAAACATGTTTCCTGCTAACACAGGGCCAAACATAATCCTTAGCTGCATTCATGTGACTCTTTTGGACTTCAGTAGGACCTGCTCTACACATATCTGAATGTACAATCTAGTGCTAAAAGAATTCCCAGAAGACAATTCTATTTTTTATGGAGGACAGGCAGCTTCCAGAATATGAATGTTCTTCAGTAAGTGGGTGAAGAGCTCATAATATAGTAATCTTAAACTCTACTGGTGCTCACTTAGACAAAACAGCTTATAGGGTGTGAGCCTGCTGTTCTTAAGGCAAAACTTTCTTAGTGTGCAAGATAGAAGTAACTGACTCATTGAACAGTAATTTGTCTGGAGGGAGATGAATTATACCAGGAAGATGATAAACCATACACAACCTTACAAAGGTATTTTTTCTATACGGGTTTTCCTGGATGGGTTAGTCGATGATGAATGATTTCATACAGGTCATACCATTGAATTTTCTAGGCATTAAAATCAAAGTTAGGACTAATTCTTGAAAATGAATGTCTAATTCCTTACTTCCAACTTCCAGTTTTGACTGTATTAGTCTAGAAATAGCAGTGTGCTCTCACTTAGACTAATTGTAAATTTTGTTTCTGCCTCCTTCCCTCCCAGCCCTTTGGTTTACCATTTTGTATCTTTACATAAAAGGTTGGATGACTCACTTTCTCTGAAGGTGATGCTAATGCTTCTCAGTATATGACAAGGAGAAGAAGGTGACCTGAAATGGTGCAAGTCATGGGAAAGGTATTCAATTTTCTTCTATTATGAAAACAATATTTTCCTTTAAGCATGTTTACTGAGCTTCAGTAACATAATGTAAAATAATATAGACTTAAGCAAGTTGACCTCATTCATCATCCCTAGATCAGCTGGAGACATTGGAAGTATTCTGAGAACTAGCTAAAGAAACACTATTTTTCATTAAATAAACTTCTTAATCTCTTAGGGATCAGCTGTCCAAGATGCAGAATGGTGCTGAAAGAAGTAGAGAGCTAAAGCAGTAGCTCTCAGCACTCAGCATTGCTCAGCACCTGTGCTGAAAGGCTGGAGTAGAGTTTAGATAAATGTTCACAGTGATCAGCAATATGAGCAAATCTCTACATTTGCTATGAACTGGTTATTGGTGAGGAGAGGGAAAAGTAGGCATTGCAGCATCTGATTTCGATGGGCTATGGATCAGGCCCATAATGTATAACATGCCAAAGCTGCTAAACTGCAATGTGGTGAATGCAAAATATTTTAATAGCACATATTTTAGAAGTTTAATTACTACTTCTACTGACCAGGATTAGTGGCTTATTCAAGTGTGCTAAAGAATACTGCTTAGTAGTAGACAAGTCAGCCACTGATACAGAAATATGCCTGCAGGTTCTGAGCAAACAGTCTCTCTGCTTAATGCCTCATAACATATGTTGGGCAGAAGGGCTGAAATCCATCCTTGTGCGGAGAACCAGTTTAAGTTTCTCTTTTACTTTCAGGTGGGACTTAATCCTTGCATAGACATTATGTCTTTTCCACGGAGTGGTGAAAATCATCCTGCAGCAGCTCACCTCAGCACCATGTTTAGTACTCCAAAAGTGGTTCATGAGTGCTTTCTCACAACTCTCATCCACACCCCTCTGGCTCTGAATGCTGAATTATAATTGTATTATTTTATTACTTGGAGGGAAACTGTTTCAATAACAAAATACAGAGAAGTTCAAAGTAATATCAAATTATTGTCAAGGAAAAATGGACCTCAAATCATCTTGGAGATGAAAATATAAAACAGAAACATTGATCTTTTAAAATAATTAAATATAACATAAATATTATTGCCATAGTATCACATTATAAGATCATCAGACAGTACACTGATTCAAAATAAGACAGTAATGAAACAGACATGTCTATATCAAGTCCATTTATACTGTTTTCAGGAGCAAATTTCTTGGTCTTGGGGAAACAAAAATGATTTGCCATCACCCTGGTCACAAAACACAGTTTTCCTGGTCTTTATTCAGCTGAAATTTTGTGGGAAAGTGTGTAGAAGCAAGAAAGGCTAAGAATAAAATTCAGCATGGAAAAGTAGTAGTTCTTGAGACATGAGGTGTTTTTAAAACATCTGAAAAGATATAAATGTCTTTCTTACTACATATAATAATACTTGATTCATTACCCTTTCCTGATCATGAGATGATGCAAACATTATAATCACAGTATCAGAGGGGTAGCCATGTTAGTCTGGATCTGTAAAAGCAGCAAAGAATCCTGTGGCACCTTATAGACTAACAGACGTTTTGGAGCATGAGCTTTTGTGGGTGAATACCCACTTCGTCAGATGCATGTAGTGGAAATTTCCAGGGGCAGGTATATATATGCAAGCAAGCTAGAGATAACGAGGTTAGTTCAATCAGGGAGGATGAGGCCATGTTCTAGCAGTTGAGGTGTGAAAACCAAGGGAGGAGAAACTGGTTTTGTAGTTGGCAAGCCATTCACAGTCTTTGTTTAATCCTGAGCTGATGGTGTCAAATTTGCAGATGAACTGAAGCTCAGCAGTTTCTCTTTGAAGTCTGGTCCTGAAGTTTTTTTGCTGCAGGATGGCCACCTTAAAGTTGCTATAGTGTGGCCAGGAAGGTTGAAGTGTTCTCCTACAGGTTTTTGTATATTGCCACTCCTAATATCTGATTTGTGTCCATTTATCCTTTTCCATAGCGACTGTCCAGTTTGGCTGATGTACATAGCAGAGGGGCATTGCTGGCATATGATGGCGTATATTACATTGGTGGACGTGCAAGTGAATGAACCGGTGATGGTGTGGCTTGATCTGGTTAGGTCCTGTGATGGTGTCGCTGGTGTAGATATGTGGGCAGAGTTGGCATCGAGGTTTGTTGCATGGATTGGTTCCTGAGCTAGAGTTACTATGGTGCGGTGTGCAGTTACTGGTGAGAATATGTTTCAGGTTGGCAGGTTGTCTGTGGGCAAGGACTGGCCTGCCACCCAAGGCCTGTGAAAGTGTGGGATCATTGTCCAGGATGGGTTGTAGATCCCTGATGATGCGTTGGAGGGGTTTTAGCTGGGGACTGTATGTGATGGCCAGTGGAGTCCTGTTGGTTTCTTTCTTGGGTTTGTCTTGCAGTAGGAGGCTTCTGGGTACACGTCTGGCTCTGTTGATCTGTTTCCTTATTTCCTCGTGCGAGTATTGTAGTTTTGAGAATGCTTGGTGGAGATTTTGTGGGTGTTGGTCTCTGTCTGAGGAGTTGGAGCAGATGCAGTTGTACCTCAGTGCTTGGCTGTAGATAATGGATCATGTGATGTGCCCGGGATGGAAGCTGGAGGCATGAAGGTAGGCAGAGCGGTCGGTAGGTTTTCAGTATAGGGTGGTGTTAACGTGACTATCACCTATTTGCACCGTGGTGTCTAGGAAGTGGACCTCCCGTGTAGATTGGTCCAGGCTGAGGTTGATGGTGGGGTGGAAGCTGTTGAAATTGTGGTGGAATTTTTCCAGAGTCTCCATCCCATGGGTCCAGATGATGAAGTCATCAATGTAGCATAGGTAGAGAAGGGGCGTGAGTAGACGAGAGCTGAGGAAGTGTTGTTCCAGGTCAGCCATAAAAATATTGGCATATTGTAGGGCCATGAGGGTGCCCATAGCGGTGCCACTGATCTGGAGATATATATTGTCATCAAATTTGAAATAGTTGTGCGTGAGGATGAAGGCACAGAGCTCAGCAGCCAGTTGTGCTGTGGCATCATCAGGGATACTGTTCCTGACAGCTTGTATTCCATCTGTGTGTGGGATGTTTGTGTAGAGAGCCACTACATCCATGGTGGCTAGGATAGACTCATAGACTCATAGACTCTAGGACTGGAAGGGACCTCGAGAGGTCATCGAGTCCAGTCCCCTGCCCTCATGGCAGGACCAAATACTGTCTAGACCATCCCTAAGAGACATTTATCTAACCTACTCTTAAATATCTCCAGAGATGCAGATTCCACAACTTCCCTAGGCAATCTATTCCAGGGTTTAACTACCGTGACAGTAAGGAACTTTTTCCTAATGTCCAACCTAAATCTCCCTTACTGCAGTTTAAGCCCATTGCTTCTTGTTCTATCATTGGAGGCTAAGGTGAACAAGTTTTCTCCCTCTTCCTGATGACACCCTTTTAGATACCTGAAAACTGCTATCATGTCCCCTCTCAGTCTTCTCTTTTCCAAACTAAACAAACCCAGTTCCTTCAGCCTTCCTTCATAGGTCGTGTTCTCAAGACCTTTAATCATTCTTGTTGCTCTTCTCTGGACCCTCTCCAATTTCTCTACATCTTTCTTGAAATGCGGTGCCCAGAACTGGACACAATACTCCAGTTGAGGCCTAACCAGCGCAGAGTAAAGCGGAAGAATGACTTCTCGTGTCTTGTTTACAACACACCTGTTAATGCATCCCAGAATCACGTTTGCTTTTTTTGCAACAGTATCACACTGTTGACTCATATTAAGCTTGTGGTCTGCTATGACCCCTAGATCTCTTTCTGCCATACTCCTTCCTAGACAGTCTCTTCCCATTCTGTATGTGTGAAACTGATTGTTCCTTCCTAAGTGGAGCACTTTGCATTTGTCTTTATTGAATTTCATCTGGTTTACCTCAGACCATTTCTGCAATTTGTCCAGATCATTTTGAATTTTGACCCTGTCCTCCAAAGCAGTTGCAATCCCTCCCAGTTTGGTATCGTCCGCAAACTTAATAAGCATACTTTCTATGCCAACATCTAAATCGTTGATGAAGATATTGAACAGAGCCGGTCCCAAAACAGACCCCTGCGGAACCCCACTTGTTATACCTTTCCAGCAGGATTGGGAGCCATTAATAACTACTCTCTGAGTATGGTTATCCAGCCAGTTATGCACCCACCTTATAGTAGCCCCATCTAAATTGTACTTTCCTAGTTTATCTATAAGAATATCATGTGAGACCGTATCAAATGCCTTACTAAAGTCTAGGTATATCACATCCACCGCTTCTCCCTTATCCACAAGGCTCGTTATCCTGTCAAAGAATGCTATCAGATTAGTTTGACACGATTTGTTCTTTACAAATCCATGCTGGCTATTCCCTATCACCTTACCACCTTCCAAGTGTTTGCAGATGATTTCTTTAATTACCTGCTCCATTATCTTCCCTGGCACAGAAGTTAAACTAACTGGTCTGTAGTTTCCTGGGTTGTTTTTATTTCCCTTTTTATAGATGGGCACTATATTTGCCCGTTTCCAGTCTTCTGGAATCTCCCCCGTCTCCCATGATTTCCCAAAGATAATAGCTAGAGGCTCAGATACCTCCTCTATTAACTTCTTGAGTATTCTAGGATGCATTTCATCAGACCCTGGTGACTTGCAGGCATCTAACTTTTCTAAGTGATTTTTTACTTGCTCTTTTTTTATTTTATCTTTTAAACCTACCTCTTCCCATAAGCATTCACTATATTAGACATTCCTTCAGATTTCTCAGTGAAGACTGAAACAAAGAAGTCATTAAGCATCTCTGCCATTTCCAAGTCTCCCGTTACTGTTTCCCCCTCGTCACTGAGCAGTGGGCCTACCCTGTCCTTGATCTTCCTCTTGCTTCTAATGTATTGATAAAAAGTCTTCTTGTTTCTCTTTATTCCCATAGCTAGTTTGAGCTCATTTTGTGCCTTTGCCTTTCTAATCTTGCCTCTACATTCCTGTGTTATTTGCCTATATTCGTCCTTTGTGATCTGACCTAGTTTCCATTTTTTATATGACGCCATTTTATTTTGTAGGTCACGCGAGATCTCGTGGTTAAGCCAAAGTGGTCTTTTGCCACATTTTCTATCTTTCCTAACCATCGGAATAGCTTGCTTTTGGGCCCTTAATAACGTCCCTTTGAAAAACTGCCAACTCTCCTCAGTTGTTTTTCCCCTCAGTCTTGATTCCCATGGGACCTTACCTATCATCTCTCTGAGCTTACCAAAATCCACCTTCCTGAAATCCATTGTCTCTATTTTGCTGTACTCCCTTCTACCCTTCCTTAGAATTGCAAACTCTATGATTTCATGATCACTTTCACCCAAGCTTCCTTCTACTTTCAAATTCTCAACGAGTTCCTCCCTATTTGTTAAAATCAAGTCTAGAACAGCTTCCCCCCTAGTAGCTTTTTCAACTTTCTGAAATAAAAAGTTGTCTGCAATGCAATCCAGGAACTTATTTTCCCAACATATATCTGGATAGTTGAAGTCCCCCATCACCACCAAATTTTGGGCTTTGGATGATTTTGTTAGTTGTTTGAAAAAAGCCTCTTCCACCTGTTTTGGTGGCCTGTAGTATGACATCACCCGTGTTTTTTACCTCCTTTAGCCTAACCCAGAGACTCTCAACACTTCCATCTCCTATGTCCATCTCCACCTTAGTCCAAGTGTGTACATTTTTAATATATAAGGCAACACCTCCTCCCTTTTTCCCCTGTCTATCCTTCCTGAGCAAACTATACCCATCCACACCAACATTCCAGTCGTGTGTATTATCCCACCAAGTTTCAGTAATGCCAACAATGTCATAGTTGTATTTATTTATTAGCACTTCCAGTTCTTCCTGCTTATTACCCATACTTCTTGCATTTGTATATAGGCATCTAAGATACTGGTTTGATCTTGCCTCCCAGCTTTGCCCTGACCCTCCTTTCTCTCTGCCGTTATAGCCCGTGCTCTCTCCTGTTTCCAACCCATCTCCCAGGTCTTGTTCCCCACTTACCTGTAGGGTTTGCTCACCTATCCCCGTCGAACCTAGTTTAAAGCCCTCCTTACTAGGTTAGCCATTCTGTGCACAAATAAGGCCTTTCCCCTCCTCGAAAGGTGAACGCCATCTGGATGGTGTTTTCTGGAAGGTTACCAATGCATTGTAGTTTCCTCAGGAAATCAGTGGTGTCATGGAGATAGCTGGGAGTGCTGGTGACATACGGTCTGAGTAAAGAGTCCACATATCCAGACAGTCCTTCAGTGAGAGTGCCAATGCCCGAGATGATGGGGCATCCAGGATTTCTGGGTTTGTGGATCTTGGGTAGCAGATAGAATAACCCTGGTCGGTGCTCTAAGGGTGTGTTGTTTTGTTCCGGTGTTAGTGTAGGGAGTGTCCTGAGTAGATGGTGCAGTTTCTTAGTGTATTCCTCAGTGGGATCTGAGGGAAGTGGCCTGTAGAATTTGGTATTGGAGAGTTGTCTGGCGGCCTCCTTTTGGTAGTCTGACCTGTTCATGATGACAACAGCACCTCCTTTATCAGCCTCTTTGATGATAATGTCAGGGTGGTTTCTGAGGCTGTGGATGGCATTGCGTTCTGCACGACTTAGGTTATGAGGCAAGCGATGTTCTTTTTCCACAATTTCTGCCTGTGCACGTTGGCGGAAGCATTCAATGTATTGTCCAGACTGTCATTTCGACCCTCAGGAGGAGTCCATGTGGAGTTCTTCTTCTTGTGCTGTTGGTGGGAGGGTACCTGTGTATCAGTGCACTGTTCAGTGTTGTCCTGAAAGTATTCTTTGAGTTGGAGATGGCAAAAGTAGGCTTCCAGATCACCGCAGAACTGTATCATGTTGGTGAGGGTGGCAGGGCAGAAAGAATCACCGAGATAGGACAGACTTTTCTTCTGGGCAGAGTGTGTAGTTGGATAGATTGACGATATTGCTGGGTGTTATTGTTGGGGGTTCTACGGTTGTGACCCCATGAGGCAGGTAGGAGTTTAGACAGCTTACAGTCCTTTTTCCTTTGTAGAGAGGTGAAGTGAGTAATGTAGATCTCCTGTCTTATTTTAGTGAAGTCTCTTTGTATGGAAGTTTGGTTATTAATGAGAGTCTCCAGGTTGGAGAGCTCTTTTTTGATGTTTTTCTGTTTGCTGTATTGGATCCTGATCAGGTGGTTCCTCAGTTTCTTTGATAGAGTATAGCATAACTACAATACCTGCACGAGGAAATAAGGAAACAGATCAACAGAGCCAGACGTGTACCCAGAAGCCTCCTACTGCAAGACAAACCCAAGAAAGAAACCAACAGGACTCCACTGGCCATCACATACAGTCCCCAGCTAAAACCCCTCCAATGCATCATCAGGGATCTACAACCCATCCTGGACAGTGATCCCACACTTTCACAGGCCTTGGGTGGCAGCCAGTCCTCGCCCACAGACAACCTGCCAACCTGAAACATATTCTCACCAGTAACTGCACACCGCACCATAGTAACTCTAGCTCAGGAACCAATCCATGCAACAAACCTCGATGCCAACTCTGCCCACATATCTACACCAGCGACACCATCACAGGACCTAACCAGATCAGCCACATCATCACTGGTTCATTCACCTGCACGTCCACCAATGTAATATACGCTATCATATGCCAGCAATGCCCCTCTGTTATGTACATCAGCCAAACTGGACAGTCGCTACGGAAAAGGATAAATGGACACAAATCAGATATGAGGAATGACAATATACAAAAACCTGTAGGAGAACACTTCAACCTCCCTGGCCACACTATAGCAACCTTAAGGTGGCCATCCTGCAGCAGAAAAACTTCAGGACCAGACTTCAAAGAGAAACTGCTGAGCTTCAGTTCATCTGCAAATTTGACACCATCAGCTCAGGATTAAACAAAGACTGTGAATGGCTTGCCAACTACAAAACCAGTTTCTCCTCCCTTGGTTTTCACACCTCAACTGCTAGAACATGGCCTCATCCTCCCTGATTGAACTAACCTCATTATCTGTAGCTTGCTTGCATATATATACCTGCCCCTGGAAATTTCCACTACATGCATCTGACGAAGTGGGTATTCACCCACAAAAGCTCATACTCCAAAACGTCTGTTAGTCTATAAGGTGCCACAGGATTCTTTGCTGCTATTATAATCACAGATTATGTTGATTATTATTATTAATTTATTACCCTATATTACAGTAACATCCAAAAGCCCCAGTCAAGACTGGGGTCTCATTGTACTATGTATTTCATCAATATATAAGAAAGACACCTGAAAGTTGTGGGAAATCTAATATATGGATGTTGGAAGTTTTTCTACATGGTTTTCAAAGATTCCTAATCCTTCATGTAAAAGGAAATTATCTTTGGTCAAAGAAGCACCTCTATTATAATTATATTTTATATCACTCTTTTTTTGGTGGGATTTTAACATTTTAACTTGAATTCACTTTATCTGAACTGAGATTAATGCATATAATAATCCATTAGCTGTCCATCAAATCAAAACATCTGAAGTAATTAAGGAAGTCATTTTTCTCAAGTACAGTGTCTATTTTGACTACACAGTCAGGACTTGAGCATCAGCTTCTATATTTATATTCTTGCAAAGTTCAAGTAATGTTGTGTTTTTTTCCATCCCTCAAGTACACTAAAAAAACAAGATGTGCTTTAAAAATATGTAACGTTGTCATGGTATATTTCCCCTATTTGAACCTTAGAGTCCAAAAGTGGGGTACCAGCATGAATTCCTCTAAGCTTAATTACCTGCTTAGATCTGATGGCTGCCACCAATGAGGACTTGGAGTGCCTGATACACTCTGTTCCCCCCAAAACCTTCCCTGGGGACCCCCAAGACCCAGACCCCCTGGATCTTAACACAAGGAAAGAAAACTCTTTCCCTCACCAGTGCCTCTCCTAGGCTTTCCCTCCCTGGGTTACCCTGGAAGATCACTGTGTTTCAAACCCCTTCTCTCTCCTTCTCAGGTTTTCCCTCCCTGGGCTGTCCTGGAGAGAGAGTCAGATTCAAGCTCCGTGAATTTAAAACAAAGGGATTCCACCCTTCTCCCCTCTCTTCTCCTTCCCTGTTAAGTACAGACTCAATTCCCTTGAGACTCAACAAGAGGAAAAAATCAAACAGGTCTTAAAAAGCAAAACTTTTAATAAAAAGAAAGAAAAAAAAAGTAAGTTGTTTCTGTAATTTAGATGGTAAAAGTTACAGGGTCTTTCAGCTTATAGACATTAGAGAGAAGCCCCCCCCTCAGCAAAATACAATTTAAAATACTTCCAGCAAAATACACATTTGCAAATACAGAAAACAATCAAAAGACTATAACCGCCTTTCCTACTTAATACTCACTATTCTGAATATATAAGAGACTGTAGCAGGGAGATTGGCAAGAAACCTGGTTGCACGTCTAGTCCCTTCCAGGACCCAGAGAGAACAAAGCAACCCCCCAAAAAAACAAACAAAGGCTTCCCTCCACCGAGATTTGAAAGTATCTTGTCTCCTGATTGGTCCTCTGGTCAGGTGTTTTTGGTTCCCTGTTTATTAACCCTTTACAGGTAAAAGAGACATTAACCCTCAACTATCTGTTTATGACAAATGTGGTATATGTAATTCTTTACAATTGATTTATTGTCCAAACAAAAAACAATTACAGTTAATCCCTTTCTTTCCTATGATTTCAGTTTAAAAATCTCCCTCTTTAATACTCAGTGTTTCCCTCTTTTACTAATGAACACTTTCACCTATAAAATATTAACTTCTTCTTTATATCAGCGTGGTTATTCTGCATTTACATTAGCGTACCTCAAAATTTTAACAATGTAATGTATTTCATAAGCATTTATGGCTAAAATTGAAAAACTTGGACCACTTGTTGCACATACGAAACCCAGAGTTGCACATTTTGAATGGGAATTCATATATGTAAATACATGCCTTTTTTTTGCTGCATAATTTACTATCATCAGTAGTAGCATTGATTATTTGTATCATGTGAGTGTCTAGAGGCCCAAATCAAGAACAAGGCCCCATTGCTATTGACATTGTTCAAGTAAATATGAAGACAGCACCTGCTTGGAGGAGTTGTAAGAGAATCTAAGGCCTCACTCCTGCAAAGCCTTATGGGCATAATAAATATACACATGAGTAGTTGCCAGGGATGGCAAAAGTCACATGTCTCACATGACAGTCATGCATTTGATAGCCCTGTCAAATATTCCTTCATCTCACCTCATGCATCCAGCTGAGAAGGGGGAAGACAGCAGCAGTTTTCCTGCAATTTAGACTTTCTGTCACATGAACACTATCATGTCTGCTAAGCAGGCAGCCTAGCAGCCTCTCTGGCTGTTCTGCTGGGGAGCAACAGATGGAAACCTCAGTGAGAAGAGATCAGTGGCTGTAGCAATAGGGGCTACCTGGCAGGTGGGTACAGAAGGTAAGGAGGCTCAGTACTGGCCCATGGATAACCTGGATCCGCAGCCATCTAGGCAGATCCTGCATACCCTCCATAGTCTGTGAGAATGCAGACTTCCAAACTCTCCAACACCCAGCAACTTTTTTCACCCAGACACTCTAAGCTCCCCTTCCCACCTTCCAATCTCAGTCTATTTCAGCCAAATCTCAGACATTCTCTAGTACCCACTAACTGGATCCAAGCACTTTGAGATAGACACCCTCCCTCCCACTTGCTCCAGTGACTCTAACCCACCCTCCCAGCCAGATACCCTAGCACCCAGCAACCTTTGTATCTTTGACACCCTCACTCCCCTAGATGCCCTTCAGCACCCACACACTAACTCAAGGACCATCAAACACCTTTCCCAGTATGACCCCCGCTCCCACCCTAGCTATACCTGCCAAGTTTTGTGCAAGTCTCTTTGTTACCTCCCCACGCACGCATCCTCCATCTTGTAGTATGGTGTGTTGACCATAAACTGAGGTTATATAAACATTATTTGCAAATATGCAGATTTGCTCATTCAGATGCATAAAATATCAGATATGCACAAAACTTGGGCTTCTGTGAATCTCACTGAGTTTAATAGGACTACTGGCATGTGCAAAGTCAAGCATGTTGAGCAAGTGTTTGCAGAATCAGTGCCCACGATGACACATACATACCATATGAGAGGAAGGGGAGAGGGTAACAGTAAGAAATGGTCACTGCCCCAAAGAATTTGCAATCCAGTTTAGGTCTGGCCTTTAATTTCTGGTCAGTTTATTGAAGGATATTTTTAAAATATTCTGTTTTCTTGTTTCCCTTGTTTCTGTATAGCTTATATCTGTTTGTGCTTAAAATCCAACTAATTGCATTTTGAAATGCATTTCACATTTTTTGTCACATTTTTCATCAATATTTTTCATTCTGAGGATTTCATAAGTGTGCATATCACAATATATCCATCTAGCTGCCACATAGCCACATAGAATTTCCATTTGTTTCTTCTTTTTTATTGGAGGCATTCTGAAATATGCTGCTTATTATAAATGACATACTGTTCCATTGTTGTTGTTTCCATTATTTAAACATAGCTTTTCATTAATATATTCTTCAGGATTAAAATGTGTCATTAACCATGAACCATAGAAATGAGAATGAAAAGAAGAAAAGCTTGAGTCCTATTCATAAATGTAATACTTACTTGCTTAGGTTTCTATGATCATGGTATTTTTTTAAACATGTAAGGCGGAATCTTTGTAGCAGCAATAAAGAAAAAAACATAATTTTAACCTGGATATTTATGCTGTCCTTTGGACAACTTCATAATGTATTTCCATTTACATGCAACATTAAAGATGCCCAGGTATTTAGTTTTTCTTCTTTGGAAGAAATAATACATCATTCACTTATGGACATTGAAACAGATTGACATCAAATACATTTTGTGCAAGGACTAGCAAAAAAAAAATGTTATGTGACAACTATTGATATGCCAACATATTTGCAAGAAAATAATGTATGTCCAGCATCAAACCTACTCTTGCAGTGCCAACTTCAATGCTCAAAGTTAGAGAAATGTCATCCATCTCCTGTGACATCTGAAGTACAATGAGCAAAGTTCAATACACTTCAGATTTGAAAGAGACTATGAAAAAGTGAGGGACAATGGAAGTAGGCTAAATATTGCTATGTGTCACTGAACCAACCAGCGCATGTACAACATGAGATTTATTACATCAGACCTGGAACAAAGAGACTTTGCAGTCCCACCCTGAAATATATCATTCAACAATATGAAGAGATCATAAAAATGAGCACCAGTAAATTGAAGTCAGCAGAACCTCAGCTTGTGATCGCTGGACATTTTAAAGATCAGAACCCCACAGAAGCTAGTGGCAGCAAGAAGTTAATGTCTACAACATCTCCTTATATTACATTAACAAAATCCACTGTGTCAAGAACTCACCTCTATCCAGACATGGTCACCTGACAACCCAATGAGCTTGACTGGGCCCAATAAGCTCTTACTAAGTGACTGTACTCCCAGGTTGGAAAAAAGAGACAACAAATCATAATTTGAGCTTTGTAGTAACAGTAACAGTGCAATGTGTTCCATGCCCACATCTGCGCCAGACCAGCTGCCTATACTGGGCCTTACTCCGACCCACACCTGTTCCTGGTCCAGCCCTGGTCTTGACCTTCCTCTGATCACCTGGCTCTGACCTCTGGCTTATCTCCTGAGCACAAGTCCAATTATGTTTTGATTTCTACTCCAGTTTCACCATCTGGCTCTGCATTGACCACTAGGTCTGACTCCTGGTTTGATCACTAGATTGCACCACCTATGCCCCAGTGACACACTCCAGGCAGCCAAAAGAGCAAGAGTTTATTCTGAACATACCTATCTACAAATATCTCCTCTTACTGATGCTCACTGCCATCTATTAATATTTCTCTGAAATTCCCACTTGTAGCCAGCAAGTTATTTTGCCAGTTTAGTTTCTGCATGGTTGTACAGTAACACTCCACCTGTCCTTATCTCTTTTGGAAAGTAACACATTGTCATCATTTATTTATAATACAGTATCAGCCAAAGGCCCCAATCAGTATTGGGGGCCTCCAGTGCTCGGTACTTCATAAACTGATAGACCATGATCCCTTTCCCCAGACAGCTTAAAATGCCCTATATAGTCATTCCTCACTCTGGCCTTTGAGTGCAGAAGGTGGGGCCTGCAAGGATTCTAAAAATTAATAGTAGCCACTCCATGCTTGTATTAAACTTCCAAGGTTACAGCTTTTCTCTGACGTTGGATTGGTGGATGCTGCTACCACCCAAGTGCAAAATCCCTTTGAGAACCCAGGAAGGTGCACTTGGGAATTCCTTCCTGTGGGGTACCCTCAAGCCCTTTCACACACACACACCCTCTGGGGCAGAGCTGAGAAGAAAAACAAAGGAAATCAGCTGTTGCCATCAGCTAATTAAACAACATGTGCACAAACCTCTTAGGAGACCAAAAATCCAATCTTGTTCTTAAAAAAGGTAAATTTTATTAAAAACAAAAAGAAAGAAAATAAATCTGAAACTTAGGCTTTTGCTAGATTAAAAAAAAAACACTTACAAAAATTAAATATCAAGAATAACCAGCTGACAGCTTACAAGCAAAACAAAAAAGCATTTGGTGTTAGCACAGAGGAGTCCACAAGCAAATTAGAAATAAACCTAATCATGTTTTTTTAAAACATTCCTGATCTACTAACATATCTGGGCTGTTAAATAAGTAGTTCTAGATGTGATCTGATGATTTTCATGTCTGGGCTTCAGCTTCTCACAGTATAACTGCTGCCCTCTTCCCCCTTCCCGGAGAACAGCCAGAGACAGAAGGGAAGTTTTTTTCCCCATTTGAAAAAGTTCTAGCCTTCCCATTGGCTCTTTTGGTCAGGTGCCCACTCCCTTTCCTTTACCTGGGGGACTTTTTTTTAATCCTTTACAGGTAAAGCAAGCAGCGAACAGCCACCAAGAGGGACTTTATAGCTAACTGGCTGGCTGGGTGTCGGTAAAAGGGAGCTATCCCCCCCCTTCATTTATCACAAGTCATTGTGGGCCAGACTGTAAACTTTTACACAAACTGAAGAGCATTCACTCACACAAATAATCCGATTGAACTAACTGTGACTCCTCCATCTAGACCTATGTCCTGACATGCTAGGCTGTGATTGTGTACTATGATCAGCAGAAATCCATCTTTTCCCCAGGGAAAGTTGTACCATTAATTCAAAGTGTTCCCTTTCTAAAAGGGAGTGCATAATGAATTACGTGTTGGAGAGGAAAGAGGGTGGGGAGGGAGGCAGCAATGAGAGTGGTAAAAGAAAATTGCTAGGAAACTGTGGAAAGCAGCCATTAGGAGGGCAAGAGGAAAAGATAATAGAAAGAAATATTGAGACTGATGGAGCAGAAATGACAGAAGAAAAATGGAAAACATAAACTGAAGATAACACGAGAGGAAGTGATTAGAAAGTGTATAAATGAGAAAAAAAGAGATGGGAAGCCAGTGGCTGGGGGAAAAGTGGAGGGTATTGGGAAGAAAACACACCAGAGGAACCTGAAGTGCAAGAAAGCAAGAATGAGATAGAAAGGTCAAAGGGGCTTACATTTCATCTCCGCAACAGCAAAAAAGAATGTCAGCAGGAAAACAAATACAATAAGAACCTGATTATGCAGCCACTGCATTTGAACAATTGTAATTGTCTTAATTGATGTCAATGAGACTTGCTGCTATTCAGGGGCTGCATAACTAGGCACACAGAATGTGCACATAATTTTCCCATAACTGACCTTGTGAATGCACAATGCCTAGGGCTGCCAACTGTCTAACTGCACAAACCCAAACACCCTTGCCCCACCCTGCTCCAGAGCCCTGGCCCCCCACTCACTCCATCCCCGCTTCCTCCATCGCTTGCACTCCCCTAGCCTCCCTCATTTTCACCAGGCTGGAGTAGGGTGTTGGAGTGTGGGATGGGGTGCGGACTCTGGGCTGAGGGGGTGAGGTCGAGAGGTTCAGAGTATGGCAGGGGGCTCCGGGATGAGCCTGGGGTGGGGGTTTGAGGTGCAGGAGGGGGTGTGGGGTTCTGGCTCTTGGAGGGAGTTTGAGTGCGGGAGTGGGCTAAGGGTTGGGGTACAGGAAAGGATGTGGGGTTCTCGATCTGGGAAGGAGTTTAGGTGCAGTAGGGGGCTCAGGGCTGAGGCAGGGGTTGCATTGTGTGATTGGATGAGGGGTGCAGGCTCCACCCAGGCAGAGCTTACCTCGGGTTTCTACCAGAAGAGACTGGCATGTCTGGCTCTTTGGCTCAGGGCGGCCAGGCGGCGCTGCGCACTCCCCCTGCTTGCAGGCACTGCCTCCGCAGCTCCCATTGGCCATGGTTCCTGGCCAATGGAAGCTGTAGATTCAGCACTCAGGTCGAGAGCAATGTGCAGAGACACCCCCCCTCAGCCTTCCCTGTGTCTAGGCACCAGACTGATATGCCGGTCGGTTCCGGGAGCCATGCAGAGCCAGGGCAGATAGGCAGCCAGCCTTAGCCCCGCTGCACTGCCAACTGAACTTTTAGTGGGCTATTAAAATTTTCTGGCTTGCTTTCAACAGCCACCAGGAGATCAAGGATGATTCCATGAGACTCCCGGCCAATCCAGGAGAGTTGGCAACCCTAACAGTACCTGGTTCACACACACATCTTAGATGTTTTACAACTTCAGTAAGTTAGGGATGTGCAAATACACACCTGAAAACTGCATATATTTAACCAAATGTGTTATCCAGGCTATCTGATATTCAGCTGTACTGTTCTTGGGCCCTGATTATTATTTCTAAGAGCCTCAGTCAGACAGAAAGAGTGAGCTGGAGTAAAAAGGAAGGAACATTGCACTAAAGCCCACCTGTGACAGAGCACCCTCTGCTCCCACTCTCTTTGCTTTATCTAGACAGCTCAGAGACCTTCTCACATGTAGATTCAACAATGTTATTTATCTACAGTGTTTTACTTTACCACCTTCTGCTTTCTAGTGTAGTTACCAGTGAAATGTGCTCAAATTTTACTACCCTCCCATTCCCACAGAACAGATCCATAGATGATCAATCAGCCCATATACTCCCTGCATCTTATTCAGTCTCCTTGTTAATGGGCTAATTAGCTCCCTTGTCCCAAACTGATCTGGTAATCAGGAATTAGGCCTCGTCTACACTGGTAGGTTTGTGCACAGTAAAGCAGCTTTGAGTTCTGTAACTCTCAAGGTCTACACACTGCCAAGCCACTTCGTGTGCAGAAACACCCTGGTGAGAGGCGTACAGCTTTCTGCACTGTGGATACAGAGCTGTGGTGCCAGTGTAGACACCATGGTGATTACAGTGCTGCGATTGGCCTCCAGGAGATGTCCCACAATGCCTGTTCTCACCTTTCTGGCCATTGGTTTGAACTCTACTGCCCTGTCCTCACGTGACCAACTATCAGCCCTACCCCGTACATTCTTTTGCAAATTTGAAAGTCCCATTCCTGTTTGCTTGGTGATGCATGCAGTGGTCTCAGCGCATCTTTCCAGGTGGCCATGCCTGCTCCACACACCAGGCAATCCCCTGCTTGGAGCAATGCTGAGCTGCTGGATCTCATTGGCATTAGGGAAGAGGAGGCTGTGCAGTCACAGCTGTGCTCCAGCTGTCGGATTTATGATACCTATGGACAGATTTCTAGATGCATGATAGGAAGTGGCCATGACCTGGGACACACGGCAGTGCAGGGTCAAAGTGAAGGAGCTGCAGAACGCCTACCACAAGGTGCAGGAGGCAAACCAATGCTCCAGTGCTGCATCCACGAGTAGCCGGGTTTACAAAGAGCTGGATGCAGTACTTGGTGGTGACCCCACCCCCTCCACTGTGAAGGAGCCTGTGGATATTTCATTGGTTCACATGCCAGTCGCGAGTGGACCAAGCCAGGAGAAGGCAATCTTGTACAATGAGGGGGAGAGGGACCCAGAGGCAGAGGATGACTCAGAGGCCCAGAGATGCATGCAGTCAGGAGCTCTTTTCTACCTCGGAGAAGCCTAGCCAGTCATAGCAGTCGGATCTTGGCAAAGCACAACCAGGAGAGGAGGCCTAAGTGGACCTGATGTTGGGAATTGCTGAAGCAAGTTGTTGGGGGCAGGAGAATTGCAGAAAGCAGGCTTGTCTCCCACCTCATGCCTAGCTTGAGTGGCAGAACAGGCTGTTGATACACTCTCTGACTTCACGGGAAGCTCCCTCAGAGATCTCTAGGAAACTTTCATGTAGATAATGGGTAATCCACTGCAGCAGGTTCCTCGGCAGAGCTGATTCGTTTCTTGCCCCATTAACAGTAACTTTCCAGCACCACTTTGCCGTGACGGGTGGGGGGACTGTTGCAGCACACAGCCTAGCTGCATAAGGGTCAGGGCAGAAGCTGTAGGCTTGGTGAAGACCCTCCCTTGATTTCCTGTGCACCCTCAGTAGTGAGATAACTTCCATAATGATTACCTCCTATGGAAAGTGTGGAGGCGGGAATGATTATCAGGTCCATCCTATAGTGCTGGATCTCCCCAAGTGCCCAGTGTACAGCAGGGTCCAGGAACAGTGATTTACCCTGTGGCTACTCACCATTTTGGGGGCCTTGTGGCTAATGTGTGCTTGTCTGCAGTCAGCCAGTTAGTAACAGGTGTGTGAGTACTGACTGTGTTTTAAAGCACTGAAACAGTGTTGTCCATATTGCAAACAATACTACTTCTGTAAAATGTTACATTTAAACTTCACAGAGATGACCTTGGGAGGCCAGCCTCCCTTATAGGGGGCAGAACAGCTGCACAGAATTAGAAAATGTCCAAGAAGAACTAAGGAGGACTTTATGTGTGAGGTTATGATGCACTCCACCATCGAGAAAAAAGAATTGAAGGAGTGGCAGGACAGCAAGAAGAGAGACTGAAAGGAGAACACAGCACACCAGAAAGAAGCCACAGAGCAGCTCTTAACAATTATGGTGTGCCAAGCAGACATGCTTCAGGTGATACTAGCTCTTCAAACCAAGCAGCTATTTGCTCGCCTTCCCCTGCAACCGGTGTCGCAAAACTCTTTCCCATGTGCCCCCCGTCCCACACACTACCAACACACTTATTAACCTCCTGACTCCACTTTCTACCCTCAGCATTCTACTCCTCCCTCCCCACAGTCCAGCAGTGTGGACTCCCACTACCCACTGCACTCAACACACATCACTCTACAGTTTGGCCTTGCTGAAGTCCAGCACCTGCTCCATCGTACTCCAAAAGAGAAGGTTGAGTATGATTCCTGGACAAACAAAATGCTGTAGCTGTCCCGGGACCTCTCCTCCTCTTGAGACCTTCCCTTCCTCCATCACCTTCCCTGCTGATGTGGTTTTTTTTTTGTTTGTTTGACTGTCTCTGGTTGTTTTTCAATACAAGAATTGTGTTTGTTTTTAAAGCAATCTTTAGTCTATTAAGTGAAAGCAAAAAGAGCACTGCAAAGCAACATACAATTATGTTAAGGTCCCTTCTTGCATCATGTGCACCAATCACCTAACTAGCATTACAAGCACTATAATCCCGAGCATAGCAACAAATATTAGTGGCTTTCAGCTTCAAATTGCTGCCTCAAAGCATCCCTAATCCTTATAGCTCTGCACTGTTCCCCTTTAATAGCCCTGGTCTCTGGTTGTTCAAACTGAGCCTCCAGGCACTGAGCTTCTGTGGTCCATCCCTTAGTGAAGCTTTCACCTTTCCCTTCACAAATATTATGGAGCGTACAGCATACGACTGTAAACATAGGAATATTGTCATCAACCATGTTAAGTTTCCTATACAGGCATTGTCAGTGGGCTTTTGAATGGCCAAATACACACTCCAAAGTCATTCTGCACTTACTCAGCCTGTTGTTGAACCGCTCCTTGCTGCTGTCAAGTTGCCCCAATATGGCTTCTTGAGCCATGGCATTAAGGGGTAGGTGGGGTATCCCAGGATCACAATGGGCATTTCGACTTCCCATACAGAGCTCTTCTGGTCAGGGAAGACAGTCCCTGTTTGCAGCTTCTTGAACACGCCAGTGTTCCAAAAGATGTGTGTGTCATGCACCTTTCCAGACCAGCCTGCAATAGTGTCTGTGAAATGCCCACAGTTATCCACAAGCGCCTGGAGAATCATTGAGAAATACCCCTTGTGATTAATGTACTCAGTGGCTAGGTGCTCTGGTGCCACAATTAGCATATGCATGCCTTTTATCGCCCCTCTGAAGTTTGGGAAGCCCATATGTGCAAAGCCATCCACAATGTTACGCATGTTGCCCAGAGTCACAGTCTTTCAGAGCAGGATGCGATTAATGGCCCTGCACATTTCCATCAACACAGGTCCAATGGTCGACTTTTCCACTCTGAACTGGTTAGAGACTGATCAGTAGCAGTCTGGAGTAGCTAGCTTCCACAGTGCAAGTGCCACATGCTTCTCCAGTGGCAGGGAAGCTCTCATTCTCACATCCTTGTGCCACAGGGCTGAGGCAAACTCATCACACATTCCCATGAACGTGGCTTTCCTCATGCAAAAATTTTGCAGGCACTGCTTGTCATCCCAGACATGCACCACCATGTGATCCCACCACTCAGTGTTTGTTTCCCAAGCCCAAAACAGGTGTTCCACTGTGGTCAGCACCTCCATGAATGCCACAACCAATTTTGTGTTGTAGCTGCTACACGTGGTGAGATCAATATCCCACTTCTCTTGACATTGTAGTTTAAGGAATAACTCCACTCCCACATGTGACTTGTTGGTCAGTGTGAGCAGCATAATGGTCAGCAGCTCTGGATCCATTCCAGCAGCCCAAAAGAGGCAGGGCAAGGCATGCAGTACATAAACCATTGAAAGATGGTGCCAAATGTGGATGGAAGCACAGGGATTGCAGGGTTGTGAAGCATTGCATCATGGGGCATTGGGATAGGAGCCAGAATGCCCTGCAACCTCTTCCACATTCTCACAAGTCTTAGCGGCAAAAGAGGAAGAGATGCTCTGTGGGATAGCAGCCCAGAGTGCACCACTCCGAATAGCGTCACAAGGGCTAACACGCTATTGCGCAGGCAGCTGTCAGTGTGAACACTCAACAGTGGTTTTCCTTAGGTGCTCTCTGAGCAGCACTGTAACTGCCGGCACTGTAACTTTGCCAGTGTAGATGTGCCCTTAGTCTCATTCATCAGGCCTTCTCAATTGTTTAAAAAGTGACCAGCGTGCTGGTTCAGCTATTGATTCCCAGCACTCTATCACACCACCAAAACAACACAAGCATTCCTTAAAACTATAAATGAAATGCATTACATGCTTCTGGACGCACTGGGTAACTAATATTTGACATATGAGAATCTCCATGA
The DNA here is from genome assembly GCF_025201925.1 of Gopherus flavomarginatus. Classification (NCBI taxonomy): domain Eukaryota; kingdom Metazoa; phylum Chordata; order Testudines; family Testudinidae; genus Gopherus; species Gopherus flavomarginatus. The sequence goes on from NC_066619.1 coordinate 219,307,702, forward strand.
AAAGGCACTCCAGTACGGAGGTGCTAAACTGCAGATATTGTGCTTTTGGTGACGGTTTATGGGCCAAATTCAGAGGTAGTGTTGGAACTTTGTTACACTAACTCAGGTTACCAGACCTACATATATTCAGTGATATGTAAGAAAGTCAAGAATTGGTTGGTCTTACATGCTGAGGTACCAGAAGAACTTCAAGAGAATTTAAAAGTCCCCGACTGTACTTTAACATTTTAATGGTGATCACTATGGACTTCTAATGGGATTTTCAAAAGCACTCAGCATTGGCCTAACTTTGGTCCCATTGAAATCAATGGGAATTTTACACTTCTCTTATGGTTAGCACAAAGTGCTTTTGAAAATCCAATCCTTTAGCTTTTAATGTCTTTTTTTCTCCTGAATATTACCTTTCTGCAGAGGGGTGGGTCCCATCCTACTTAAAAGATAGGAGATACGTTCCCCTATATAGAGAAATAAAGGGTATTAGAAATTATAGATTTTTTTAAAACTCACCAATTATTTAATATATTCGTAAGTAATGTCAGTTTTGTTTTTCACAATTTTGGAAAGGTTTCACATTTCTCTGAAGTCAAGGTTATGAATGGCTCTGCTTGTGAATTTTTATACAATTTTTACAAATCTTCTTGCAGTATAAATCTATTGTTTGCATAAAATAAGTTTGCTGCTTTTTAACTTCTGGTATTTTTTTGTGGTTTAAATGTGGTTTATATTGCCTGTTTCAAATCACTTTAGCTACATTTGGCATTATTCGCATATAATAAATGTTCCATTCCACCTGACTAACACCAACTGGCTGCTGTTTAACCCTTAGTGTTTTTTCCTTATAGTTTGGTTCTCTTTTATTCTGTGCTTGAACTGTAGTTTGCTGCCCTTTTACCGTACCTTTGTTATTTGTAATATTTTACTACAAGAAACCTGTTCCCATTTATGAATAATTCAACTGACACTTATCATCTGTTGACATAAATGCACTGAATGTGCATAAGTATATTTTTATATAATATGATATATGTATAGTATAAATACTGATTACAAACTCATCGTAGGATGCAACTCAGATTGTCTTATTCATGAATGCTTTCGTTATTTCATTGGGACTGCTATTGTGAGAAAGGAGAATAAGTTTATGGCTTATAGAATATGGCCTGATTTCAAATGCAGGCAAACATCTTGTGCGAAAGGTTAACTCAAGCACAAAAGTTTATCAGGTTCATGTTCCGCTGAAGAAATTCTGTGAGGAAGGAGCAGAGAGGGCAGATGGAAAACCTAATTTAAAAGAAAACAACCAAACAATAAAACAGAAGCAGTAAGAGGTAGATAAGAGAAAAAGTGGGTTGTTTCCCCAGTAGAAAAAAATCATTAATTCCCTCAAAATTACATGGGGCCACCTTATAACCCATGTTAATGCCCCTTTGTGCTGCTCTGGTGTTACAAAAAGGATGGGAAGCTCCTCTGAACAGGCAGCCAAGGAATCCAGCAGCATAGGTGACATATTGGAGATATGCTGAGTGGGGAAAGGGCATAAATGGAGTTTTTAACTATAAGTCTGAATGGAGGGCCAGAATTGGTGGGGGCAAGCCAGTGTTGTAAAGACATTGTTGCCCATCCCTCTTAAGGGCACCTATCACAACTCTGTGGCAGCTGACGATATAGCATATGGATAGGACAAACTCAAAGTAGTTTTCAAACCCATCTCAAATAGTACAAGATGTTTACTGAACCCTAGAAGATGGGTTTGCAAATCCCTATATTGCTGAGATTGTTAAAACTGAAAGAAATTTAAAAATTGAATGTACTTTTCACTATTGATGCTTTTTGCATTTCATTCAGCTTGGGCAGTTGGCCAATTTCACGTTCCGTTTGTACTTAGTTTCATATTATGTTCTCATATGTCAATCCATTGCTGTTGAGCAGAGTTTCTAATACTGCAGAGATAAAGGTAATTCCAACCCCACCACAGGGCTTTCAGAACATTTCTTTAAAAAAAACAGAAATATTTATATTCATTAACTTTTACAAGCATCTTCCCTCCCTCATTTGTAAAATGAAACACATTTAAGGTTTAAGCCACTTGGTGGCATCCTTTTAACTAACACATTTAGGTGACCAGATTATAGCTGTAGGCAACATAGCTGAGGGGGGCATTGTTATAGAATACTTTAGAAATGTACCTCAGGAAAACTGAGATTCATTATTCGGTCTTATTCTATGTGTGATATATTTCTTTCATGTGTCTACCTGTCCTATTTATTGGTTCTGCCTCAGTTCCTTGTCCAACTGATAAGAAATCATTTTTGTTGTTTAATTAGTCTATCAAGAGAGTGGTTAACTTGTTATTTGACCTTTACCAGACAATTCCTAGGTGGATAAATGGACACAAATCAGACATTAGGAATGGCAATATACAAAAACCTGTAGGAGAGCACTTCAACCTCCCTGGCCACACTATAACAGACCTTAAGGTGGCCATCCTGCAGCAAAAAAACTTCAGGACCAGACTTCAAAGAGAAACTGATGCGCTTCAGTTCATCTGCAAATTTGACACCATCAGCTCAGGATTGAACAAAGACTGCGAATGACTTGCCAACTACAGAACCAGTTTCTCCTCTCTTGGTTTTCACACCTCAACTGCTAGAACAGGGCCTCATCCTCCCTGATTGAACTGACCTCATTATCTCTAGCTTGCTTGCTAGCATATATATACCTGCCCCTGGAAATTTCCACTACATGCATCTGAGGAAGTGGGTATTCACCCACGAAAGCTCATGCTCCAAAACGTCTGTTAGTCTATAAGGTGCCACAGGATTCTTTGCTGCTTTTACAGATCCAGACTAACACGGCTACCCCTCTGATACTTAATTCCTAGGTGTTAACTCTTGAGCATTTTCAATCATGTTCAGAGGTGCTTATTTAGGCTTTGTGATCTTCAGACTGGATTATTCTTACTTAGCTTTGTCCCTGATAAAATGTTATTTAGGGTCCCATTAATCAAGGCTTTAGTTCAAACAACATATTTTCAGTACACCCCATATTCATTATGGGGCTATGATTATGACATAATTATGATGCAAGTTGTATAAGAGACATGATGTAAAATGTCATTGGAAAAGTTATGATTTGCTGAATATAATCATCCTATATGTGTGAATGTAGCATTTTTGTATCTGAAGTTATGAATATTGACTATGAATCTATATTTCAAATGTGGTTACTCTGAAAAAACACTGACAGCTAGCCTTTCAGGTACAACAATGAAGAAGCCAGACAGTGCTGATGGCCCATCAACAAAGACAACAGGCTATAGAAGAGTTTAGCCTTCCTGTAAACATTTCAGCCAGCCTGTAAGTAATAGCTGCTATGACTCAACAAGGACCTGTTACCAAACCATATGATACTGAACTTCATTTTGGGTACCTGTATTTTTCCAAAAACTGGGCTAGGAACTGTTTTTTGTAACAAAAGGTTCCTGCCATATGTTAAAGCTATATAAGATGAGGTGTGATATCATCTACTGGCTTCACTCTCCACACAAGGACACTCCTGGAAAAACCTGAGGAACAAAGACTGAACTGGGGGAAATTCTGGTCCCAGGCTAAAAGAATTTCTAGCCTGTGTATGGAAACCTGGCAGACTGCTTGTTTCATTAGCCAGGGGGAGAAATTGCTAGTTTATATCCAATCTATCTAGTATGTTAAGCTTAGTTTGTGTTTTGTTTATTTGTTAGGTAATCTGCTTTGATCTGTTTGCTATCACTTACAATCACTTAAAATCTATCATTTGTAGTTAATAAACTTGTTTTTTGCTTTATCTAAACCAGTGTGCCTTTGAGCAAGGTGTCTTGGGAAAAATCTCAGCTTGGTTAACACAGGCTTGTTGCATATCCTTCTCACATCGAGGGGAGGTGAACTTTATTAATGAGCTTACCTGGTATAGATCCCTGTGCAGTGTAAGATGGTATGATTTGGGGTTTATAGCTGTGCAGGGGTGCAAGGCGAGGAGAGCTGGGAAGTTGGCTGTATGTCCTTACGTGCCATAGATAAAACACTATGGTAACTCAGTTGGGTGTGTGGCACCACCTGCTGTCATTCTGGGTGATAACAAGGCCTGGTGAGGCTGGCTGTCTCCAGCAAAGCAGTGTAAGAAAAGAGCCAACCCAGCTGAGTGGTTAGAGGGGCATAGCGGTTCCCATGGCTCCCAGACTGTACCATGGGGGTGACAACCTGTCACACTGCATTCCACCCAATTTTCACAGGGCTCACATTTCCACTGAGAGCTGAAATTTAAGTTGATCATAATATTGTGTTTTTTCCCAAGGTGCTGAATAGACAAAGTCTTTTGTACTTTTATGAACTCTGATTGCATTTGTTCCATTGTGACCAGGTGGATTTGGCTTTTTAACTGTTTCATTTTTTCACCTTAAGTATTTTGGATAAAATGCTGTTATTCTGTTATAAACCTTGACTGTGGAATGAACACATCTTAACTAGAACATGGACATGGACACAGACACAAACACACACGGTTATCTTGTAATTGTGGGTTTTTTTCCTGAAGCGTAGTTATGAATGTCCAGAATTTACAGTATTGACCTGTTATCTCAGAGTTTGCTCTCAGATACCACAATATGAATCATAAAATACATGTTCTACTAATCTTTTGACAAGGAGGTCCCATAGCTTTCCCTCTCATCTGGGATAAATTCTGTGTCATGCGGTGTGTGAGTTTGGAGAGAGGAAGAATGAAGGGCTGAGGAATATATTCATTTGTTTTCCCATTTAAAGTAAAGTGCTTTCTTATTATAATCAAGAAAACATGCAGCACTATCTAGTAAGTAAATATTTCTATTATGTACTTATGCAGAGAAGGTTTATTCTGTAATTCTGAAAGGTGCTAGTGGCCTTGGATGCAGGACAATCACAGAGCTCACTGTGATGAATTGGCATGCTTCATCATTCTTCTTTATACCCGACTTTAGTAACAACTGAGACCCTCGTCATAAGCAAAACAAAATAGTGACTCACAAAGCGTGGGGCTAAACCCTTAAGCTCACCTAAAACATGTAGTGAGCAAGAGGTTTTCCCAATCAGGAAATACATGTCCTAGAGACAGTACTGTGTGTTCAGGAGTTGCAGGAAGCTAGTCAAGCTTTTCAGAGTGACCCCATAAGGAATAGAAGCTAAGATACCATAGCTTTTTGGGCACTGGGCTTGAGTGTTTGTCTTCAGATTTCTGCAAAAAGGCTTTGTGCTGTATATTCCTACTGCTGTTCAGAGAAACAGCACTTCCGGAATATATTGTAAATAAATGGATAACACCAAAACTTCTGATGTCTATCACCAAATTCTCATGCAAAAGGAAACAATCTTGCAAGATTTCAAATTATGGCTTTCTGCCTGATTTAAGGAGCAACAAAACTTTGTTTCAAAAAACTATACTACAGTCCCAGGCAGCAGTCTGTGGCCCGCATCAGCTGGTGCGACTGGCCCCGGGAGCACCCTCCAGCAGCAGTTCCTGAGTCTCCCCCCAGCAGCAGCCCCCTGGATGCCCCCATCCTCAGCAGTGGCTCCCCAGAGATTTAATCACAGGTATTTTTAGCATAAGTCATGGACAAGCCAAAGGCCATAAATTCTTGTTTATTTCCCATCACCTGTCCATGGATTTTATTAAAAATGCCTGTGACTAATCGTAGCCTTAGTTATAGGTTATATGGTAAGCAGCCTTGAACTGTGGCACTAATTATGGGTAATATGATAAAGAGCCCTGTAACCACTGAACTGGAACCATGTCCCCTACCAATAGGAACCCTGATCTTAGCCCCAAGTCTCTTACCCATAAGAAACCAAATCCCTACATCAGGAAGACCTATGCATAGGAACCCCAAACTTAGAGTGGGGTGACCTACATATAGGAACCCTAACCCTAGCCCCAAGTTCCCTACGCATAGGAACCCTAACTCTAAAGGATGGATCCCAACCCATACAAACTCACTGTAGGGTGCAGAGATCTATCCATAGTAATCCTAACCCTAGGGTAGAGACTCCTACACATAGGAATCTTAACCCTAGCCCTAATTCCCCTACCAATAGGAACCCTAATCTGAGGTTGGGAACCCCAACTCATAGGAATTCTAAAGCTAGATCCGGGACACCTAGCCATAGGTATCCTAATCCTAGCCTAAAGTACCCTACCCATTGGAATGCTAACCCTAGCCCCAAGTCACCTACACATAGGAATACTAACCCTAGGGTAGGGAGATCAACCCACATGAACCTTAAGGTGCAGACCCCTACCCATAGGAGCCCTAATGCTAGGTTGGGGAGATCTACATGTAGGAGCTCTAACCCAAGCCCCAAGTCCCCTACCCATAGGAAGCTGAAAGGGTTCCCTTCCATTAGGAATCCTATCCACAAGGTGAGGAGACCTACCCATATGAACCCTAACCCTAGGAATGCTAACCCTAGGGCGAGGAGACTGCCCCATAGGAGTCCTAACCCATGGGAACCCTAACCCTAGCCCCAAGTCTCCTACCAATAGGAAACCTAAACCTAGATTGAGGAGCCCTACCCATAGGAACTGTAACCCTAGAGTGTGGATCCCTGCCCATAGGATCTGTAACCCTAGGGCAGGTAGACCTTCCCACAGGAACCCTAAGCCTCAGCCTGGGACCTCCTACCCATAGGAAAACTAAACCTATGTCAGGGATCTCTACCCATAGGAATCCTAAACATAGGTCAGAGACCTGAACCCATAAAAACTCTAAACCTAGGGTGGGGAGACCTACCCATAGGAACCCAAACCGTACAGTGGGAAGAGCTATCCATAGGTTCCCTAAACCTAAGGTTGGGACTCCTATTAATAGAAACCCTAATCCTAGGGTGGGGAGACCTACGCCTAGGAACTGTAACCCTAGAGTGGGCAGTTCTAACCAAACTCTAGAGTGAGGACTCCTACTCAGAGATCCTCACTCCATGCAACAGAAGAAGTGAGATTTTTTACCCACAAAAGCGTATGCCCAAATAAATCTGTTAGTCTTTAATGTGCCACCCAATATCCTAATCCAAACCCCAAATCCCTTACACATGGGAACCCTAACCCTAGCCCCAACTCCCCTTCCCACAGAAATCTTTCCCCTAGGTTGGGAACTGCTATCCATAGACATGCTAAACCTAGATCAGAGACCCCTACCTTAGGAACCGTAATCCTAGGGCCAGTAGACCTTCCCATAGGAAACCTAAACCTATGTCAGGGACCCCACCCAAAGGAATCCCTAGCTAAGTCTTAAACCCCTATCCACAGGAACCCTAAACCTAGGTCAGGAACCCTGTAGTGGGGTGGTCACCTGCTTTGGCCCTGGAAGGGTCAAAGAAAGAAAAAGCCTGGGCTGATTGGGGAAAGCAGCCTCAGCTGGGGTCATGCCCCAGTCAGGGCCAAGCTGGCCCCAATAAGTGGGCAGTAGGCCAGGAGCAGAGAGTCTTTCTCTGTCTCTAGAGGGAGATGGGCCTTGCTGCTGGGAGCTGAGCAGGGTACCTAAAGTGGAGCAGGGCTGGCGAAAGGCCAGATGAGCTGGGGAGCTCTGGCCTAGAAAACCCCCAGGCTTGTTAAGGGCTGAAAAGGTACTGAGGTTGCAATGGGACAGCCCAAGGGTAGGCAGAGGCAGCAGGTCCAAACCCTCCTTGCCAATGATGAGTGGCAATTATACTGCAGTCTGCCCCAGTGAGCAAGGGCTAGATGGTGACTGGCAGTAGCCAAAGACTGAGGTGAGGTGAGGATAGGGGGTTAGGGGATTCCCAGGGGAGGAGAGACCCAGAGAGACCGTGAGGTACTGCAGGGGGCAGAACCCTGGCAGAAGGGGCACCGGGATCCAGGAGGGATACAGGGGCCAGCGGCAAGGTGAGTCACCGGCCTGCAGAGGGCACTCCTGGGTCAAAGAGCTAATTCCCAGGACGACCGATAGGAGGCGCCGCAGGGGAAGTCATTGCCCTGTTACAGACCCCAACCCCTAGGAACCCTAATCTTAGGGTTGGGATACCTACTCATAGGAACCCTAACCCTAGAGTGGAGACCCATACCCATAGGTACCCTAACCCAAACTCCAAACCCCAACCCTTACACATATGAACTCTAACCCTAGCCCCAACTCCCCTATCCACAGAAAACTTACCTCTAAGTTGGGAACTGCTACCCATAGAAGCTCCTAACCTAGATCAGGGACCCCTACCTTTAGGAACCCTATCCCTAGGGCAGGGAAACCTACCCATAGAAACTCTAACCCTAGCCCCCAGTCTCCTGCACTCAGGAATGCTAACCCTTGCCCCAAGACCCCTACCTATAGGAATCCTATCCCTAGGGTGAGGATCCCTACCAAAGAAACACAAACCCTAGGGCTGGGATCCCAAGCCATAGGAACCCTTAACCTAGGTCAGGGAGCCCTGTGCATAGGAATCTGAACCCTGGGTCTAAGACCCCCAAACCAAAGGAACCCTAACTTTAGGAATCCTAATCCTTACCTCAAGTCCCCTACCCATAGAATGGTATTCCTAGCCCCAATACTGCTACCCATAGTACCCCTAATCCTAGGGTGTGGAGACCAACTCATAGAAACTTTAACCCTAGGGTGGGGAGACCTACTCATAGGAACTTTAAGATGGGGACCCCTACCAATAGGAACCCTTAACCTAGGTCTGGGACCTCTACCCAAAGGAACCTTACTCCAAGGGCATGGAGACCTATCCATCAGAACTCTAACCTCATCCCCAAGTCCTCTACCCTTAGGATCCTGAATCCTAGCTGCAAATCCCCTACTCATAGGAATGCTAACGCTAGAGCAGGAAGACCTACCTGTAGGAACCCTAATTCTAAGTCTGTGATACCTACCCATAGAAACCCTAACCCTAGGGCATGGATCACTACACATAGGAACCCTAAACCTACTGTGGGGATGCCATTTTATAGGAACTTTATTCCTACGGCAGGGAAACCTACCCATAGGAACCATAATACTAGCCCCAAGCCTTCTACCCATAGGATCTCTAACCTTACCTCCAATTCTCATTCCCATAGGAATGCTAATCCTAGGATAGAGACCCCTAAACATAGGAACCCTAACCCTTGCCCCAATTTGCCTACCGATAGGAACACTCAGCCTAGGGCTTGGAGATCTACCCATAGGAATCCTAATCTAGACCCAAGTCCCTGACCCTTAGGAACCCAGTCCCTAGCCCAAAGTAAGCTACCCATAGGAACCCTAATCCTAGAATGGGTCCTGCTGCCTTAGGAATCCTAACCCTAGCCCCAAGTCCCCTACTCCTAGGAACTGTAGCTCTAGGGCTGGGATCTCTATCAATAGGATTCATAAGCCTAGCCCCACATACCTTACCCTGAGTAACCACAACGTTTGGGTGGGGAGACTAGATCACAGGGAACCTAAAGTTATGGTGGGGACCCCTATCCATAGGGACCCTAACCCTAGGAAGGGGAGACTTACCTATCAGAGCCAAACCTTAGAGCATGGACCACTATCCATACAAACCCCTAATCCTATTCACCCAAGTCCTCTACTCAAAGGAACCCTAACCATGAGGAGGGCACCTACAAAAAGGAATCCTAACCCTAGGGCAGGGACTCCTACCCATAGGAATCCCAATCCTAGGGTGGGATGACCTATCCATAGGAACCCTCACCCCAGCCCCAAGTCCCCTACACACAAGAACCCTAATGTTAGGGTGGGGAGACCTGCCCATAAGAATCCTAACCTAGGGCAGGGATTGATACCCCATAAGAACCTTAACCCTAGGGCGGAGACCCACCCATACTAATGCTGTCCCTAGCCCCAAGTCTTCTACACATAGGAACCCTAAACCTAGCTTTGGTTTATGCAAAACAGAGGTGAAGTTAAAACAACAGTTCTATCCAATATGTTCTCCTTTCCATAGGGTTCCTAACCCTGGAGTGGGGAGACCTACTCATAGGAACCCTAACCCTAGTGGGTAATACCATTCCCCTGTGTTAAAGTGTGTGGCCTGCTTCTTAATTCCATGCATGTGTCTGAATGCATTTGGTACAAGGCCTATAATCATGTGAGGTTCTGCATATCTCTAGCTCCTATTGCAGGCTCTCAACACTCTGGCAAGGTCTGGCACTTAATTTATGCACAATTTAGGTAGTGATATTGACATGAACACACCTGGAGAGTGTACGACTTAAGCTGTTGAACTGGGATTCTTGATTTTAATGTTGCTTGACTACTCAGAAGTTGTTGTCTCTCTTTGCCAAATGAATTTAATAATGCCTGGAAGCAGGAAGAGGGGACCTGAATATAGAAACAAAGTAAAAAAAAAAATCAAGCATCAACAAAAAGAGAAACCATTCAGGCTATCATCCCTCCTTCCAGATCTGCTCTAAGTCAGAGATACTTGTGTTTTTAATTTGTTTTTTTCATGCTTCAAGATGTAAATCAATATAGTCAATTTAAAAATAGAGGATAAAAACAAAGATACAAAATGCTACATCACCAATTCCAAAATCCAGGAACTTCGAAGGTTTGTAGACTAGTAATCTCTCAGGACAACCATTTTAGCTATAGCAACAGAAACATTCTTTGCTAATTGACCATTATTCATAATACAAAGCTGTGTTACTTTACTAAAGGAAGTCTTTGGAGCGTGTAGCAACATATCATTACAAGAAACAGAACACCGCATCAGCAGGGCTGTCAAACTGTGACAAGTGAATGAGGGACATTTTTTTTAAAAAGCACAAGTGAGGTTTTAAGTGTTTCATTAATACATACAATAAAATCCTCTCTCAGAAGAGGAAACTATTCAGAAGTTGCCTTATAACATATTGCAAAATGAGGAAATAACTATCAAGATGAATGAGACTTGATGAAGATCAAATGTTTCTTAGAGAGGGCGCTTAGGTAAAGGACTGAAAAAGTTTCAGAAAAAGAGAGAAAACACTATCAAGGTTTTCTGCAGCCATATACTTGTAAAGTATTATTTGATTTCCAAGGTTAAAGACCACCTTGTTTTTACAGCTAAAAGATATGGTCTGGGTTTTGCAGCAAGCAATTGCGAAGCTGCTTCTATCATTTGCTGCCAAATTCCATAGAAATCAGTCACAGAAATTCCTTACAAGAGATGAGACTCAAGCTTGAAAGGAAACATCTACAAAACATCTGGAAAAGAAACAGAAGGGAATCTTTTCAGACCTTCTGAGAAATCACCATCATGCCAAATATGTATTGAAATAGGCACAATCAAGCATCTCCATTTTGCCAGCATGTTTAATAATGAATTGTTTATAGAAATCTTTCCAGAAAACAATGTGGTTTTTAGGCCAGATTCACCTGTAGGAATGTTGCATATTTCCAATTTTTGAATTTTAGGAACTAGGTATACAGAAAATCTCTGTTCCTTATTTACATACTTCCAAATTGTAATGATCAGATCTAATGATAATTAGTACATTTCCCTACTTACAGAAAACTTTCATATATGCAGATATAATACAATTCAGAAAACCAAATACAGATTTTCTGTAACTAGAGATATTTAAAACTCGACTAGGCTAACTCTTTTGAGGATTTATGGTATGAGACCATATTTGAGTAACTTACATAGTGGCCATCCATAATTGCAGTCCCTCTTTGCATTGCTGGGAGTAATGAGGATGCCCCAGTGATTAGGGCACTAGTACAGGACTTAGGAGATCTGAGTTGCATTCCCTTGTCCATCATGAATTTCCCGTGTGCTCTTGGGCAAGTGTCTGTGTCTTATATTTTTCATTACCTCATGGGGATAAATACATTAAAAGATTGTGAAGCACTCAGATACTATGGTAACAAAAACAATAGAGGTACCTAAGATATATTGCTACATTCAGCTTTGACCAGCTGAATGAGGCCTGTGTGCATAGACAGATTATGTTGCACCCTATGAAGAAATATAGCAGCATCTATATTTCCCAGTAAGCTGAGGAGCTCTGACAGCATTTGTGCCCTTTTCTATGAGACTGTGTGCAATTTTCACTATCCAACCTTTAGTAATTATCATTACAGCTCTCTTTGCAAATGAAGTAGCTATATAAAAACACCTTTTATTCATTGAATTCAGGGTTTGTTAAACTTGAACTGTTTCACTCACAAAGTAATTTGATAGTAGAGGGTTTTTTATATACCCTTTTATTATTTGTGCATGGTACTTTGTTTAGAATGAGCCAACATGAAACATATTTTTGCCAACTGTCTGGGTAACTACCAAGTTTCTTGTCAGACCAAAACTGATTTTGAAGTTCACTTCATTAAGTTTCATAATTGTGAAGACACCTGGATCCACCAGTTGATAACATGGATATATAGTTTTACTTACTGGGAAAATGGCTATATAACTCAGTTATCATCACTGAAGTGATGAAAAAATACTACCTTTCATTATTTTTCAGGAAAAGTGGGGTCTTCACTCACTTTAATAATATGATCCAACATAAGATTTAGTCTTTATAGTTTTCTAGCAACAGAAGAACCTTAAAGTTTTACTCTCACCATGGTAAATCTCGGAGTCTGGACAGCTGTAGAATTCAGTTAACTGAGTCTTTAGGTGCCAGTTTCAGATTGAGAAATAGTATCCACACACAAAAAAACACAAACATTATTTGTTTCTTGTAGTTTTTGGAAGAAAATCTAGAGAACCACTAAAATTAGCAAGAAAACCAGAATAAATACAAAAGTTCCATTTGTTTTAATTCTTACTATCAAGGAAAATCTGGGAAACTGTCATTTATGATTTCTTTCTATTCTTTCTACTCTTTCTGGGATTTTTTTTCTCTGACCCACTATTGTTAGAGACATGTCTGTAAAAGTACCAGAAAAACCTATTACCATGTTCCATATTACCCCTTTTAACTGAATTATTTATTACCCTAGTTCTATGTCTATATCACAAATGAACAGTCTGTTCACTGACGATACTTAGTACCTGATCCAGCTCCCATTCAAGTCAATAAAAGTAGTCTTGCTGTAAGGACCTGATTCCATTTTTATTAATGTTAGCATGATAGATATTAAGGTCACTCATCCTTAAAAAATCACTAGCCTTGTGCTATTTATTCTAAATCCCAAATTAAACTCTTAAGTCCAAGTCCAAGGTGGTTTGTTTTAAAATACTGAATCCAATCAGTCTTTTTTATTACAATCTTTTCCCCACTTCAGTGGTCTCTGTGTAGACTCAGGGTCCACCCAAGGGAAGCCATTTGCAGGAGCTAAGTCTAAGATAAAACATATGAAGACTGAAGGGATAGAATCAAATATATACATTTCACTCTCTCACACACGCACGGCTATATTTACACTTTTCACATTAAAAAAATCTTATAAATCAAGTTTCGTTATGACCTTGAACTAGTTATCATTATTTGGTTGATTTCTTACAGCTGGTTGAGGAGAGATTTGAAGGGTGTGCCAAAAACATTGCCCAGGAAAGTGAGTGGCATGGTGGACTAAGAAAATAACCTTAGTAGAGGTATTTTGCATGGATTGAAGTATGAGGATGTAGATATCAGGGAAGCAGGAAAGGGAGAAGATATAATAGACAAGACAGAAGATGATGAGGACCTCAATGGGTTTTTTGTCTCTCTCATTATAAAGAAAATGATGAACCATAGAAATAGTAAGGTGGAAGAAATGGCAAAAATATTTGTCTGTTTCTGTTTAAGTATAAGTTTCTCCCCATCTTTCCTGAAAGAAAAAATACCTATAAAACTTTATGGTAGATAAAAAAGCCATGCAAGGTACAACCTTACTGCAAGCATCTACAAAAACTAAGATAAGTACAAAAAATGTGCCCAGCAAGCGAAACAAGTAAAATTAATGTGCTTATGTGTATCAGATTTGCAAGGATGCAAATAGTGCAGCTTTTGGTCAGCATGGTTTAGAGATTAATGTCAAACAAGTAAGTTTTTTCCCTTAAAGAAACGGACTAATAATAGACTAATCATATCTATCCAAGAAGGGCTGACTCTGCCAAAAAGGCAGAATAGATTGTCATCTAGAGAAGTAAAATATTGGGGAAAGCAAAATTAATAATGATTCTTTATGGTGTGTGAGTGTGTAGATACTGGGAAGCTGTCAGTCTCCAGTTTACCTTGAGCATTAAACTCTTAAGACTGGCGCTGTATAGAAATTAAGGGGTTACCCAATAGACCCAATTGGCTATGTTACTCTGAATTAAAAGACATCTTTTAAAATACCCATTTTAGTGTCTAGGGTAAATAATCACAACTTTATAAAATTATAGACAGAATCTTTTTGTTAAAAATATATTAGTATCTAACTAATCGGAAAGGCTTTTTCCAACCTTCTCTAATCTTTTGAGTGAAAGTGAGAATGTTAATTTAAAGGTTTTTTTCCTCTTCAAAATAGGATGTTTTTTTAATGAAAATTTTCAGAATGATTTTGGTGTCTTAATTTTTGGATGCTCTACTTGAGATACTGACAGAAACCTGACTAACAGAGTGCTTAGCCTTTTTTGAAAATCAGGCCTCTTAAGCAGTGTAGCAAACTCTAAGTCACCTAAAACCACTAGTCACATTTGATAATTTAGGCCTATAATCAAAGGGCTAATAACAGACCGGGAGAAAAAGTCCACTCTTTGGGTAGGCTACCACAATGCATGCTTCCCCAGACTGTCCTCATCCATGTACTTCACACATAACCCTGCAGGAGGAATCATCTCCAGAATTATATTTAATTTTCTGTGCCCATTCAGTCATTCCAGTGAAAGACTGCAAATGTTCCACTTTTATGGAGATAGTTTTTGTTACGCTGACACCTGCTTGTTGGCTAGGGCTGAGAAAATGGCCAATTTCACATACTGTAGAATACAGGAAGGTCATATCTTAGTAACTTTTAGCTATGACACAGCTGAGATCAAAATCAGAGGTGATGTGTTGGTTATGACTTTCAACTTCTTCCAGGCCCTTCGACATTCAACTTAGACAGATACATGCATAGGTATCAAGTATCAGCGGGGTAGCCGTGTTAGTCTGGATCTGTAAAAGCAGCAGAGTCCTATGGCACCTTATAGACTAACAGATGTAATGGAGCATGAGTTTTCGTGGGTGAATACATGCATCCGACAAAGTGGGTATTCACCCACGAAAGCTCATGCTCTGATACGTCTATTAGTCTATAAGGTGCCACAGGACTCTTTGCTGCTTTTACAGATCCAGACTAACATGGCTACCCCTCTGATACCACTGGTCTACAAATTTTGAGAAGTCGTCTGCTTCAGAGATAAAATGTGATATTTATTATGTATTTTGATGTGCTGAATTCAAATATGACAATTAAAACAACTGATTGGCTACTGTTTCTAAGATATTTAAGGTTTTACATTTTATGTCTATGTATATTGTGTAGATTGTAGAGTTTTAACCATAAATTGTAAACCTATGTCTTTTCATACATTTATGGTTGCTTTACATGATAATATTTCACCTGTCCTGTTTATGTAACACTTGAAAAATCAGCAAAAGAGTTATATAAATAAAATTTATTATGAAACAAAAGGCAAAAAACTATTATGTGCATAGTTTAGTCCTATTCAGTGTCTACTCGGCGCTTCTTGGCTTGTCTCTTGTATTCATTAAATGGAGCATCTCTTGTCACTGTCCAGCAATAGTCTGCAAGCATTGATGGGCTCCATTTGCCCTGATAGCCTGCCAGGAGATTCCATGGCTGTAGTCTGGAGCCCAACAGCTCTGCCTTACTCTTGGGTAGTTCCAAATCCCTGACAAGGTCAGGTCAGTTCACCTTGTCTTATGAGGTGTGGTTCAGAGGAGGAGGATGGGAGAAATTGTGGGTCCTGTGACATTGATGGTTCAGGACCAGAAGTTTCATCCTCTTCCTCTTCCTTGTCTGACTCAAGTGAAGAGTCAGACAAGGACTGGTGCATCAGGAACTGGCAGTCCTTCTCCGTGGGGTACTGGGCATATAGCTGATGGAATATTTGGATAATGCACAGTCCACTTTTTCTTCTTTGACACACCTTTCCCAACTGGAGGCACCATGCAGAAGTAACAATTGCTGGTATGATCTGTTGGCTCTCTCCAAATCATTGGCACTGCAAAAGGCATAGATTTCCTTTTCCTGTTCAACCACTGGCGAAGATTTGTTGCACAAGTGTTGCAGCATATGTGTGGGGCCCACCTCTTGTCCTGATCTCCAATTTTTCAGCCAAAAGAAAGGTGATAGGCTTTCTTAACCATAGTGGTTATACTGCGCTTTTGTGATGCAAAAGTCACTTCACCACGGACATAGCAGAAGTTGTCTGCACTGTTCACACAAGTACGAGGCATCTCTGCTCACTTTGGCTAAACAGAAATGTGTCCGTTTGCAAAATCAAACACTGACAAAGAAGAGAGCACGACACTGTATGATTTCTAGAGCTGATATAGGGCAATTTGTTCAGCAGAGTGATGTAAGCTTTGTTATGATTGCATCATCCATGACTTCTAGGAATAACATGATGCAATTCATATCACGTATGATGCAATACCAGCTTCAGATTGCATCATTCATTGTTTTGCCTAAAAAGCAAGTACTGTCCAAACCCAGTCACAGATTTATTCATAGATCCAGTCAAAGATGTATTTTAGTCATTTCTGGTTTAAACTGAGATCCCTTCCCTTTATAACTCACTTATCCTCCGCCATTCCCAAGTCAAGGGTCATATATACTGACCCAATAGCATATCTTGAAAACTAGAGCCAATCAACAATTTTAAGCATCATTTTCGTTCTCAGTGACCCAGAATTAGTAAAGTTGGACTACATTTATTTCAGAAGCATTTTGGCTGTAGAGCAGTGTATACTTGATGCATAGGTATGTGGGTGTGAGTCTGAATATTGTATGCCCCAGATCTTTAGACAGCACCCACTGACTCTGAGTGTAATGGAGTGCAGGACCATCTAAGATTAAGGTGGTGTAATTCATGTGGTCAAATATCTTAAGAGAAGATTGTAGAAAGTAAAGCAACAGGAGGTAAGGTAAGGTACCCCTTTAATTTTATTGTACACCATCCTACTCTTTCTTTTTTAGTTTGACACTAAGACATCCTTTACACTCAGTTCCATTTTGATGAGAGAGCATCTAATTAAGAGAGGCTGTAATTATAAGGATGCAGGAATCTAAATTACATGTCTGAATTTGACCCTTAAAGTGGATTTCAAACAGCTTAATGTTTACCTATTGCATCCTGATACTGAGACTGTAATTCTCAGAGCCAGGGACTGTCTTTGTTATTGGTCTGTACAGTTCCTGTTGCAATGGGACCATGGTGCTTGCTTGGGATTCCTGGACATTACTGTAATGCAAATAAATAATACCAAATTAATAGAGCTAAATAATACATACATCAGTATTAATAATTTTCTGAAGCATTCACCTCATCTTATAAAACCCTACAGTATCATATTTATCTCAATTTTACAGTTGGGAAAACTGAGACACAGAGTTTAAGTGATATGCTAATATCACATGGGAAGTCTAACTGACAGAACTGGGAATGGATTCCAGGTCTCAGTCCTGTCCCTTAACCACAAAATCATCCTCCTTTCCATATCATTAAAATATTTCATTTTTCTTCAGTGGTGCAAGTTGATGAGAGAGTGACAATGTTAACTCTGAATTTCCAGGCTTTTTTGTTTATCCTTGTTTGCCTAATATTCACATTTTGTATTTTCCATTTCTGTTATGGAAATATATTCTTTCTATTTCACTGCTAGGGTACCTCTTCTCACCTCTGTTGATACAGAATGCCAGAATTGTATTTGAACTAGGTCCAGCTGCATTGTTACTTTAAAGAAAGCTTTTTACAGTTTCAAATAAATTAATTGAACTTTGAATTAGAAAACAAGCATATTACCATATTTATTATTAGAAACTATAAGATCACTACCAATTCACACCATTGTTTTTTTTTCTATTCTATTTCCTATATTCTATGACTGCCAGTAAAGGAAGGGACTTATATTCTTTTACTTTTGTAAACAGCATTGATTTAAGCAGGTTTACTGTCCGCTGAAAAAATATACAGTTCAGAACTAGCTGTGATTCTTGGAAGATTAATGATATTGCTGATACACTGCCTTATTTTCACTGGCAAAAATTTTACTTCCTAGTCTGGGACAGCTATCAAATGCTTGACCATACTTCCTCATGCAACTTTGACTGATACAGATTAGCTTTATTGTTGCATATTGTCTCAATTAATACCATTAATTCAGGTATGAATTCTTAACAAGAACTTGAAGAAATTAGTAAATAGTGTGTCTAGCTTGTGCATGATCATTGAATAAATATGGTTTGGCTCACCTACAAAAGCACCTATAATCATCCAACTGGTCTCCAGAACATGGCTAATAGTGCCATTTGATTTTGTTTCAGCAGCTAGCAACTTTATATTGAGAAAAATAACAAGGAAGATCCAATATAAAATGTCCTATGTCTGAAAATGCCAAGGAAGTTGTTAAAATATTAAGAGACGGCAAAGTACAGGATTATGAAGTTTCCCTTCTTCAATTTTTTGTTACTTGCATTTTGTAATTCTATACTAATGTGATATTTAATTTAATTGTAGGGTTTTACCTCTTAAAGAAAATACCTTTAGGAGGGCTGCAAGATCTAGGAGATTTGTAATAGGTCTTTTGAGTTCTTAATAGAAAGATGTTCAAATCTACCACAACATCTACCAATTCCGTTTTTGCTCATTTACATTCTTCTTGGCAGAAATAACCAGGAATGAGAATGGAAAATAAACAAATCTTTCCACCTTATATGAGATATTTCTAGCTCAGAGTCCATGCACATCACTGAGTTGATTCAAGGAGACCAGTACTGCAGCTACCTTTTTAATATCTGTTATATGAATAAATAAAGATCTTCAGGTCTTAGTGCTATTGCTCCATTATCTTTCACAAGCACTGAATTAAGTTTTTAACATTTTAAATATGGCTATGCATATCTCAACCTGAAGATATCAAAATAAAAATAGATGGCATTAAACTTCCACCATTCTAGGGATGTGAAAACATGCCTGTTATTCAAACCAACTCTTAATTCATGACTTTAAAGTTTACTCACAACATGGAAAATACTGAAATGTTCCATGTTCTAAGAATCCATCTCCTGTGACATTTCAGCAGCAGTACTTCAAATGAAAAGGCCTACAGGAGAAAGAAAGAAGGAAAAGAGCAGAGAGGAAGACTGAAAAGAGAGGCATGGGACAGAGAATAAGGTGTGATAAATGAAGGGGGGGGGTAGCTCCCTTTGATGGAGAACCACCCAGCCAGTAGCTATAAAATCCTTCTTAGTAGCTGTTCTCTAATTGCTCTATCTGTTAGTTAAAAAGTCTCACTGCTATGTATAGATAAAAGGAAGTGAGTGGACACCTGGCCAAAAGAGCCAATGGGAAGGCTAGAACTTTTTAAACTTGAACAAAGGCTCCCCTTTTGTCTGTCTGTCTGTTCTCCCAGGGAGAGGCAGACAGGGCAACAACTAGGCCATAAGAGCTTGGGGTCAGGTATGAAAAATCCTCGGTATCATACCTAGAAAGCACACATTTGAACCCCAGATATGTAGGTAGACCAGGAAATGTCTAAGGAGGTGTGATTTGGTTTATCTCTTTTTATTTCTTTATGGCTTGTGGTCTCCTCTGTGCTAACCCCAGCTGATTTTGTTTTGCTTGTAACCTTTAAGATGGACCTAAAGAAAGCTATTCCTGGTGCTTAATCCTTGTAGTTGCTCTTTTAAAATCTAGCAATAGCCTAAGTTTCCAGATGTATTTTCTTGTTCATTTTTTTAAAATAAAATTTACCTTTCTTTAAGAACAGGATTGGATTTCTGTGCCTTAAGAGGTTTGTGCCCATATTGTTTAATTATCTGGTGGCAACAGCTGATTTTCTTTGTTTTTCTTCTCAGCTCTTCCCTGGAGAGGGGGTGAAAGGGCTTGAGGGTACCCGACCAGAAGGAATTGCCAAGTGCGCCTTCCTGGGCTCTCAAAGGGGTTC
Source organism: Gopherus flavomarginatus (assembly GCF_025201925.1). Taxonomy (NCBI): domain Eukaryota; kingdom Metazoa; phylum Chordata; order Testudines; family Testudinidae; genus Gopherus; species Gopherus flavomarginatus. Next base: position 219,327,781 of record NC_066619.1, read on the forward strand.
AGCACTTGGATGGTGGCAGCATCTACCAATGGTCAGAGAGAAGCTGTAACCATGGGAGTTTAATAAAACCCTGGAGTGGCCAGTATTAATTTTTATAATCGTTTTAGAATTCTTCATTCAAAGTGCCAGAGTGGGGAGTTAGACTTGACATAGGGTCTGGAGTAAGAAAGAGTTCCTCAGAACCTTTAAACAGAAAGACTGAGCAATCTTCAGGAAGGAGAAAGGGCCTGGACAGAGTGGGACTGTTCTTAATGTTTACTCTGAATACTGTGTGGGTGCCTCAGTTTCCCCTATGCATTTCTTAAGTCTCCAGTGTGCATAAATGGCCGACAATCTGTCTCTTAGCAACAAATGGCCAGGACCCTTCTCCCCCTTGCAAGGGGATCGCTAAAGGTGAACAAAGAGATCAGGTGACCTCCTGGCCCGGGAAAGACACAAAGGCCAGAAAGGAAGGGCTGGAAATGGTTTCAGTTTGGAGCTGGCAGGGGATGGGAAGTGAGTGCAGATGAGGTTGTCTGGCTTGCTGGGCCCCAAAATGGACCCGGCTGAGGGGTTCCGTTCTCTGTACCTACAATCTCTGTTTTAGACCTGTCATAAACAGATAGCTAAGGGTTAATGTCTCTTTCACCTGAAGCACCTGACCAGAGGACCAATCAGGAAACCGGATTTTTTCAACTTTGGGTGGAGGGAACTGAGTGTTTTGTCTTTGTCTCTGGCTGCCTGCTTGCTCTGAGCTTTGGAGAAGTAGTTCTACTTTCTAGTCTTCTGTTTCTAAGTGTAAGGACAAAGAGATCAGATAGTAAGTTCTATGGTTTCTTTTCTTTGGTATTTGCATGAATATAAGTGCTGGAGGGCTTTGATTTGTATTCTTTTGGAATAAGGCTGTTTATTCAATATTCTTTTAAGCAATTGACCCTGTGTTGTATCATTTAATACAGAGAGAACATTTGTACTTATTTTTCTTTCTTTTTATATAAAGCTTTCTTTTAAGACCTGTTGGAGTTTTTCTTTACTTCAGGGAAATTGAGTCTGTACTCACCAGGGAATTGGTGGGAGGAAGAAATCAAGGGGAGATTTGTGTGTTGGATTGCTAGCCTGACCTTGCATTCCCTCTGGGGGAATAGGAAAGTACTTTTTGTTTCCAGGATTGGGAACAGAGAGGGAGATTCACTCTGTTTGAATTCACAGAGCTTGTGTCTGTGTATCTCTCCAGGAGCACCTGGAGGGGGGAAGGGAAAAAGGATTATTTCCCTTTGTTGTGAGACTCAAGGGATTTGGGTCTTGGGGTCCCCAGGGAAGGTTTTTCAGAGGGACCAGAGTGCCCCAAAACACTCTAATTTTTTGGGTGGTGGCAGCAGGTACCAGGTCCAAGCTGGTAACTAAGCTTGGAGGTTTTCATGCTAACCCCCATATTTTGGACGCTAAGGTCCAAATCTGGGACTAAGGTTATTACATGGTGGCAGCTGGTGGGAGATAGACAGAACCCAGAAGCCAGTAGAAATATTATATTTTTCTTTTCTCTGCTAAGGGCTTTTTAGCAGAGAGAAGCAGTTGGTTTTAAAAGGGAACCAGAGAGAATTTTTTTTTTTCTGCTCTCTCTCGCAGTTTGTGGCTTGCATGTTAAGCAGAAGTCGTTAAGGACTATTAACAGTCTTTTGTCACACAATAGCACTCCCATTGAGAGTCATACCAGCACTTATATGCATGCAAATAAAGTGGTTTTTCTGGTTTCCCTTCATTGAACATTAGCTAGAGAGAGAAAAGAACAAAAAGCACTGTTGCTAGGCAGACTTCAGGAGGCAACAGAACCTGCAGTTCAGAAGATAAACACCGGAGGGCACCCCAACCCAAGAAAACAGGAACCATGACTTCTAAGGCAAAAATTAAGGCCGAAGAACAAATCAAAGAAGCTGAACACAGGCGAGAGATGGAAAAACACAAACAGCAACTGGAAATAAAACAAAAAGAGATGGAGATGAAAGAAAAGGAAGAAAGCATGAAACTGGCAGCCTTCCAAAGAGAACAGGCAGCCCAAGAGGCAGCACACAAAAGAAAACTAGAAGAAGAAGAGATAGCCTACCAAAGGAAACAAGCAGAAGAAGAGTTGGCCCACCACCGAGAAATGGAAAAACACCAAAAACAAATGGAAAAACACCAAAAAGAAATGGAAAAACAACAAAAAGAGAATGAAGAGAAGGAAAAACAGAGAAAACATGAACTGGAGTTGGTAAAAGCTGGGCTGCATGTGCCAGCCAACCCTAACAACCCGGCGCCAAATATTGCTCCACAGCACAGGAAATTTCCCACCTACAAGGCAGGTGATGACACCGAGGCCTTCTTGGAAAATTTTGAAAGAGCCTGTCTTGGGTACAGCATTCCCGAAGACCAGTACATGGTAGAATTGAGGTCACAGCTCAGTGGACCTTTAGCAGAGGTGGCAGCTGAAATGCCTAAGCACCAAATGAATGACTATAAACTTTTTCTAACCAAGGCCAGATACAGGATGGGGATAACCCCAGATCATGCCCGTCGGCATTTCAGAAACCAAAAGTGGAAACCAGAGGAGTCATTTCCCAAACACGCCTACTACATTGCAAAAAACTATGAGGCCTGGCTAACAGGAAACAACATTCAAACCTTGGAAGAACTGAACCTCCTCATACAAATGGAGCAGTTCTTGGATGGTGTTCCTGAAGACATCACACGGTACATACAAGATGGAAACCCCAAGAATATCGCTGAGGCGGGGGAGATTGGAGCCAAATGGATGGAACTGGCAGAAAGCAAGAAAGCTACTGTCAAGGGGAACGATTACCCCAGGGGGCACACAGACCATAAACCCTACCACCGAGGACAGCCAAAGACCCCACATACCACCCAAGTAAAGCCACAGATACCCTACCCTTCAACCTCACCAGTCTCCAGTAACTCACCTCGGCCCAGTGACCCATCAGATGGAAGATGCTTTAAGTGTAATGAACTGGGACATATCAAGGCCAAGTGTCCCAAGAACACCATGCGAGTGCAATTCATTACACCACCATCACACCAAAGATCCCCAGGCCCGGATGCCTCTCAAATACCCTTGGAGCGAAGGGAAAATTTGAGAGTGGGCGGAAAGAAGGTTACTGCGTGGAGAGACACGGGGGCACAAGTGTCAGCTATCCACCAATCCTTCGTTGACCCCAAATTCATCAACCCAAAGGCCAAAGTTACAATTTACCCCTTCATGTCACAAGCTGTAGACTTGCCTACAGCTCAACTGCCTGTCCAGTACAAAGGCTGGTCAGGAATGTGGACTTTTGCAGTCTATGACAATTATCCTATCCCCATGCTACTGGGGGAAGACTTGGCCAACCAGGTGAGGCGGGCCAAGAGAGTGGGAATGGTTACACGTAGCCAAACCAGGCAAGCTTCCAGACCCATTCCTGTTCCTGAACCGTCCACAGAGGCCCCGTCTGTGTTACCAGAGACCCAGACAGAGGTAGTGGACCCAGATTCCATGCCTACCACTGAAACAGCCACAGCATCTCCAGTCCCAGGCCCGGAACTGGAACAGCAACCAGCACCAGCAAGTGCAACCCCATCTTCAAACTCAACGCCAGAGGGCGCCAGCGAGCCAGAACTGGCAGAAGCAAAAGACAACCATACCCAAAAGGCTCAGCCAGAGCCTAAAATACCCTCAGGTGCACCAGCGGAGAGCGGTTCACCAGCAACGGAAACAACCCCATCACCTACATCGCTTCCAGAGGGACCAAGCCCCAGTCCACAGTCTGAGAAAGAACTGGTGACCCCAGCCTCAAGGGAACAGTTCCAGACTGAGCAGGAAGCGGATGACAGCCTTCAGAAAGCTTGGGCGGCGGCACGGAGCACCCCACCGCCTCTCCGCTCTTCTAATCGATCCCGGTTTGTTATAGACCAAGGACTTTTATACAAGGAAATTCTTTCTGGTGGACACCGGGAAGAATGGCAGCCGCAAAAACAGTTGGTGGTTCCAACTAAGTACCGGGGGAAGCTCTTAAGCTTAGCCCATGATCATCCCAGTGGCCATGCTGGGGTGAACCGAACCAAGGACCGGTTGGGGAAGTCCTTCCACTGGGAGGGGATGGGCAAGGACGTTGCCAAGTATGTCCGGTCGTGTGAGGTATGCCAAAGAGTGGGTAAGCCTCAAGACCAGGTCAAGGCCCCTCTCCAGCCACTCCCCATAATTGAGGTCCCATTTCAGCGAGTAGCTGTGGATATTCTGGGCCCTTTCCCAAAAAAGACGCCCAGAGGAAAGCAGTACGTACTGACTTTAGTGGACTTTGCTACCCGATGGCCAGAAGCAGTCGCTCTAGGCAACACCAGGGCTAACACTGTGTGCCTGGCCCTAACAGACATCTTTGCCAGGGTAGGTTGGCCCTCTGACATCCTTACAGATTCAGGGTCTAATTTCCTGGCAGGGACCATGGAAAAACTGTGGGAAACTCATGGGGTGAATCACTTGGTTGCCACCCCGTACCACCATCAAACCAATGGCCTGGTGGAAAGGTTCAATGGAACTTTGGGGGCCATGATACGAAAATTCATCAACGAATTCTCCAATAATTGGGACCTAGTGTTGCAGCAGTTGCTGTTTGCCTACAGGGCTGTACCACATCCCAGTTTAGGGTTTTCACCATTTGAACTTGTGTATGGTCACGAGGTTAAGGGGCCATTACAGTTGGTGAAGCAGCAATGGGAGGGGTTTACGCCTTCTCCAGGAACTAACATTCTGGACTTTGTAAGCAACCTACAAAGCACCCTCCGACACTCTTTAGCCCTTGCTAGAGAGAACCTAAAGGATGCTCAAGAAGCGCAAAAGGCCTGGTATGACAGACATGCCAGAGATCGGTCCTTCAAGGTAGGAGACCAGGTTATGGTCTTGAAGGCGCAACAGGCCCATAAGATGGAAGCATCATGGGAAGGGCCATTCACGGTCCAAGAGCGCCTGGGAGCTGTAAACTACCTCATAGCATTTCCCAATTCCTCACTAAAGCCTAAAGTGTACCATGTTAATTCTCTCAAGCCTTTCTATTCCAGAGACTTACAGGTTTGTCAGTTTACAGTCCAGGGAGATGATGCTGAGTGGCCTGACGGTGTCTACTACGACGGGAAAAAAAGACGGTGGCGTGGAAGAGGTGAACCTCTCAACCACTCTGGAACGTCTGCAGCGGCAGCAAATCAAGGAGCTGTGCACTAGCTTCGCCCCATTGTTCTCAGCCACCCCAGGACGGACTGAACGGGCATACCACTCCATTGATACAGGTAATGCTCACCCAATCAGAACCCCACCCTACCGAGTGTCTCCTCATGCCCAAGCTGCTACAGAACGGGAGATCCAGAACATGCTACAGATGGGTATAATCCGCTCATCTACCAGTGCATGGGCATCTCCAGTGGTTCTGGTACCCAAACCAGATGGGGAAATACGCTTTTGCGTGGACTACTGTAAGCTAAATGCGGTAACTCGTCCGGACAACTATCCAATGCCACGCACCGATGAGCTATTGGAGAAGTTGGGACGGGCCCAGTTCATCTCTACAATAGACTTAACCAAGGGGTACTGGCAAGTACCCCTAGATGAACCTGCCAAGGAGAGGTCAGCATTCGTCACCCATGCGGGGGTGTATGAATTCAATGTCCTTCCTTTTGGCCTTCGTAATGCACCCGCCACCTTCCAAAGGCTGGTAGATGGTCTACTAGCTGGACTGGGAGAATTTGCAGTTGCCTACCTCGATGATGTGGCCATTTTTTCTGACTCCTGGCCCGAACACCTACTACACCTGGAAAAGGTCTTTGAGCGCATCAGGCAGGCCGGACTAACTGTTAAGGCCAAAAAGTGTCAAATAGGCCAAAACAGAGTGACTTACCTGGGGCACCAGGTGGGTCGAGGAACCATAAACCCCCTACAGGCCAAGGTGGATGCTATCCAAAAGTGGCCTGTCCCAAGATCAAAGAAACAGGTCCAATCCTTCTTAGGCTTGGCCGGATACTACAGGCGATTTGTACCACACTACAGCCAAATCGCTGCCCCACTGACCGACCTGACCAAAAAGACCCAGCCAAATGCAGTTAAGTGGACTGATGAGTGTCAAAAGGCCTTTACCCAACTTAAGGCAACGCTCATGTCTGACCCTGTGCTCAGGGCCCCGGATTTTGACAAGCCATTCCTAGTAACCACAGATGCATCTGAGCGTGGTATAGGAGCAGTGCTCATGCAGGAAGCAACAGATCACAACTTCCATCCTGTCGTGTTTCTCAGCAAGAAACTGTCTGAGAGGGAAAGTCACTGGTCAGTCAGTGAAAAGGAATGCTATGCCATTGTGTACGCCCTGGAAAAGCTACGCCCATATGTTTGGGGACGGCGGTTCCAACTACAAACTGACCATGCTGCACTAAAGTGGCTTCATACTGCCAAGGGGAACAACAAAAAACTTCTTCGTTGGAGTTTAGCTCTCCAAGATTTTGATTTTGAAATTCAACACATCACAGGAGCTTCTAATAAAGTTGCTGATGCACTCTCCCGTGAGAGTTTCCCAGAATTCAGTAGTTAAAAAGTGTTCTTAAAATGTAGAAGTCTGTTAGTTATATACTTAGGAGTATATGTAAAGGTGTATGTGTTGTATTAATCTGTTTATTTTCAAGTTCTAGAAGGAAATCGCCGCCAGTGAGCTTCCCCACTGTCTGCAATTTGGGGGGCGTGTCATAAACAGATAGCTAAGGGTTAATGTCTCTTTCACCTGAAGCACCTGACCAGAGGACCAATCAGGAAACCGGATTTTTTCAACTTTGGGTGGAGGGAACTGAGTGTTTTGTCTTTGTCTCTGGCTGCCTGCTTGCTCTGAGCTTTGGAGAAGTAGTTCTACTTTCTAGTCTTCTGTTTCTAAGTGTAAGGACAAAGAGATCAGATAGTAAGTTCTATGGTTTCTTTTCTTTGGTATTTGCATGAATATAAGTGCTGGAGGGCTTTGATTTGTATTCTTTTGGAATAAGGCTGTTTATTCAATATTCTTTTAAGCAATTGACCCTGTGTTGTATCATTTAATACAGAGAGAACATTTGTACTTATTTTTCTTTCTTTTTATATAAAGCTTTCTTTTAAGACCTGTTGGAGTTTTTCTTTACTTCAGGGAAATTGAGTCTGTACTCACCAGGGAATTGGTGGGAGGAAGAAATCAAGGGGAGATTTGTGTGTTGGATTGCTAGCCTGACCTTGCATTCCCTCTGGGGGAATAGGAAAGTACTTTTTGTTTCCAGGATTGGGAACAGAGAGGGAGATTCACTCTGTTTGAATTCACAGAGCTTGTGTCTGTGTATCTCTCCAGGAGCACCTGGAGGGGGGAAGGGAAAAAGGATTATTTCCCTTTGTTGTGAGACTCAAGGGATTTGGGTCTTGGGGTCCCCAGGGAAGGTTTTTCAGAGGGACCAGAGTGCCCCAAAACACTCTAATTTTTTGGGTGGTGGCAGCAGGTACCAGGTCCAAGCTGGTAACTAAGCTTGGAGGTTTTCATGCTAACCCCCATATTTTGGACGCTAAGGTCCAAATCTGGGACTAAGGTTATTACAAGACCGTGTTCCTGTCATCTAATAAACCTCTGTTTTATTGGCTGGCTGAGTCATGTCTGACTGCGAAGTGGGGGTGCGTGCAGGACCCCGCCTGGGTGGACTCGCTCTGGGAAGTGCACGGAGGAGCAGAGGATGTTGAATGCTCCAAGGTCAGACCCAGGGAGGTGGAAGCTTCTTGCCCTGAAGACAGTCTGCTCCAAGGGAGAGGAGGCTCCCCAAAGTCCTGACTGGCTTTGTGGGGAGCAGTTCCAAAGCATTGCCCGGGGACTCCGTGACAGCCTGTAGTATCATATCTCTAAAATTATGGTGTTTCCCAGTAGAACAGTTAGGTTTGAATTGGTTGTGACATTTATTATTTTGGCAGATTGTCAGTTACTTTCATTGGGTTAAGGCTTAGCAGAGATGCTTTGCTGAGGTTTTAAGGGACTATGTTTATCAAAGGGACTTTAGCCTCACATTAGTGCAAGATCAGCTGTAATGATCTGTTTAGTCTGTTAGTTGTCTCTTGGGATTGCTGTAACATCTAGTGCACTGAGATTAGGTAGATTTGTCACCATAAAGAATTGGTATTTCAGAGGTGATAAGATGATGATCTTTGATCAGCCCATAATGTTGAGAAACTTTATAATGATTGAAATTATCATCCTGTCACTTGGACTTGAGGTAATAACATTGTGTATATATAGATCTGCAGCCTGGCAGTTTGTCTAATCACTCATCCAACACAAACCCTTTGATATTTAAAAAGGGCTATTGTTTTAAATAGGAGGCCCAAGAGCCGCCAACAAAGTTGTGCAAGACATTCTGTGCCTGCCACATCCAACTACTAAGCAAGCAAATAGCTAATTAGTCATTCAGAATAACATAGGCATCTTAATACCCATTTGTATATGCATTCAAAGTAACTACTCCAACATAGGTGCCCACCGTGCATGCATTTTTGCCTGCTGGCCTTTCTTTCAAAATTTGAGAGTGATTTATTAGGAAACTTTGATTGTATCCCTGAATTTGAGCTCCTTGTGGCAGAGACCTTTTTTTTTAATGTCTGTCAAGTGCCGTGTACATATATAGAGAATAATGAAACTAGAACATAATAATTTGAATAACTCTATTTAATGATTTATCCATATGTGATGCCTGAAAATTGCTAGCGTTGATTGGGCACCAAATTCACATTCTTCTCACTACTTCTGTGTGATGTTTGTAAATCAGAGAAAGCACCGATATCAATAACATGGTATCTAGCAATAGGTGATTGGCCAATCCAATTCAGATAAAATCAGAATTAAATGAGGGAGGGAAGGTCCCCTAACTTTTTCTTATATTATTTGTGATTTTCATATAACCCTGCCTTTTACTTGATTCCATCCAGGACAGGAAGCAGAATTGTCAAAATACAGTTGGAAAATCTGTTCTCAATATGTTTGTGGTCCAACTGGAAACAGAGTGTGTTCTTAATCTCACAAGAAAGCCATTGTCATGAGATATCAAGCCAATTTTGTAGGTTCAAGATAGTTCAGGTACTGTTAGGATAAACATCAATACAAAGTGAATTTTCAAGCCTTTCAGGAGTTATTACTAATACCATGGCAATAAAATTGTCTACGTGAAGATGGACAATTCTGGTGGTAATACGTGTATGTTTCATTTAGCACATTTTATTGCTGACACTGTGTACTATGCAGGATGCCTAACAAAACCCCAGTGAAGATGAGTCAATGTGGGCCTTTGTGCAAGTCGCTGTCCCTCTCTGTTTCTCAGTTTCTCCATCATAAAATGGGGACAATTATAACCATATTTGTAGAGCACTTTGAGATTCTTCCATTAAAGCCTCTGTACGGTATAAATGCTTAGTGATACCATCTAGGTTGTGTCCAACTGGATGGTCTTTGTGTCTGTTTCATACCAGATTATAAATCAATGGCAGAAGAGTGCTTCAAAAACATCGGGAAAGGGAGTAGTTGAAAAGCTGCTAGCAATTTGGATTGTAGATAATTGTTTCTTGAAAATCTTATTCCACCTAGAACTGTTTGTTTTGTACTTAGGCCTCAAATTTTAGATTCTTCTATTTTCCTTCTATTCTACTTTTTGGTTAATTATGTTAATGATAGCCTCTCAAAAGTGCAACTTCCAAACTTTGCTCTTTGCAAACAACGGTGCACCAAGTATGGCAGAACATTTCCATTATATTTCTTCTTTTACTTCTGAGTGAAAAAATAGTGGTTGAACCTAGCTGAAAATATATGCTATGCTTACAAATCCAAATTGTCCATCTCTAGAAATAATGGTGTCTCTGTAGAAAGACCTGATACTTTTTCAAAGTTTCTTTAACCCTGCTTGCAATGGAAAAAATTATGACACTATGAAAAGAAGTTCCACATCAGAAAGCACTGATACTGCTTTCGCTCTTGTAATGTCATGATGAATCTGTTTCAAGAAACAACTGTTATCTATCTTTTTGTCCACACACAAAAATGCATTTTTAAGGAAATTTTTCTATTGATTTTTACCTAAATTTTCCTTATTTTATTCACTCATAATGGATTGTCTTTGCAAATATTGGATTAGAAAGTGTGGTATGATGATTCTTACATTGTATTGAAATAAAACATCATGGATTTTACTACTGCTGGAAGTTCTTTGATAATCAAATACAGAGTAGCTGTCAGGTGAAACGACTGCTCTGTTGAGTAAATGACATCACTTAGTGCTGAATTTATCTTATCACAGCTCCCTCCTTGAGTTTTATTCTTCCTTGATGCACATAAATAAATAAATACCAAAAAGAAAAAAGAGGCATAACAGGCAGATTATCTCTGGTCCATGCACAGTATGTAAGGAAGCATGCAAGCAGCCTTTTGTCTCCTTTTCTATTTCACACTACCACAGTCTGTGTATTCCTCAACTGCAGAGACTCTTCCTTCACGCAACCAAGTGATGAATATCATGGCAAAGGAAGTGGGGAATTAGGACCATGACCCTATTCCCTTCTTCCCCAGCCCATAGATTTGGCCATATGCACTCAGAGGAGGCAACCTGTTCTATTTCAAAAGATAGTGCAGCTTACAAACCCCTCTTATGCTCCATGGAGTTCAGGGAGAAACTTAGCCTCATCCTGTCTCTCTGCTCAGGGCTGGCTCCAGGGCCCAGCACGCCAAGAGCGTGCTTGGGGCGGCATGCCACGGGGGGTGCTCTGCCAGGTGCGGCTCCGGTGAACCTCCTGCAGGCGTGCCTACGGAGGGTCCGCTGGTCCCGTGGCTCTGGTGGAGCATCCGCAAGCACGTTTAGGGGAGGTCCACCAGAGCCGCGGGACCGGCAAGCTGCAGAGCGCCCCCCATGGCGTGCCGCTGAGCTTGGGGTGGCAAAATGACTAGAGCCGGCCCTGTCTCTGCTCCTACCTTGTGTAATTGATTCAGTCTGCCCTGTGTCATTAAGGAGAAAATCCAACCTCATCTTCTGTACTACAGAGGAACTGCTTCTAACAAAGATTCCTGTGGACATCTCTTCCCATGTTGTCATTTGTCATTATTTTCCGTACAGTTCTTCAGTTAGCTTCTTGTTTGTGTCATTGTGTTTGCAGCCAATTTGACTGAATTCTAGAGGTGTTTTTTTTAAACAGATATGAAATGATTTACTACAACCCACAGAAATTACAGGTGAGATGATCTCAGTGACAATGGTGCAGACCCAGATAAACAGATAATGACCCAGTTCTTCACTATTTCTGAACTGTGCTTGGACACAATGGACGTGGCATCTACAGGGAGCCAGCTGTGACTATTGGTTTATGCTCTGTAATGGCATTTTGGAGATCAGTTGCATCAAACCCTCCAGCCCACACCAGGATTGCCCCCCCCTGCTTATTCTGGGAACCTAGTAGAATGGATAATGCAGCCCTAAGTGTGCATGTGGGATGTGTGTGGTTTTTTTCCTCTTCATTCAGGAACCCAAGTATGGGTTAACTTGGGATTCATGTACATAGCCAATTACAATGCTTGTTTTCTGGAAAGTGGGAAAATGATTAAAATGTTCCAGAATTCCTCAGGCCTGTTTATCTCCTGCACATTCTCTTGTGGTAAAGTGTTCCTCCCCACACTATTCCTAAGATAGTCAAAGACAATATTTGGGGTTCAGGCACTGTTCCCATTTATATAGGTAGGTTATCCAGTCAGGGAGCAGAAATAACGCTATATGGCTTAGATGACTTTACCTGTATCTTCAACTGAAAATTTCAAAGATCAAATACTCAACACAATGCTAGCAGTAAATAGACTAAAATTGGTCTGAAGATCTGTCAAATACTTTTGAATAATGTACAAATATTCCAAAAACAACAACATGACTTTTTCCCATAGAGGCGCTGATTCAGCAAAGTGCTTCAGCTGAAATGTAAGTTTTAGCATGTGAGAAGTTCCATTATCCTTATCAAGACTATTTGTGCTTTATGATACACATGATCTTAAGTTCTTTTTCTAAAATGGGTCCGGAGAGAGAAAAATTACATTAATGAATAATGTCACTCATCACAAAAATGCAGCTACCACAGTGGAGGAGCATTGCAGCATGTGACAAAGTTATGAAATTATGAAACACTGCTAGTGAGAAGTGAAACTACCAACACATCAAAAATATCCAGAAGGAAGGGAAGAACAAGAGTAAGAATCAATTTATAAAGAACATTCCTTCCAGAATATAACATATACTCAAACAGTCATGATTGATATCATCTGAGAGTGAACTGAATCAGAAATATTCTAGTCTTCCTGCCTAGAGATGATAGCTTTTTCATATTGAAAACCAGGCTAAATCAATCATGCAAGCTGTATTAGTTTGATGGTATTGTTTTTGGGAAATGCTTGGTGGCTAGGCACTTATGCAGCACACTTCTGTAGTTCCAAGAAGTATATTTAAAGAATACAGTGTCTGTAAAGAATAATACTTGCAGCAATTTTTAGCTATTATCAGATAAAAAGTGAAAACCTGTGTAACATTTTTCTATAATGCACTGTATCATGGGATGAAAAAAGTACATGAAAACGAATAACTTTTTTAGTGATTTATGAATTTTCCACAAAAAACCCATTGTTAATATGACAGTTCATTAATTTTGTTGCCATGTTCCTTAATTTTTTGTCATAATCAAATCACTACTAGCAGAATGCAATCAATTATTTATTATTAATTATTATTATTATTTAAATGTAAAGTCAATAATAGACTTGTATATCCTTTTTCACTATTTCTTAATAGCTGCATATATATTTGTTTGATAAAAGGTTGGCTCATGAACAGGAAATCAAGGCTATTTTCATGATAAAAATTGGTAAAGATGACCCTGAATGGACTGCCTAAGTGCTTTGAATGGGGTTGTGCTGCTGAAAATATAAAAGTTATGAACAGTTTATGTAAAGAATAGCAGCTACATTGATAATAATTTCTTGGCTGCATACAGGCTCATGCATAAAATAGAAAATCTGTATGGACAAGAGACAACACTGTGCCTCGTAGTAATTTGAATTGCATCTAGAAGGGATTTTCTCCTGATAAGTTCCAAAACCTGAATGGATAGTAGTTTGGTGGCATTATTTTGATTTGTTTGTTTGTTTTCTCCCTCTGGCATTATATGTTATGAGAGGTATATGTAGTACACTAGAAAGTTTTAAAGCAATTTCCGTGGTCAGATTTCACATATTATCCAATGCTTATAGATGTTCAAATAAGGGAAAGATACAGTTACTCTGATGTAAGAGGTTTGATTTCTCTTTTGTTAAGAGTGTGCCTGGACAAATAAGTCTGCAGTTCTTGGGACTCAGATTTTTAATCATTTTAATGTGGTGGAGGCAAAAATCTGTGGGGTCTTCAGTATGATCATTGGTTTCAGCTGTCACAGGTCTATTAAAGTTGAAGACATTATGAAGTTCCTCTGGCTTTCATCCAGCCCTTCAAATTACATAGGGCAATGCAAATCCATCAGTGGGGAAGATGCTTCTGGGAATTGTTATGGAGAAAGTCACACTTCTGCTTCTTCCCCAGAGGAATGACAATTCAACTGTTTTTAAAAGAAGGGGAAGGAAGAAACTGATGAAAGATGCATACGCATGCCAGATCAGGTTTTCTCTATTTCCCTGCTGTTTGTTAGCCTTTCATGTCATGATCCTGTTCATGAAGTCGTGGTAGCTCCCATAACCCCAAATCATTGATTTTTTTGTTTTTGCCTTATCTGCCTCTTTATATATCTGTAAGTCCCCAGTGACCCTGGCATCAATTGTTAAGAGTGCAGGTATTTTTGTTTTCAATTTTCTGTTGAACAAAAATGTCAGCAGGTGGCAACCCATGCTTCATTGGCTGCCATTCTGTAATTTAACAATGCTAAATACAGATCAGAGTCTGACTCTGCAGTCTTTTTAAGTAGGTTTTAATATGCTGGCACTGTTTTCCACCCACTCATTAGACTGTGAATAATGGGGATTAGTTGTGACCTGTCTAAATGCATGTTTCACTACAAACTGCTTCAATTCATGTCCACTAAACTGTGGCCCATTATCAGATTTCACTATGTCAGGTATACCATGCCAAGCAAAAGTAGGTTTGATATGTACAGTCAACTGCTTAGCTGTAGTATGGTCTAGAAAGGCTATCTCAGGGATATGGGACTAATAGTCTAAGATAAGAACATAGGCTGGAAAAAGTTATGTTGACAAATCAATGTCTCCTTTGCTCCAAGAGGCTAATTTTTCATGGGCCACCACCACCATGGGCTGTTTAGCTTGACTTAACCAGTATTTTTGGCACATGCAGCAAGTCTTAACAGCTTCCTCAATGTCACTATTAATCCAAGGACAGTGTAAAACATATTTGGCCCTTGGCTTAGATTGTTCAATGCCCAAATGACTTTCATGTATTATTTTTATAAAAAAATACTTATAACATTTTAGTTGTCACCATCCTAGTGTCTTTAAACAAAATCCCATCTAGTACTGAAAGCTCCCTCTTAAATTGATAATAGGGGCTGATAATATGTTGTCCCAGCCAACTTTTGCTAATAGCCTTAATTACTTTCTATGGGGTCTCAAAATGAACAGTAGCTCTGGCAATCACAATCCACATTTTATCTGAGACCAGACAGATTATTCTTTATCAGATTGACATGTCTACAACATTTTTGTCAAATCATCTAGAGGTAGTGTCTTCAGCCACCAAATCTCTCCTAAGTTTATATTCAATTTTCAAAACTTACAAATGTATCTTTAAAGAAAAAAATCTGTATTTTTTAGGTTGTGCTTGCCAGGCCCCCTTTGGTAATGAGTGGTTGATTGTCAATTTCAGCAAATGCAGGCCATCTGCAAATAAAGACGTAAAACTTTTTACACCAATGGACTAAAGGCAAAGCATCTACTTCTATTTCACTATATTGACACTTATTTTTGTTAGTGCCCATGAGGTATAAGCCACCCATCTCCAGTTTTGATGTTACTACTGCAAGAGAACTGCAAAACTACCCTGTTTAGAGGCATTCATAGACAATTTAGTTTTTCACTGACTGTCAAAGTACCCCAGGACAGGAGTTTCTTTAATTAGCTCCTTCAGTTTATCTAACTCTTTATTAAGATTTGCATCACATGTCTGTGTACATCTTTCCAAAGTAGCACTCTCAGGGTCCTGGTTCAGGCAGCTAGATTACACACACATTTACCTATGTAGTAATCCATTCCAAGGAATTGTTGTATACCACCCTTATCTGCTGGGGCAGGCATCAACCTTTCTTTGATATAAATGCGCACCTTGCTGTGTGACTTTCTCCCAGGTAGTTATTTGCATTACACAGAATGTACATTTTTGTTTGCTTACCTTTAGCCTAGAAGCTCTGGGTCTTTCCAAATCTGTTCAGAGACCCTGGCCATGCTCTACTTCTGTTTAAAATGACATTTATATAAACATTATACCATCAAATAGGTGTTGTTCTGTATTTTTCTTGAGGAACATCTTGGGTGCTGAACAGCATACATACAGCTGTCTATAAAAACAATATCTCCCAAAAGGGTGTTCAGTATGCAAAAACAAGCACTGTTTTTCTAAGAATATCTGCTAGAAATTTGCTGATACATCCAGTGTAGAAAAATATTTGGTATCAGCTAAAGGCCTTGCTGGAGACCTAAGAGTATGAACCAGAATAAGCCTTGCAGTGTAGTAACACACTAGATATTGACTAACCAATATTCTTGACCAGAGATGAAGGTACAAGAACATCCAGGGTTCTTAAGTAACTACATAAACAAATTCCCAAGGGATTATATAGGAACACACTGACTCCTCGTAAGATAAGGATGGGATGACAGGATAATGGATGAGAATGTTTTGTTTGAACTAGTAGGTACAAGATATATAAGGCTGGTAACTAACAAGATGGAAGCAGGGTCTGAATAAGTTCTCCCCCGACAGCTAGCTGGGAGAGGGCGAGACTTCAGGAGCAAACTGTATTTACATGAACACACCTACTCTGAGTAGGTATCCAGAAGACTTGAGCTATGTTGCTCAAAAGTGATCAGCTTTGGTTGGTGTTGGGTTACAAAACATTGTAGGACTGATTGCAGCAGTAGAGAAATGTTGTTATCCGTGTCATTATCTTTATTTTATGAGTAAAGGGGAGCAAAACTGTGGTGGGCCTGTCCTGACTGAGGGGTCACTCTCAGTTGAAGGAACTCCTTAAGGCAGGGACTCGAATGCCAGACCACTGTGAAAGTAAGAGAGGGTGGGGACAGATGTTCCAGCTACCAGGTATGGACTCTCCCTTAGGGTCCCTGGTCTGGTTTAACTTGTTCATCCCCACTGTTCACAGATACAGCTAAATAGGCTCCATTAGGAGCCTTTTGTTATTTTGGGTGCTCCATAAGAGCTGAAACCACTTGTGTTAGGACAGCATTTCAGCCCAGCCTACTAGGAGCTGAAAATCACTTACAGCTGACCGTCACTGAGAGTTGGGTGGAAGGTCAAGAGACTGACCTGCAGAGGTCACAACAAAGAAGCAGTTGGCAGTAGAAGGTGACCAATGGGTGGCTGGTGGGAGTGGTGAGCAGTTAGTCGGCGGGAACGGAGTGGAATGAGTGGCGGGCAAGGCACTTGGGGTTATGTATAGTTTTTCCAAGGTTATTGGGTGGAGGCTTGAGCCAGTTTTGTGTTGTATTGTTGTAGAGGAACTCCTAAATATTGAACCTAGCCCTGGTGGCTGCCAGTTGCACCTGGCAGCAGGGTTACAAACATCTGGAGTGAAATGGGTGTAACTCATTTGTATTAACATATAAAAGGAGAAGTCATAGGAGGGGCATCTTTGTGTCAGCTGAGGGGACAGAATCCTGTAATGTTGACTGAGCCTGTATCATGTCACGGGTATACATGTGTTAGTGTCCCTGTGACTCGCTGGACAGGGCACTAGTGTCATGCTTTGCTGACAGTAAACCTGGCCTAGTGCCTTCGCCACTGAACCAAGCCTGTGGGCGGTCTTTATGAATAACATGGGGGTCTGCTGAATCAACATGCTGCACTCTGTTATTGCAGCTAACACCACAGCTCCAAGAATAGGAGACTAATAGTACTTTAACAACTCTGCAGTACTTGGTAGCACAAACAACGTCAGCCATCTCAAACGTTTCTCCCTTTGTAGGTAGTGGAAAATGTTCTATTTTTACATATTTATTTAATTATTTTGACTACATACATAAATGAGGGGTTTCATTTTTGTTTTGTTTTTTTCAATGACCAACAAGTGTACCAACTCTGCTTCATCTACTTGGTCTATGAATCCCAAAGCAATAAGTCTATTCAGCTCCTCTTTTAGTATCTGCCTTAGGGGAGAGGAACTTTCCTAGGGGCATAAATTGTGGGGCAGTTGAGTCCTTAAGCTCTATTCTGTACTCTATTGAGAGCGTCCCAATCCAGGGAAAACATCCTCTATCTCTTCCACAATTTTTTTGGTCCCTTGCCCTTTCAAAGAGTACACTCTCTTGAATCCTATGTGTTAAAAATAGGTGTTCTTTTTCCTGGTACTATTACATATTTTAGCTCTTCCAATATATTGTTTATCCATGCATTTAGTTCACATGCACCTTGAATGGGAATAAGCTCATCACTGAAAGCCCTGAGTTTCATCCATTTACCCTCCTCCACCAGTGTTTTTTCCTTTAGCGCTAATAACTGTTTCTAGCAACGCATTGGCTTGTGAATCAGTGTCTAATTTAAATTTAATAAATGTTCCATTTATTTTCAAGTAAATAGGCCAATCATCTTCTGCTGCAATGTTGTCCATTGCTTCTATGAAGAATTCATCTGCGCTAGTGGTCTTGACATAGTCCTCTTTGTCCACTCTACTAGTACTTGCAAACTCTTGCAAAGTGCTATAAACCGCTGTGTTTCTTTCCTCTTTTCCCATATGCTAAGCACTTGCTTGGCACATTGTTTGCAGCTCCAGGTATTGTTTTTGCTGGACTTTCATTTTGAGTAACACATCTTTCTCTCTTAGTTCTCTTTTCTTTGTAGTATATTGGATTCTTTGTCTTGTTTACAGTGTCCTGGCACTGTCCACCCTCCATAAGTTTTATTCTAGACTGACTGACTTTTGCATGACAAATTCTAATTTATTTGTCAAGGATAAATACTGGGTCTTCTAGTAGTTTCTCTAAATAATTTTGTTCCAGATCCCAATCATGATCTAAACTCATATCACAGACTCAGTTCCCTCAGAAGTTTAAGATTGGCTTTTCTACCTTAAATCAGCCATACGCTTTTCTATGGTTTCACGTTCTTTTTGTATTCTCTCTTTAAACACATATCTCATACATTTCATTTTCACAAAGAGTGCAGTACTTCTCAAATGCCGTTATACGGTTTCATAGTTAGCTTGGTACTTAGGCCAGTTCCTCAGCTCAAGGTCCAGGCTTGCCATGTGCCCCTTTATTCCCTCAGTGTCTTACATTATACACAGAAATAATTGACTCTTAACATTTATCTTTATTAATTATTTTACAATTTTACAATTATTCCCAGGTAGAATGGCATATTGAAGGGGATCGCAGGAGAAGTCTAAACTGTCCATGGTGTATATTATACCTACTCTATGAAATACACTTGAATAATGAATTTTAGCTTCCAGTTTTGTGCCTACTGAATAAAATGGAGTATCAGGAGCTCTCCTTTCACAACACAGTGTCCTGAGAAGCTCTGAAGACCTGCATCTTTCTGCAGTTTCCTTCATTTCTATTCTGGTTGCCAGAATGCCTATTTTAGTTATTTAAATGTTTTACTCCTTTTAATCTCAGCCTGA
Organism: Gopherus flavomarginatus; assembly: GCF_025201925.1. Classification (NCBI taxonomy): domain Eukaryota; kingdom Metazoa; phylum Chordata; order Testudines; family Testudinidae; genus Gopherus; species Gopherus flavomarginatus. Next base: position 219,346,682 of record NC_066619.1, read on the forward strand.
GACACCCATATGAATCTGCTTGATGAAACTATCAGAAAGAACATTCCTGCTCCCACACAGAGTTCCCCCACACCCCACACTACTGAAACAATAGATTTTAAAGTTCGAAGTATTCTTGCTTGCTTTTGCCAGTTTCTAGTTGTTTTTCCTCCCAACAACTCTTTAACAGTTCCTGACTCATACAGAGAGGAACTAAAATATTAACAGTGGGGTAGCACATATGTCAAGTAATAGAGATAGTGGCTTCAGAAACAATGGGACACAAGTTGTCACTTTATACAAGCACTTATCTGCCTGAAAAGCAGTTGGAGTTAGTTCGGAGTAAATTATTCACTTTACCCACAGGCATCCAAACATTTTGATATAGGCACGAATGAATACTTCACCCACGTTTCATATTCTTCAGCTCTATTTAGAATGTGTTCTGCCACTCTCTAATAAGAATAAGATTGATATTAACAAATGCTCAGAGATTTTTTTTTATTAATGGTTATATAGGAACATTTTTATTTTTTCCTGCTTCAGTTGATATTAGGGTGAATGAACTTCTTTTTCATAATTTCAAAATGATTTGAATCTCAAAGATTCAAAAATCTAGCTAGAAGAATATCATGTTCACCTTCCATTTAGGAAAAACTGTTAAAAGGAGCTGAGAGGGTAGAAAAAAACAGTAAAAAAATGGAGACAACAGGTGCAGAAAGAAAAGCAAATACAGACACTGGTAAAGAAAAAGAAGCAGAGAAGGGGAAAATCTTAGATATGGTATGTATAGCATCCTTTGTAAATTGCTTAGATATCTATTTGAGGAACCAGAAAAAGTTATCTTTAAACAGAAACATTTAAAAACCTATTTAACAAGGGAAAAAAAACTGGCAAAATTATATATATATATATATATATATATATATATATATATATATATATATATATATATATATATATATATATATATATATAATACACACACAGTTCCAGGTTTAAATGACTACCTATGGATCAAAACAGTGAAGAATCAAGTGCAATGACTTCTCTCTCTGCAGTTTCATTTATGTATAAAGAACCTTCATCCTTTGATGGTATTTGGCTCATTAGATATAAACACAGATTGTACTAGAAATCTGTAACGTAAATGTACATCAGCTGTTTGCAGTGATATTGCATAGGTACATGACATACATCAGTAGTACCTGTATCAAAAATCTGAATACTGTTTTTGTTTTAATAAACCTAGCCATTTCAAGGAGAGACAGGGAAGCTATCTACTTAACTAATGAGATTCGGGATATGTCTTCTTAAAAACTAGCAGTATCTTGGCTAAAACAGGAAACGATCTTATACTGTATGCTTAGTGTGCTTATCACTTGATAGTAGCCACTGTTTATCTACATAAATGCAGTTGAAAGAACATATGATATCTTTAAGTCAAAAATAATTTGACCAAAATTCTACCTTCATGTATACTGGTGTAAATCTGGAGAAACTCAAATGATTTCAGAGGAGTTATTCTATGCTTACCCCAGTGTAAGTGAGAGCAGCATTCTAATCTAAGAGTCATAAAAAAAATAATTTACTTGTGACTTCTTAAGCTTTGAACATCTTCACTTATCATCTCTTGCCGCAGTGCCACATTCTGATTCTTTTGTGGACATACAAGTTGCACTTCTGTGACCCATCTTTGATTGTATTTGCCACTTCTTTTTATTTGCCAAGTACAGGTCTGATTTCAACATACAACCTAGTGTGATCAGGACATTCAAGTATGTTCTTGTTTCCATTTCAAAACACCTTCAGTAAAGTAACAGCAAAAGCAATTCTTCTCTTCACAGGATGCCATCTCTTTCTGTAATGAAAGTTTAATTAGTGTCCAGGACAGAACATCTATATCCCCTCACCAATGTTTTTAGTTTTCTACTTCCTCCTCATCTTCAGTTTTTTCCTTCTCTTTTCAAATCATATTAAAAGCCTCTTTTCATTCTAAATATTTTTGGACAGCTGCAAAAATGGTTATTTTGAACTTAGGTTTCACTCAGATAGATATATTACAAAATACAATGGCTGCAGTTAAAAACATAAATTAGCAATATTTATTTTATCTTTTGAATGGTATGTAAAATAGTATTGCTTTGAGCAGGTATTTTCTCCTATTATAAGTATAAGGAATACCTCTTCAAATAACTAATAGCAGTAAAAAGGTTTTATAAATTTTTCAACTTCTCTAATTAGTATATACTAATTTGTTATTTTTAGTAGCATGAGAAATATAAGATTCCTACACTTGTAATGTAGCAAAACATTGTTACCACAGTAAATTAACATTAATCCATTTAAGAGTTGGTTGGTTGGTTGGTTTTTTTGTTGTTGTTGTTTCACGGCATGAATTTTTTATCCAGTTTCATCAATGGAGTTTTTACATCTGTTCTTGAAATATTATTTTCAGAGTTGTGATCCCAGTTTAATTAATGCATTCCCATTTGGCCAAGAGGAGATATTCTATTCAATAACAATGCATTCTATGAAATAACTGTTATTTCAATAATTACAAATATTGTGAATTTGTTGTCTAAAATTATTTTTAGTTCAATTTCTTATGAACATCCTGAAGGAAAGAGATTTAGCAAGAGATTTGGCCTTTTTCATGTAATCCTTTGATCTCAGCAGGAGTAACACACCTAGTAATGAGAACTAGGACACAAAATTTCAGTTTTCAATTTATTTCACTATTTCAGCAAAGTGCTTAAGCATAGGCTAAACTTTAACCCCCTAAATCACTGGAATGTAACCTAGAATGCTCAATACACATGCATTCTAGAATATTCAAGGTGCTGACTGAGGAGATATATGAGCCATTAGCTATTATCTTTGAAAAGTCATGGAAGATGGGAGAGATTCCAGAAGACTGAAAAAGGGAAAATATAGTGCCAATCTATAAAAACGGAAATAAGGACAACCCGGGGAATTACAGACCAGTCACCTTAACATCTATACCTGGAAAGATAATAGAGCAAATAAGTAAGCAATCAATTTGCAAACATCTAGAAAATAGTAAAGTAATAAGTAACAGTCATCATGGACTTGTCAAGAACAAATCCTGTCAAACCAACCTGATAGCTTTCTTTGACAGGATAACAAGCCTTGTGGATAGGAGAGGCGCAGGAGAGGTGGTCAGGGGCTGCTCTAGACATTTCGCTGCCCCAAGCAGGGCAGCATGCCGTGGAGGGCGCTCTGCTGGTCGTTGCGAGGGCAGCAGGCTGCTCTGGTGGACCTCCTGCAGGCGTTCCTGTGGAGGCTCTGCTGGTCCCGTGGCTTTAGTGGATCACCTGAGCCGCGGGACCAACGGACCCTCCGCAGGCGTGCCTGGGGGAGGTCCACTGGAGCCACGGGACCAGTGGACCCTCCGCAGGCACACCTGTGGGATGTCCACTGCAACCACCTGCTGCCCTCCCGGCAACCAGCAGAGTGCCCCCCATGGCATGTCCGGGGCTTGGCGTGCTGGGACCTGGAGCCGCCCCTGGAGGTGGTATATCTTGACTTTAGTAAAGCTTTTGAAACTGTTTTGCATGACCCTCTCATAAACAAACTAGGAAAATGCAACCTAGATGGAGATACTATAAGTTGGGTGCAAAACTGGTTGGAAAACAGTTCCTAGAGAGTAGTTATCAGTGCTTCAGTCATGCTGGCAGGCTATTAGTGGGGTCCCGCTGGGATCAGTTCTGAGTTCCATTCTGTTCAATATCTTCATCAATTATCTAGATAATGATAGAGTACACTTGTAAAGTTTGTGGATGATACCAAGCTGGGAGGGGTTGCAAGTGCTTTGGATGATAGGATTAAAATTCAAAATGATCTGGACAAACTGGAAAAATGGTCTGAAATAAATAGGATGAAATTCAATATTTAGGAAGGAACAATCAGTTGCACACATACAAAATGGGAAATGACTGCCTAGGAAGGAGTACTGAGGAAAGAGATATGTGGGGTCATAGTGGAAAACAAGTTAAATATGAGTCAACAGTGTAACACTGTTGCAAAAAAAAACAATCATTCTGGGAAGTCTTAGCAGAAGTGTTTTAAGCAAGACACGAGAAGTAATTCTTCCACTCTACTCGGCGCTGATTAAGCCTCAGCTGGAGTATAGTGTCCAGTTCTGGAAGCCACATTTCAGGAAGGATATGGACAAATCAGAGAAGGTCCAGAGAGGAGCAACAAAATGATTAAAGGGCTAGAAAATATGACCTATGAGGGAAGATTGAAAGAAACGGGTTGTTTAATCTGGAAAAGAGAAGACTGAGAGGGGACACGATAACAGTTTTCAAATACATAAAAGGTTGCTACAAGGAGGAGGGAGAAAATTTGTTCTTCTTAACTTCTGAGGATAGGACAAGAAGCAATGGGCTTCAGTTTAGATTGGACATTAAGAAAACTTCCTCACTGTCCAAGTGGTTAAACACTGGAATAAATTGCCTAGGGAGGTTGTGGAATCTCCATCATTGGAAATTTTAAGAGCAAGTTAGACAAACACCTGTCAGCAATGGTTTAGTTAATACTTAGTCCTGGCATGAGTGCAGGGGACTGGACTAGATGACCTCTTGTGGTCCCTTCCAAGTCCTATGATTCCATGATTCTATGTGCTGAAAGTTAAGCACATGCTTAAGGGCTTTCCTGAAACAGGTCCAGTTAGGCACATTCTGCATAACACTGATGTCAACTGGAGTTGTGCAGGTGGATCTGGGTAGCTATGGCCCTAAGGATTTACAAATTGTTCGTCTGGGAGAATATGAAAGAAAGCAGTTTTAGCTGAAATAGATGAATTTGGGTTTTGAGAAGATTCAGGTAACTCAGGACATATGTTGCTCACAGACATAGCTTGTATTTTGTTACCTATGTCACTCCTTAAAGCCATTTCCCTAAGCCCACTGTACTTTCTGCATTTGCAGATGACACCATCTGAGAATATCACAATACAGCAAGCTTGCAGGATAACTAATCAACTATTTTCAGTGTAATTAGTCAGAGCAATGTGACATAATGTACATTTTTAACTGAAGAGCCATTTTTCACACCAGTCACGAGGTATAGAAATGACTCAGAAATATTTATACTGAGCTGCAGATAATTGTAGTAACGAAGCAAAAATATGTAAAAATCTGAAACCTGCTTAAAGTATGGTTTCAAACTGCTTAAAATATTACAGGTCAAATTCAGCCTGATTTCATTCCAGTTGCACAGAATTAACACAGGCAGAAATTTGGCCTATTAATTGTTGATATAACTGTCTAGAAGAATAAACAATTTTGAATAGTACTGTAACAAGACTGATATAGTGGTTATTTTGTAAATGTCAGCGTTTGAAAGCAGATATCTCTATTACTTGAGATACTGCAGTAATTTCTTATATTGAGTACAGGAACATATTAAGATGTTTGCTTATTGATGGTAAATGTCTACATCTTAGTGGAAAATGGTACAGGTTAAATTCTGTCCCCATTGAAATCAATGGAAGTTTTGCCATTGACTTCAGTAGGGCCAGAATTTCATCCCATATATGATTTGTTTTTTAAGGTTTCACAAATAAAATGAAAATTAATTTCTTACATCTTTTCAGATAGAAAGCAAAGATGTGATCAGCAGATCTTTCACTGATTATGGTTTACCATACATAATACTATTTGTATAAAATAAAAATCTATGCAACTGTCAATCAGAAAAACTGTACTGCTTTCAGAAAATGTCTGTCTTTCTTATATTATTTTGTTTTTCTTCCCCGATCCTTTCCTTTTATTTAGGATTGTGTTCACTGGCACATATTTTATTTCCGATTTAATGAAAAGAAATATTGCTACTGTACTCTGCCCCTCAGAAGGAAGCAATTCTACATTATTTGTATACAACTCTCACTTGAACTGAGGAACTTGTGTTAGGCATTTGGCAACAGAGGTATAACAGATGCCATCTGCAAGGTCTTGAACCTCAAATACTGGAATTTATGTTGTTCTGAAACAGTAAACTGTTCTGTTTGTCACTAGAGTTTCATACAGGGAGTTTTTATTAGCCAACCTTTCAAGCAATAAACTGGAATATTCTTTTTTTTATTTGGGTTTCTATGGTCTTCATGTGAGTCTTTTGCAGACAATCCTTAAAATTTCTGTATCATAAATTTACTAGAATCAACTTGAAACTCATATCAATTCTCTTCATGCTTATTAAACAAGGATATTACTGAAGCTCTTACTGGCATTATTACAGCACCCACAAAGAGTGCAATAGGTCAGCTCCCTTCTTTGCTCTTCACTGTTTTAGCAGATGTCTCACTACTGTGATTTTTGGTGCCTTTTGGTAAATGAAAGTTTACAAACTTTTTATTGATTTGCTCATGAGAAAATTCTTCCAGTCCTCTAAGTCTGTATTCAGTTGAAATATGGATTCATTTTGCTCTTTGAATTTGGACCAAGCTGGCGTCTTCTTTTCTAAAAAGTATCACTCACTATATGGCAGTTCTGCAGACAGCCAAAATGATGTGTGTTCTGTCACAGTTCCTGTAGCTACAGTTTCTGCACGTATCCTTTAATTTCACATGTCATTTTAATTGCTTCAAGCATAAGGTATATATTTTGTACTGATATCTGACAGGACAGGCTTAGCTTTAGCATTCATTTCTTTTCTATAGCTCTACCCAGAATACGGAGGATGGTAACTGAACTGTCTATAAGGAGTCCAGTTGATGGAGCAAGATAAAGACAACCTCTACCTTTCATACTTTATTCAATCCTTGCCCATTATTTATCGGTATTTTTTTGTTGTTACAAAGTCTAGTCACAAGCACATTGTAAGCAGAGTTTCAATTGTTTGGAACTGTTTGCTTGAGGTGACATTCTGCCAGGTTGTTATCATACTGTAGCTGGGTATGTTTTGGCTTTTGAATAAGGGGCAAAGTGTCCACAGATTTTTGGAGCCACTTCCAATAGACAATAGCTGATGCTAAGAGCCACAGAGCAAGTGGCTGTTAAACCACAAAATTCCAGATATTCGTTGTAAAGTCAACATGCCATGACTAGAGTGGCTTTAGAAAAGAAAGGAATCATACCAAAAGGGAAATGGCAAACTTCAGCATGTGTGTTTATAAGGGAAACAAAATACAAAAGATCTCACCTTTCACCAAAGGCTCTGTTACAAATATGTAGTGTTTGTGTGAAACACCACTTATTCTCTCTCTCTCACTCACTCACATGTACACACACATACACCCTTTTAGTCACATTTACCTCCTTATTGCAATTAGTGGTCAGAATTTTTAAAAGAACTCAGTAACCACAACACTGGCTACATTTTTCCATAAAGCTCAGCTCTCATTGTGGCATCAAAATAAGTGCCCAGGTTTTCAGAGGAGTGCAGCACATTGGACTATGAGCAGTTCTGAAAATCTGGCTATAAGTGTCATAATGATAACTGCTGGGTTCTGAGCACTGTGAAATTCTAGCCTACATAGGAGCTCAACTTTTGAAAATCTGGCCACAATAGAGGGAGTTGGACACTTGAAAACCTTGCCCTATGCTCTTTTAAAGATTTGGCCCAATATGAATCTCTGCCATTGAATTCTAGTTTTTCATATTCATATAAAGCCATGTTCCATAAAGTCTATGTAAGTAAACCATGGCATATATAGACAATCACTCTCTATATGCAAGATTACTCTAATGGTTAGACAGAGGAGAAGAAGACTAGCAGTCAACACTTTCTAGGTTCCATCCCCATCTCTGCTACTTACTCATTGTGTACTTAATTTGTTTGGGCCTCAATTTCCCAACTGTTTGCAAGGTTGTTGTAGAGTTTAATGAATTGATGTTTGTAAAGTGACCTGGGATCCTTGCATGTAAATTGTTAATTAAGTGTTCAGTAGTAGTATTATTAAATTTGCATCAGTGTAATGTACTGTACTGCACATTTCATGATGATGAATAGGTTGGAGTTGCCCAGGACAGAGTTATTAAATTGGAGATTGTTTAATATGCTATGATGGATAGAGAGAAAAGGATAATATAATCATACAACTGTTATTGTCATTTATGAGGTTACATATTGTAACAAAACTACTACTCTTTAAGTACTAAACATTTTTTTTCCGATTCTGGTGTTTTCTAGGAACCATTCATATGTACACATTGATGGAGAAGAAGGATGCTGTATTCAGTGCCAGTGCTTCCATTTAGGCGATGTAGGCAATCGCCTAGGGCGCCAGGATTATTGGGGGGCGGCATTTTGCCGGGGGGGGGGCGGCAGGCGGCTCCGGTTGACCTGCCGCAGGCGTGCCTGCGGACGGTCCGCTGGTCCCACGGCTCCTGTGGAGCTCCTGCAGGTACGCCTGCAGCAGCTCCACTGGAACCGCAGGACCAGTGGACCCTCCGCAGGAACGCCTGCAGCAGGTCCACCGGAGCCGTGGGAGCAGCGCGCGGGGTGGTGAAATGGCCGTGTGCCTAGGGCGCCAAAAACACTGGCGCCGGTCCTGGCTGTATTTATAGCAAAGTTTCTACATTTGGCAAAACTCAGGATTTTCCTGTGAAAGCTACTTTCAGAGTTCGTAATCAACGAAGATGATAATGGAGATGAAATTTATTTCATGTAAAAACATTTTCCATTGGTAAATATAGACTAATGATAAAAGGTGGAATATTCTGTAACTGTAGCTGTATATTCAGTTTCTGCATCTGAGTGCTCACTTGAAACTCTCTTTCCTACTTATCTCTGCTATTCCTTAAGACCCATTGTACTTTGAAATTATCATTTTCTTCAACTCTATTCTTATAATTAAAAATATTATGAGATTAAATGAAAGGGAGAGAGAAGGGTGGGAATAGAAAGAAATATGAGACAGATTCATAAAAGACAATTACAATACATTCCAGTTTCATAGGATAAATCTTTAACAAGACACTATTTAAATATATACATCAGTTTCTTAAAATGCAAACCCTTTTTAGGTAAAGGAGAATTCCTGCCAGAGGAAGAGGTGCTATATAATACAACCTCTACTTTCACTTGCCATGGTCAGCTGAAACTAAAAATGCAAAACGATAAAGTGCTCCATTAAATCTCTGTTTTATTGTATAAGTGCCCTTATGAAACTGTAAGACTGTACAATAGCATTATATCAGGCTAAAATTAAGGCTTACAACAGATGTTAAACCACAGCATTACAGTGACCAGATGTAAGGCTTATTTAAACTGGAATTTAAAGTGAAATATTTATGGACTGATTTAAATGCTAATGAACAAGTACTCCTATGGTAGCCACCATAGCAGAATAATAACAATACTATGTAGGAGCTTCTTAGACATATGGTGGGCTCTCTCATGACAACTATAGAAGTAGGTTTCTCACTCCTGTGGTCAGAGGAGTGGGACAGAGGGTGGTGGACGTGGTAAGGGGAAGGAAGTTTACTACTGGAGGCACTTCCTTTCCCCTTCCCTCTTTCTCAGGGTATGTCTACACTACAGGATTATTTCGATTTTACATAAACCAGAGTGCACACGGCCACACAAAGCACAATAATTTGGTGGTGTGCGTCCATGTACCGAGGCTAACGTCAATTTCTGGAGCGTTGCACTGTGGGTAGCTATCCCGTAGATATCCCATAGTTCCCGCAGTCACCCCGGCCCATTGGAATTCTGGGTTGAGATCCCAATGCATGATGGTGCAAAAACAGTGTCACAGGTGATTCTAGATAAATGTCATCACTCATTCCTTCCTCCGTGAAAGCAGTGTCAGACAACCATTTCGCACCCTTTTTCCCTGGATTGCACTGGCAGATGCCATAGCATGGCAACCATGGAGCCCGTTTTGCCTTTTGTCACTGTCACCGTATGTGTACTGGATGCCACTGACAGAGGCGGTACTGCAGCGCTGTACAGCAGCATTCATTTGTCTTTGCAGGGTAGCAGAGACGGTTACCAGTAGTTCTGTACCGTCTGCTGTGCCATTGTAAATTGGCAATGAGATGACGGTTATCAGTTGTTCTGTACCATCTGCTGCTGTCATAGGTGCTCCTGGCTGACCTTCACTGAGGTCGGCTGGGGGCAAAAAGACAAAAATGGGAATGACCCCCCAGGTCATTCCCTCCTTTATGTTGTATCTAAAAATAGAGTCAGTCCTGCCTAGAATATGGAGCAAGTGTACTAGAGAACCAGTGTATCAGAGAACCAGAGAGCACAGCCGCTCCGTGTCAGATCCCACAGAAATGATGAGCTGCATGCCATTCTAGGGGGTGTCCCTGCAACAACCCCACCTGTTGCTTCCCTCCTCCCCCAATCCTTCTGGGCTACTGTTGCAGGGTCCCCCTATTTGTGTGATGAAGTAATAAAGAATGCAGGAATAAGAAACACTGACTTTTTAGTGAGATAAAATGAGGGGGAGGCAGCCTCCAGCTGCTATGATAGTCCAGGCAGGACATTAAACGGCGGAGGGGAGAGGAGCGCAGCATCCCACTGCTATGGTAGTCCAGGCAGTACAGAATCTTTTCTTTAGACATAAAGGGGAGGGTTGATGGAGTTCAGCCCTCAGTTGCTATGATGAGGACGGTTACCAGCTGTTCTGTACCATCTGCTGGGAATAACCGGGAGTCATTCCTATTTTTACCCAGGCGCCCCCGGCCGACCTCACCTGAGGCCAGACAGGAGCACTCACGGGCTGATGACGAGGATGGCTACCAGTCCTACTGCACTGTACCATCTGCCACCGGGGAAGGGAGAGGAAAGGATGCTTCTGTTCATTGCCCCAGCACCAAGTCTACCAGCAGCATGCAGTAGACATATGGTGACATTGAAAAAAGTCAAGAAACAATTTTTTTCCCTTTTCTTTCACGGGCAGGGGAGGGGGAATAAATTGACGAGATATACCCTGAACCACCCCGGACAATGTGTTTGACCCTACAGGCATTGGGAGCTCAGCCAAGAATGCAAATGCTTTTTGGAGACTGCGGGGACTGTGGGATAGCTGGAGTCCTCAGTCCCCCCTCCCTTCCTCCATGAGCGTCCTTTTGATTCTTTGGTTTTCTGTTACGCTTGTCACACAGCACTGTGATGTGGACTCTGTATCATAGTCTGGAGATTTTTTTCAAATGCTTTGGCATTTCGTCTTCTGTAACGGAGCTCTGATAGAACAGATTTGTCTCCCTATACAGCGCTCAGATCCGGTATCTCCCGTACGATCCATGCTGGAGCTCTTTTTGAATTTGGGACTGCATCGCTACCTGTGCTGATCAGAGTTCCACGCTGGGCAAACAGGAAATGCAATTCAAAAGTTCACAGGGCTTTTCCTCTCTACCTGGCCAGTGCATCCAAGTTCAGATTGCTTTCCAGAGCGGTCACAGTGGTGCACTGTGGGATACCGCCTGGAGGCCAATACTGTCGCTTTGCGGCCACATTAACCCTAATCCGATGTGGTAATATTGATTTCAGCGCTGCTCCTCTCATCGGGGAGGAGTACAGAAACCGGTTTAAAGAGCCCTTTATATCGATATAAAGGGTCTCGGTGTGTGGACGGGTGCAGCGTTAAATCGGTTTAACACTGCTAAAATCGGTATAAACGCATAGTGTAGACCAGGCCTCATACACACTGACTATGTAACTCAGCCCCCTCTTATTCCCTGATCTCCTTTACTCTGATTCCTGCTCCCTTTCCCATTTTGGGATCTTTTTGAACTTTGTAAAGTCCACAGGCCTGGTGTTGAAGTGAATAGCTGGAACACTGGGACTATTATGCTCTCTATAGCAATTGATCTTGCAAATATATTTCTATAGTAAGTCTCAACTCTGGTCTATAGTCATTATATATAGGCTATATTAAAGAGAACCTCCACATCTTCATGCACATATTTTAATAAAAAATGAAAACAAATCAGAAAAAATGTTAGTTTGCTTTTAACTAAATAGCAATTGTGTACATAGATGTAAACGTATTTTGTGATTTTGATGTTGCTTGCTTATTTATGTTGAATGTGCAACTATACAAGTCAGAATCAACTGGCCAGATCTGATTTATTTAACTGTACTTGAGAGCAGAATCTGGCACTGACAACTTAAAATATTGTAAGTGGTCCAGGAAAATTTGGGAATTTCTAAAAATGGGGAAATTTGATCAATCATTGGAAGGACAAATATTTTGCTACCCACATTACTACTTTCTTAAGGATGTGATGCCATCTCCCTTGTATTTTGATATCTTGGAAAGGTGTTGGAAAGTGCATAAATCTACATTAATACGCTAGAGGTAGTTATTTTACCATGTTTCAGTGTTCAGACTGAACAGTGTTTGAGTATGTTGTGGTACTTTTCCATTTTAAGTATGAGATTCTTGGTTTGGACTAATTGTGAAAATCTCTCAATCTCTATCTATCAAAACAAAGAGATGGAATTAAGGAATCAAGAGAAAACTACAGTTGCTAAAAACCACTTTTACCCCATGTATACTATAGCGAATATATGTTATGGAAACTGATAGACAAAGTATGAACACTTTCTGTTAAGAAATCTGCATGATCCAATTGTCATGTGGCTAATTTGAACATTTTAAATCACTTCTGGCATCTACAGATTATGTACTTTTGTATGATTTATGTTCATTATTTCCACAGCTGTTCCATAGTTAAAATAGCTAAATTCTTAAATAATAACAATTTCCCCTACTTAACCGTTTCATCACTTATAGAAGTTAGGACATGGATCCCCATTTACAGATCCCTATCTGGTGCATCTTTGAAATCACAGGCTGGCAGCTCCTTACTCTCTATGGCAATGCTTGCTCATGCTGCTGCTGTGGAACTCTGCACAAAGGCTGTCTAGGATCCATGTTTCTTCCCCAAAGACAACTGAAAAGGCAGTCAGTAAACATATTTTTCAATGAAAGGAAGTGCTCACTTAGCACTAGATCCTTGGTAATATATATAATAAGATTCCAGGATTGTCACTCTCTTTATCACTATGAAGCCTGCTGTGTCTGCTGAGTCTGCGAGGAGTGATGGAAACAGCCACAAGGATGGTTGTGGGCTTTTTTTTCAGAATATCACCAGTGATATAGATTACTTAACAATTCCCTTTTATCACTTTTGAGGGTTGACAGGTGCTTGTCCCAAGATCAGACTCAGTATTATTAAAATTATTATGCGGTTGGGAACCCCGATGTGTACAGCTGCAACACTCACACTATAGGAACACTTCTATATTTCCAAATAGTTTATTAATACATTCAGCAAAGTCACAAATACCCCAACTCAATAAGGTCAATAGAGAGACTACACAATGTACATATTCACATCCATATATTCACATCATCCCTTGCAGGATGACCTGAAATATTCCTCATCACCATCACCAGTGGCCATCATTCTGGCTCCTTCCAAGGGCTACATCTCTCTTACCACCCATACCTCCCAACAGGCTGGGGTACAACTTTTATAATATGTTACACTGACGCCATTATGTCTAATACATATTCAGTAGGGGTTTCCCCCTTTTGCTTATTTGTATTTCCTACTAATGTTGAGGTGTCTTCTATAAGTTAGTATATTGATACGTCTAACTACCATTTCAGCTCATGAGCATATCCATCACCCCTTTGCTTAAGCGGACATGTGGTTATTACTTCCATGTTCCTTGTAGTAACACTTACTGGAACATTCTACCTCCTACCATTGAGCAAGTTCTCCTTAGTTCCTAAAATCTAAAGATAACCATTGACCTATCCTACTTAACCACACTTATGCTAGTTTATGCTTCAGCTAATGTCTTACAAGTTGCAGGATACTGTAGGTTTCTTATGTTAGAGCTGAATATAATGAAGGCAACTAAATATAATGAAGGCAAGGCAGTGAATATAGTAAAGGCAAGCCTATGGTCTACACCAGGTTGAATTATCATTAAATTTCATGGTCTGTTATGCCCAAGTTTTATGTTGTCGGCCATTTTGACTTTACAAAGACTCCTGTGCATAAGCCACACTAACGCATGTACCTATGTCATGCCAATAGCCCACTGTAAATTCAGGGTTATCTCACCTAGTCTGCTCCTTTACTCTACTCTACATCTAATTTGTATGCAACAATTTTATAGGTTGTATACAGAAGACTGCACAAATGGTGGATTACATAGCCCCACTGCCACATCTGTCTGCCCAGCCACTACATGTACAAATAACACAAATCTCCCAACACAACACCCTCAGACACAAATCAACATAACATATCCAACACATACAATAATCCCAAACACACACAGCCTCTGACTGCAGAACACATTTCTTATTCACTACCCGCACAAATCCACACAACTCGTCCAGCACAACACAACCATCCACATACAAATCAACACAACCAAGACACACAATAATCCTAGCCATAGCCCTGAAGCCTAGAATGTCTGGTGAGTCAGAGTTAAGCAATGGAAATAGCTACAAGCATGATTGAGAGTTCTTTTTTGTTTAGAGTATCACCAGGATCAATCATCACTGGGATTCATGATCAACTACCTTCCAGTTTCTAAGTTCTCAGCCATTTGCAGGTTTTTTTACACGACTTTATTAATTATATCTGATTGAGAGAACAGCAATTTTAGCTATTAGTTAATGTAAAGAGCTTCACAAAGTGCACAAAACAAGAAGTTTTATTCATCCTGCAAAGTCCAATAACTATGCTACAAAATTTTGAGCATTATTGACTGGCATCTTAACTATGATTTAACTAATTGAGAGAGAGAACTTTTGTAACAACCTTGTCTACTTCCTCCCTCTCCTGATTGCACTCTATGGTGCTTCTGTATAGAAGATGCTAGAATTTACTAGCCCCTCTTTCTGCCCACATTCTGCTGCTCTCTCCATTGTACTGCTAGAGAGAATGAGGGGAAAAGGCATGTACTACAAAGTGTTTTTTGTGTATTTAACAAAACACGGAGGGTGATCTAATTAATGAAGTGTATCCCCATTAGTTCATCATTACCAGCAGCTATGACCAAAGAATGCAATGGGGAAAAATTCTTACCTATGATAGATGTGGAAGAACTGGCTGTATACCACGTTTTCTGCCAGAGTTACATTGGGGATGGGGGATGGAGTTGTTGCCAGAGATTGCTGCCTCCCTGTTGTGGATCATTACAGTTGGCATAATTCAGAGAAGGCTTTGCTCATGCAGTTCTACATTTATTAATACATCCCGGAAGTACTGGCTCCTAGTTTGGCTTATGATCTTTTGTGGACCTGATGTGTTGCTTGTGTAAACCCCCTTTCTTTAATACATTTCCCTTTGTTAAATTCAAGTAGTAACTAACAGTGGCATACTGAAAATTTTAAAAAAGGGTGTCTGTATGTACACTATATTTAGAATGTTAGCTAATATGTATATGTTTGGCGTATGCAGATAGTTATGTTAACCAAATTATATTATGTCTTTCCCATAATGCTATTCACTTTGTTTATTCATGTCAAGATATATATCCCACAATGCATTGCAACTCTGACATCGGCTTTGGTATTAGAAACTAGTATGCCTGTCAAGAAAGAGATATGAGTGGTGTGTCCTTGCACATATTGGGATGTGCCTTTACATCTAACTCTTTTGGAATGTAGTGTCCAAAACAGAAATAAGGAATGGTACGGAACAATAAGTTAAGGAATTTTGATTGGATCTTAGGTGATATATAAGTACCATACATGTACAGTACCATACATACCAGCCATGATATAATTACAGGTCCTTTTGTGGGTATATCTTTAAAGAATCCCTTCTATTTAAGGTGAACTATGTGCTTCAAGAAACAAGCTTCCCAGAAGGTAGGTTATTGTATTAATTCTTTTCTGTATGGTATTACTTTGTTTTTAGTTAATAAACTTGGCTAAACTAGGTCATTTGGTCTCTTAAACATTTTTCATATTGAACCACAGTATTAGTTAAGTATTTGGATATACTTTTTAATCAATAAATGCTTGCACCAATTTGTAAAGGACATTGAACAATAATATACTGAGAGTACCCTAATGGCCTCGGGTAGCCTTCCTTCACAATTCAGATTAGAGATTACACCTCTGTTTTATAATCATTATCACAGTATTTTCTTGCCAAAGGACCTTCAATATTTTCAAAAACCTGTTTTGAAAACAAATGGAATTATTTTTACTTTTATATATCAATAGAATCTGTCAGACTCCTCTTCACAACCCCTTCATTTGCAAACTTTACTTCACTTGCCACCCTTTTTCTTTATTTTCAGCATGCCAATGTTAGTTAACTAGTTTAATTTTACAAAGCTTCAGCTACTCACATGATTAGCTCATTTAGCACCTGCTCCTGTTTTCCATGTGAAGTCAGACTTTTGGCATTGACTTCAGTGGGAGCAGATGGGTCTACAGTGATTTCCTTAGAACTTCTAAAGATGATGTGAGTATAACCCTGACTGCAGCTTCTGCTATTGTTATATTAATTGAATAATTCAGCATTTCCCAAAGTATTGGGTGTGCCTCCCTGGAGGGCATACAGGACTACTCAGGAGGTGGGATCTGAGAACAGAAGATGATACATTTTGATGCGTAGACTTTTAACAACAAATGACAAGCTTGAAAGGGTATGTGACAGATTTCATTTTTTCTGAGTTGGTGGGGTGAGGCACGGGAGGAGGGTTCAGCTTTCCAAGTTTTGGGAAACTGTAGAATAATTTATTCAATTGATGACTGTTTTAAAATAAATTCTTTGATTTTTTAATCATTTTTCCTGCTCATAACGTTGGCTGAATATTTCACAAATATTCATAAATATAGAGATATTTTGCCATTTTTCCAAATAAACAATATTTACTATAGTTTGTTGCCCTTATTTTCTCCATACTAACTTCCACCAATGTGAATTTAAAAATATCATATTCATTTGGAGTAATGAACCTCAATCCTGGATTCTGGCTGAGCTGCAGTCAGCAAGTGACTAGGGGGCTACAGGAGGCAAAGATGACTGTGTTTACCATCTTGTCACTTCCTTGATTGCCAGATTTGCCTGGGGATGCTTCAGCCCCCAGCAAAAATTAGAACAGCCTCCAGGCTGCTCTAATTTTGGGGCAGTAATAGCTCTTTAGGGGCCACAAAAGTAGCTGAAGATCATCCCAGCACAGTTTGTTTTAGGCAAATGCCCCTAGGCCTGATGGAACAAGGGCCATAACATAAACCTGACTATCCTGACTGTATGCCAGCCAGAGATTCTGTCATGCCAGAAGATCCCTACCTGCCCCAGTACAGTAGGGAATGATGCCTGTGAATCAGTGCACAGGAATCATAGTGGGACTAAGGATCTGGACCATTTGATTTAGTATGTCTGCATCAAGAAGGAATGAAAGAAAGCAATATTGTCAGTCCAATCTGTTGTGCTGTTTCTGTCACTGGCTGATAATTTATTTTCAGGTTCACAGATTCAGTTAATTGACCAAAGATTTTGAAGATCTATGATGCTTCTTGATTGCAGATCTTTACATGATATATAGCAGAGAATGAAAAGTTATTATATCCAGGTTATCCCAGTGAATTTTGAGTTCTTCCCTTCTTGACATATGCTTTGGAGACAAATTATACTGGTTCATAAAGAAATTTGAAGCACACTGAAATACACATGAGCCTGAAATCTAGATGAGCATGGATTAAATACATGGTTACCCTTTTCCAAAGTGGAATCTCTGAATTTCTCCTTCCTAGAGGTTGGAGAGGTCCACAGATTGTGTTCTGCATGTTACTAGGTAATGGTAGAGTTGGAAATATAAGTTTTTAAGATGAAAGTAAAATACTGAAAATCAAAGAAAATGACTTCTGAAAAAAATTAAAAAGGGCTATAATTTAAAATACAGATCACAACTCTCTATATACAAAAACTGAAATTACTGGTTTCTAACACTTCTGTATTATGTTAACTTCACAAAATCAATTCAAATAAAAGATATTACAGCCTAAGTCATGTGAACAGGACTTGGCTGAGTATATACTTGTCCCAAAGGAATAAGTTTATAGTTGTAAAGTGATGTTTAGAACATAATGCTGTTTAATAAAAATGTGTAACTGAGTAGGAACTTTGTTGTTTCTCTTGCCTTTCTTATTGATTTTATAAGAAGGAACTGATTAATCTAAATTTTACAAGTTAAAGCTATAATCTATTCATAAAATAAAATTGCATTTAAAAAGCTAATAACAAAAGCAGATTGAATTATTGATTGCAAACAATTTATGCCTTGCATTTGACCTCTTAGCCTGTTCACAAATTGCCAGTTGGCAGGTCATGATTTTTACTAATGTATTTCATTATTCAACAATGTTTAATAGATTCTTTATGTGAACATATTTATACTTATAGATTGTTCAGGAACTCTTTCCTGAGCTCATTTATTCAAGTATTTAATATGCTGAATTTGCTTTTCAAATTGTGTGATTGGTCACCTAAGTTACCTGCTAATGTTTTACTCTGGTTGGATGGTCCAATAGTTAGGGCACTAGTTTAGGATTTGAAAGGCCAAAGTTTCAAATCTCTCCTCCTCACAAACGGCCTGTGTGAACTTGCTGAAGTCATTTACCCTCTCTTCAGATATCATGTGTAAATCAGGGATAATACTACCTCACAGGGATATGTTGATGATGAAGACTGTGAATTACTGGGTTAAGACATTGATGGAGGACATATTAATATCGATGATAGCTAATATGGAGGAGCCATGTCTGAACATCTCCCTGGAATCTTTTTTTTTCAGGAAAAAATATAGGAAGCACGGTAAGGATATAAAGCTAGCAGAAACAAAACAGGTCTATGGGATTTCATGTCTTCCTTTGCATGAGGAAGCACATTGTTTATGACTGTTCATGTAGACTTCTAGACTGAGGGAGAAATAAATAAATATGTAGATAAGCCATATTAGCTGGCTCTTTAGTAGGCTTTACAACTCTTGTCAGATTCACATATGTTAACTGAATCTGTCCTATATGTACAGGATTCAGTCACCTACTATTGTCTGTCATCTTATTCACTGTCTGAATGCTAGGGCTCTGGTCAAAATGGTTAAGAAGCTGTTGTGTATTCCCCTGTCCTATGTATATTGCTTGTCTGTCAACAGCAAATTCACTGGACTCCATTTTTAACTTACTATAAATAATCATTCACTGTAGTTAGTGATCGCATATAAGTATATAGTACCTGTTAGTAAATGGAATGGTTTCCTATCCTTGCCTGTTTGGTTAATTTTCCCATTGCCAGGAACCTGGGGGTTGGGGCACTGCTGTGTTAATTAGTAATAAAATAACAGTATTTTACATATCTGCCATGTATTACATTTACTTTCTGTCACTATTCACCCCAGTTGGTACCAGTCACAAACAACTGAGTTGTCACAGGTGCATTATGGGGCTTAACTGAGAAGAGTGCAGTCACATCAGAACTGTCATCTATTAGCTATTTACATAAATATTGACATAAAATGCTCATGCAATGCTATCTGTCTCATTAAGTATCTTAACGCAACAGCTGTTAAGAAATTGCTGTTAACTATCTCATATAATATTTCACATATCTGCAAAGTCCATTTTTGTCTTCCATTTTTTATCATCGCATTAACATTGCTCATAGTCACTGATGCAGTAGTTCTGTGTATTTGCTCTGTTCTAGCTGCAACTGTTAAGAGTCATATCTTGGGAAAGGTCTCTGTGCTGTGGATATGTCCCAAAATTTGGGCATCATTCACAAAAATATTTGTTTTGTTGGTATGGGAATTTAAGCAGTGTCTCACTCCTATTTATAATTTTAATGACTGATTTTCAGAAAAGGATTAAGATGCATACTAAAATATACATTTGAGTCCTGGACAGAAGGCATAGGAGAATCTTAACATGGGTATTGCCAATACTGCACATGCTTACTCTTGATTAGAATATCTTGCTGCATCCATCTACGTAATACTTAAAAGATTCTGCCTTTATTGTCTGTTCAGACTGCTCAGGATGTTGGTAAGTCCTTCATCTCATATCTGTAATTCCCTTCTCTCTCACCTTGACATCAGCCACATTGCACCCATATTATCCAATCTAAATGCTGCTACTAGGACTGGGTGAGGTTGCCTGAGTGGACTGGCTCACAGCATATGGTCATGACAGCTGTGTTCTATAGAAATAACAGAAATATCAAGTTGTAAGGCCAAACACATTTTAACTAGTATACGCTACCTCTCACATCATCAGTTTCCTGCTCAGCTTTTTGTGAATCTTGAGATTTCTGCAGTTGAATCTAGTTGTTCCTCCTAGGATTATATTTCCAAAAGGACTGTTTCTGTCTATAATTCCTTGAGAAGATTATCCTAGGGCTCTCATTTTTTTCTTCAAGTGATGTAGCAGGTTGAAAAGACAATGTATCTTGACCTGTCTTGTACTCTCTGTTTGCTGCACCAGCTTAGTTTTTCTTTTATTTCACATTGCCATCTTTAAATTCAGCATTTACTTTGTTCTTTTCATTCTGAATGACTCATCTTCAATGAAACTGGTGCCACAATCAAGTCAATTTAAATCTTTTAAATTATTTCTGTCATAGAGTTTGTCTGGCCAGTGAGCTGGATCACTGATGCATCTACTCACGACATGGACTTCTAGTGAAACTTGCCTCCCTGTTGGACATCTTTTTAAAGAGCTTTCAGAAATGTATTTTTGTACCTCTCGCTGTATGAATCCCTCCTCATCTAGCAGTCTTTACTTAAAGCCAGAAAATAAAATTAAGAAATTAAACTACCCCCATGCTTCACAAAAGCCTACAATTTTATAGCCAGTTAACATGTTTTAACCTGTTTGTTTGTTTGTTTGTTTGTTAGTTTTTCTTGCCAAATTTTTCCCCAAGCCACAGATGCAATTTCCTATTCAGCTGCTGCTGTTTCTTACAGACACCCTGCAGATTATATGGATAATGTTCCAACCCAAACTGGATTATTTGAGAAAAAAATAACTTCTGAAAATCTGTTAGTATTTCCCTTGCATTCTTCCCTTTTTTTTCAGTCTCTTGTAAACTCTTTGTGTACCTACAGTCCAACTCTCGAATACATACAAATGAAAACATTTGTTTTCTTTTACCAGAGGGGTAGCCGTGTTAGTCTGGATCTGTAAAAGCAGCAAAGAGTCCTGTGGCACCTTATATACTAACAGACGTATTGGAGCATGAGCTTTCGTGAGTGAATACCCACTTCATCGGATGCATGTAGTGGAAATTTCTAGGGGCAGGTATATATATGCAAGCAAGAAGCAGGCTAGAGATAACGAGGTTAGTTCAATCAGGGAGGATTAGGCCCTCTTGTAGCAGTTGAGGTGTGAAAACCAAGGGAGGAGAAACTGCTTTTGTAGTTGGCTAGCCATTCACAGTCTTTGTTTAATCCTGAACTGATGGTGTCAAATTTGCAGATGAACTGAAGCTCAGCAGTCTCTCTTTGGAGTCTGATCCTGAAGTTTTTTTGCTGCAGGATGGCTACCTTTAAATTTGCTATTGTGTGTCCAGGAAGATTTAAGTGTTCACCTACAGGTTTTTGTATATTGCTGTTCCTAATATCTGATTTATGTCCATTCATCCTTTTCCGTGGGGACTGTCCAGTTTGGCCGATGTACATAGCAGAGGGGCATTGCTGGCATATGATGGAGTATATTACATTGGTGGACTTGCAGGTGAATGAACTGGTGATGGTGTGGCTGATCTGGTTAGGTCCTGTGATGGTGTGACTGGTATAGATATGTGGGCAGAGTTGGCATCGAGGTTTGTTGCATGGATTAAACAAAGACTGTGAATGGCTAGCCAACTACAAAAGCAGTTTCTCCTCCCTTGGTTTTCCCACCTCAACTGCTACAAGAGGGCCTCAACCTCCCTGACTGAACTAACCTCGTTATCTCTAGCCTGATTCTTGCTTGCATGTATATACCTGCCCCTAGAAATTTCCACTACATGCATCCGATGAAGTGGGTATTCACCCACTAAAGCTCATGCTCCAATACGTCTGTTAGTCTATAAGGTGCCACAGGACTCTTTTCTTGTTTTCTTTTGATCTTCAAGCTTTGTTAGTCATGATCACAAAACTTTATTTTTAAAATTTAGGTAAACAGCATCTGGCACAGCTATTATTATCTCTGTCATTCAAGAGTGACATCATTACAGTGTTTTTTAATGTCAATATATAATTTCAATAACCTTTACATCTTTCTAAATTAGTTGAATGCTATCAATTTTAAGTTCTCTGTAAACCGAAATTTCAAAGTTTCTCCCCCTTTCAGTGTATAGAATTTAGAATCAATAGTGTAATGTGACACAGCCTGAAGACAATTGATTGGCATCTTTTAAAACTCCTGATGCCTTTTTCAATGCAAATAAATAATTTGGTGTTGGTAAAAAACCAGGCAATTGAAAAGGCCATTGACCAACGTCTTCAATTCATCTTTGGGCTCTAATGCAAACTGGATTAGTACTCAACTGCGCTATCAATAAACCTTAAGTCCATAGAAATAGGTCATTCTCTAATCTGTAATTAGACATCTTATTCTTTATGATTTTGTTTATTTTACAGAGGGAAAAGACCTCTAACACTGCAGAACTAGGCAAACATGTAATAGTTTTAAGATGGTAGTTCACAAGAAAGTGAATCCACTGCAGAATGCCTGTGTCATAACATTTTTTCCCAGATCTGGACCTTAGCGTCCAAAATATGGGTGTTAGCATGAAAACCTCCAAGCTTAGTTACCAGCCTGGACCTGGTAAAGCTGCCACCAGCCAGGAATTATACAGTGCCTAGCTCACTGTGGTCTCCCCAAAACCTTCCCTGGGGGACCCCCAGACTCGGATGCTTTGAGTCTTACAACAAAGGGAAATAACCCCCTCCCCTTGTTTCCTTGTTACTCCCTCCCAGGCTCCCCTCCCTGGACGACCCTAGGAGATTCCCTGCTTCCAGTCCTGGAAAAACAAGTACCAAGAGATCTAATCTCTCCCCCTCACACAGAGGGTATGCAAAGTCAGGCTTAGTAAATCTAACACAAAGAGATTTTCCCCTTGACTTCTTCCTCCCACCAATTCCCTGGTGAGCTGCAGACTCAATTCCCTGGAGTCCCCACTAAAGAAAAACTCCAATAGGTCTTAAAAAGAAAGCTTTATATAAAAAGAGTGAAAAAGGACATAATATGGTCTCTGTAATAAGATGACAATATACAGGGTCAATTGCTTAAGAAAAAAAAGTGAATAAACAGCCTTATCCAAAAAGAATACAATTCAAAACACTCCAGCAACTACACACATGTAAATACAAAAAAAAAACAATATAAACCTATTGTCTTACTATCCTTGTACTTACAACTTGGAAACAGCAGATTAGAAAGCCTGGAGATAGAAAAATCACTCTCAGAGCCAAGAGGGCACAGACACAAGACAAAGAACAAAGAACTCACACCCAAATTTCCCTCCACCCAGATTTGAAAAAGTCTTGTTTCCTGATTGGTCCTCTGGTCAGGTGTTTCAGGTTACTGGTGTTACCCCTTTACAGGTAAAAGAACATTAACCCTTAGCTATCTCTTTATGACATGCCCCCCAAATTGCAGACAGTGGGGAACCTCACTGGTGGCGATTTCTTCCTAGAACTTTAAAATAAACAGATTAATACAACACATGCACTTTTACATATACTACTAAGTACATAACTAACAGACTTCTACATTTTAAGAACACTTTTTAACTACTGGATTCTGGGAAACTTTCACGAGAGAGTGCATCAGCTACTTTGTTAGAAGCTCCTGAAATGTGCTGAATTTCAAAATCAAAATCATGGAGAGCTAAACTCCAACGAAGAAGTTTCTTGTTGTTCCCCTTGGCAGTATGAAGCCACTTTAGCGCAGCATGGTCAGTTTGTAGCTGGAACCGCCGTCCCCAAACATATGGGCGTAGCTTTTCCAGGGCGTACAATGGCGTAGCATTCCTTTTCACTGACTGACCAGTGACTTTCCCTCTCAGACAGTTTCTTGCTGAGAAACACGACAGGATGGAAGTTGTGATCCATTGCTTCCTGCATGAGAACTGCTCCTATACCACGCTCAGATGCATCTGTGGTTACTAGGAATGGCTTGTCAAAGTCCGGGGCCCTGAGCACAGGGTCAGACATGAGCGTTGCCTTAAGTTGGGTAAAGGCCTTTTGGCATTCATCAGTCCGCTTAACTGCATTTGGCTGGGTCTTTTTGGTCAGGTCGGTCAGTGGGGCAGCGATTTGGCTGTAGTGTGGTACAAATCGCCTGTAATACCTGGCCAAGCCTAAGAAGGATTGGACCTGTTTCTTTGACTTTGGGACAGGCCACTTTTGGATAGCATTCACCTTGGCCTGTAGGGGGTTTATGGTGTCGCAGGTAAGTCACTCTGTTTTGGCCTATTTGACACTTTTTGGCCTTAACAGTTAGTCCGGCCTGCCTGATGCGCTCAAAAACCTTTTCCAGGTGTTCTAAGTGTTCGGGCCAGGAGTCAGAAAAAATGGCCACATCATCGAGGTAGGCAACTGCATATTCACCCAGTCCTGCTAGTAGACCATCTACCAGCCTCTGGAAGGTGGCTGGTGCATTTCGCAGCCCGAAAGGAAGGACATTAAATTCATACACCCCCGCATGGGTGACGAATGCTGACCTTTCCTTGGCAGGTTCATCTAGTGGTACTTGCCAGTACTCCTTGGTTAAGTCTATTGTAGAGATGAACTGGGCACGTCCCAACTTCTCCAATAGCTCATCGGTGCGTGGCATTGGATAGCTTACGGTACTCCACGCAAAAGCATATTTCCTCATCTGGTTTAGGTACCAGAACCACTGGAGATGCCCATGCACTGGTAGATGAGCGGATTATACCCATCTGTAGCATGTTCTGGATCTCCCGTTCTATAGCAGCTTGGGCATGAGGAGACACCCGGTAGGGTGGGGTCCTAATTGGGTGAGCATTACCTGTGTCAATGGAGTGGTATGCCTGTTCAGTCCGTCCTGGGGTGGCTGAGAACAATGGGGCAAAGCTAGTGCACAGCTCCTTGATTTGTCGCGGCTGCAGACGTTCCAGGGTGGTTGAGAGGTTCACCTCTTCCACGCCACTATCTTTTTTCCCTTCGTAGTAGACACCTTCAGGCCACTCAGCATCATCTCCCTGGACTGTAAACTGACAAACCTGTAAGTCTCTGGAATAGAAAGGCTTGAGAGAATTAACATGGTACACTCTGGGCTTTAGTGAGGAATTGGGAAATGCTATGAGGTAGTTCACAGTTCCCAGGCGCTCTTGGACCGTGAATGGCCCTTCCCATGATGCTTCCATCTTATGGGCCCGTTGCGCCTTCAAGACCATAACCTGGTCTCCTACCTTGAAGGAACGTTCTCTGGTATGTTTGTCATACCAGGCCTTTTGCTCTTCCTGAGCATCCTTTAGGTTTTCTTTAGCAAGGGCTAAAGAGTGTCGGAGGGTGCTTTGTAGGTTGCTTACAAAGTCCAGAATGTTAGTTCCTGGAGAAGGCATAAACCCCTCCCATTGCTGCTTCACCAACTGTAATGGCCCCTTAACCTCGTGGCCATACACAAGTTCAAATGGTGAAAACCCTAAACTGGGATGTGGTACAGCCCTGTAGGCAAACAGCAACTGCTGCAACACTAGGTCCCAATTATTGGAGTGTTCGTTGACAAATTTACGTATCATGGCTCCCAAAGTTCCGTTAAACCTTTCCACCAGGCCATTGGTTTAATGGTGGTATGGGGTGGCAACCAAGTTTCCCACAGTGTTTGCATGGTCCCTGCCAGGAAATTAGATCCTGAATCTATAAGGATGTCGGAGGGCCAACCTACCCCGGCAAAAATGTCTGTTAGGGCCTGACACACAGCGTTAGCCCTGGTGTTGCCTAGAGCTACTGCTTCCGGCCATCGGTTAGCAAAGTCCACGAAAGTCAGTATGTACTGCTTTCCTCTGGGTGTCTTTTTTGGGAAAGGACCCAGAATATCCACAGCTACTCGCTGAAATGGGACCTCAATTATGGGGAGTGGCTGGAGAGGGGTCTTGACTTGGTCTTGGGGTTTTCCCACTCTTTGGCATACCTCACAAGACCGGACATACTTGGCAACATCCTTGCCCATCCCCTCCCAGTGGAAGGACTTCCCCAACCGGTCCTTGGTTCTGTTCACTCCGGCATGGCCACTGGGATGATCATGGGCTAAGCTTAAGAGCTTCCCCCAGTACTTAGTTGGAACCACCAACTGTTTTTGCGGCTGCCATTCTTCCTGGTGTCCACCAGAAAGAATCTCCTTGTATAAAAGTCCTTGGTATATAACAAACCGGGATCGATTAGAAGAGCTGAGAGGCGGTGGGGTGCTCCGTGCCGCCGCCCATGCTTTCTGAAGGCTGTCATCTGCTTCCTGCTCAGTCTGGAACTGTTTCCTTGAGGCTAGGGTCACCAGTTCTTCCTCAGACTGGGGACTTGGGCTTGGTCCCTCTGGAAGCGATGTAGGTGATGGGGTTGTTTCCGTTGCTGGTGAACTGCTCTCCGCTGGTGCACCTGAGGGTATTTCAGGCTCTGGCTGAGCCATTTGGGTATGGCTGTCTGTTGCTTCTGCCATTTCTGGCTCGCTGGCGCCCTCTGGCGTTGAGTTTGGAGATGTGGTTGCACTTGCTGGTATTGGTTGCTGTTCCAGTTCCGGGCTTGGGACTGGAGGTGCTGTGGCTGTTTCAGTGGTTGGCATGGAATCTTGGTACACTACCTCTGTCTGGGTCTCTGGTAACACAGACGGGGCGTCTGTGGACGGCTCAGGAACAGGAATGGGTTTGGAAGCTTGCCTGGTTTGGCTGCGTGTAACCATTCCCACTCTCTTGGCCAGCTTCACCTGGTTGGCCAAGTTTTCCCCAGTAGCATGGGGATGGAATAATTGTCATAGACTGCAAAAGTTCACATTCCTGACCAGCCTTTGTACTGGACAGGCAGTTTAGCTGTAGGCAAGTCTACAGCTTGTGACATGAAGGGGTAAATTGTCACTTGGGCCTTTGGGTTGATGAATTTGGGGTCTACGAAGGATTGGTGGATAGCTGACACTTGTGCCCCCATGTCTCTCCACGCAGTAACATTCTTTCCACCCACTCTCAAAATTTCCCTTCGCTCCAAGGGTATTTGAGAGGCATCTGGGCCTGGGGATCTTTGGTGTGATGGTGTGTCATAACATATTCCCAGATTTGGACCTTAGCGTCCAAAATGTGGGGGTTAGCATGAAAACCTCCAAGCTTAGTTACCAGCTTGGACCTGGTAAAGCTGCCACCACCCAAAAAATTAGAGTGTTTTGGAGCACTCTGGTCCCCCCAACAACCTTCCCCGGGGACCCCAAGACCCAAATTCCTTGAGTCTCACAACAAAGGGGAATAAACCATTTCCCTTCCCCCCTCCAGGTGTTCCCTCCCTGGGTTCCTGGAGAGATACACAGAAGCAAGCTCCGTGAATCTAAACAGAGGGACTCCACTCTCCCTATTTCCAGTCCTGGAAACACAAGTACTTCCCTCTT
This sequence comes from Gopherus flavomarginatus, assembly GCF_025201925.1. Lineage (NCBI taxonomy): Eukaryota > Metazoa > Chordata > Testudines > Testudinidae > Gopherus > Gopherus flavomarginatus. The sequence goes on from NC_066619.1 coordinate 219,374,223, forward strand.
CACCCAGAGGGTATGCAAAGTCAGGCTTAGTAAATCTAACACACACAGATTTCCCCCTGACTTCTTCCTCCCACTAATTCCCTGGTGAGCACAGACTCAATTCCCTGGAGTTCCCCACTAAAGAAAAAACTCCAACAGGTCTTAAAAAGAAAGCTTTATGTAAAAAGAAAGAAAAATACATAAAAATGGTCTCTCTGTATTAAGGTGACAAATACAGGGTCATTTGCTTAAAAGAAAAAATGAATGAACAGCCTTATCCAAAAAGAATACAATTTAACACATTCTAGCAACTATACCCATGTAAATACAAAAGAAAACAATATAAACCTATGGTCTTCCTATCTTTGTACTAAAAACTTGGAAACAGAAGATTAAAAAGCTTGGAGATAGCAAGAGATCACTCTCATAGCCGAGAGGGTCAGACACCAGACAAAGGACAAAGAACTCACACCCAAAACTTCCCTCCACCCAGATTTGAAAAAGTCTTGTTTCCTGATTGGTCCTCTGGTCAGGTGTTTCAGGTTACTCCTTTCCAGGTGAAAGAGACATTAACCCTTAGCTATCTGTTTATGACATGGTGGTGTAATGAATTGCACTCGGTTGGCGTTCTTTGGGCAGTTGGCCTTGATATGTCCCAGTTCATTACACTTAAAGCATCTTCCAGCTGACTGGTCACTGGGTCGAGGTGGATTATTGGAGACTGGTGAGGTGGAAGAATAGGGTGGCTGTGGCTTTCCTTGGGTTGTAGGTGGGGTCTTTGGCTGCCCTCGGTTGTAGAGTTTATTGTCGGTGTGCCCTCTGGGGTATTCGTTCCCCTTGACAGTAGCTTTCTTGCTTTCTGCCACTTCCATCCATCTGGTCCAATCTCCCCCGCCTCGGTGAGATTTTTGGGTTTTCCATCTTGTATGTACCGTGTTATGTCCTCAGGAACACCATCCAAGAACTGTTCCATTTGTATGAGAAGGTGCAGTTCGGCTATGGATTTAATCTTGGTTCCTGATATCCAGGCCTCATAATTCTTTCCAACGTAGTAGGCGTGTTTGGGAAATGACACATCTGGTTTCCACTTTTGGGTTCTGAAACGCTGACGGGCATGATCCAGGGTTATCCCCATTCTGTATCTGGCCTTGGTTTGAAAAAGTTTATAGTCGTTCATTTTCTCCTTAGGCATTTCAGCTGCCATCTCTGCTAAGGGTCCCCTGAGCTGTAGCCTCAATTCCACCATGTACTGGTCTTCAGGGATGCTGTACCCAAGACAGGCTCTTTCAAAATTTTCCAAGAAGGCCTCGGTGTCATCACCTGCCTTTTAGGTGGGAAATTTCCTGTGCTGTGGAACAAGTATTGGCGAAGGGTTGTTAGGATTGGCTGTGTTTTGTTGCTTAGCCTTTTCTAATTCCAGGGCCTGCCGGTGGGTTTCCCTCAGGAGTTCCAACTCTCTCCTGTGGGTAGCCTCTTTTTCTCTTTCCCTCAGCTCCATCTCTTGTAGTTTTTTTTCCATATCTTGCCTGTGCTCGGCATCTTTGATTTATCCCTCGGCCTCCATTTTTGCCTTAGAAGTCATGGTTCCTGTTTTCTTGTGTCGGGGTGCCCTCTAGTGTTTATTGTCTGAACTGCTGGCTCTGTTGACTCCTGGAGTATGTCTAACAACAGTGCCTTTTTTTCTTTCTTCCTCTAGCTAATCTTTTAAATGTAAAGTAAACCAGAAAAACCACTTTATTTGCATGTGTATTGTGCTGGGTACTTGACTCTCAATGGGAGTGCTATGTTTAACAAAAGACCCTTATTAGTTCCTTGCTTAATATGCAAGTTACTGCCAGGAGAGAACAGAAAAAAAAATTTCTCTCTGGTTCGTTTTAAAACCAAACTGTCTCTGCTTAAAAGCCCGTAGCAGAGAAAAGAAAAATATAATATTCCTACTGGCTTCTGGATTCTATCTTTCCATCCCACCTCTAACACCATGTCATAACATTTTTTCCCAGATCTGGACCTTAGCGTCCAAAATATGGGTGTTAGCATGAAAACCTCCAAGCTTAGTTACCAGCCTGGACCTGGTAAAGCTGCCACCAGCCAGGAATTATACAGTGCCTAGCTCACTGTGGTCTCCCCAAAACCTTCCCTGGGGGACCCCCAGACTCAGATGCCTTGAGTCTTACAACAAAGGGAAATAACCCCCTCCCCTTGTTTCCTTGTTACTCCCTCCCAGGCTCCCCTCCCTGGACGACCCTAGGAGATTCCCTGCTTCCAGTCCTGGAAAAACAAGTACCGAGAGATCTAATCTCTCCCCCTCACCCAGAGGGTATGCAAAGTCAGGCTTAGTAAATCTAACACAAAGAGATTTTCCCCTTGACTTCTTCCTCCCACCAATTCCCTGGTGAGCTGCAGACACAATTCCCTGGAGTCCCCACTAAAGAAAAACTCCAACAGGTCTTAAAAAGAAAGCTTTATATAAAAAGAGTGAAAAAGGACATAATATGGTCTCTGTAATAAGATGACAATATACAGGGTCAATTGCTTAAGAAAAAAAAAGTGAATAAACAGCCTTATCCAAAAAGAATACAATTCAAAACACTCCAGCAACTACACACATGTAAATACAAAAAAACAATATAAACCTATTGTCTTACTATCCTTGTACTTACAACTTGGAAACAGCAGATTAGAAAGCCTGGAGATAGAAAAATCGCTCTCAGAGCCGAGAGGGCACAGACACAAGACAAAGAACAAAGAACTCACACCCAAATGTCCCTCCACCCAGATTTGAAAAAGTCTTGTTTCCTGATTGGTCCTCTGGTCAGGTGTTTCAGGTTACTGGTGGTTTCAGGTTACCCTTTAGAGGTAAAAGAACATTAACCCTTAGCTATCTGTTTATGACAGCCTGGTCCCATCCTTCTGAATGCTGGAAGAGGTAGTGATGGTAGATGGAGGTTTGTGATGGTCATTCACAAGAAACTGAAACCACTCAACTTCCCCATCCCTTTATTTTTCTCTGCATTATTACAAGTATTCTCCTTACTAATATAAGGCATATCCTTACTTGATAAATAAAAACATAAGCATATTTCTTATCTTATACAATATTATGTCTAGGTTTCCGTTGGATGATTCTAAGCTTGCCCACTTTTCTTGTTCTGTGGAAACCTTGGAGGTTCTTTGAAAAAAGAAAGTTGCAGTGTTGTGGGGTTCTGAGCAAGTTGAAGATTTGTTTTCCCTTCTTTTCCTTGACTTTCCAAGAGCTACTAAAATAGAATTGGATGTCCTCTTTGATAAAGCATAACATAATGAAGATGTTTACAATTAGAGAAAATGATCAAATATGACCTAATTCCATAAAATTATTTAACCCAATTTAAAATGTTTTTGAATTTTTTAAAGTCTGTTAAAACAACTGGCCTGTTATTTATGAAACTGATACTTTACTTAAGCACATCATGTCATGTCTGTTGCTTGTGTTCCTCATTTTAAGCATAGTATTTTAATGTATATACTTCATATTTCTGTGATACATGTGGCAGAAAAAGACAAACGTATCCTTGTGGACCACTTCAGCTTCCTGGTCACTGCTCTATCGTGTACAATCCCTGGGGATCAAATGCTTCCTTTTGTTCTCTTTCTAGCTGGCTTTTGTAAAATTGGAGAGTTCCTATTCTCACCTGCTCATTTCTTTAGTGTCATAACAATCTCATTTTAGATTGAAAATTGGTCTTCTCTGAGGCTTAAATATTGTTTTATACTCTTTATGGTTTCTATATTCCAAATAAAAACTAAGATTTATGATGCCCTAGAGGGACCACTTGGTTTCAGTCCTTCCAAAAGCAATGTTACATTTAAAGACAGTGGTGATATCCCTGCAGTGTATCAAGAATTTATTATGAAATATAAACTGCACAGGAAAATAGAGATAACAGTGAACATGTATGAGGAACTAACATTGTGTATTTTTTTCTTGTTTTAATGTAGTCATGAATATTTACTGCATTTTTGAAAATTTCAGTTTGTCAGTATAAGATAGTTTACAACGGTTGAACTACTCTAGGCAAAGATGAACTCTCCCATTCATGTCTAAGCCCTCTCTGTTTATCACTGTACAGAAAGTTGTTCAACATCCTCCAGAGTGTTCATATGCTGTCTTGTAAAAGAAAGATTTGTCTTTTTATTTTTGAAATATAAAGCCTTATTAAATTCCTCTTTAAAAATATTGTATCATTTTAGCACTCTTGTAAGCAAAAGCAACTAAGACTTTGAATACTTTCAGTGGGATAATACTGTGCAGTTTATCTTTCACCAGCAATGACAGCTGCTTACAAAGCATTCTTTGGTTTACATTGGAAACCTCTGATAGAACACTGTGCTCTGGTATCCACAACATTTACAGATCTATGTAGTTGGAATTCTGTCTCATTGTTTGAGGCTCAAATCTGGGCTTTCTGTACTGCAGCTGATGGGAGTCAACAGGTGCACGAATGAAAAACAACATAGCAATCAGGCGAGATCAAGTTATCAACGACAGAGAAAAATAACGTGAAAGATTAGTGAACAAGACTGTTAGGCATCCATACAATGGCAATACAGAGAACAACTAGACATCACAGCTTAGCATTTTGGAGAGATTCAGAATGTCATAGTTCTGGCAGGGCTCCCCAGCAGCTGATGAATGCTGGGAAACATAGTCCAAAAAACCACTTGACTCACAAGAAAGGGCCAATCTCTTTCACTTGTAATGCTGTGAGATAGACAGATATATAACTAAGAAGATAACTTGCACCAGATTAATAAATATAACTTTAATAGTAGAGGAATAGCTAGTGAAGAATTTGGAATCAAGGTGCTATCTTTATTCTTGATAACAAATGCATTGATGAAAAGCTCTCTCTTCAAAACAATAGTTAATTTCCTGTGTTCTCTTTGCCAGCTACAAAGCAGTGGATTGACTCTAATTTGGCACTGTCTGGTTTTTAACCTCCCTTAATGCTGCTAGCCCTGGTTTTTCTATATTGCTATATTTGAAGCTCAAACCAAGGGGTATTTACACTGACACACCATCCGCACTTTCCGGAATCCCACCACTACATCCTAAGTCATGAGACAATTTCATTGTCCTTGCGGTGAGTACTTGGCTCTACACATTGTCTTCCTGCTCACTACTGCTGAAGGATTAATATGTATATTTGGCAGTAATTTTCTACACTACAGAGATATGCATAAGGATTAATTGAGGTTAAATGGTGACTTTGATGTAACAAAGCATGAATAACACAATCTAACATAACATGTCCAAACGTTATCAGTTTGTTTCAGTTTTTTAATTTTTCCACCCTGAATTGTGGCTTCTCTGTAGAATTGTAACATAACATAAACTATTGGTGTCATAAACAGATGGTTAAGGGTTAATGCCTCTTTTACCTGTAAAGGGTTAAAAAGTTCACCTAGCCTAGCTGACACCTGACCAACGGAACCAATGGGAAAACAAGATGTTTCAAGAGGAAGGAGGGAAGTTTTTCCTTTGTTGAGACTTTCAGTTTCAGCCGGAGTGAAAAAGATCAAGGAACCAGCCTCTTATCAAAGTAGTAAGTTTTAGAAAGGAATAAATACGTTTGTTTATTTCTTTGTAACCTGTCTTATGCAATTAGAGGTAGAATCAAATTGGATATTTGGGCATTTTTTGTGTAACTAAATTTGTGCCCAGGGGAACATCCTCTGTGTTTTAAATCTGTTGTCTGTGTGAGTAGCTGGTATGCTAATCTCTCCCAGAGGGTTTTCTTTCACCTTTCTTTTCTTTAATTAAAAGCCTTTTTTCTTAATACCTGATAGATTTTTTCCTTGTTTTTAGATCCAAGGTGATTGAATCTGGATCCACCAGGAGTTGGTGGGAGAAAGGAGGGGGGATGGTTAATTTCTCCTTGTTTTAAGATCCAAGGGATTGGATCTGTACTCACCAGGGAATTGGTGAAGGAGTCTCTCAAGGCTACCCAGGAAGGGGAAGGTTTGGGGGGGAAAGGGAGTGATCCAGACACTGAAAATTCTGGATGGTGGCAGCGATACCAGATCTAAGCTAGTAATTAAGCTTAGAAGTGTCCATGCAGGTCCCCACATCTGTACCCTAAAGTTCAGAGTGGGGAAGGAACCTTGACAATTGGCAAGAAATTATTTTGGCTACTAGGCTTCTGCAGGTAATTTGGAATAAAATTATATATCTGACAATTCTCTCAGTAATAATGATGTGGAGATAAAATGATGATGATGAATTAGGACCTGATTCTGGAATTGTTGCCACATCAGCAGACTCCTGTGTCTGCATGGAGCCTCAATGAAGTCAGAGGCCTCTCGCTTGGTGGACTTCAGTGGGGCTCTGTGTGGATGCAGTGGCCTCTTTGTGATATGTGAATTTTAGGATCAGGGCCTGGTGAAGTAGGGAATTCTGGCCAAATGGTTAATCATACTACAGGAACTTGTTCTTCTCTAAAGAGAATAATCCTTTTTTTTCCTGAATGAGGCTTTTCTGGTGGTGACTTTGGAAATGCTCACCATGCATCTGAAGAAGTGAGCTGTAGCCCACGAAAGCTTATGCTGAAATGAATTTGTTAGTCTCTAAGGTGCCAGAAGTACCCCTGTTCTTTTTGTGGATACAGACTAATATGGCTGCTACTCTGAAACCTGTCACCATAAATTGTGTGGCTCCACTGCTTTTAGTTCAAGTTTTAAAGTGCTTTAGATGAAAACTTCACATAAAGTCTTTAGTGAAACAACGCCCAGCTAAAAGAAAAATATCTTTGAAGTCCATTACTGTAAAGGATTCGGAACAGTTTATTTTTACCTATGCTGCCAAGGTCTATCATCTTTTACTTCTTGAGCCCGCATTGCCTTTCATAGCAAACTTCCATAGACTCCTATTTTCTGTTACTGTAAAAATCTAAATAAATTATTCTCATTGCAGCAGCAGGAGCTCTGTGCCCAGAGCTCCTTCAGAGTCAGACCCAGTATTAGAATTTGTACAACTACTTTTTTAATGTTAGACAACATGTAATACCACAAAGTGGAATTGTCCTTTTCCCTCAGCACCAGATTAGCCACACATAGAGGTCTCTGGACTTGATATGGTGGCCAACCAGCTTTGCTATACTGTTCTCCCTGCATATTTTATGGTCTTCAGCATCCAAGTGCCTACCCACTTGAGGGCTATGGGAGGTGGATCATGCACATAGTCCTCCCTCCAAGCCCTGCAGGGAATCCACCAAAAATATAATGCAGCCTGTGTAGCCTGTTCCACAGTGTGGAACCTGCTTTCATGTGGATTATTGCAGATCCCAATAATATATCTCCATTAGAGTTCTGCTGTCAAATAGCTGAAGGGCAAAGGGTAGGATCTACAGAGCTGATTAAGACAGAGGCACCTACTATAGCAGGGATCGGCAACCTTTGACTCGCAGCTTGCCGGGGTAAGCAGTTTGTTTACCTGCCTCGTCCACAGGTTTGGCTGATCGTGGCTCCCACTGGCTGCGGTTCGCCGCTCCAGGCCAATGGGGGCTGCAGGAAGCAGCACAGGATGAGGGATGTGCTGGTGCCACTTCCCGCTAGCTCCATTGGCCTGGAGCAGTGAAACGCGGCTAGTGAAAGCCGCGATCGTCCGAACCTGCGGACGCTACAGATAAACAAACTGGCCTGGCCAGCCAGGATGCTTACCCTGGCAAGCTGCGTGCCAAAGGTCGCCGATCCCTGAACTATAGTGACAAAATCTTTTGCTTGTTTAGTAGGGATAAGAAGATAATCAAATGAGTTTGAAATAACTCTGTGCAGAGAAGCTCATGGAGCTCTCTCTCAACTGAACCTCTGTATCTTTTTTTTTCCCCCAAAGGAGGAATTAACCCCTCATTTCATATATGCCATATCACTATATTCTCTATTGCCCTGCACCTTTATACACTTTTGAACCATTGCAAAATGAGTGTCAATAGGGTGGAAAATGCTAACATTCTTATTTGCCATTGTTTCACACTCACTTGATGCTGGTAAGTAGCTACACAACATGCAGGGCAACACAGAATCAGACTCCGAATCTGTTACTGGCCTAACTGATTTGGATTCCTTGCCAATTTTTTTTTCTGCTTTTAAAGTTGCAACCATTAAAAAAAAATTGATGTAAATAATGGCAACGGTACTGTACAATGAGAAGGTGCCATTCCACGAGGCAAGGATTGAGAAATAGGAAACTGGGAAACTCTTCACCATCAGTGCCCTGCAACAGCACAGCAGGCTGCTCAAGAGATTACCAGGCACAAAGCCCTCTGCCACGGTGCACAGTGCACACCATCCAAAAGGCAAAGTACGGCAGTCTACCAGGTTGCAGTCTGTCCCACTGGATATATCAGCACAAATTAGTGTCAGAGGCACACTGACCTACCCAATAGTAGTTGACTGGGTACTAGTGAGAATCATATGGTAACATTTACTGTGCAAAAATTATGGCATCAACCACGAAGGTAAATTTGGAACACTGAAAGGGTCAGTTGTTTACAGGTGAAACCAGTTGTCGGCATAATTTACTGCAAATATAAATTTAAGGGGAGAGGGAATTCAGAATTGTTCAAAGATCCCCAAGATACCATGCATGCTCAATCATCCAAAGAAGTTATGCTAGAAAAAAATATCCTGGTTAAAAGAAGATGTGGCAGTAGAAGTAAAACTTTTTTAAAAAATCAATAAATATATAAAATCAATATATAATAAATGGGGGAAAAGGGAAGTAAATGACAATGACTAGAAGTTACACATTTCAAAAAAGAAGTAACTGATTCCTTTGGCTTCCCTTTTCAATGAAATATCAAATGGCTCATTGAGTTAAAGGAAATAATAAGGCATTTTGAAACATATTAAAAACAAAACAAACAAAGATCCTAAATCAGGACTAGGTCTATTGGCCATGGTGGTACTTTCTGACCTTGTAGTCTGTGAATCTCCAGTCTTTCCCTTCATGGGCGCTGCAGAGAACAGGAAACTCATTTTTGGCTCAACATGCTCATAACACTTGCAACTCTTCATTAAAACAATGAATATAATCCAATGTCAAGTTTCAGAACTTCAGTGAATCACCTGAAAGGGTCAGGAAGGATTTTTTCCTCAATGGCCAGATGTATTTTGAGGGTTTTATTTCACTTTCCTATGAAACATTAATGATTGACCACAGACTGTACAAATAGTCTTTCTTAGGTGCTTGACTGGTGTGTTCAACTCACATCAGGGACATAATAATTGCCAGATTTGGGGTCAGAAAGCAGATCTGGGGCCAGGCTAATTTGGGATAGATTTTAGTTTGTTTTTGTTTTTCCTCTGCAGCATGGGGCATGGATCACTTCCTAAGATCATCTTGCATATCATTTCTAATCAATTCCCTGCTATAGCTGCTGCTTTGGGCACTGATGGCACCTATGTCTCTCCTGTTGTATGAGAATATAGTTTAATCTCCTTGTGACTGAAATGCTTTAGCTATTGGGCTCAATCCAGCAATGATGATTCAGGAATGTGATGATCTGTTGTACACAGGAGATCAGACTAGATGATCTAATAGTCCCTTCTGGCCTTAGACTGTGTGAAACTTTTCTTTCCTGCCTTGAGCAATCCTTAACTGAGCTGACAGGATGGCTAGCACATCTCATTACTATGAGGGTGCTACTACCATTAGAGTGGTTTCACTCTGCTTCCACCCAAGTACAGTTTAGACTTTCACCCCAAATCAGAAGGAAATAGCTACACTGTATTAATCAATACGTAACATATTATTTTCTATTTTATTTCAATGCTTATCATATTTATATTGAATATCTGCATTTTGATTAATTTCACAATATGTTTACATTCAGATACTATGACAAAAAAGCCTTTTGACCATTATAGGTTACTCATATAGCCATTCAAATGTTTTAGGTGATGCTATCATATAAGATGTTATAGCATCACATGATTCAATGCTGTCTTAAAAGCAGTTACAGGAATTTTCATTTGATGAAGAAGCACAGGCTATATTTCTTTTATTTGACTAAATTGTTTCCTATTACTTGTTGTGCTCTCTTGACAGTAATACATTTCATAATGGTTCCTAGATCTCAGATCAACTATTACACTATCTAGATGTAACACTCAATCAATAATGCATGATATATAATACAGATCTAATAGCAGGAATGCAGTTCTGCCTTTAGGTGTCTCATTCAATAATCATTGTAATATGTATTGAAAAAGGAGTGAAATGCTACAATTTCAATAATAAATTGGCATGAATGTTTGAGGACATTTTCATAAATACACAAAATAGACCTTTGAGGAGAACAGGTGCCGTTAGTTTTGTATTTGAATAAAGGTTCTTACTCTTTGAAAAATTGCCTAAGATATCATATCACATACTTTGCATTTACAGCTTTCTTAAGACACTTTCATTTTTTAAATTATCACACACAACTGGTGTATAGTCTAGTGAAATATTTTACAACAATATGTCTATGCATTTCTATTTTCAGTAGATTTATATTGTTCACAGTTTGCATTAGGAACATTTGTTGCTATGATAGAATCATAAAAATGTATGACTGGAAGGGACCATGAGAGGTCATCTAGACCAAGTATACCTAGACAATCCCAAACAGGTGTTTGTCTAACCCAGTGATCTCCAACCTTTTTATGATCGAGATCACTTTTTGAATTTAAGGGCAACCCAGAATCTACCCTGCTCCTTCCCCTTCCTCAAAGCCCCCACCCCACTCACCCCAACCCTCTCTCCCCCTGTTGCTTGCTGTCTCTCATCCTCACTCACTTTCACCAGGCTGGGATAGGGGGTTGGGGTTCGGGAGGGGTGCAGGCTCTGGGCTGGGGCCGAGGGGTTTGAAGTGTGGGAGGGGGCTCTGGGCTGAGCCTGGGGCAGGGTGTTGGGGTGCAGGAGGGAGTGAAGGGTACAAGCTCTGGGAGGGAGCTTGGGGACAGATAGGGCTCCGGGCTGGGGCAAAGTGTTGGAGTGCAGGAAGGATACAGGGTGCAGGCTCTGGAAGGGGGGGTCAGGGCTGGGACAATGGGTTGGGGTGCAGGAGAGGGTACATGGTGCTGGCTCCAGGAGGGGACTCAAGGCTGTAGGTTGCAGTGTAGGAGGGGATTAGGGTGTTGGCTCTGGGTGGGGGTTCAGGGCTGGGACTTGGAGTACAGGAGGAGGTTTGGGGTGCAGAAAGGGGCATGGGTTGCTGGCTCTGGGAGTGGGCTCAGGGCTGAGGCTTGGGGTGAGGCCTCCCACCAGGCAGGACTTACCTCTGGCAGCTCTCGGTTGGTGGGGCAGCATGGCAGGCAGGCTAATCAGGGGACCTGGTTTTAAAAAGGACCTCACTTCAGTTAGTGAGGTGTATGTGAGGAGCTGGGAGCAAGAGGTGCAAGAAGCTGAGAGTGAGTAGGTGTACTGCTGGAGGACTGCAAAGTACAAGCATTACCAGACATCAGGTGGAAGGTCCTGTGGTGAGGATAAAGAAGGTGTTGGGAGGAAGCCATGGGGAAGTAATCTAGGGAGTTGTAGTTGTCACACGGCTGTTGCAGGAGACACTATAGACAGCTGCAGTCCACTGGGCCCTGGGCTGGAACTGGGAGTAGAGTGTGGGCCCAGATTTCCTCCATCCCCTCAACTCCCTATTTGATATAAGAGGAGTTGATCTGGACTGTGGGTACCACCAGAGGTGAAGGTCTCAGGCCTGTCTCCAACCCATTAGATGGGCCAGCAGAGACTGTGGGGGATTGTTCTCCTCCTTTTCCCAATGCTGGCCAGTGATAAGGTTAGCTAAGTGAATGGCAGGTTTGTGCCACTAACAAAAAGAGCCAAACTGAGGACTGCTGTGAATCTCTGAGATGAGCAAATCTGCCAGAAAGCACAGAACCCTCCAAGACAGAGGAGGAACTTTGTCACACAATATAATACCCAATTCTTAAATAGCAAGCTCAGCCTCACTTTAAAGTGGCCTTTTCAACTGATCCCTATTATTGCACTTTCCATACCATACATTTTGCTGTAATAGCTAAAAGCCCAACCTAAAAGACTTGATCTGAGAAGGTTCTACTGCTAGAGATTTGATACTCAGATAGGCTTCTTTTTTCTAAATTAAGAAAATCCCACTAGATTGGGGGGAGCTTTATTGCTACGGCTATTCTGCACCTGCTCACATTGTTAGGTGAGACCCAGATCTGGCAGCAAATTTGAAATTGGAGACTCTTTTTGTAAGCTGAATCCTTGCAGCAAGAAATGAGTTTACTCACCCAGGAAGAACTCAGGGAATGAATTGTCACAAATCCCTGCCCTTTTCTTCCAGGGGAAAATAATTTTGTTACATCCCCTGACGAAAAGCAAATTAATTCTCCTTTTCCCCAGGGCTAGCTCAGCTGCAAAGGCTGATATCTTCCCCTCTTTTTTATTTTTATTTTTTTTATTTTTGCCTATTTCCCACATCTCTGTAGGGAGACAAATGAAAGTACCATGCTCACAATTCCTGCTGTCCCATCATACCAGAGGCCAGGTCAAAACCTACAGAAGCCAATGGAAATTTTTCATTGACTTCGATGGACTTTGGATCAGGATACCAGAGTCTAGATACTGGGAGGTTAAAGATACTTCAGAATATCTGGTGTAGTCTATAAATGAAACATTATATGGCTATGGAAGAATGGGACAGAAACAAATAGAAGAATCTGAGTTAGAATTCGCTTGGGAAATACTAAGAGAGATTTCTATAGCCAATATATTTTGTGGGGATATATTTCCATTTGTCTTTCTATTACTTTCTGAAGTGCAGTGCAGAGAAGGGAGGGACTGTTCTTAGTAGGGCAGTAAAAAATGGCCTTTGTTAGCACATTTCAACAGTAAGCAAAAATATACCGGTACTGTTTTTTTTTCTGACGTGAAGGTCGTGAAGCAATAACAGTTATCAAATGCTGGAATGTAATACAGCAGAAAGTAAAATAGCATCTGCAATGAAAAGATGGTAGAAGAAAACTCCTGTTTAGAAAGAAGCTTATAATATCACTCAATTTATTTAAATATGTCTGTTTAGAAATGTCTAACTTCACCAAGATATATTAGAAAGACAACGTAGGTGAGATAATATTTTTATTGGACCAACTATATTGTGACAAGCTATATTCTTTTATTTGGAAAGCTACATTATTTCATCTTAATTTTGCTTTTTAATACTAATGTTTATATGCCAAATTTAAGGTTAAGATTATTCAGATTATTCCTTATATAGGTCTGGAATATTAAAATATTCAATTCAGAGGGACTGCTTGTAATTCACAAATTGTCAATTGATTACTGCATTCAAAATATTACACACCAAAAAATGTGTTATAAAGGTTCTATTTTTATACTGTAGTCTACTGGGATAAAGTGTCAGGATTTCCTTTTTTAATAAATAAATTTCTTTCAGCTGTTAAATTGAATGCTAAATATCTTAACTGGGTAATGCAAGCCTGGAACTCTTATTCATACATGTCTGTCTTGCAAACGGTCTGAAAAGAATTTGCTTTTGCAAGTCATTTTGTTCATGATACAATGACCCAAATGGCTTGCTGGAAAATTGGATAAATTCCAGTTGAACAGCCACTAGTCAAATTGATAGTGACAGCTCATTCTGAAAAAAAATGTTATTTTCAAATGATTGATATGCACTCAAAAGGGTGTGAAGAACTATAGTGTTCATATTGCTCAGGAGCTGTTGACAGTTTGGCACATATCTAATGCTGATTAGAAACAAGCCAGGGCACTGCAGTTTGCATTTACATTAAGCTCACAGACCACATTAAATGATTTGATTCACGTGAACATTCAATCTACAATAGTGTGCCAAAATTTTCAAAACTGAATGTCTGTTGTTTGCTTTACCTCAGTATACATGGGTATGATTCTGAACAATGAATAAACGAACTAAGTTGGAAAATGACATAGTTGTTTGGCCCATTAAGAGGTAGTAGATACAGTGCTGGACTGGCTATTGCCCAATAGGTCTTAAAGGAAGGCACTTCATCCTTTAATGGGGGAGACAGCTGCAGGTGATTGCTGGCAAATGCCTGCAGGCACTGCAGTGAGTAAGAGGGTCCCTGAGTGAGCAGGGGGATGACAGCAGCCAGGGAAAAAACAAATTCCAGGCTAGAGAGGCTACAGGGTAAGGAAGATAACTCTCTCAGAGAGGAGGGCTGGACCTAGCTGAAACTGGCATGAAGACTTTGTAAGTTTGAGTTTTCTTTTTAAAGACTCTGTGTGGCACTTCTCAGAAGGGGGAATATTTTGACTATCTGGCTTGTGTAGATTTTTTTAAAAGGCCATAAGTGAAGGGTAAACCGAGGCAGGGTGCTACTGCCCTATGCTTGGCCAGAAGGGCGTTGTAACCTTTGATTTATGTGTTTGCAATTAGCTATTTTTAAAAAAGAAATAAAACCAAACTGAATTATTTGAAGTTGGTGCCTCCAGGAAGGACTGTGAATGATCCAACAAGTGATAAAATTAAAAACTTTATTTAATATAAAATAGTTAGATAAGCAAACAGGCATTATAATTTAACCATACACTGCATTCTAAGATGAAATGATGCATTATGAGGTGATTAGTTCCTACATGAGGAGAATGGGTATAATCTTTTCTCTAACAATATCTTAATGGTGGATGAGCATGTCTACCTAAAATTAGCACGCAACTCTTCTCATAATCAGTTATAATAATGTCTCTTAACATTAAATCCACCTTTTTAACCATATTTACATATTTTCTATTTTCTCATTGACTATTTAATATGAAGCTTCTCTTTAAAATATGTCTGTCTAAATGACATAGCAATAACTACCAATAGAGATACCATTTTTTCAAAATATCAACTTTTTAATCTAAAACATTTGTAAAAAAACAGAACCAAAACTATTCACTATATGACCTGGGATTACACCTGAATTTACCTCTAAACCTGCCCTGATGTATCTCAGGGGGGAGGGATTGCTCAGGGGTTTGAGCATTGGCCTGCTCAATCCAAGGATTGTGAGTTCAGTCCTTGAGGAGGCTGCTTAGGGAACTGGGGCAAAACCAGTACTTGGTCCTGCTAGTGAAGGCAGGGGACTGGAGTCAATGACCTTCCAGGGTCCTTTCCAATTCTATGAGATAGGTATATTGCCATATTTAATTAATTTTTTCTATTTAAAATCTCACTTCACTTTACTCACATTTTACCAGGCCTCACTTGACTATTGTCAAGCCTATTTTTAGGAAATAGATTTCTGGGCCTACTCACATTTCTATATAAACATAAGCAAACATCATTTCTATAGGCTACAGGGTGCTACAGGGCAGGCATGCCCTTTGACATATATTAATTAAAACTGAAAAACAATTTAGAATGTTCTATCCTCCAATGAACTGCAGAACTTTTTTAGAAACATAAAACTAGAACCTGAAAATTATGTGAGTACTGTATGCTTGATCATTTAAATAAAAGGGTCTTAACTCTTTGGTGTAAACTTGGAATATGCAAATTCATCATGCTACTTTTCTATTATGTCAACTTAGATTTCACTTATTTTGTCTGGGATAGTCTTCACTTGGCTGCAATTGTTTTGCAAAAGTTTCATATGGTGATTTAATACCTCTTCTCAATGAGAGTCCTCTTCATTGTGCTCTCTCAGTAGACCTTCAAAGGCAAGTGTATATATAAGAATTTCTTCAGCTTGACATTCTGTTTAGAGTGGAGTAAACTTTGAGCTCAATAAAAATGTCAGCTTCTGCATATACAATAGAGTCCTGTCTGTCAGAAAGAGATGCTGTCACAGCTAGCACACACAAATTTCATGGACCTCTCTGGCACCATAAGGCTGCCTCTAATTCCTATACAGTACTTGTCTGTTTATGATCAACATATTCTCATTTATGTATCCAGAATTCCATGCCTCCTAGATATGTCTCAGAAGTATGATAAACATTTTCAATTTCTGTCTAACATGGGAGACAGGCTATTTCACATCTAATTGAACACCAGGGAGACCTAAAGGTATCTCTTCTGTTTGGTTGATAGCTTTGTTACCGGCGGCGTAGTTGTAGCTGTGCCAGTCCCAGGATATTAGAGAGAAAAGGTGGACTAGGTCATATCTTCTATTGGACCAAGTTCTGTTGGTGAGAGAGAAGATTTTGAGCTTTTCTTTAGGTTACTACTTTTCCAGAAAGAAGAGAGCCAACTGAGCTGAAGAGTGTCCTCTTTAATCTCCAAGGAACTGGTAATCAAAGACCAACGTCTTGGAGTCTTACAAAGAGGAAAAGAGAACCAAGCACTATCTGTTTATGAGTTTGAGGAGAAAACTCTTATCTTTCTCTTCAGAAATCTGAGAGTGGAAGAGGCCCTGTCATAACATTTTTTCCCAGATCTGGACCTTAGCGTCCAAATTATGCATGTTAGCATGAAAACCTCCAAGCTTAGTTACCAGCTTGGACCTGGTAAAGCTGCCACCAGCCAGGGATTTATACAGTGCCTAGCTCACTGTGGTCTCCCCAAAACCTTCCCTGGGGGACCCCAAGACTCAGATTCCTTGAGTCTCACAACAAAGGGGAATAAACCATTTCCCTTCCCCCTCCTCCCCTCCAGGTTTCCTCCCTGGGTTCCTGGAGAGATATACAGAAGCAAGCTCCATGAATCTAAACAGAGGGACTCCACCCTCCCTGTTTCCAGTCCTGGAAACACAAGTACCGAGAGAGCTAATCTCTCTTCCCCCCTCACCCAGAGGGTATGCAAAGTCAGGCTTAGTAAATCTAACACAAAGAGATTTTCCTCCTGACTTCTTCCTCCCACCAATTCCCTGGTGAGCTGCAGACTCAGTTCCCTGGAGTCCCCACTAAAGAAAAACTCCAACAGGTCTTAAAAGAAAGCTTTATAAAAAGAAAGAAAAAATGCATAAAAATGGTCTCTCTGTATTAAGGTGACAAATACAGGGTCATTTGCTTAAAAGAAAAAAATGAATAACCAGCCTTATCCAAAAAGAATACAATTTAAACATTCCAGCAACTACACACATGTAAATACAAAAAAAAAACAATATAAACCTATTGTCTTATTATCTTTGTACTTACAACTTGGAAACAGAAGATTAGAAAGGCAGGAGATAGAAAAATCACTCTCAGAGCCGAGAGGGCACAGACACAAGACAAAGAACAAAGAACCCACACCCAAAACTTCCCTCCACCCAGATTTGAAAAAGTCTTGTTTCCTGATTGGTCCTCTGGTCAGGTGTTTCAGGTTACTCCTTTCCAGGTGAAAGAGACAGTAACCCTTAGCTATCTGTTTATGGCAGGCCCTCTGTCCATTTAATAAATAAATAAATAAATAAATGACACTGCACCATAATTTGCATCACACTCATGCACGCCTTTTATGTAGCTTCCACAAAAGGTTTCCATGACCATTCTCTTCTGCACTTTACATAAAACTATTATGGGACTTTTTTATTATGCAGCAGGAAATGCTGGAGGGATGGGGTGCAAGCCTGAAAGGACTCAAAGTAAGGAAAAGAGCAACTCAAGCACAAAAGAATAGGAATAATAACTTATGGATAAAAATATTGAAATGGAATAAAAAGGATAATTGGCTAACTGCAGTCACCCACCCATGGGAAGGTTTAACTTGCATGTCCAGTATCTATGTAGCACATAGCGCAAGCTCTGACTGACCTTAGTAATATTCTCACTAGAGTGAGCTGTCCTTGGATAGCTTCTCCTGTGTAAAAGATAGTGTTGTTGTTTTTTTCCCTTCCACACCACAAACAGATTTTCTTTTTTCTGTGTATCATATACATGAACAAATCTATTCAGAGTGGTCATTATATGGAAACTCTTATAGCGGCAGATGATCAGAGTAGTGGTGTGATACTGCAATCCAGGCTCTTTTTAATACGTCTTCAAGACTCTACTACTAAAAAGCTTTTTCCAGTGTTCTTCTGCACCAATAATATCTTGGAATAGGAACTGATTTTATTTATTTAATCATATTAAGATCAAAATCTCCCTCTCTCCTGAGACAGTGCAGTGGATACAACATCAGAAGATGTGAATGCAGCAGTTTTTAAGGCATCAGAAATGGCAGCATCAAGAAAATGGCAGAAGCAGACTGAGGCAGCCCTTCCTATCATTACTCACTCATGGAATATAGAATGTCAAGAATACAATGAAGATAAATGTTGCAAATATAGAATTTTAAAATTTAATAAGGAAATGTTAAAACTGCTCTAGGCAGTGCCCCTTAAAAATCAGCCACATCAACTAGGGCCTCATCCTGAGAGTTGCCACACTCCATTTAAATCAGTGGAAGTAGAGGGCATTCAGCACTTCTCAGAGGATCAGCATTCTGTGGTTTGAACCCATGTTACCATATTCAGAGACAAGCGGGAAACATCTGCCTTTTTTTTTTTCTGAAAGCCTATCTCATATGTGCAAACAACAAATCATGCTCAAATGCCACTGCATTACCTCCTGTTTCCTGCTGGTTAATATTTAGTAGCTAATGTACCATTGTAAGAGGCATATCCTACACTCAGCCGAAATATGGAACTTCTGTTGACATGCATGAGGATTAAGTATAGCAGTTCCAAGTCTAATATTGATGGTTGCAGCTATTTATAGATTAACATGATTCAGTAAAACCAGCTAAGTTGCATTTATTTAAAAATTTTCATCCACATAGGACCTAAGCATGCAAATAGTGTTCAGTTCTGAGTCAGTCTAAACCATATTCATTTTTACATGATGGTGAGAGGAATCTTACTGTCCATAGCACTGAAATATTTCATTTTCAGTTAGCTTCCACTTTCCATAATACAACACAACACAGACAATATGGATTTTTGATGCTATCTTTGCAGATTCTATTTATTTATTTTTTGTTATTGAGTTTGAAAGCCAACACAAACCAGAACTAGATGTTATAGCACAAAGGGATCACTGACTTAATTTGTATCATATCTTTAAAAAAAACAAGCAAACAAACCACAAATTCTTTGCATGACCTGATGCTATCTGGTGTGCACATGCTAGTTTGTCACATGTAATGTCACTGTTACCATTACCCTCTCTCTTCCATTCCTTCCAATTGTTTTTTCCATCATTTGATGCAGAGCTAGTGAAAAGGTGGGATTTCTTTCCTATGTGAATTTTTGGAGGTGAAATATCTATTTGGAGCTTTCCTATAGATAAATAATGGTCTCTCTGTAGGAAATTCAAAGAGTTGAGGAACAGTGTGTTTTCCCACACTTGCTTATTTTCTTACTCTTTTCAAACTTTGGCTAGAACAGTTAAACAATTATGAAAAGTGGGTTCTCCCTCTCACTTTCTCTCATTTTCTAAGTGTTCTCCAATTGGCGGAGAAGGGGAAGGACTGGATGGGGGAGGAGACTGTGTTGTTTTATCTCCTTTTTTCCTCTTTTTAAAGAGGAAAAGTTTAAAAAGTGACAGAAAAGTTGTTACTTTTAAAAGTGAAAGTGTTACTTTGTTTATTAAATGTTTTGTTTTACTTTTCCCACTTCGAATGAGGAAAGGGGAAAAAGAGATGATGGGCACTTTTACCCAATCTCAATATAAAAATACTCAAACTTTTTTCCTTGAATTTTTCATATCACTTTTTTTTATTTTTACAATTTAAAATTAGATATTTCTGCAAAAATCATTTTGTTTTTGACTAAATCTTATTTTTCAATAAAAATAATTTTCCTTACAGATAGCTTAAATTTCTTTAACTTAGTGAATTTTGTCTTAAATTAAGTGTTAAGTTGTTCAGGGCAGGAGCTACCTCTTACTTTGTGTTTGTACAGCACATAGCACCACAGAGCCACAATTTTTATTAGATCAGATTATGACAAAGTGAGGCTGAAGCTTGCACACATTTCAGTTCCTATTGCTGCATGTGAAATTAGCACAGTTACAAATGCAAGATGTATTCATGCTTGTGGAGCTCAGACTAAAAAAAATGAACAAACTTATGCAGACTTAGGGCGCTAGTTTTGAAAATCTAGCTCATTTTCAGAAAGATAAGATGATTTTGTTTATGGGATATCTCTTGAGGGAGAGACACACACAGAAAATGACTACATACAGCTAAAGAAAAGAGATGTTTACAACTTAGGGTTACGTTGTTTTTGGTGTGAGAGCTATAACCGTATTGTCAGTAACTTCTGCAATGAACATTTAGTTTTCAGTACTAGCCATAAATATTCTAGAAATACCAAGAACCTTCTGGAAAACACTATCTTTTAGCATTGTAAGAGTGAACCTTTTAAGTCAATGTACTTAAACAAGTTCTTCTTTACTCATTGTACTTCCATAGATTTCACTGCACTTTTCATGATTCACATATGATGGATCAGTGTGAGAACCATGTTTGGAGGACTTGGGAAACATGGAGCATATACTGGGGGTATCATTATGGAGTTAGGCCTTGGCTACACTGGCACTTTACAGCGCTGCAACTTTCGTGCTCAGGGGTGTGAAAAAACACCCCCCTGAGCGCTGCAAGATACAGCGCTGTAAAGCCTCGGTGTAATCAGTGCCGCAGCGCTCCCACCGCTGCAAGCTACACCTGTAGAGGGTGTGGTTTACATGCAGCACTGGGAGAGCTCTCTCCCAGCACTGGTGCTGTGACAACACTCACATTTTAAAGCGCTGCCGCGGCAGCGCTTTGAAATTTCAAATGTAGCCATACCCTTAGTTTCAGCTGCTAGAGGGTGGCATTTGTTAATAACTTTGTCTTGATCCTGTGAGGTGTTTTTAAATAACAGAAAGTATGTCTACACCTCTGGGACCTAAGCCTGCAGGATTGTTGTTTGTAAGCCAGGCCTTGAGCATACACACTGAATAATGGCCCCAGGTTTAGAATTTCTGGACCTGGGTCTCATACCCTCACTGAAGCATCTATGCCACCCAGCTGTAGCCATTCTAGCCCTTTGTTCATGGAGAACTGTGGGAAAACTAGACTGTCCATCCCACAGTGCTTTTCAGGAAGTTCTCACAGCCTGTCAACATACGCAGCCAAGCCATTTTCTAGGTCTGCACACTCCTGGCAACTGGAGCCCAGAACATGAAGAAGTCACCATTAGAAGAATCCTAGAATATCAGGGTTGGAAGGTGTCATGGTACAATTCCCCACTCTGAACCTTAGCATCCAAAAGATGGGGTACCAGCATGAATTGCTCTAAGCTCAATTACCAGCTTAGAACCTGTAGTGCTGCCACCAACCAGGAATTCCAGTGCCTGGTACACTCTGGTCCCCACAAAACCTTGCCCGGGGACCCCCAAGACCCAGACCCTCTGGATCTTAACACAAGGAAAGTAAACCCTTTCCCTCACCGTTGCCTCTCCCAGGTTTCCCCTCCCTGGGTTACCCTGGAAGATCACTGTGTGATTCAAACTCCTTGAATCACAAAACAGAGAGGACAATTCACCTTCCTCCTTCCTTCTCTTTCCCCTTCCCAGACTCTTCCTGAGAGAAAGTAATCCTGGCACAGAGAGAAATCAGCCTCTCTATACCTCTTCCCTCCTTTCTCCCCACCAATTCCCTGGTGAATCCAGACCCAGTCCCCTGGGGTCTCACCAGAATAAAAAAAATAATTAGGTTCTTAAACAAGAAAAGCTTTTAATTAAAGAAAGAAAAAAACAGTAAAAATTATCTTTGTAAATTTTTAAAAAAATGGAATAGGTACAGGGTCTTTCAGCTATAGACACTGGGAACACCCTCCCAGCCTAAGTATACAAGTACAAATTAAAATCTTTTCCGCAAAATACCAATTTGAACTCCTTTCAGCCAAATACACATTTGAACTTCTTCCAACCAAGTACACATTTGCAAATAAACAAAACAACCATAAGCCTAACTCACTTTATCTACCTAGTACTCACTAGTCTGAATTTATAAGAGCCTGTATTGGAGAGATTGGAGAGAAACTTGGTTGCACGTCTGATCCCTCTGAGCCCCCAGAGTGAACAACAACCAAAAACTAACAGCACACACAAAAACTTCCCTCCCTCAAGATTTGAAAGTATCTTGTCTCCTGATTGGTCCTCTGGTCAGGTGACAGCCAGGCTTACTGAACTTGTTAACCCTTTATAGTCAAAGAGAGATAAAGTACTTCTGTGCTATTACTTTTCTTATCTGTTTATGACAGAAGGGACCTCAGGAGGTCATCTAGTCCAACCCTCTGCTCAAAGCAGGACCAATTCCCAACTAAATCATCCCAGCCAGGGCTTTGTCAAGCCTGACCTTAAAAACCTCTAAGGAAGGAGATTCCACCACCTCCCTAGGTAACCCATTCCAGTGCTTCACCACTCTCTGAGTGAAAAAGTTTTTCCTAATATCCAACCTAAACCTCCCCCACTGCAACTTGAGACCATTACTCCTTGTTCTGTCATCTGGTACCACTGAGAGCAGTCTAGATCCATCCTCTTTGGAACCCCTTTTCAGGCAGTTGAAGGCTGCTATCAAATCCCCTCTTATTCTTCTCTTCTATAGACTAAACAATCTCAGTTCCCTCAGCCTCTCCTCATAAGTCATGTGTTCTAGCTCACTAATCATTTTTGTTGCCCTCCACCAGACTCTTTCCAATTTTTTCACATCCTTCTTGTAGTGTGAGGCCCAAAACTCGACACAGTGCTCCAGATGAGGCCTCACCAATGTCGAATAGAGGGGAATTATCACATCCCTCAATCTGCTGGCAATGCCCCTCCTTATACAGCCCAAAATGTCATTAGACTTCTTGGCAACAAGGGCACACTGTTGACTTATATCCAGCTTCTCGTCCACTGTAACCCCTAGGTCCTTTTCTGCAGAACTGCTGCCTAGCCATTCCCTAGTCCCTAGCTAGCTTTCTATCTGCCTTATTGTCCATTCATCCAGCTCATACTTCTTTAACTTGCCGGCAAGAACTTATCCTACTTTCACTCCTATTTCAGGAAATGGGCCAGATATCCATGAGGTGGTTGCCATTTTGGCTGTGATTTCTGACATACTAAAGGCACCTGTTGAAGGAGGATACAGACATGGCAAACTCACACTGGCTGATGCTGCTCTTAGAATAAATACTGATGCCCCCTATGTAGACTTGTTCTTCTGGAGCACCTATATTATGGATTTTCATGGACCAATGATTAGTATGTTTATGGATGTACTTGTACAGCAACTTTTACAGGAAATTAATTACTGTTGTATGCTATGAATGGTGATTGTGTTATCATGGATTGTTAATTGTGGATGAGGTGACTTCTCATACGATGTTGGGAGATGGTAGTTTGTATGACATGAATTTTGGATTTTCATTATTGACTGATCTGATTAGATATATTGAGAAATTGTATTTGGATACAACTTCCCAATTATGCCTTATCTTGTCTTAATATTTATTCTTTGAAATACTCATATTAGTGTGGTGCAGTGGTGGTAATAAACATTTTTATTAATAAAATAAAAGCCTTTATTTGTGAACTTGGCTCTGTGTTGTGTGTGTGTATAATAATTAAAGCACTGCCAGCTAGGCCAGCTGTTATTACAACACTGAAACACCAGTAATAAAATAAAGTGCAAAACACAAACAATGAACAGTGCAAAACAGTGAAACCACTGCAATCAAATAAATTCCCTACTTTTGCATGCACCTTCTCCCCCCATTTCCGCCACCCCTAATTCTTCCTTCCCTTTTTAATAAGTTTTACCACACACTTGCCGCTGTGGTGGAAGACTGGAGGACTGCTAGAAGTACACTCATCCTGTCCAGTTAGTATTCAATCCCAGTTGCACGGGCCACCCAAACATAGCATTGTCCAAAGCATTCCTGGTCTGAAGGACATGGTACCACTGAGGGGACTTAGGACATGGGGTAAGTGGAGTAGGAGGCTGAATCTTGCGCCATTGGAACAAGTAGCCTCTCAAGCAGATCTTTCTGCTGCACTCTTCCCTTTTCTTCCCTCAAATGATGCTCCTGCTCCAAAACTGTGCTGCAAGTCTCTCCTCACATACTACAAGTCTCTCCTTGTGCTCTGCTGCCTGTCTGTGCCTATCCACTTGCCATGAATCCTGTTGCCTGCTTTTTGGCCCTGTCCAAAATATCCCCTATGAAGTTAATCTCTTGAAATCCCAGGATCTTGCTGGAATGTAGGTGGGCTGCAGAGGTGGAAGGTCCTGATAACAGACGTCAAACAAAATATTGTCTCTACTTAAAAAAAGGTTCAGTGCATCCTCAGAGAAAAGTGTCTGTGGAATCCAATCAGTGCCTCCCCACCCCCAAGCAACTTTTGCCCATCAGCACCCTATCCCCAGCACCTTCACCCACTGCAATCAGCTGTTCTGTAGCATGCAGGAGGCACTCAGGGGGAGGGAACAGGAGTGAGGGCTGGGAGCACTCGGGGAAGGAGGCACAATGGGGAGGAAGAAGTGGGGTTGGAGAGGGGCAGGAAGAGGTAGGACAGGGGTGTGCTTTTGGAGGAAGGGGTAAAGTGGAGGTGGGGCCTGGGGCAGAGCCAGGGGAAGCATTCTGGCACATTAGAAACTAGAAACACATGTAGGGTGACCAGACAGCAAGTGTGAAACATTGGGACAGGCGGTGGGAGGTAATAGGAGAAAAAGACCCAAAAATCTGGACTGTCCCTATAAAACTGGGACATCTGGTCACCCTAAATGTATGGTTACTACTATGGTAAATGCTTGTGGCTAATAGAACCCAGGATTGGGTCAAAATTCATGGTGGAATCAACTGAATGGGGTGTTAGGATCTATACGGACTACTGCTTCCCTGTCACTTGTGACTACATCTACCTATGGGCCATGGGTAAACATACATGATAATTTGGACTCTCAGAGAATTGCACAGCCAGCTTCCCCAACCCCACCAAATTTCTGGACTGCATACAACCCCACTGCTGCAGTTTGGACATCCTTCTCCCTTCCCTCTCTCCCCCCGCCCACCCCACCCATGTATGACATTTCCTCTTCCCTTATACAGTTTACTGTTTACAAGAAGTTCGTAATCCTGTGGTGTGGCCAATTTGTAGAGTGAGATGTACAAAAAATGAAGGCAATAGAATGTACTAATTTTTTATACCCCAACAATTCTTTGTAAGAATGTGAGAGTATCTAGTCTATTCTCAAGACACAAGTCTCGAGACTTGGGCCAAAGCTCGAGCCACACTGCAAAATGATACACTGTGGATCTGACTTCAGATCTGCCACCTTGCTGGGTCCAGAGGACTTACTGGCCCAAGTCAGACGAGCATAGACAGAAGGGGGTTTGAGCTCAAGCCTGAGCTTAAGCCAAGACTTACATTATAGAGTGGACATACCTTGACAAGGGAATCTGGGAACAGGGGTAAGATCTTTACTTTGCTTCAGTTTGTACAAATCCAAATAAAATTCTGAATGAGCGCTGCTATTTTTTGTATTTTTTCTATATTTAGAGAGCTTGCTCTACTTTAGCGTTTAGCCATCATTTCCAGAAATGACAGGAGGCTTTGGGTATTTTAGGGGAAACAGCTTTAATGAGTTCAATTATCCTACACGTGTGCTCAGCACTTTCTGAAAATTAGGTGTTTCAAATTGTGTACACAAAAATGGAGGCCTTCTAAATTTCTAGCTGCTTATGAAAATCTTGGCGTTGTCAGCTATTATTAATCCCTTTGAGAGAAAGATATGTGTATTTGAGTTCTCCGTACCAAAAGCAGCATTTTCTAAAATGCCTAAGGGCCAGATTCTGTACCAAAATTATAGACATTCAAGTACCCAGGTTGGATAGTACAGAATAATGGTGAACTTAATGACAAACTTATAAGCAAATAGGAAAGGCATGGACTAAATGGAGAGAAGAGAGTGGAGTGGACTGTGATAGGAGACTGCCTATCAAAGTAAAAAATAAGATTGACAAGATCCACACTAAGGGACACTGAGACCAGGGGCCGTGGGAGGAGCAAAGAAGGCCATGCCCTCCCCCATCCCCAGCTTTTTAAATGTTATGTAGACGACGAAAGATACAGGTAAGTGTTTAATAGGATTTTCAAAAGCACTGAAGCAGCTTAGTCACCTAACTCCCATTGACTTCAATGCTCATTTTTGGGTGCTTGCAGTAGCCAGTCTGTTACCTGTCTAAAATTATTTATTGCTACTTGGTAGGGAAATGTTTTGTTAGTCAAAGCTTAATGAATGGTTATGGCAGCTAGAAATTACTATATGACTGTTGTTGTTGTTGAAATGTAGAGAAATACATAAAATATCACCATTTGGTAAACGTTACTACACAGTTGTTTCTGAGAAATTTAATTTTCCTCCTCTATTTAGACTATTTGATAACTTCAGCATCTAAAGGACCACAGTACGCTAACTTTATAAATGCAGGCATTTTTATGGTAACCACAGAACCCAAGCCTTACAGCAAGAATATACATTTTGTTACTCAGAAAAATCAACAAATGGGAACTTTCTTCCATTTCAGGCATAGCATATGTAAAGATACTCTTATGTCCATTAACACACTACATAAAATATAAAACTATCACTATGTCTGTTTTTCTGTTAAACTGCTAAGTTTTCAGTGATCACTTTCTTGGAAACATAAATAGGCTCATCTTCCCCCAAATTAGAAATAATATATCTCATTGCCTGGAACAAAGAAAACTAAGTTTAAATACTGTGACCGTAAGCTTGAACAATTCTAAATCAATAATCTGAAATTGCTTCAGCAATCATCTATTTCTTATGTTAGAATGTTTAGTTAAGTTTTTTACTGGAATTCTATTAGCATATCCTACAAATGACATGTCATCACACTTATTTTTCTAATACCAATCAGTCGCTATATCTTTGCTACTACTTTTTGGTTATGCAGCTAAAATTCATAACACCAAAGCTATTAATGGTGTCAAAATGAATACTAACATCATGGGGAATAAGAAAAATCAGAATCAAATACATGGTTTATAGGTGTAAAATGTTCCTAATTAATTTCGTAATAGATTTTGTGTGTAGCAGCTCGAGGGCTTTAAAGTAACTGTCAGGTGTTAAATGATGAACTAAGGGCTCAGTTGTACCTTGAAGGGACAGTCCCATGCTGTTATGGCATGAAGCTGCGCCTCCCTGGGGAAAATCAGAAAGAAAATCAGGAGCTTCACAGTGCACAAGATACACCCACTGCTATACCTCTTAAGGGTGCTAGGGTCTTGTCCCCCATGTACGGAGAATGTGCATTGCCATATGAGTAGTGGAGCTTTCTGCATACCTGAGGCCTGATTTGAAGTCACTGGGATTTGGAACAGGTCCCCACAGAGTAGCCAGGCACAATCTGGCACTAAAATATTAATTACAAATAGGGCTGTCAAGCAAGTAAAAAATAATATAAATGTTTAGCATATCTGGCATCTAAATACCTTGCAATGTCAGCTACAAAAGTGCCATGTGGACACCTATTCTCACTTTCAGGTGACATTGTAAATAAGAAGAGAGCAGCATTATCTCCCATAAATGTAAACAAACTTGTTTGCCTTAGCAATTAGCTGAACGAGAAGTAGGACTGAGTGGACTTGAAGGCTCTAAAGTTTTGCATTGTTTTGTTTTTGAGTGAAGTTATGTAACAAAAAATTTACATTTGTAAACTACACATTCACAATAAAGAGATTGCACTACAGTACTTGTATGAAGTGAATTGAAAAATACTTTCTTTTGTTAATTATTTTACAGTGCAAATATTTTTAATAAAAATTTTTTAGTGAGCACTGTACACTTTGTATTCTGTGTTGTAATTGAAATTAATATATTTGAAAATGTAGAAAAACATCCAAATTATGTAATACATTTCAATTGGTATACTATTGTTTAACAATGAAATTAAAAATCCGATTCATCATCATTCAGTTTTTAATCATAATTCTTTTTAGTTAATCCCATGAGTTAACTTTGATAAATCTACAGCCCTAATTACAAACAACAAGCTTGTTATAACCTTTACTGCATCACTACATCAGCAAAAACTTATTTTAAATATAATTTTATTAAAATAGTACTGCCCAGCATCTTGTCTAGTAACAATAGGTAAAAAAAAATGTACCAGTGGAGTCTCAATTTCCTCTGGCAATATAACACCAGGATCAAATTAGAAGCAGGACAAGAATAAATCTTTGATTTAATAATTTAGGTGCTATACTTTCAAATGAAAATGTGAATTTGGCCACAGAATATGGTGCAGTTTATGTTAAATTATTAGAACATTACAAGCGTAGAATTTGTGATAGAAGCACTCTGTAGAGAGAGAGAAATACAAGCAATTGCTTGAAATCCTATTGTGCATCAGTCTCTGAACATCTATTGCCATCAAGTAATTAATTATTGGAAGGAGGGATTCCTACATATTCCACTTATTTGAAAGGTATTTTGTCTTATTGGTAGAAAACATCACACCTTAGTATTCATATATAAAAAAGTAAAAATGCCAATAAATAGATCTATGAGAAACAGGAAAAGAAAATGGAGCGATAGATTACAGATGAGTGTTTTACTAAGTAAATTCAGCAGTTCCATTAGCCCATATTCTTATTATTCACAACAAGTAATTCCATTTAAAAAGTCAGTTTGGGCCAACAGCTACCCAGTGGGGCCTCTGAGACACCACTAGTTGTAGTACAAGGAAATCATGTAGTACCATGATGTGGTAACTGACCATAAAATTTGATGTTTTAATCCTATACCTAAAACAAGATTTTTTTAAAAAATGAAAGAAAAAGATAAGATACTGTTGCTCAGATCCCATGGTTATGACTATGGTACAGACAAGAAAATCAGACAGCTGTATTTCATCACTGTGTAAGGCCTAGTGCCGTCTGATGACAAATTTTAAAGCATCTGTAACAAGCACATTCATGCATACATGCACCAAATGCTGTGGTATTTTTGTGATTCAGCAAGAGTAGACATGGATTAGTGCCCGAGTCTTGTCGGCTCTGCCAGAACAACAAATTTTGGTGGCATAATGTGAGAATCCTTCAGGGAAAAATCTATTCCACTGAAAACATAATGCTATAACAATTTGGTATTATAACACATGGCAATATAATGAGTGTTTAGTGAGTGTTTTTTTAATGGATTTTTATCTAGCTCAATATTTACTTTTATAGCAGTATTTGTGGTATTCCATATACTTAGAATAGGAATAACTCAAGCTGCAATAAATTTAACTACTGTCAGTGGTAAATGTTCAATTTTAATGGTCCTTACTGTGTACAATGACCCACACTTTCATGCATTGTTATTTATAACAGTATAGTGCCATAACAGTACACAGTTTTACACCCTGTAAAATATACTAAAAACAAAACATAAACTTTGCCCTGGAGAGCATGTCTGACTGCCTGGGATTTGGCATGCATTCAAAGCTTGGTCAAAGAGACAAGCCTTGCATGTCTTTCTAATGTGGTCAGGTTGAGGAAACCCTGAAGTTCTCTCTCTCCTAAGAGAGCTGACTCTCTACCACATTTGCTCCTCATCCTTGAGACAGTCATTTCTTTCATAGAACATATGGCATGTCAGATTTGGATGGTTGTCTTGTTATTAGCTTGGGTCCAGGCTGTAAATGAATGGGGCTTTGTCGTTAGCAATGAGCATCTTGAAATTCAGCTAATATCTCTCCATCCATACAGGTTCTATTATGATGCCATTACTATGACAGCTGATCCCCTATGTCATCAATTGACAGCTAATGCCCAGAACATAACACAGGTATATGTCCTTGCCAGCCTATTTCCCTTGGAGGAGTAGGCAGCTACCATGAGCTCTGGCTGGAACATCCCATTTCTTTGCAGAGGTAAACCAAAATGAAGTCAATATGCAAAACTAAAGATAACATGGGCCTGGCTGACTGAAGGTAGGGGACATTATGATCTGGTTTTTCTGGCCATAGATAGAGTCTGGGTCTCAGGGAACACAGTGATTAATAATCCGTGAAGATCATGAAACAGTGGACCACTGAAAAACACAGTCAGTTGTTGGAATGATAATTCAATAAAGTAATATAAGGCCATTAAAATGTGTTTGATATTTAGTATTTACCGTGTGTGGAAAACTAATTATGTAACTGGTAGAAATAGACTCAGATAAGATATGTAAAATGTTAAAAATGAAATTAAATAAAATTTGAAACTTGGTATTTAGAACCTCTTCCCTGAATTTTGGGTGTTAGATAAACAAACTCTAGCGTCTAGAAGACCATTGTTTGATTACAATTCTGAAAAAACAAAACCAGTTTTGATTCTCTTCACTCAAAGTACAAATGAATAAGAATCAGAACCATTTTTCACCATCCTCACAATGAAAATTTTAGCGTTTGCATCTTTGGATCCAGATAGGAAAAAAATGCAACTCTAAAGGAGGAAGGACTCCTAAATTAAAATCCCAAATGATATCACCTCTGTGCCCTTTCAGTACAGTTCAGGCCAGAAGCCCTGAAACATAAAGCCTCAGCAGCTGGAGGACTCCCTCTTGCTGCTCTGACAATATAGCTAGATACTTCTTATATAGACTAATATAAAAGATTTGTTTGAAAAGTGTAATGTAGTCAAAGCACATTGCCCTTAACATGTATTTAGATGTGTTAAAATTTAGGGAGGAGTTTGGAATTTAATGTGACTAGCTTAGAATTTATTAATGTATGCACTGTCTTGTCTACACTGGACATTTCAAATACATCAGAATATATTAGTTAATGTGTTCTAATATCACACCTTTAACTCATAGTCTATTCCAGGCCAGAGACAGATTCTCTCCCTCTGCCTCCTCTACTTCCCCCAATCTGGAATCTTCCCCTGTCCTGAAATCCTTTTCCTTCTCCTTTCAAAGATACAGATACTGTTATGGCAGAGCTAGCATTCACAAAGCAAAGAAAAATAGAGATAGACGTGTTTTAAAGATATAGGGTAGAACTTCTCAGATATACAAGAGGGGATTTTTATTTATTGTTAAATTTGTTAATGTAAAACCATGTTTGTGTAATTATTGCTAACCAATCAAAAAAGGAAAATGTATTAATTTATTATGAACTTCTTAGTGACTTTAGTAGCAAATATTTAAAAAAATATATAGGTTTACCCAAATAGTTGAACATATGGGTGATACTTCTTCAGACTGCATCACAGTGCTCATGTTTTAGGGCGACATTTGATTCAACTTTTACAAACTATTTACAAATAGAAAAAGACAATTAACTGAAGTTCTTTGACAGCAATCTACATCAGCCTATATTCTTGGTTCACAATTTAAAAGGAAGAAAACATGTAAAAAATATCTTGCCTGTACTAGCAAATTTTCCTTTCTTTCAATGATTTCCATCAGGGGATCATAGGTAAAAAAATAAAAAAGCTAAGAGATACTGGGAATGTTAGGAGGCAATAAATACAAAGAATATGAGAAGAGTGGTGATACAGTAGTTAGGAGCTCAGAGATTCTTTGAGCTCTGCTATGATGGATTGACTTTCTGAAAGGCTTTTTCCATTTGAAAAAACAAGAATCCTTTTTAGTTTAGACATGCCAGATGGTTTAGCAGAACATCCATTAGTCAGCCTGATAGTAGACTTTGTAATTTACTGCCTGCAATGCTAACTAAGGTACTTGCATCTCTAAAACAGATGTGAATGATTGTTACACAAGTGCTTGGCAGGTACTGAATCTGAACAAGAGAGGAGGAGTAATTAGTCTTGAAAGTGCTGGTGTATATCACCATATTCTACTGGGCCATATCTGATTATGTCACAATGATACAGCCATGTGTCATTTTTTTTATCATAGCAGTCTTAACAGCAAGTTATAAAATAACAAATTACAACTTGAAAAAACACATATTAAAATATGATCTAAGAATAATTTTGGGGAAGTTCTGTGACCTGTGTTGTACAGGAGTTTAGACTAGAAAATCACAGTGGTCCTGTCTCACCTTGGAAGCTATGAATCCATGATAAGAGCATTTGTTAATTGATGTTTATAAAAATGTGGTGTGCATATATAGAATTTATTTCATATAGGGTGGATTATGGCAGGGTAAACTTAACTAAAAGAAGATAGCAGTCTGGCTATTTACATCTGAGAATTATCATTCAAAATCTACCAAAGACCACATAGATACAAGAATAAAGTAAGAAGTGAAGTTTGGCATCATGAGTCATGTAAGTGGCATTAAAAAAGCAAATAAACATCCTCTAGATTTTGCATAAATTGAATGGGGGGTTATTAGTGTTCATCAGTTTTTTCTTGTTCTAAGTTTTGGCTACGCATTTGCACTCCAAATAGTTTCTGAAACCATTACACAAATGGAAAGAGAATATGTCACGTTGCTGCTGATTTCTGTCTTTCATTCATAGCATGTGTTGTATTTACATTTTACTCTAGATGTCTCTGGTAGCACCTGCAATACTGTTAAAAGTTGTCTAAGAAAAGAATAACAGCACTTAAAGTACTGGGGGTGGGGGAAGAAGAATCCCCCTGTGAGATGCTCATCATTTGGTGAATCTGCAAGAAGGTCACAACATTTCTAATATATCTGTTATCTACATGGCAGTTCTGAGGTAAATCCCCATAGGACAGCACATTCAAGAGGTCTCCATTTTAGGGTGTCCTAAATACAGTTAATTCCTGATTCAGTTTATATTTAATAGAATGTTTGTTTGGTCTAAAATCTGAAGACATGCAAGCCTCTCCCTGTCACAGAAGGAACTTTACAGTGGCCCCACCTATCCTACAATTGCTTTTCTAAAATCCAAATATATTACTTATTTGGTGTTCTCCCTGTGACATTGCACTCTGTATGATTTTATGAAAGTATTCAGATGAATGTGAATATAATGTGAATAAATATGCTTCATGCAAAAGGTCTCTTGTAAGGTATCATTACAAAGCTTATAATCTACTGAGTGTGGTCATCCTATTTGTATAAATGTATCACTCTTGTGTCTGAAACCAGAAATATGAAATATAACTCTGAGGGCCTACTTTAATTATGCAAAGTGTGGGCGATTAATGGTGGTTTGGAATCTTGATGGCTCCCATCAACTAGGATAATTCACTGTGGATGGCTTTGTTTGCAGGCAGGCCTTCCTGTGAGTCAGGCTGGGAGGAATGAAGGCTTGAGGTTTTACAGTGGCATGTGATCATGTCACCCGAACTAGAATCCATCTTTAACATAGTGTTTTTTCCATTGAGAAGGAGGGGTGGGAACCCTGAGAGGGACAAAGGATTTTTGCCTTATGCAAAAGATATATAAGAGGGTGGAACAGAACAAAGGGGGGCAGCAATCATGAGAAATTCCCTAACAACTACCTGAGCTGGAACTAACAAGAACTGTACCAGAGGAAAGGATTGGGCTCAGACTAGGAAGGCATCCAGTCTGTGAAAAAAATGTATTGAAACTTCTCTGAGGGTGAGATTTATCTGTATTCAGTTTTATTACTGTACTAGGCTTGCATGTTTTATTTTATTTTGCTTGGTAATTCACTTTGTTCTGTCTGCTATTACTTGGAACAATTTAAATCCTACTTTCTGTATTTAATAAAATCACTTTTTACTTTTTAATTAACCCAGAGTATGTATTAATGCCTCAGGGGAAAAACAGCTGTGCATATCTCTTTATCAGTGTTATAGAGGGTGAACAATTCATGAGTTTACCCTGTATAAGCTTCATTCAGGGTAAAACAGATTTATTTGGGGTTTGGACCCCATTGGGAGTTGGGCATCTGAGTGTTAAAGACCGGAACACTTCTTAAGCTGCTTTCAGTTAAGTCTGCAGCTTTGGGGCACGTGGTCCAGACCCTGGGTGTGTGTTGGAGCAGAGTGACATGTCTGTCTCAGTAAGACAGAGTGCCGGAGGCTCAAGCTGGCAGGGAAAGCAGGGGCAGAAGTAGTCTTAGCACATCAGTTGGCAGCCCCAAGGAGGTTTCTGTGATCCAACTCGTCACACTCCCCTCATCTCTTAATTTTATAATATGTGAAAAAAAGGAATCAGATTTGCCTGGGAATCTGTACGATCTATAATTCCATGCTATTTATTTAACATACTTTTATTATTCTCTAGGATTCAGATTAATCTTCTATGGCCTTCAATCTCACCAGTACAATCTCACAAAGTTAGAGAAGAGAGTCACCCAGGTAAGCAAGCACATTAGAGCTGAAACTCTTCCCCCTCCCCTCCCAGCCCTCCTTTCCCCCCCAAAGAAAAGGAATCAGATTGAAGGGGCATGATTGATTCTTCACTACTAAGCCTCCCAGACCTTCCCTCCACTGGAGGCCGGTTAGTCATCAGTTCCCAAACCTGTCTTTCTCCCTCATGGCTGCACCACATTGCTACTGCAGTGCAAGAGAGAGACAAGAGGCAAGATCCATTGAATGTTCCTTGGAGGTCGGGTCCTTGTTTGCATGAGCTTGCTTATTTCTTCAGCTCCATGAAACTTCTGTAGAGCTTCTCATTGCCCTCTGCCCCACTGGGACCACAATGTGGAGTTGTTTGAGCCCAGGCTGGTGTCATAAACCTAGTCCCAGATTTGGACCTTAGCGTCCAAAATATGGGGGTTGGCATGAAAACCTCCAAGCTTAGTTACCAGCTTGGACCTGGTAAAGCTGCCACCACCCAAAAAATTAGAGTGTTTTGGAGCACTCTGGTCCCCCCCCAAAAACCTTCCCTGGGGACCCCAAGACCCAAATCCCTTGAGTCTCACAACAAAGGGAAATAAACCTTTTCCTTTCCCCCCTCCAGGTGTTCCTAGAGAGATACACAGAAGCAAACTCCGTGAATCTAAACAGACGGAGTCCACCCTCTCTATTTCCAGTCCTGGAAACACAAGCACTTTCCTCTTCACCCAGAGGGAATGCAAAGTCAGGCTAGTAAATCTAACACACACAGATTTCCCCCTGACTTCTTCCTCCCACCAATTCCCTGGTGAGCACAGACTCAATTCCCTGGGGTCCCCCACTAAAGAAAAACTCCAACAGGTCTTAAAAAGAAAGCTTTATATAAAAAGAAAGAAAAAGTACATAAAAATGGTCTCTCTGTATTAAGGTGACAAATACAGGGTCATTTGCTTAAAAGAATATTGAATAAACAGCCTTATTCAAAAAGAATACAATTCAAAGCACTCCAGCAACTATAGACATGTAAATACAAAAGAAAAAAACAATAACCCCTATTGTTTTTATGATCTCTGTACTCACAACTTGGAAACAGAAGATTAGAAAGCAGGAAATAGAAATCCCCTCATAGCCGAGAGAGTGCAGGCAGAAAACCAAGAACAAAGGACTCACACACCAAAAAACCCTCCACCCAGATTTGAAAAAGTCTGGTTTCCTGATTTGTCCTCTGGTCAGGTGCTTCAGGTTACTTTTTTTTTCCAGGTGAAAGACACATTAACCCTTAGCTATCTGTTTATGACAGCTGGTTTGTTGGACTTCCGACTGGAGGATGAGAGTTAGGTAATAACGGAGAGAATCTGTGCTGCTTGAGTGTTACAAATAATAACAATCAAAGAGTTATTATGTATATGTTTTCAAATATTCTACATCTTTGTAAAATTGGCCAATCATTGCAAAACACACAGTAAATATATTTTACTATTCATTGATATTAAAAGAGCACACAAAATAAAAACTCCTTTTTATCCAGAGTCCACACAACTATTTTAAAAGAAAAGAGGCCTTGCAATGAAAACTACTTATTATCCCACCCTTTTTATGTGGAT
Source organism: Gopherus flavomarginatus (assembly GCF_025201925.1). Lineage (NCBI taxonomy): Eukaryota > Metazoa > Chordata > Testudines > Testudinidae > Gopherus > Gopherus flavomarginatus. Next base: position 219,409,975 of record NC_066619.1, read on the forward strand.
TACTCCCATTTTATGAACGGGAGCCCCACCCATGTAATTTATGGGGTAATTAAGCTTCTATATTTTCTTTTCTTGATCTTCTGATTAATCCTAAATTGAGTGTTCCATTAAAAGTTGGGCCTCACACAATGTTTCAACGTCATATTGCAGTGAAATTTTTGGAGTCTTGAACATGAAATCAATAGGTCTGCTGTCTTGTTCAAAGAATTGAGTTTCCCTCAGGCAAGACCTACACTGATCCCTGAAGTGAAGCTCATTATGTTTCTAGTGGACTAAGACTTGACATGTTTCTAATAAATTATTAATATAACATGGCTACAAACACCAAAGAGTTTACTTAATAAAAAGAGAGTTCTTTGCCAGCCTAGAACGCAGCTCCTAGGTAAATGTTAACATAGGACAATACAAGCCTTTTCTATTTAAAAAATATTAGAAAGACCAGATTTGATAGTAGAAAATGACTTACAAGAAATATACCTAAAATCTTAAATGTGAACAGGGTGGTATCAGATATGGGGATAAAATATGAACAATTGCAAGAAAGGCAAGAAAAATATAGACAAAGATGGGGGAATGATTCTTGTGCTACATAATAGCCTAGTTCTGGATACACTTACTCTTGAGTGTGGTGCTATGATCAGTAGTGTATGAAGGACTGGGTCCTAAAACTGCAGATTTTTGGTTCAAATGATGATTAAAACAGTATTACGGAGAGACAAGGCTCATCTATCTACTACTTTAAATTTGAATTCAATTAAAAGCCCGATTTTGACTGCCTTCCCCCCTCTCAACTTCACCGCAGTTTAAGTCCACCTGAAAATTTACTTATGGAAAGAGAGAATTTTTCTGGAAACTTACTTGAAGTAAATAAGAAAAGACATTTGGGAGATATGTAGGTACTAGAGAGAGACAACCACACTGGCAGATGGGAAGATGGTCTGAGGAGAATGGGAAAAAGGGGGTTGGGGACCAGGAGAGAATGACCAGAAGAGGAAAAACGTCTCTGAAGGAAAGAGAAAAGAGACAGAGAAACATTGTGCATTGCGGAAGCTGATTTGGTGAGGAAATGGGTCTCATCTAGCAATCTAAAGATGGATCCTCCTATATGTCTGCTAAATCAAGTTCTTATCTTCACCTTTCCATGTGGGCCTTCATGATGGGGAAAGAGGAAAGCGGGGAGACACATAAGCACAGGGCACAAAGGTGGCTGGGGACCAGAAGGAAAGAAGAGGCTGGGGAAGTGCTGGGTGTTCTGGAGAACAACAGAGTCTTATTTGTTACTACAGAGCTTCCAAGGACTCCCAGAGTCACTGTGCAACCTGCAAGCAGCACAAGATTTCCCATCAGTGAGCAGTTCTTAAACATGTATTAAGTCAACGAATTTTCAGGTAACACTAAATGTGTAAATATTTATCATTTACTTAACTGAAAAAAACTAAAAAAAAGAAAAGTGGTTTACTAAAAAAGGCATGTTAAAATGTCTAGAAACTTAAAGTGAAGATTACATTAAACAAGAAAGTCAATATGAGAATATAAAATTATCACTTCTTGCCACCCCACCAGCCTTAACTCTGCCCCTCAATCTCCACTAACAGAACAACCATAAACTACAAGTCAATTCTATCCAGAAGCAATGCAGTTCTTCATGGCATCAGTGACTTCAAAAATGAATAAGTAATCACAGACTGACTGCTCAACAAAACTATTCCTGCCACCTTTACAGACATAAGTAATTCTCAAAGAACAGAGGCTTTTAGATCCCCCCAAGTAAGGAAATCAGATTGAAGACAATTGCTCAGGACAATTCCTTTTTGCTAAGGAATCTGTATCTCCCCAATGGAACAATGAATTGGAGCTTAGCAAGTCACATGTTTACCTAACCAAGCCTCAGCTGTGACCAAATTTCTGATAAAATAAGACAGGTTTATTTGGCTACATAAAAATGAAAAATCAAGTATGGGCCACTATTGTGGGTAGGACACAGGATGACCAGAACCAATGGTCTCTTGTGTTTTTGTGACCAATTCTCCCATCTTTCATCCATTTGTCTATCTTTGGGTCTTGCTCTTTGGGCTAGTGATCATGCCTTTCAATATGTTGTATATCATGTGGCACTTTATGTGTCCTATAACTATGCAAATAATAAATGAACCTTATCTTGAAAATATATATGCACATACTTAACTTCAGTTACCTAAGTAATCATATTTACTTTAATAGGACTATTCATGCTTAAAGTTAAGCACATGTGAATAGTCAGATTGAAGTAAATAGGATTACTTTAAAATTAAGCGTAATCAGAATGATAACCATAGTTTGCAATTTTTGAGAAAGTTCATTGTACAATGTTTTCATAAAGATTTTTTTCCCTGAGCAGAACACTGTGATCTCAAAACTCAAGTTTATAATAAATATTCCTGTATGTTACAAATAATACCTTTGAAATCTCGCAGTGAAATTAGTTTTCAAATTGGATTTTTCTTTCTACAGTGTTGTTTTCATATGCTATTTCTGTACAGATTAAGGGTGCTTGAGGGTATATCCTGGTACTTGCTGCTTATGTGCACTAGCATGGTAACATCACACCACCGTGGAACCCACATGCACTCTTTCCCCTAGGAAACGACTGTCATTACATTGATTAAATGCATGAATATCAGCAAATCTTTAAGATTATTTCAATTAGAATAAAATAGTTGAAAAAGAGAATGTAGGTTATCAGCACCTTTGTGCCACTCAGATGGCATTAAAGAGCCATCATACGGACACAAATCACCATCACAGAAATCCTCTGGCAAAGATTAACTCTCTGCTGGGGCATCTGTGCTCTTGCTGATTCCTACATCACCTGCTGGGAGAGGGGGTGGTGAAGCTAAGCACCATAGTCCAGTGGTGTAATTTAGAGCTGCCCTGCTACTGCTTTATGTTGTTTGGGGGCTATCCTCAGAATCAGTAACCAGCTGCCCCCTTCTCCTGATTTGAGCACAACTCTGACAGAGGATAAAATCTGAGATCTCTTATTTTATTTATTTTAATTGGTCCCAGTGTCACTGCTTAGATACCAGGATGATATAGGCCTTTAAAATATCTCAGAAAGATATCCCCTACCAACCAGCAACACCATCTGTCTTTAATATCCTATGAGGAGTTCCCAGCATGGGTGCTTATATTCCTTCTTCCTGGTGAGGGGCATCTCATCTTTCTCCTCCTCCATCCAGCAGAGAGGATGTGGGGGGATTGCTTCCTAGTCTTATGGGCTCCTGCTCACCATTGCCAGCCCCACGGAGCCAGGCAAGAGAATCCTGAATTGTGCTTAGAGCTGCTGTTTGTCTTTCCAAAGGAAAATATTTCTGCAGTGGCAACAGATTGTGCTCATCAGGGCCGGCTTTAGGAAGTGCGAGGCCCAATTCAAACAGTTTCGACGGGGCCCTGGCTGGGATGACTTAAAAAAAAAGAACACATGTAAGAAGACACATGGGGCTTGTATTCACTAGGCGGTGCTCTGAGTCTTTGGTGGCACTTCGGCAGTGGGTCCTTCACTCACTCCAGGTCTTCAGCAGCACTGAAGGACCCGCTGCCGAAGTGTTGCCGAAGACCCAGAGTAAGTGAAGGACCTGCCGCTGAAGTGCCGTCGAAGACCCGGAGAGAGTGAAGGACCCGCCATTGAAGTGCCGCTGAAGACCCAAAGCGCCACCAGGTGAGTAAAAATTAAAAAGGCGCCTCTAACCAGGGAAGGGATTCTCACTGGGCGCGGGGACCTCTTAGGTGCGGGGCCCAATTCAGGGGAATTGATGAAATAGGCCTAAAGCCGGCCTGGTGCCCATAATCATAGCCCACTGGTATGAAGCACCCTGATGTAGTGGAGAAGAGAACTCTGTCCCTGGCAGCCCTGTTCATTGTAGATGGACTCATGTGGCAGGCACACAGTCCTCATCAATATTTGTGTTTTGATTACATACACTACAAAGGGAGGATTTCGGGGGGAGGGGGTAATGTTTTCAGTGGGATTTATTTAAAATAAATACATGGAAACTTTTATTTTATTAAAAAGTTTTAGGAGGGAAAATCTTTCCAAAGGTTGATTTTGGGGCTTATTTCAGGTTGGCAATATCCCTTTATACATTTGACAGCTGTTACAACTGTTTACAACCTTTACTTTGACTTAACAGCGTAATTTGCCTGGGATTATACCTAGACTCTGATTAGGATTCTACAGGGTCAATAGTATCATGTTACTAACTAAACAATGTTTCATAATCTTAGCCAACAATCCAACGAAAGACTTCAGACAGAATTGAGCTGTTCCATTTCATCTTCATTTTTTAAATTTTTTTAGTCAATACATTAATTTAGTCTTCTCAGAAAAGGCATCTTCTAATATTGTGTCATCTTTAATTAGCTTTGAAAGCATAGTCTAATGGAATTTGCTCAGATAACCTTTAACAGTTTAACCAGGTTAATTTTTAATGTCATTTATGTTGGAAAGGTGCTCAAAATATTATACTATTAAATATTCAATTACATCATTACATAAATTTTTGGCATTTCAACCTCAGACTCTGGAGGAAAGGAATATTGTTGTACACTAGTTCTTGAAACGTTAAACTGATCCATTGAGACTTGTGCTTTTTTTCATAATTTAATAATGTGGTTTAAGTTTTGCTAACTTTGCAAAATATAGCATTTTTGCACAGATGTGACTGTTAATTGAAAAGTCTCTTGTGAGAGCAAATGGATTTCAGGGTCATGTTTCTGTTCATGTTATTTGGGAAATTCAGAGTATATGTAAATAGTAAACCTAATATACATAAGATTGCAGTCATTCCTAAATATTACACAGAACTATAAGAAAAATCACATTTAAGTTTACATGCCTTCATTGGCTTATATCTATCATATTGCTGTAAAGTTTTATCTTTGATTTTTGACAATCAAGCTCTGGAGTAAAAACACTTGTACCGTGAATCCACTGGAGCACTTATTCCTGTGAGATGTCTGCAGACTGTGATTATTGTGTGTTCTGCAGGAACGGAATCACAGAATAAATTTTATTTTAAAAGTCATTTGAAAATGCTTCAAGAAAATCTTGGTTTCAATGGGAAGATATTGAGAGGCCATTATCAAAAATCAGAAGAAATACACAAATACATGACAGTAACACATTCATTTCTGTATAGAGTAAAGAAATGCTCCAGTGCTAGATTTCATAAATTAAATTATCCTGTGAGCACAAGGAAATGTGTTTAAAGTTATTTTTCACTCATGTAACGGTGATTATACTTGAATAAAAAAGACAAGTTAGATATTATTACAATAGAGGTGAAAGGAGGTGGTATAATTTCTTCCTGGAGCACAATATATCTTTCTAAAATTTTCTACATTTCTTTATACTTCAAACAAAGAACAATCCATTCTCTAGTTCTCATGTAAATGTGTTAAAACATAAATCAAAAGTAACAGTTTTAATGGCTTAGGCACATTGCTGTTAACTCCTTTTAGACTGCTCCCTTTTAAAATTTTCATGGAAAAGGACCATAATGATGATGTACTGTATGGTTTTATCTTGGTAGGTTCCACTATTTATTGATTTTTAAATGGTGATTTTAAAAAAAAAAAGTAGATGGTGATATATATGATTCTTTCCCCATAATTATAATCCACACCAAGCCATATATAGTATCCCACCACTAGTCAGGGAAAGTAATAAAGTAACATAGTGAAAGCTACTTAAAAGAGAAATAAATAAAGCATGGGACTAGTAAGCTCATAGTTGATTTGCAAACATGGTCCCCAGCTTTTATTTTAATTTTTTTCCCTTAGGTGAACCTGGGATTTTTTTAGCATACAAAATATCTTGCATGTGTTTCTTTTGATTCTGATAGAAAATTGTGCATGTCTGGGATTGATATATTAGGATTTGGAAAATGTAAGACAGGAGCTTAAACATTCTCTGAAAAGTGAATATATACATGAGAAACCATCTGTAGATGTGCAGCCTCACCCCTGCAGCGCCTCCTGCTAGTCTCTCGGGGAATTAGCTCATTCCAGCATCTGGAGCGCCCTCTGCAGGCCAGTGATCTGCCTGTCTCTCCCTGGACCCTGGTGCCCTTTTAAATGGGGAACTTCCCCCTGGCAGTGGCCTACCAATCCGGGTCTCCCCTCCCTGGGGAACCCCCTACCTACTATCCCCACTTTGCCTCAGTTTATGGCTACTGGCCAGTCTCCATCTAGCCCCCGTTCACTGGAGCACACTGCAGTATCAGCCACTCATCATAGGCAAAGGAGTTTGGACTTGCTGCCTTTGCCTACCCCTGGGCTGCCCCCTGCAGCCCCCAGTACCTCTTGGCCTAATGCTAGGCTGAAGCCTGGGGCTTTCCAGGCAGGAGCTCCCCAGCGCCTCTGCCTTTCCCCAGCCCTGCTCCACTCAGGTACCCCATGTCTAGCTCCCTGCAGCCAGGACTTTTTCCCTCTATAGGCAGAGGAAGATTGTTCCTGGCTTCCCTGGCCTTTTTATACAGGTCAGCTGTGACCTGATTAGGGTGTGGCCCAGCTGCAGCCGCTTCCCCAGTCAGCCAAGCTTTTAGAGCTGCAGCTTTCAGGCCCTCACAGGCCGCTTTTTAAACCCCTCAGGGCAGGAGCGGGTAACCAACCCACTACACCATCTAAGACAGAAACATTTGAAATAGCATCCAAAATATGGATGCAATGAATGAATAGAAAGGAATGTAGAGCTACCCCCACTTAACTTAATTGCCTGAATTGTCCCATTGACTTCTCTAGAAATAAGCAGGATTTAGCTATTTTTAATATCTGAAACATATGTTTGAATATGTTACTAGTAAATGCATAGATTCCAGCTGGCCCTTATATGGGTGCATAAAGACCTGTTCCTCATTCCCCCCACCTTGTGACTCTATATAGGCCAGGATCCCATTGGTAATACTGTGATTTCCTGCTAGCACAGTCTTTGGTACTGTCTTATCTAAAAGTAGGCTGTAGCCCTGCACAACTACATCAACAAGCAGAACTGTTTGGAAATAGAGTGAGAAGCACAGTGAACCCTCTACAAATTGGCTATGTTACCATTTAATGTATCCTGGGAAATGACATGAAGAATCATGGCTGACTCAGCTAGAATTCCACATCGCAGATCCAGCTGCTGTGCAGTCCCTCCGTAGCCTGTGTCAGTGCAACTTTGTGCAGATCAGAATCCTACTCATATTCTTTAATACTCATCAAATGGTATTACAGCATAGCACAAGAAGTGGGAATACCAAAGCATCTGCAGCTATGGTTGCACTTGAAGTGTAATCCATTTTTATGTATCAGAGGGGTAGCCGTGTTAGTCTGGATCTGTAAAAGCAGCAAAGAGTCCTGTGGCACCTTATAGACTAACAGATGTTTTGGAGCATGAGCTTTCGTGGGTGAATACCCACTTCATCAGATGCATGTAGTGGAAATTTCCAGGGGCAAGTATATATATGCAGGCAAGCTAGAGATAATGAGGTAGTTCAATCAGGGAGAATGAGGCCCTGTTCTAGCAGTTGAGGTGTGAAAACCAAGGGAGGAGAGAAACTGGTTCTGTAATTGGCAAGTCATTCACAGTCTTTGTTTAATCCTGAGCTGATGGTGTCAAATTTGCAGATGAACTGAAGCTCAGCAGTTTCTCTTTGAAGTCTGGTCCTGACTTTTTTTTGCTGCAGGATGGCCACCTTAAGGTCTGCTATAGTGTGGCCAGGGAGGTTGAAGTGTTCTCCTACAGGTTTTTGTATATTGCCATTCCTAATATCTGATTTGTGTCCGTTTATCCTTTTCCATAGCGACTGTCCAGTTTGGCCGATGTACATAGCAGAGGGGCATTGCTGGCACATGATGGCGTATATTACATTGGTGGACGTGCAGGTGAATGAACCGGTGATGGTGTGGCTGATCTGGTTAGGTCCTGTGATGGTGTCGCTGGTGTAGATATGTGGGCAGAGTTGGCATTGAGGTTTGTTGCATGGATAGCTCAGGAACCAATCCATGCAACAAATCTCGATGCCAACTCTGCCCACATATCTACACCAGGGACACCATCACAGGACCTAACCAGATCAGCCACACCATCACCGGTTCATTCACCTGCACGTCCACCAATGTAATATACGCCATCATGTGCCAGCAATGCCCCTCTGCTATGTACATCGGCCAAACTGGACAGTCACTATGGAAAAGGATAAACGGACACAAATCAGATATTAGGAATGGCAATATACAAAAACCTGTAGGAGAACACTTCAACCTCCCTGGCCACACTATAGCAGACCTTAAGGTGGCCATCCTGCAGCAAAAAAAAGTCAGGACCAGACTTCAAAGGGAAACTGCTGAGCTTCAGTTCATCTGCAAATTTGACACCATCAGCTCAGGATTAAACAAAGACTGTGAATGACTTGCCAATTACAGAACCAGTTTCTCTCCTCCCTTGGTTTTCACACCTCAACTGCTAGAACAGGGCCTCATTCTCCCTGATTGAACTACCTCATTATCTCTAGCTTGCCTGCATATATATACTTGCCCCTGGAAATTTCCACTACATGCATCTGATGAAGTGGGTATTCACCCACGAAAGCTCATGTTCCAAAACGTCTGTTAGTCTATAAGGTGCCACAGGACTCAATCCATTTTCAGAGAGTGATTACTGATTCCAGCAGTATTTCCTATTTGACATATAGATGATATCTCTCAGATTGGTAGAAACTTTTAGAATAGAAGAAACTTTTTAAGTACAAATACTGTGATTCATCCTTCTTGTACAAAAAGTATCAACAAACTAATCTCAGATAGTGTTGTTTCTACAAAATGGGTGTTTTTGATATTTTTCTTCATATAAGTAACCTACACACATACTCTTATGCAGGAAATAGCTTTTACCCCAGAATTGCCAGAAGGAAAATGAGCAGTTCTTGGGTAAACAAAATATAACAATTTATTGCACTTAGTTTTTATGAATGTTTGAACTTAGAGCCATATTATCCTTTCATACTTGTCCTATTTTTGTAGCCAAAATAAAAGTTTAATAAAACACCAGAAAACATACTATAAGAAATAGGGTGCTCAGAAGGGGATGGAGTAGATGATCTAAAAAGACTTTTCTGAGTCCAACATCTCTGATTATATGGAGAGCACTCTCCTGTCGGCATAGCACATCTTCACCAAATGTGCTACAGCAGCACAGCTGCATCATTGCAGCTGCATTGATGTAGTTTTGTAATGCAGGCTTGCCCTCAGAGTCCCAATTTCTTTCTTCCTTCCCCAGTACTGCAGGGTGTGAGGTAAGTAAATTAATCTCTTGCCCCCATTTCTGTGGGGCAGCTTTATTCCCCACTGTACACCTGACCAGTCATTCTGGCTGGTGAGTGAGACTAGGGAAATAACAGCTCTTCCCAGTCTTTACTCCCCTTGTTCACAAGAGACAGCATTGGACAAGTAGTCCCTCTTCTCCTTCCACAGTCACAGTCAGAATCTGGACAGGCCAAAGAGAGTGACCTAACTCCGTCTCACTCCCTTGCACTGCTGAGTAAGATTTGTGGCAATCTTATCCTAAACCCTTTAATATAACTATGCTCATTAACAATATTATAAGTAAAGCTCAGTTACATTTTAACCATTATTTCAAACGTTTTATGCAACTCTCCATTTACCATAATAGTTTCTCTAAAATAATTCAAGTTTGGTTTTCTGGCCTGTTCAAATTAACATTTGAAATTTCACAGATATTTTGAAGTGAAATTTCAGTGCAGTATGCTGAAATCAGATAGGTAATTTTTATTACAAAATGTTTCTAAAACTAATTTGATGAATGTTATTTAAAACAAATCTTGTAATCCTCACTAACAGTTTTTTGTATTTAATGTATAATTGTTTTTCAAATTGAAAGGTATTATAATTCACATGCAGACAGTTCTTTTTACAGTTTGAGGTTCCAATCCAGCCACACCTATTCATATAAGCATTTCCCTTAATTTCAATGGAACTTCTTTCATGGGGTGTCTGCCATTGGTCACCACTGTTTGCAATGTGGGGATGAATGTCCTTGGATCCTTAGCGCTTTTAGATTATTGTTATGGAATTGGCCTTCTAACTGGATAAGAGATGTAGCATTTTTTCCTCTCTGATGTGGAACTTGTGCTGCTATCCAGGGATCAGGATTACTGGTGCTACATGTAAATCTATTCAGAAACTGAATGGTGCAGAATAGAATAGGTCTCCTGTTAAGCAGTTTCTCACAATAAACATATCACCAGTGTTCTGTGACCTACAGTGAGTGCCTCTTAAAAAGTGAACCTGGAAATCGGATGTTGTTTTTGATCTATAAAACTCTAATTGGCTTGGGAGCTACCTGCCTCATGCTCTACTTCTCTCCCTGAATGATACTATCATGGTTAAAGCCAGCTGAGATGTCTGAGCTGGAGCCCTCCTCTCAGTACAAAAGAGAGCTACTGATGATAGGGTGGTTCCTCTGATGTCCTGTTCCCCCACACCAGCCCCTGAAGAGGCTAAGGTGGGAACTGCAAACTGTGGCAATTGGGAGCTGTGAGCAGCAGTACCTGCAGACACTCAGGTAAACAAAGCGTCTCATGGCCTGCCAGGGGCTTGCCGTGAACCAAGTTTGGGAACCCTGGCCATAGAGGAATACTTTTTTTTTACCTTCTCTGTATCAAGCTTTATTTCCCACATCTTGAATCTAACCATAGCCCTATCCTCCTCCAGCTGACAGGTAGTCAAGCAGCTTTTTGCATTTAAAGTTGCAGTATGCAGAAAACACAACTGTAGCTACATGTAGCGTTGTCCTTTCCTGATCTGCAGTATCACCATCTGTAACTGGTCACTAATTATAGGTTACACAGTGGACCTCTTTTGGCCAGGTGCTAGCATGGGTGCCTGCTCATCCTGCTATTAGATGAGGCTGACTCTTTGCACTTTGAATCATCTTTTCAGGAGCAGAGACACCCAGTAATGAGCCGGGAAGCTTAATGTTTTTGTACGCATTCAAACATTACTGTGAAATGCTTCTACTAGTTACTACAGTAATGAATGGGGTGATGGGAGCAAGAAAGAAAGAATATGGTTAGCAAAAACTGAAGCCATTTGAAGATATATATCAAATATGAGATTTTTTGAAAGTTGAAACTTATGGTTATGCGCTGCTTTAGCTCCCATGCTTGAATTTCAAGTTCATAAAATGTATGCAGTGTTGTTTAACTATGTCATTCCCAGGATATTAGAGAGACAAGGTGGGTAAGAGAGACAAGCTTTTGAGCTACACAGAGCTCTTACTTGGGTCTGGGAAAGGTTCTCAGAGTGTCACTATTAAATACACAGAACAGGCCACTCAAATATCCTGAGAGAACCTTATTCCATATAGAAATAAACCTTCTCTGATGCCCCTAATAGTCACCTTCCACTCCAGTCTGGAAACCATAGAGGGAAACATCAGACTGGAACCCATACTTGATGAAGAACCAAGCCTGAAAGAAATCTTTCCTGGACCCATCTTCTGGTCTTCAAACAACCCCACAACTTCTCCAAGCTCATCATCAGAAGCATGTTCCCCACAGACCAGGACACATCAACTAAAGCAGCACCAGATCCTAATAAAATTACAGATGCAAGACCTGCAGACATGTCTCCATACTACAATTATCAATACCCTACACAACACACCTTTCAAAATCCATGGATCCTATGCAAACCTATCACAACATGTGGTATACCTCCTCCAGTGCACTAAATGCCCCAATAGCAACTATGTGGATGAAACCAGACAATCATTACAGTCTTGAGTGAACTCACACAGGAAAATGATAAAAGACAAAAACTCGCTAACACTTTTCACAAAGCAAACACTTATATTTGACCTATCAATCCTCATCCTTAAATTAAACCTGCACAACACTTTCAAAAGATGAGCCTAGGAGCTTTAATTTGCTAGACGCTAAAAATCATGGTCTTAATAAAGACACTGGATTTATGGCTTATTAAACAATCTGTAACCATTAACCCCCTTTTTTGTCCAACACCCGATTAACGGGTGTTAATGGGTACTTCACCTTGAATATGTCTTAGAATATGTACTAACTACTTATGCTAAACAACACTCTTTGTACCTTTTCCAGAACTGAAGAAGAGCTCTGTATAGCTTGAAACTTGTCTCTCTCCCCAATAAAAGGTATTACCTCACTCACCTTGTCTCTAAATTCATAATAGTTCACCCAGAAAAGGCTTTACAGTTTTCAGAAGCAAAAATACTAATTTTCTAATACACAATATATAAACCAAAACTCAGTTTAAGGGAGATTAGCATATAATGAATGTGTCTCAGGTCCTGTTACAAAATTGATCTAAGGTGACATCTTGATGCACTGTTAATGAGAATGTTTTATGTAAGGCTATCTAGAAACAAGATCATCTCTAATAAGAGTATTCTGAAATAATCTCATTAAAGATTAATTTAATAACTGATATTCTTGCTTCAAGAATGCAGAACTAAAAGAACAGTTAACTTGGAGAAGCAAATAATAGCAATTGTATTTGTGGGAATGAAGAATGAGAATGAACTAAAATGGCATGTTGGTAATGTTCTTGTATAACTGCTGTCTGCCTGGTAATAAAGGAGGGTAATGGAGATATGTTTTTGGAAGATGATGGAAATAACTACTTTCAAACAGTACATCCTAAATGTTAGTTTTTTAAAATCTGTTTCTTTGGTATGGGAATGGTATGTGTAGCAACAAAGCAACAACTCAATCAAAACTATAGGCTGCATCTGTAATTATGATTCTGTGATACATAGTGGTCTCACATTAGCAATTTATTCAGAATTTAATCATATATAATTTCTTTTTTGTGAATATTTTTTTCATTTATATGTTGAATAGTGGCTACAAGAGCCCATGAACTATATCTCTACACATGGGGTCTGTAGAAAGTGTATTTGGTAGTTTGTAGATCCACTGGTTATACCTACATTTAGTCATGGAAAATAGGCTACTAAAGAACTCAGACTCTCCACCATGGAGTGGGAATTTGTGTGTACCCTTTTCATGTACAGCCCTCAACCTATGTACTGGAAGCACAGCAAATGGGAGAGGGAGCAGGAGTTCACCTATTTGAAACAATGCATCCTGCCATCCATTAAAATAGTAGCTGGCTTTAGTTTAATTGTTTCCATCCCTTTGTAAAAATATACATTTAATATAATATAACTTTTTAATGATTAATTAACAACACTGTAAAACAATAAAATACACAAAAGCTATAAATGATCAAGAATTATGTTGCCATAAACCTGACAAAGGCTTCAATTCAGATTATTTGGGTCCATTGCTCAAAAAGTTGCCTGTGTTTTTTGTCTTCTTAGGAACTGAATTATTAGCTAAAGGATCATCTGCAGCTATGTATTACAGTACATTACAGAGATGTACCACTGTTATCAAATGAGGTGATGTGAACTTGGTCAGATGATATGCTCCTTATAGCTAAGCTAGCAAAGCTGCTCCTTTAGAACATTAGTTATATCATTACATTTGCAACTGGAATACTCAGAACACATCTACACAGAACAGCAATATGCGCTTCCCTAGTGTTTTACAGTAAAGCACAGTAGGACCTTTAGTGCACACCAGCAGGATCTATGTGAACCAATTAGTGAACAAAAGTTAGTGCACTTTAGAAATTGTACCCCGTAGTGTGCATTGCTGCATTGTGTGGACAAGCTCTATAACACCACTACTGTGTAAATCTGTTTACTAAAAAGTCCTAAATCCAGAACAAACTATCACTAAGGGTGCATATAATGTAGAAACTAGATATGAATTTTTCTTGTAAAATGAAGAAAACAGTATTTACTACTGTGTTTTGATAACCTGTAGTAATGGGGATGATGTAAAGGTCTTAAAGCTTTTTTCCCAAGGAACTAGTTTACATTGTTTCAGAAAGAACGGCTCATTGAACAAATAGTACAATTTTCCTGCTCAGAGAAATGATTTTATTTACAAGATCTGAATACTCAACAATTTCCCAACTTTAGTATAAATGTAGTAAAATATATATATGCAAGGTCCAATTGCCTCTACACTCAAACCTTCATTGATGTGTAAGAACCTGATCCAAAGATTATTCATATCAGTCAGACTCTTTTTCACTGACTTTAATGGGACTTGTTAGGGAGATTAAGGTGAACAAAGAATGGAAGATCAGGCTCATAATTTCTATTAATTCAGTTGTCTCAAGCCTGTCCTACTGCAACAAGAACATAGTGCTGGTTCCTTGCTTCATCATGGGGGTTATCACACTCTAGGTGATGTTTCTACTGGATACGTTTGAATAAAATCTTATCTCCCACAATCTTTCTAATACTGTGTTTGATCTAAAGAATTGTCCCTTCTGGTATCTCTTTCCTCAAAACTTCGTAGGATGGACAACACTGCTAAAAACATGTTTAATCTTCATATATGATCACTGTTTAAAGTTAAAGAAAGAAAAGCTTTATACAAGCATACAGTAGTATATCTTTCAGCTAAGTGAGAATGATATTGTTAGAAGCCTAAAACTGCATTCTAATACATAGGGTGTCTCAGGGTAAGCTAAAGTATTCATTTTATCCATAAACATTTGCATCTTTTACTACATATATACACACTCTCCTTGTTTTAAAATAAGTTATTTATAAAACATCAACTTAGACCAAATTAATGATTCCACCAAAATACATCTGCAAAACCTACTGAATGCAGATGGCAATTTATAAAAGTTGCATTGATTTGTCTAAAGTGTTAAATGACATAATGGCCATAAACTAAAGTATTGAATAATTTAAGTAAATCAATGTTTTCTGAATTTTGTAGGAGGACAAACTGTCTTGGGTGCTAAGGTAAATCAATATAATAAAATAAAAATGAAGTGGTTTATAATGACGAATGTATGGGCTGATAATATCCAGAGGTAAAATCTCATTTTACCATTGTAACAAACAACTTCCAGTCATCTTTTCCGATATATTCCCATCAGAAAACATGGTATTATATAGCTAATTGATTTTAGCTCTTAAATAGCTTTTCATTTGCAAGACACCTAGCCGAAGTATAAACTCAACGTTTCTCAGACTGTCATCATTTATGGTTTGATATGGAGGGATAATACATATTTACTGACGCTGAAGTTTTTTCATATATTTTATGTGGTTTCTAGACACTAATATATAATATTTTATAGGGAGTATCACTTTTGATAGCCTTAGAGTTAGAGTGAAGACCAGACTATCTCTTGGATTAAGCCATGAAATTTCTGCCCCTAATCTTAGGCATTTAAAAAATAAATAAATCAATTAAATTCAGAGCTCAAGAGGGACAAACTTAAGGCTAGTAATCCTATTTTCAATAATTGATTGGTGCCTATTACATCTAAACATTATGTCCTTCCACTAACATTTGAATTTTGCAAAGATTCATAAAAAAGGAATACATCTTTTAAAGTTGCCCATAGCATTTACTCTAAAAAAATTCTCTAATTCATTTCAGAAGTTGCCCTAGGATTGTAAATCCTTTTAAAAATGGCTCCCAATGCTTCTTATAGCAATATTTATGAAAGCTATTAAATTCTTGATCCAAAGACATAAAGGGAATTTTCCTATTACAATTACTTAGCAGAGCACTTCATTTATAGATTTGCAGGCTTAGAACTCTTGTAGAAATAATATGGTGAATATCAGAGCTAGCTGAATACAGAAGATTATGCAAGTACAGTAACTGGAGTATTTTGCCTTTTAGACGTGCCTCAACAACCGTGGGCAATATTGATCTCCTGATGCTTCGACACAATTTCCAAAAGCAACAGGTTTTGAAGGTGAAGGAATCTGAATCAAAATGCAGAAGCCCCTAGTGTGTATCCTAGAACATACTGTTGAGTATAGAAATATCACTTCTGAGGATGTATAAAAATCTCAATTCAGCTAGTAAACTTTTGACAGTTTTATGTGAGAAATGGATACATTTCTTAATCAAATTTGGTTTTTACACAGATCCACTAAAAGAGAAGGATTTCAGATTCACTCTCAGGGTTTTAAAACATACTATTGAGTTGATATATCACTTTCACTCTGTCAAATCCCAGAGCTGATTGCTAGCATTCAACAGCAGCCAATCAGACAGGTTTGAGGACAAGGTCTTCCTATTCTTCTGGGGGCAAAAGGAGTGAAAGGAAATGCAATATAGTCTGTGTATAGTTTCTGTGTATTTCTAACTCTAATTCCAAGTTGGTTATTTTATACAAACCGCTCAGACAGCATTTTTCATAGTACAGACATAATTTAGGAGAATACATCTATCATAATTTGAATTTGTATTCCTTTTAACATTTCTTAGTATGTGACCTGATAGTATATCAGTCTATACTGGTGTAAAAAGTTTTTTTTATACAAACATCAGAGAATGTTCTAATTCTACAAGATAAAATGTTTTAATACACAGTTTTCCCCATAAGTTATTGTTAAATACTTTTATATACTACTTGTCGAAAACATGGCTCTTCCTTCAAATCTGTTGCTAAAATACAATTTGTGTATAAAACTTCCACTGAAAGGATGAACTAAAAGATTTCTGAGTTTCTTGCTTTCTGATGGGAAAAATGCACAAGCTCAAAATATTAAGCTATCCATAACTTGGAAAGGTACAATTGTCTCTTTCTATATATGTATAATTGCGAAGTTTCTTGGGAATTATCCTATTTTCTCTTTTTCCCCTTGAATGTTAGGATATTTACTTCTTTATAATGTTATATTTTGAAATGCATTTTATTTTTGGATTCTTGCCAGTGTTCTGCAATTTTTCTGTCTCCTTAACCACTACTTTATCCAGGGTTAAAGGAATTATATGGCACACTTCATGCAGTTATCTTCTAAGATTTTTATATATGTATTCAAAAAAATTGTTGAAGGTAAAAAAGGTAAAAATGTTTATCAGTGGAGTCCAGCTAACACCCCAAACCAATATTAATTCCTTTACAAAAAATCAACACCTTTAACAAAAAAGAAACATTGAACCGTGTGTTTATTTCAATATGGTCAGACATTTTTAAAAGAATTAGTGTTAATTTTGTTCTGTCAGTTAACTAGCTAGCTGGGCAATTTTCCACAAAGTTAGAACAATTATAGAATGGTTTATTTCATTCAGCAGAATCATCCAGGCCTAAATTCAGTCCAGTATCCTATAAGCAAAGATTTCCAAATCCTACTTTTGTTCAATATGCATTCCACCTTTTCAGCAGAACTTCTTTGCTTTTTATAGCCCAACCATTCTTGAAGCTATAGCTAAAATATATATTGTATACGTTTGGCCAAAACAACAGAAGTACATGTGACGAGGCTCTATTTCCCGAGAATCACAACCTCCTTCTTTACTTTAAACTAACCAATTTAACATTGTGTCTTTTCATTTCCAGATATACCCACAGTTGTTCACACAAGGTACAAGCCTACTATGTCAAACCTCCTTTACATAAATGAAATGTAAATAGAAATTCAAACTAGAGAGGTCTAAATGATTTTAGAACCTCATGTTATTCCTCTGAACTTTAAAGGCAAAATTCTCAATGCTTCTTACAACAGGAGAATCACACACATCACATGAATCCCTTATTGTGAGCAAACTTTAATATCTGTGTACGTAAATCCAGTAACTGAATGCCCAAAGTGGTGTTTAGGTGGCCACTTAATCTGATATGTGCTCACAATGGCCCATTTTCATGAACAAACATTAGTTTGCCTATACTACAGATTAACTAATAGGCATTTTCTGTGATTAATTCATTAGTGCTGGGGTTGAAAACTAGTGCCCAAAATATTTCTACATTCTTACCTACTGTACATATATAGCAAATAATTGGCTTCTGCAACAATTCTGGTATGTATCACCCTGAGGGCCGTGCTAATCAGTCTTAGAATTCCCTCTTTGAAAAGGATAGACAAAACAGCCAGGACAAAATTAATAGACTATGCCGACATAGTGAGAAATGAGCTTAAAAAGTTTTAGAGGAGGATCAGAAAAAAAAACTGAGCAGAAATGGAGTTTTCAGTATGGCTATCTCAGCCCAGGAAAAGTTGGAAAGTGTAAATATCAAAATAGAATGGAAGGCTGAAACTTCTGCTAAACATGGGTGTGGAGATTAATAGAAGGAGGAGGCACACCTTAGGGCCCCAAAGGTGCCATGGGTGATTGCTGCTTTCCACCACCCAACAAAAATGTAATGAGGTTAAGTGGTGTCTGAATAAAGAAATTAAAACTACTGATTATTCCTCAAGAAAGGGTTTTAATGATTTATGGCTATAAATGCAACACAAACAGAATAGGAAAAGAAAAGTTAAAGAGCAGCATTGAATCAGGAAGACAAGCACAAGTACAAGTAATACTATACATCAGGTACTTTCTTACTACTATTTTTAATACTGCAGCATTGATATAATCTCAGATTAAATTATTCCTACACTACCATTTTTAATACTATAGTGTTCATACAATTTGACATTAAAACAGCTTGAGCAACCCAGACCTTTTTACTGTTACCTTATTTTGCATGCAACCAGACTATTTTATTTTAAAACCTTACCCTGTCGAGAATACCTTACCCTTTAGTCAACCGCTCTTTGCACTGGCCAGGTACAGATTGTCTGTGTGATTCAGGTTTCCTTGGTTCAGGGGGTGTGGGTTAGACGATCAAAGAGAACAACATCCTAGACCAAGACACACACACACACACACCTAAGCCTTTACACATTTATTCTTATTTGCCCGTCATGTTTTGAAGCAGGTCAACCAATTAGGTTAGACCAAATCTTTAATGTGATTAGAGTTGTTGCTTTGGCTGTATAATTTATGCTTACTTATTTTTTTTGTAGCCAATTGTTGTTTTAGTTTTATAAGTTGTGCACAAGGAGATAACTTATGTCCATATAGCCTATTGTCTTGACTGTGGTTTGTCTAATAGCCAAATGTTCTAAATATGGTCAATGTGGGCTAGACAAGTTGTGTCCTGGGGTCGGGGGATAGAGGGGTGTACAATTTATCTAATTTTATAGGAGTTAGCATAATGTGGTAACTGGTAACAGAGAGTTTTGACCACAAGTCTGTTTCCTTTTGCAAAGCTTGCTTCTTAAAGTTAATTCTACAAGGCTTGCTTTGTGAAGCTTCTGGAAGTTTTAGGCCTTATACCGACAATACTATTGTTCTTTTTAAGCTTGACAACACTTTTGTTCAAATTAATTACAGCGGGGAGCATGAGCTGAATACCCATAGGTCACTAAGGGACTATTCCTGGTCTCTCTCAATGGTTTTCTGGAGTCCAAGATACCTCCCACTGTGATTTAGGCACATCGGTGCTTAGTGCGATTTTCACTATGGGATTTTCTGTATATCTTTTTAAATATGTCTCTTACTAGCCTAAATTTTGAAAAACGAGCCTTAAGAGTTTTTGACAACTTTATCCCTTGTCACAGTTTCACTTGTTTAGGCTTCAGGGAAATTGTCTCAATTTTAAAGCCATTGTTCTTTTCTTCTTGTCTTCTTTTTTCTTTCATATGGAAGGCTCTGATTCATATAGATACATTTTCATTTTTGACAATTATATTTGGTACACCCAGCCCAATATTAACAGTCTGCATATTAACTTTTCCATCTGTTGCAGCATTCAACCAGAGATTGGTGCTTTCTTAATGACGATGTTAAATTCCAGGCAACACTTTGACTGCCTTATGGCAAGGAACATCTCAGAATACATGGAGACATAAACTAAATTTCCTCTTGCCACCTTGATTTCTGCCTTTGAACATTAATACACTGCCTCAATCTAGGTGCCTGGGTGCCTTTGTCATGCCAAAGGCCTAGTGGGATCCTCAAACCAGGTGAAATGAGGCTATATTGGGGAAGGAGACATAATATTGCACTTATGTGGGTAAAAATTGACACATATGACAGGATTCAGAAACTGCAACATTCTAATTGGAAAATATGCGCTACAACAGGGTATAAAACCATTAATATTTCAGAAGTACCATAGACAGGATTAGATGTTTGGATATTTACAACAATGCTAAACTATGGAAAAAAGTCATACAAGAACGGCACCAGCCTTACATAGGTTAAAAGACAGCAATTATGTAAACAGAGAACAGGTATCAAAAAAGCAATGGATCAAAAAAGAACAAATATTGAAAGAAAAAAACAATAGCTAAGCCCATGTTTGAGTCTGACAGAACTCTGATTTGGGGAACTAGTTTCCCATTAATTCACAGAGTTACCAATATAACTCAATGAATGTTGATGGTAGTTATAAACCTCCTTTGCAAGAATAAGCCCCTTTTGCTGACAATTTGGAGAGGAAAGCTTAGGTAAAAATCAGAGTATGTGCTTTAAGAATTTGTTTGACTCAGTGATCTAAAAATCTCCTTGGAAGCAGGCAGCTGTGGAGTAGTTGCAACTGATTCTTGTACATTTCAGCTGTGGCTGCTGGTTGAGACCTGAGATTATGTAATCAGTTTTTGTGTGTATACACCCATCTGTTCCTCCATCTGGCAAAACATACAAATGCTTTATAAACTCTTACCAATACACCGATTGTTTGCTTCCTGCTGATAGCCCTGGTGAAGGCTTCATTGGGTAATTATTTCAAGCAGAAAACAACCAACCCACATGTTCAAGAGTAATTACTAGTTCAATTAAGTAACCAGAAGCAGTTTTTGTTTTTTTATTAAAGTATCCGGAAGCAAAGCAGCAATGTCTCTGTATCTTAAATGTAAGTATTTAGATAGCATCTGTGCAATGTTATACTGCAACAGATTTTCTTAAATTAGACAAAAATAGTAACATAAATTTTAGCAATTAGATAATAAATAAAGAATGGATGCTTGAAACTTCCCAGGTACTGGTTATGACAGGTTCAATATTAAGTTTAGTCTTATTTAGCATCTATATTAATTATTTAAAATGTAATCAAACAGCAATATAAACATTCACAGATGATATTAAATTGGAAAGAACTTCAAACATGAGTAGGTGCAATAATAGCAGGCACATGAAAAAGCTAAGTAGCACAAACAGGAAATAAGTCACTGAAGAATAAAAATAAAATAAATAAATAAATATATGCACTATAGATCCTAGAGCTGTCAGTATTGCTGTTTTCAAAGTTTCTATAGTGGACAGCCAATCAGATTGAAAACAGACCTGAGACAGTGCAGAGGATGGAGGGGAGATTAAGATGCACCTTATCAATGATTGCAATAAATTTACTTTACTTTTCCCTTCGAGCAATTCATTCCCTGAAACCTCCAGTTACTTACCTGTTTACTTATTCTAGAGTTTCTTCCACCTTTCTCTATAGCAGTTGATACAGGCTGCTGTCTGAAACAGAATGTTGGACTAGATAGACCCATGGTCTGATCCACCATGTTGCCAAGCAGAGGAAGCTTTATTGTTTGGGCATTTAAACAGGGGCGGCTCCAGGCCCCAGCACGCCAACCATGTGCTTGGGGCGGCAAGCCACGTGGGGTGCTCTGCTGGCGCCGCGAGGGCGGCAGACAGGTTGCCCTTGGCGGCTTACCTGCGGAGGGTCCGGTGGTCCTGCGGCTTCTGGGGACCTCCCGTGCTTGGGGCAGCAGAATTCCTAGAACTGTTCCTGCATTTGAAAACTAGGCAAGACAATATGCTAAAGAATGTGCTGTAGGGAACAATCCTACATCAATGTGGAAATGGATTGGATGGCCTACAGAGGCCTTTCCCATCTCTAACTTCTGTGGTTCGACAAATAATTTTCCATTTCAGAAACTTAAATTTTGTTTGAAAAAAAAAATGAACACTTTCCCCAGCTACAAATGAAACACCAGAGCCTTAAGGCAAGAAACACTTACATTGGGACTTAAGCACCAAAGATCAGTAGGGGCAAATGTGTAGAGCCATCAACTGGAAAAAATGTAGGCATCTAGGGGACCTTACCGCTGGAAACTTACATGCCTAGGAAATTTAGATGCCTACAGTATTAAGCAGGCAGCTGAGCATGGAGGAGTTTGAGGATCTAACTTTTGGACTTCAGACTTTGGCAGTTAGTGCCTAACTCCCTCTGTGGGTTTAGTGCTCAGTTACCGCTTCTTTGAGATTACCTTCAGAATCTTTAAATCAGCTCCTAGTTACAACCACAGTGTCAGTGTTTCAAAGCATGTTCTCAGCTGTTGGTATCAATATATTTCTGACCATTCAATTTGTGTGTGATTATGTGTGACATATTTCACTGCTCTTGCCTACTGAGTAGAACAAATGACAGAAACCAGATGCTCAAATCACTAATGTATTTATTGTGCAACATAGGTGGTTCCAATTGATATAATAATGAAAAAAAATCAAACAATATTCAGATTCCATTAAAGATGTGAACTGCCTGTCAAGTAGGTATATAGATTTGTGAGTGGATGACTACCATAAGTATTAGGTGAGGATTCCTGGAGAATTATCCCATATATCAAACTATTTATCTATTTATAATAAGAAAAAATATTGGCTAGAAACCATAATTCTGATGTGTCTTGCGCTTGTGAACTGCAGGAAAGAATCCTCTTCCCATCTTAACTGCTGAGTATATGGAACACACTATAACTGGGTGCAAGCCTGCCTTGTGATAGTTAACTACTGTATTAGATATTCACGGCATTGTACAGCCATTAACCTTACAAACACTCTTGGGGGTTAAGAAAGTAAGTATTACTATGCCAGTTTTATGGATACAGTAACTGAGACAGAAAGGCAAAATAACTTCCGCAATGGCACATAGTCTGTGGTATTAGACTATTAGATTAGAACTCAGGGTCTCCTGATTAGATCAAGGTCTCCTGATTCCCAGCCTCATGCTCATCCCTCACTCCTCCCTGTCTTGCACACATCTGGCAGTGTTATGTGGTTGTGCAGGAGGCATGGCTATGCTGATGGCCACCGGTGTGACTACCAACATCCACCTGCAGGTCTTGGGGAAAGCAAGCAAATTCCTTTAGATGCTGCAGTAAGAAACTCTGCAGACTGGAATAACCATGTTGTTCAGGGACCATCCACTAGGCCACTACCATCCAATTCCTTACCCCATCCTCATGAAGCTCTGAAAACCAAGAGAAGAATTTCACCTCTAGTATCAGCAAACCATAAGGAAAAGGTGATTATAAAGACTGGTTCTGTCATAAATGAATAAGTGGGAGGTGGAGGAACTCTACTAGCGAGAGAGAGAGAATCCTATTTAAAGCAAAGACTTTCTTTTTTCTTGACTGAAATATAAAATCTGAAATTGAATTTCTAGGCTAATATGCTTCCTGTAGCAAAAAATCTATATTTTATTGATTTTAATTCACTCGTTTATTTTTTTTTCTTTGTCATAACTCAGTGTTTTATATGTATTACATTGTTTCTTGTCAGTGTATATGCACTGCATAGATTTGACTTGTTAGCATCTTCCTATGGTCCATAATATCTACATCATTCTCTAAACAGATACATCATGGTATGGTGCGATATAAAGTTCAATTAGCATATGTTCTGAATGGCTTCATTACCCATAAGAAGATGCCAAGAGTGAATTATGTAGGTCATCCACGATGAGTGCTAGTAAAACCTTTTTCAAAAACTAAATATATTGTCATTTTTTAGGTTTTTGTTTCTCCTCCCCTGCCCCACTGGTAATAGGGGGAAAAAGTGGGAGGGGAATAATATTCCAAATTTGTTAGTTTTTTAACCAATTTTATTTTTTCAGTTTTTGCTTTTCTGTCATAAAAAAAAAAAACCTTGAGAATTTTGACCAAAACATTTTCTGCAAAAATATTTTAGTCTCTTATTTTTCATGGAAAATTAAGATTAAAAAAAAGTAAACAGTTGTAAATCATCTGTTGAGTTTTCTCAGCTTCTTAATTTTAACTCTTCAGTCTGTGGAAGCTTTGAGGAGTTGAGCAAGAGAGTGTGGGAAGGGCACTGCTGGACACCAAAAGTCTAGCTACCAGCTAAGAGGCAGAGCTACCTGCAACAATATGATGAGAAGCAGCATCCCAAGTTCCAGAGGAGTGATTTCTTTGGTAGAACATTTGACAAGGTAAGACACATCATCTCCTTTTTCTGTAAAATAGTGAGATTAATGAGTTTTCTCTACAGCCTTAGCTAATAGCCATATGGCTTTTAGCTCATACAGGAGAAACTCGTGTACTAAGTTTCAAAGGTCTCATGTTCAGTTCTGCCTGTTGTTGACGGGGTCTGCTGGTGTTACGGGAACACTTGTTTGAATGACCTACATAACTCATTGGTGGATTATGCCACAGCACACTGTTATGGATTCTCTTTCAGCAGAAAAGTTTCCTGCTCTAAGAATCTATTTCTTCTGGTATCAGAAGGGTAGCCATGTTAGTCTGGATTTGTAAAAGCAGCAAAGAGTCCTGTGGCACCTTAAAGACTAACAGACGTTTTAGAGCATGCCGGATGCATGTACATATACATTCATCTGACGAAGTGGGTATTCACCCATGAAACCTCATGCTCCAAAACGTCTGTTAGTCTATAAGGTGCCACAGGACTCTTTGCTGTTTTTATTTCTTCTGGAAATGTGTCAATTCTCAATTATTACATAATATAAGTGGAGTTATAGCTTGCTTTAGAATTGTAGCCCTTTTGTTTCAGGATTAAAGTCTCTTTTTACTTGCTATATCCTTTAGTAATTAAGCTAGATGGTTTGTTCTCTTAAAATGTTTTTGTTGCACTTTCATTTGTATGCAAGACCTCGTTGTTGGACTGCTCTTTACTGATGCAAAAAAAATGCTCCTGTAAACATTTTGTCGTTACCATTAATAGTTCTGCAGGAGACAATCCACATTCTAATGGTGCTGCATTATTAACTGATAAAGTCAAATGTGGATCTGTTACCCGCTGATGCTTTTCAACAGTCTTTAACAATCTGTATCTCCGGGTTTTTTTGCCTTGATGTTACAGTGCATCTGGAGACTAGATTACTAATATTTCCAAAGAAGCATAGAAATCTTGTTTCTTTTTGTGTTGTCCTCACAGGATTACTGAAGAAAACTGAGAAGAAACTGATACCATTTAGGACAGATATTCTTTGCCAAGACCTGTGCCAGAAAAGAAGTGATGCTACAGCAACCCCAGCACAGGCGCTGACTTTTGTCTTTGCCAGCAGGTCCTTTCTCCCTTCCAGTTTCGTTGTGCACCATGTATGTGCTCCTGCTACCTACTGCTGAGCAAGTCCTTTTTTTTTTTTTGATGGGCACTTCAGCCCTGGAGCACTCACAAGTCATTGCCTATGCTTTACAGCAATGTTCTCTGACTGGGCAGATCTTTAACATTGCAAGATGGTGGTTGTATCCTGCTAATTCATTTATCAAGACTGAATTTAAATCATTATAATGCAAAGCACAATCCTAGTTTGTTCAGGTACAATGGAGAAGCAGGTTTACTGGATACTTCTGGTTCTTTATTTATTTTTGTTTGTTGAATAGCAACAGTGTTCTCGGGGATGCACTGAACAGAGAAGACGTTTGCCCCTCTCTTCATGTCCATCCAACTTCTTCTTGGTTCAGTGCCTGAGGATATGAAAAAGCAGCTCTCTCTTCTTCAGTCCTGGAGCCAGCTGATAAGAACATAAAAACTAAGAACTCTAGTAGATTGGTGAGGCATGATTTCCCTTTACAAAAACCATGTTTACTCTTCCCCAATAAATTATGTTCATCTATGTGTCTGACAATTCTGTTCTTTACAATAGTTTCAGCCAGTTTGCCCAGTACTGAAGTTAGGCTTACTGGCCTGTAATTGCCAGAATCACCTCTGGAGCCCTTTTTAAAAATTGGCATCACATTAGCTATCCTTCAGTCTTTTGGTACAGAAGCTGATTTAAATGACAGGTTACAAACCACAATTAGTAGTTCTGAAATTTCACATCTGAGTTCCTTCAGAACTCTTGGGTGAATACCATCTGGTCTTGGTGACTCATTACTGTTTAATTTATCAATTTGTTCCAAAACCTCCTCTAATGTCATCTCAATCTGGGACAGTTCCTCAGACTGCAGTGTGAAAGCCATTCATCATAGGCAAGGGGGTTTGGACCTGCTGCCTTCCTCTGCCTCCTAGCACCTCTCTGGGCCTTGGACCAGACCCTGCAGCCTGGGGATTTGCCAGCCTGGAGTTCCGCTGATCCTCTGGCCTTTCCTCAGCTCTGCTTCACTCCCAGTACCCTTTCTGCCAACAGCCAGACCCTGCTCTCTCCCACCCTGGAGAGAGACTCCTCTTTGGCCTCTGGCTAATAGCATTTTTATACAGGCCAGCTGTGACCTGATTGGGGCGTGGCCCAGCTGCGGCCACTTCCCCAATCAGCCCAGCCTAGCAGCTCTCAGCTGCAACCTTCTCCCAGGGCTGACTTTAACCCCTTTTCCACTGGAGTGGGGGAGCCGCCTCACTACAGCATGGAACTGGAAGCATTTCAGAGAATGCTACAGTGGAGGTCCTGGACTTCAATCTCTTACCTACCTGCCTAAATTTGGCCTTCAGGACATCTCTCCTGTTCTTCCCTATGTTATTGGTATTTACATGCACCAAAACCACCAGCTTCTCCCCAGCACTACACATAAATCTGTCTAGATGTCTCAAAAGATCTGCAACCTTTGCACTAGGCAGGCAAGTCACCAAGCAGTTCTCCCAGTCATCGCAAACCCAGCTATCTATGTTTCTAAAGATCAAATCACCCATTATTTATACCTGTCTCTTCCTAAAAACTGATGTTCCCTCCCGCGGAGAGGTATCCTCAGTGTGGGAAGATACCACAACATCATCTAGAAGGAGGGTCCCAACTATGGGATCATTTCTTGCTGGTCCAGTTGGATGTTCTCCTTCCCTGAGAGGGCACAGAAGCTGTCAGACCAGGGCTTGGACAGTTCTACTGTGTCCCAGAAAGACTCATCTATGTACCTATCTGTCTCCCTTAGCTCCTCCACTTTAGCCACTGTGGTCTCCAAAGCACATACACAGTCTCTGAGGGTCAGGAGCTCCTTGCACTGAGTGCACATGTATGCCACTTACCCATAGGGCAGTGATCCTACATGCTGCATGAAGTGCAATAAACTGGATAGCCCCCACTGTTGTTGGACTTCTGCTTTCATTGTCTTTTTACTCCTGCAGCTTGTTCCTTTGCTGAAGTTTTGATTTTATCGGGATGGTTTTGTTCTTAAGTTTAAAAAAGTGTAAAGAATGTTAAGTGTGTTAGCACACCACTCTCCCTCTAAATTCCCTCACAAAACTCCTCTGTTAGCTGCTCCTGTTCACTAGCTCCTCTGGTTGCTTAGGAGCGCGCTTTTTAAAGCCCTGGTCCCTTGTTAAGGATTGATGGGGATCAAAGCCTTGTTAAGAAGCTCTCAGCCTTGCCTTGCAGGTTGCTAGGCTCAGCACATGATCCCTCGAACAAACAGATCACAAGATATATCTCAGACAAGCAGCAAACACATCACAAACACACACACTACGGACAAAAAACTTACCCCAAAGGTCATGTAATCACTTGTCCTTTACCTGGAGAACTCAGTCAATCCCATTCCAGGCAGAAGGAAGTCTAATTCATGTCTGGCTGCACTAACCCCCAAGGGGCTCTTAAGGCAGCTGGGGGTTGCCAGCAGTGCTCTAATCTTTCCTCTTTTTAATGACCATGCCCTTAGTATGCTCTGGAGGGCACATGATGGGGTTTGGAGTTGACCACACTTACTCTATGCCACTTCAGGATTCCAGCCAAACTGTTAGAGCAGTTTTACAAGCCTCTTTGCACTGCTGAAACAGCACAAATGGGACTTGTCCAAGGCCACGATCTGTGCCCCCGAACTTCACATTCTGAACTAAACACAGGCAAGCTCCCCACTGATGTCAGACCTTCTACAAAGGTATTTTTGTTCTATTGAAACTGGGTTGTCCGCTAGTGATCAGATGTGAAATGGGTTGGAGGTCAAAGTCCAGTCCATTGTCTACAGCTTTCCACAACACAAAAACTCTCTGCATCGTAGTAGAATGTGAATGGAACCCTTGTGAGCAGTCAAAAAAGGTCAAAGGATCATGAAAATTAGCCTTTCTTCCATTTCTGCTTAGAGATACTTAAGGGAAAAGGGAGAGATTTGTAAGGGCAGTACCCATGTTGTTTTCTGGCTACATGGGGAACTTCACTCTTCTAGGTTGTCAATCTTATGATTCCAAAAAAATACATATAAATCTACTGTAAATTCCTAGGACTCTTCTGAAGTCTTGCAGCCATGAAGGGGTTGAAATATGCAGAGGGTTTTTTAAATATCAAATACCAATCTGAAGAAGGGGAAAACACTGATCTGAGTTTCATAAGTGCTAAGTACCTTAGCTCCCATTCACTTTGCAGGAAGCCTGGAACTATCAGCTTCTTTAAACAATCAGGCTGTATAGCTTTGCTTTAAGGGAATGATTGTTAAAAATATGCAGGGCCATCCTGGGGGGAGAGCAGGGGGCAAGTGGGGCAACTTGCCCCGTGCCCCACAGGGGCCCCGCGAGCCCTGGCCTGGAGGTGGTCCAGGTCTTCTGCTGGCATTTCAGCAGTGGGGGGCCCTTAAGTCACTCCAGGTCTTTGGTGGCATTTCAGCAGCGGGGGACCCTTCAGTGCTGCCGAAGACGCAGAGCGACTGAAGGGCCCCCCACCGCCGAAATGCCACCAAAGTCCCGGGCTGCCACCGGGTGACTACAAGCATCGCAGTTCCCCTGCTTTGCCCCAGACCTCCTGAATCCTCTTGGCTGCCCTGAAAATATGCAACAGACTTAAAACTGACAGCTAAGATATGTGATTGTCAAGTATATCTTTATTAGCTGTTACTAAAGTATTTTCTAATTTTATTTACAGTTTAACTTATAATTTGCCTTGCCAACTGTTACACAATCTTGATCAGTTAGGATGTCATTGAACTTCATAGGAAAATTATAGTTTAGTTTTTATGGAATACTTAATTATAAAATCTGCAGCTTTTACGATTTTTAAATATATATTTTAATATGAGTTTCACCAGGGAAATTTTTGTCCATTTAATTTCTAATTGGAAATAATAAAATAACACACGAGTAAAAAGATAATCATAAGAAAATTGATGGTTTTTATTATATGTGTCAGCAGTTTTTTTATATGCTCCTTTGACGTGTCAGCCATGTTAAGTACTGCAATTGTCAAATGCAAGATATTTAAGAAAGTATTTGGGGAGATTGTAACTGAATTTTTGAATATTTTAGATTTTGTAGAGAAGACATAGATGAAAACTACATATTTCTCTTCAATTGTACAAAGTCCTTACAATTTCCCCTTTTAATTGCACTGCTTTGAACTGTGACACCTCTTATGCAGGGAGATTTGGTCATCTGACAACAGGCTTCCAATGATTGCATACATTTTTGTGAACTGCCAAGAGAGGGCTTATTGCTGTATAAGATCCAGAAGTAAACATGGTTCCTGCCCCAAATAACTTGAAACCTAAGGTCTGTATAGAGCCTTTCAGATCCCCTCTGCACACAGAATTGCCCCTGCCTGTGCAGAAAAAATGAATAAGACTCTTTTATGCCACAATCCCCCCTCATATCCAGACCTTGTGAAGGTAGCTCCACAAGGTCAAAGATCCATGTGCATGAACTCACACATCACATTTAACCCCCTTCCCGCTGCCTTCCTTGTGGTGGCAATACTTGGGAAGTTATTACAGCCAGAAAGTCACATCCTCCAGTGCATTAAGGCTGATGTGTGCTGTTCTGGTAGCACAAAACAACCCTAAAGCTGGTACAAATGGCAACTTGAGGTTGGCTGCAGTTCAAGATCCTGAGACTTTATTAACCTTCCTGTGGAATAAGCTGCATGCTGTGGAGTACCACATCAGGGTATTTTCCAGAGGCAGCTGCAGGTGCCTGGGTCTGCCTTAGCTGTGCAGATAAACATTTATTTCCAATAGTGGGTGAAAATCTGCTATGTAGCCCACTGCAATGTTTTCTTCACCCACCAAATATATTTTTGAGCCACTCTTAAAAAAGAAAAACAATCCAAAAAGCTAAAGTAAAAAAATCCACAAGCCAATCTAGACATGAAATTAGTTTTATGAAACAGTTTAAAGTCTATCCCAAATTCATTATCTCAAAACCTCAGCACACTTTGGGGAAGATCTCATATGTCTGTCACAGGAACATTATGTTCCAACGTTAAAACTATTTGGTCAATCTACATTACCATTTTTCTGTCTCCTGGGTACTTTTTGGAAGTGGGGGGAACTTTCACTAAAAGCATGTTGATGGAACTCTTTCCTCATTTTCAATCAAGAAAATCCCCTCCTGTCCAATCCCTTCCTGTCCAAAATGGGACCTTTTGTAGAAGCACATCCATTAGCTCCAAAAGAATACATTTCTGGTCAGCTCAATGGTAGATAAATCTTTTTCTCCTGATGTGTTCATCATGAACTAAGTGGACACATTTGGGCACAGTACGAAGAAGGAACTTACCAGGCAAACAACAGTAAGCACATAAAGTGAAGCTTAAGATACTGTACATTTTTATGTACTTTACTATGAGCTTGCTAGCTGAAAGAATACTTTGTTGTACATCTAGCCTACTTCTACCAAGACATTTTTTTGTCCTTTGTATAGCATATTACATTTTTGCATTAATTGACTGGATTTAATATAAAATTTAAACTGTAGTGCTCAAGTAGCATTTAGGTACATGATCTGTTGAATTCACTGAGTAACCCATTTTAATTAAAATGCTGTCAAAAATCTTCATAATAACTTGTCAGTTGCTTTTTATTATTCAACAGTAACATGCCAAAGAAACATACTTTCCTTTATAATTCTAATGAGGTAGTATTTTAAATTAGTATATTATTTAAATGTGTAAATTGCAAATTGACAACATCTGGTACTTTAATGCAGGATGATCTGACATTGAGTGTAAGATCAAGGTTATAGAATTTGACACTGGTTCTTTATGCAGCATAAAAATATCAGTTATTAATCCAAAACTGCAAATTACTACACTTTGATGCCCTTTGAACTTTGAAATGGGAAGACTCATAGTATACACTTAATTGGTGCACAGCAGTGACTTTGAAATGAATTAAGACAGAAAATATACCAGAAATTGTCACTATATACAGCATTTGATGTTCTACCCACATTGCTGCACCTTTACTTTATATGCAAATTTAGTGTAAACTTTAAATAAAATTATTGGTCAAGCACAAGTTTCCATTTTCCCCATCTTTAGGATTCACAAAAAGTCTTCTTGATAAATTTAGTTTATTATGAACTAATTATATTAACATTGGCATAAATTAATGTGCTTTGTAAATAACACTGTGGGACTCAGAAGGGGAAAGATTAGTAATTTATTCTCAGATCCACACAGATTTTTCTAGCTAAGCAAGAGTTCATATTTGATTGATTATGATGAGATTCAAAAACACAGTTTAATGACTGCTTAAGCTACCATTTTATGAATGTATCTAGCTGATGAAATTTTAGCATCAAATGAATGGGAGGAGAAACAAACATACCATTTAATTCCACCTGCTGGTGTTGGTATTTACCTAAGAAAAAAAACATAGCTATAGTTAAGAAAAATCTCCTAGCTTTCTAGGGCCATTTTATTTGCTAAAATTTAGTCTACAAGGAAAAAAAGTAGAAATATATATTTTACTGTACTCATTAGGGTTCCATTATTTGTTGTGCAAAATGCTCAATAGAAAGTTCTTTTTTTTCCCCACCATGATCATTATATACACGAGTACATCTTATTAGCAACTGTTACAAAATACTTGTTCTTTTCTAGTTACTTCAATTAAATGTGAACATTAAAAATGAAGCCAAAGGTTATGACAGAAACAGCAAATCCAGGGCTGGAGTAATCAATATGCAAACTAGGCGGCCACTTGCGTGCCAAGATTTGGGGATGCCAAAAAGCGGTGCCCCCCAATTTCTTTTTATACTACAATGGAGTCACATCTTACACGGGGATTAGGTTCTAAGGTCAATGCGTAAGAGGAAAATCGAGTATAGTGAAAATTACTATAAAGTACAATACACACATTATACACAGTATACACTGTATGCAATAGAACAGGGGTCCTCAACCTATGGCATGCAAGCCATTTTTTTTTAATGGCAGGCTGTGGGTCCTGGCTGCCACTGAGCCCGCTGCTGGCCTGAGGTTTCGTTCACTCAGCCAGCAGAGGGCTGAGCGGGGCTGGCAATGGGCTGAGCAGGCCAGCGGCCAGGACTCTGGCTGGTAGGAGCCGGCGTACGGAACCCCAGACCAGTAGTGGGCTCAGCGGTGGCTGGGACCCGCAGCCTGCCATTAAAAAAAAAATCAGCTCGCATGCCACCTTTGGCATGCATGCCATAGGTTGAGGACCCCTGTTCTAGTATATACTGTGTATACTGTGTGTACAGTACTTTATGGTAATTTTCACTATACACGATTTTCCTCTTACACGCTGACCTTAGAACCTAACCCCCGCGTAAGATGTGACTTCACTATATTCATTTTTTAAAGTTTATAATAAGCGATGCTCCGGGGGGAGGAGAGAGGGAGAAGGGGTTCAAGGTGGAAGTTTCACGTAGGGTGTAAACTATCCCTAAACAAATCAGTATGCTTACTTAAGGATATACAGTAAGTGATGTCACTCTGTTATAAGTCAATCCATGTAGTCATGGGATTTCAAGAGTTTTGAAGTATGTTTTCAATGTACTGCCTTTAATGTACTGCCTTTAAGAAAAAAATTTTAACTCAGAGAGTAGTGAAGCTCTGGAATGGGTTACCTAGGGAGGTGGTGGAATCTCCTTCCTTAGAGGTTTTTAAGGTCAGGCTTGACAGAGCCCTGGCTGGGTTGATTTAGTTGGGAATTGGTCCTGCTTTGAGCACGGGGTTGGACTAGATGACCTCCTGAGGTCTCTTCCAACCATGATATTCTATGATTCTATGATTCTAACAATGGGGAAGACTGAGATTAAACAAATAGCAAAAATCCAGAAAGACAGACAAAACAATGGATGGTATTCACAAAAGTTTTAAAAACAGTTGGTTATGGATTCAAAGTCCCAATCCACTCTCATTAAAGAAGGTGGAGAAAGATCATTTGATACAGTTTTGTCCTTAATTCAAAACATCCCAGACAACCCATGTCATATCTACCTTTATTATAGGCTGCTCCAATGACACCCTGGAAGTCTGTGATTGCTGTGGACAGGAAGATAATATAAAGGGTATAGGACACTGGGTAGAAGAATGGAAAGGTAAATATAGTGACAGAAAGACAAGGAACTGTGAAAGCATAAGGATGGTAAATGTATTTGAGTATGTATATGGACACTACCATTGTATCTGCAAGACATATGGTGGTCAATGTATGGTATGGAACAGTATAATTGCTACCTCAACGTTATAAAATAAAAAGAAAAAAATTAAGGAAGTTGCAAGGTTCTATGAACACAAATCTTAATACGTTCTTTCTATTGCCAAAGTGTGAACTCACGTGGCCAAATTAATCTCTGACGTATCTCCAGTATATACAGTGATGCCAGGGATGAATTTTGCATGTAATATTTGATAACATTCAAAATTTGGCAAAATGATGACTCCCAACTCTACTATTGGAAAGCAGAGTTAAAAATGGAATAGAAAAATAAAAGACCTTGAGCAAATAAAAGAGCAGATAAACAAAGCATTATGGACTACACCAAAAGAGAAACCAAAAATAGATTAGGATTCAAAATACTGACAAACTATACCAAGAATTTAGCAAATAAAAACAACACAGGATCCAGCACAGTCTTATTCCCAGTTAGCGTATTTGGAATAGGGCACAGTTATTCTAGAATTAATCCTTCCACATGTGAAGTTAATCAAGAATAGCTATTTCACTTTGAAGTCATACCCCATCTTAATCCACATTAAAGTAACAATGTAGGCAAGCCCTAAGAATAAGATGACACCATAGACTGGATACAGTTAACAGATGAAAGCAGCATTGCATTGTTCACTTGAGCTATAACTTGACTTTTGCCCTTAATCTGACTCATATCCACACACAAAAATCTCTAACTCACTTTAAATGGTGCTTGAAACTCAAGACAGCTTCAGTGAAAGCTCGAGTGTGGCTGCTGCTCTAGCTAGTAATCTAGTGGGGATGAAGTTTCTCAAGTTACAATAACTCCTCAAATGTTAATGCTATCACTCTGCATAGTGGTAGTATTGTTTTGCAGAATGGTCACTCTACTTGACCTAGGCTACATTAGCTCAAGTGGATTAATTCAAATGTACAAACTGTTGCAGTTAGACCAAATCCCATGACATCACATTCATCAGTATGAAAAGCAGCAGTCACAACACACCAACTGCATAACCATAATATAGATATTTTATACCCAAGCAACCTTAATTCAGCCCCTTGTATCTATGCAATATGATAGCCTTGCCTACATCACAAGGAAATGCTATGATAGATGCAGGAATAGCATCCAGCTCTCCAGTATTCCAGTCCAGTGTCACATGTGTACTGTAAAGGTAAGTACATTAAAAATTGTGAAGTGCTCATATACAATAGTGATGGGGACAAAATAGGTACCTTAAACAGATTTAGCATACTCATTTTCTAAGAAACTGTGGTTAAGTAGGTGAGGCTTAGTCTGGATATTAGAGACCTGGGGTCAGATTCCATTCCCCACTCCAGTGATATGCAAAGGCCAATCAGCTGCTTATGCAGAAAACTACCTTTTCCCTGGAGCCTGCATCTGCTTTGCTGCACCTCCTGAGAGACACAATGTAGAGTCTGTCCCCTGGGTTTTATCCCCAGTGATGCCAAAAATGACCTTGTGCAAGCTTTCAGTTATCTCATCTGTAAAATGATGTTTGGCTGCCTCTTATTGTCTCTTCAATGCTAAGGTCTGTGAAGCGTACAAGTTTAACAGCAGTCAGTGGAAAAGAGAAAACTAGAATGTATGTTCTCCTGCTGGCTACCAGCACATTTTAGTTAAACCTCCCTGTCCTCACTTCCTCTAACCCATGATTTCTCCTAGGGCAAAGAAGAAAAAGGAGCAGCTACTGCTGCATCTAGTTCAGTGTCCTCCTTGCTGAGTTCTGGCTCTCTTCCTAGAACCTGCTGTTTGTGGTCACCATGTTATAAGGAGTTCCAAAGGGCTGGAACGTACTCATTGCAGATGGAGTGAGTATGTATAAATGATGATTTTCTGGGGCTTATTATTTGGTCAGACCTGGAAGTGTTTAAATGGGGATAGCAAAAGTAATCTTTCTGACCAAGACCACTCCCATACTGAATTTCAAGTGGCTGCTCCAAACCTTGGAAGGTCTGAAGCTCTTCAAAGGAATGATACGAAATTAGTTAACATTTCTGAAATCTATTTTTCTCTAATTTAATTCTCAGAAATAACTGAAACATTTTGCTGAAACTGTTACAAAATTATTCAGCCTGAGGCAGAAAGCAAGGGAAGGTATGGGAGGATTTCAGCTCATATGATGAATAACCAACAATGTTATAAGAAATTAAAAGCAGGGATTAATAATAGAAACTGTTCGGCAACTTTAAATATTGACATCACTACAGGCACTGCTTATAACAATAATAATAATAAAGCTAAGGTTGGAGGGTAGGATCTGAGCAGTATTTGGCTAGGACACCTTCAAAACACTCCACCAGGTGCAAGAGGAAGTAGTACTAGCAAATTAGTACACAACACCAAAGCTTGATTGTGTAGCATTGGAAATGCCACCTTTGGATGAGATGTAAAACTGTGATCCTTACTTGCCATTAAAGATTCTATCCACTTTTCAAAGGAGTGTTAAATCCAGATTCTGGGCCAAATTCCAATGTGAGTAATTACATTCTGCCTAACTAAATTCCCCCTGTAGTTTCAATTAGCAAAGTTGTTGTTCACTCCATCTCCAAAAATTGAGTAGTGTTAGTAGTGCAGAATATTTACTCTGTTTCTGCCCAGATATTGATAAATTTTGTCATAGAGCTTATCCCTGTATTCAAATTTTCTAATAGGTTTTAAGTAAAGTATTCAGGTTTGATTATGATGATTTTATTTTGCAGCACAGTTTTTTAATTGGAATAACTAAAAATAGCTACAGTTCAAAGCTTGAAACCTTGCTTATAAATAGCCCTCACTGAAAAGGGCTTGCTTCATTAAGTGTGAAGGAAATTTGGTATTGATTTAACAAAGTTACGACTGTTTGAAATTTGCATATTGAGCACTTAGTGAAAGTTTTTTGTTATAATAAATGGGCTCCAATTCTGCAAACACTTCTGTAAAAACTACTCACATGTTTAAATTTAAGCAAATGTATAAACATTTGTATGATCAAGGCCCTAATGTGCATTTGTAGAGCAACAAGGTCATGTGCTTTGCTGTTATGTACACAATGTTTAAAACAGGTGCAAGCAGAAGTTGGGCTTTGTCCAGCTGGTACCTCTTAGGAGACCCTCCTTTCTATAGCAAGCAAGTTACCCTGACTTGTCTCTCCTCCTGCATAATTTTTTGTTTTGCTTTTTGCACTCACGCAACTCCTACCCATATAGAAATGGAAGGCCATAAACACAGTAGGAAAATAGGTGTATATCCCTTATGCCCAAGTGCTGTAATGTCTCTTTAAGATCCCTTTCTACTTACAATACTACCAGAAAGTTCACAGAATCTCAGCCCATGTGATATAAACTAATTCACAGTGATTTCCAGTTAGACTGAATTCCAGTAAAAATCATGTGCTGCATAACCATCTTCACTGTAACACAAAAATGTTGGGATCCAAGCAACCTCCTTAAACAGACATCTATTATTTCTACCATTTGAATCACCCTGTGGAGTATGAAGGAAGCATGTTTAAATAATAAGTGCTAAATGTCACCAAACTGAAAAGCAACCTTATTTGTATAGATTTAATGCAATAATTTTTGTAAAACACATCAGTTTTCCATGCTGTTGACATTTGGGAGCAT
Organism: Gopherus flavomarginatus; assembly: GCF_025201925.1. Taxonomy (NCBI): domain Eukaryota; kingdom Metazoa; phylum Chordata; order Testudines; family Testudinidae; genus Gopherus; species Gopherus flavomarginatus. The sequence continues at coordinate 219,447,065 of NC_066619.1, forward strand.
TAGCAATGTTAATTAAAACAAACCTGCATCTTAAATGAAAATTAAGAAAATGAACAGTATATGCACCAGGCCTTGTGGCAGTTAACCCCAGTGTTATCAAGGAAAAGTAAACTGAATGAAATGTTGTGTTCTGGACTCAGTAATAGCATCTCTATCACTTTGGTAGCAGGTAAGCAATACCAACTCAATGTTATGGTGCAAAAGCAAAAAGGGGTTTATTAACAGGAAACTAGTAAAACATCTCATAGGTTTGTTCTCACATGCAATGAAACCAAGGTTCCACTATAAGCCCTTAAGGAACTATAGGCTTATTGACAGAACTTTACTTATAGGTAGATGACTTCTGGTGCACAGATGGAGATGAACAGATAGCTGGACACGTCTCAGATCTGCCACGGCTACCAGTCGAATCCAGACCTTGAACTGTGCTTTGGTGGGACACAGAAGGACACAGAAGGAACATGGATCTGGATATAGGAGATGGTCTTCGAGGTAAGTAACAGTGATGGATCTTGACTCACAATGCAAGTGCAAATAAATGGGACACAGGCTGCCTCTCGGACGGACAGCACTCTGTGCTGGGAGTACTAACTATTTATACAGTCTAGTTATGTGCCCTTTTCCTGCCCTTCCTTCCAGCCTTTTAGGGGAAAAGGTGCCAATATTTCAACAAGGACACTCAAAATGTAGTCCACACAACAACTTGTATGAATCCAAGATGGTGATTTAACAAAATGGTGATCATAAACAAATAAACCTTAGACCAGTGCTCAAAAATATATTTTCCATAGAAAGCTCTATCAATTATGTGGAATTTCTTATTGAAAAAAAACCCAACAAACCAACCCTCATCACAAAAATAAAGTTCCCTATGAGAATATTCATGTAAGATTAAAATAAAAGCAAACAAACCAACAACAAAAACATGAGTACCCCAAAACCCTACTAAGATGAAAATAGATAATGAACTGGGAAAAAAGTATAAAGACTGTTTGGGTTAGTTAAATTACTTAGGAAAACCATTTGCTCCTCTCAGCTTCCTTGACTTCATTTTCATCTTCCATGCCCCATGAAGCTACTAGGTTTAAGAGGCTTACAAGCTTCACCAGAGGCTTACAAGCTACAAGCTTCAGTGTCTTGAACTACAGGTCTTGAGTTCACTGTGTCTGGAAGCCCCACAACTTGCACTTGCTGTGATTTATAAACATTACAGGGAAAGGGACCAGCCTACTGAGGTTAGAAACAAAGAAATTTCAAAACAGAATAAGTTTCTGCACTGAAATATGCCAACACTGAAAACTTTCTCCATGGTTGCTAATTGTGGTGCTTAAATTAGGGTCCACAGCTGATTCCATTGACCTTGGATTGACCAGGATCAAACTCTTTGCACTGTAGTTAGATTCCAATACTAACAAATGTTACCACAGCACATCAGCAAATTTATACTTTTTTAAACACATTCGTTGTTTTTGTAGTTAAAACAAATAAAACCAAGCAGAAGGTCCTAGGGGCTGACTTGCAAACCCTTAGTTTCATGAATAGTCCCAACTCATTTAGGTAAACTTTGAGTTCAGTGAGGCTACTTATGTGAGCGGGAACTGATTGATCTTGTCAGTTAGGATTGTTAGATCATACCCCTGGACTTTTGACTATTTCTGCCATTTCAGAGAGACGTGTAATCAAAAATCACCTTAAAACATAATTTTAAATAAGTATTTTGCATTCCTTAAAAAGTGAGGGAGAGGGTAGGGGGAGATTCTGCTGAAACTTTCAAAACATGCCTCCAACCTAGTCTTCTCCATAGAAGAAAGTTATCTCTGGCCTGAGAACAAGCATGGACAGTTTCATCTGGAAGCAATATTCCCTCCACTTTCAGGAGTTGTTTTTAAAGTTTTAATGTGTCAGCAAATATAAGAGAACTTTATACCAGTGTTTCAGTGCTGATAGTTGATGGCAAAATAAATCATAATTGGCTTGTAATACTGTTTCTCTTTTTAAGGTTTTAGATGTGTGAGTGTGACAGGGATTTCTCCAGTTCAGTGTCAGACCCTGCTTCCGCCTAGGCTTTCCCTTCTTGGGCTTCCCAATAATCGCACTCAGGCTCTCATGTGAGTCAACTGACACCCTTCTTGGAGTCTAGTTTATTAATAAAATATCACAGCTCAAATGTCAACATAAACCAGCACAAGTTTTTCCCCATCTCCCTAGTTTCTTCAGGTCAGGACAGTGAGGGCATAACAGTTCCTTCCCAAAAACCCAGGCCCTGTTGCTTTATATTTCCCCCAGCCTCTTTAGGCTTCTTTTCCTGCTTCTCACTGCAGGCTGCTTCATCTGGCTGGAGTAGATAGTCCCTTCCCCTGTCCTATCTGACCCTGAGTGCCACCTAGCTCCACTGTAGGAACCTCCCTACAGCTCTCTCTCCTTCTCCTTGGAGAAGAAACAGGCTCCCTCTTAACAGAACTCCTTGCCTGTTCTCACTACTATCAGGTAATCCTGGTGATTTGACCTATCTACCTGCCCAAATTCAAATCCATCGCCTGGGATCAGATAATAAGTGGGGCTTGAACCAATTCCCTTACAAAAGCCAGCCTACTGTGTGACATGTGGTCTCTATTGTGAAGGGCCAAAAGCCTGGGTCCATTGAAATCAATGGCAAAATTCCCATTGATTTAACTCTGATCATGAATATATCCTGGTAAGAGTCTCGCCAACAAAAAAGTAACCTTTGCTGGTAAGTAAAAGTGCCACCACTGATTTAGTTCTCTTCTACAGTAATTCTAAATCCTAGCACTATCTCTCAATGCTATTTTGGGGTGTGATGGAGGTACATTCATCTATTTGAAACATGCTGGTTCAAATGTGAGAAGTTAAGATAAAAGTATTTTAATGGAGTCTCCAAACCAATTTCTCTCTGAGAGACTTTACATCCTTTCTAAATTGTATCTAGCATTATATAACTCCTTGTTTTTTATATGAGGCTCAATTTTGTAAGAGTAGCTTCTGCTTTTCAGCTTCATGAGATGAAATTTGTTTTTAATTACTCACTTATTTCATGTATTGGATGGAGAATTTATTGCTCTATGAAATGCTAAGTCTTTTCCTATGCATCGACAATAAGATAATTTCCTGAAGTGGGGTGTGCTCTTTTGGTTTTATTTTTTGCTTCCGTTGAGATTGAGGAAATTGTTAATGTAACATATATTAATACAAAACAGATTCAAATCCTCCTTGTGAGTCAAGGGAACATGAAGCTTACTGTAAGACTATTCAGTGTAAAGTAAGAAATATGAAGTTGGGAAAGGCAACGATGTATTCGACAGATACCAAGAAAAATAAGCTTTATTTCTTCAATTTATTTGATTTGGACATATACTTACCTCATAGAGCTGGAAGGGACCCTGAAAAGTCATTGAGTCCATCCCCCCTGCCTTCACTAGCAGGACCAAGTACTGATTTTGTCCTAGATTCCTAAGTGGCTTCCTTAAGGATCAAATGCATAACCCTGGGTTTAGCAGGCCAATGCTCAAGCCACTGAACTATCCCTCCACCAAGCTTTGTTAAGTATGGTGAAATGCACTTCACCAAAATAGTGGAAACTTGGATAGGTTAGTCAGTCTAGTTGCTCTCTATTTCCTGTCTTTTCAGGTGACAGGGAAGTTCACTTCAACATAGAAAATATATCTGGAAGGTCAGGTCAGTGGTAGACTGTAGAAACAGGCTAGGTGGGAATAACGTTTTATTATGACACTGAAGAACCAGCATTTCTCCTAGATTTTCAACTCATCATTGTGGTCTCTGGCCTCTGTAAATTCCAACTTTACATTTGTTCCTGTCACACCATATCTTTAGGTTCATGTATGCAAAGTATAACTGCAGGATGAGTGCCCTGAAATATTGTTCAGTTGAACTCTCTCTCTACACTTCCAGACAGCCTCATTTTTCCTGCACTGTCACCAGAGGGAGTGGACTTCTAGATTTCTTGCTCCACTAATGAGACTGCAGCCTGCTAAAACTTTGAATGATTGCGAACTCATACTGAAAAGGTGGCTAGGGGCATACATTTTTCTACAATTTTGCCATGTAACTTTTATTAATGCAAATGGAAATTATGTATGAATGTTTAGAGCAGAATACCCCTTAAAATTTAATAAATAATTTCCAAGACTGCCAGTCTCCCCAGTACATCTGTACAGGTAAGATAAACCATGTGAAAATATAAATATTTTCTGTTGCTCTTTTCTCATTTTATATGAATATGAATATTCCATATGCATTCACCAAGGACAATTAAGTGCAAACATTGGCACAGACCATGCTGGAAATAGAAGATGCTGTACAGTCCAAAGCCTTTGCTCCACAGTCTGCAAAAGGCAGTTTTCAGTCTAAACATTAACTATTCATCTGTTTTTCCTACTTTTCAATTGTTTATGATTCAATTAAAAGTAATAGTAATTATGAATATTTTGTGCTAGGGCTCTTTGCTTCTGGGTTTCTCTCCAGCCATAGCATAGAAATGGTTCTACCACATGTAATTAGTGGTATTTCTTTTCTGATAATGAGTACTGAGAAGTGACAACTTCATTCCCTTTGAAGTCCTGGACACCACCATAACTATTCAAGCAACTGTTTCCTACTGTTCTACATCTCAAACTGCTTTTTATCTGTTTTTGATTCTGGTGTTTCTTTTGAACCACATTGCATCTCTGTGACGTCTCAAAAAATTCTATTTTGGACCCTTTCCTCTTTTTTATTTATTTTTTTCCATTCAGTCATTTTATCACTACCTTTAACCCCAGCTACCACTTTTCAGTAGAGGTACATATTGAGTCATTTCCATAAGTGGAGGTATCTGCCAATAAAAATCAAAAATTCTTCCCTAATAGGTATAATCAAGCAAGCAATATCAATAATTGTTAATTTCCAAATGCAGCCACAGTGTAGTTTCAATATATACTTTCCTTTGGTCAAGACCCTGGCATGGATAACCTGAGAATAGCTTGGGAACAGGAAACTAGTATGTATATCATGTGAAACTGAAACTAAATATGTTCTAATAGCAAGTCTTCTATTATTTATAGCTTTACAGATAAATCAAAATGACCAGTCTTGTCATTCACTTCTTATGCTCTAAATTAGAAACAACAAGGGATTATAACTAATGTTTATTAAAAGAGTGGGGAGGGATTAGAGAAGATGAGCAACTGTAGACTTTGGGAGATGAAGTTATGATTTTTATGCAAGTGTCTTGTTAACTCCTTTAGAAGTTCAATATATTAAAATTTTGAGATAAATTCCTAGAATAAAGGACAGAGGTAAAGAGTCTTCTACTTTTGAAGGTTGAGTCTAATTCAGAAAAGGTTGAAAAATCACACTCCAGTAAAATGGCAAAAGTAGTATAAAAGTTATTTAGAAGTGTTGAAGATGTGTGGCACTGAGAGATACAATGTTGCACATATTAAGATAGTGTCATTCCATTTAAAATATTAAGTCTAATTCTGCCACAATTACTCATGTTGCATATATCTTAGTCCAGTGGTTCTCAACCAGAGGTATGTGTATCCCTAGGGGTACAAAAAGGTCTTCCACAGGATGCATCAACTCATCTAGATATTTGCCCAGTTTTACAACAAGCTACATAAAAAGCACTAGCAAAGTCAGTACGAACTAAAATTTCATACAATGACTTGTTTATACTGTGCTATATACTATACACTGAAATGTAAGTACAATATTTATATTGCAATTGATTTATTTTATAATTATATGGCAAAAGTCAGAAAGTAAGCATTTTTAGTAATATTGTGCTGTGACACTTTTGTATTTTTATACTTGTAAGCAAGTAATTTTTAAGTGAGAAGTGAAACTTGGGGTACACAAGACAAATCAGACTCCCGAAAGCAGTACAGTAGTCTGGAAAGGTTGAGAGCCACTGCCATGGTCCACAAGCAGTCCAGTGGTTTCATTTGGGATCCCTGCAGAGTGAAGTACAATGCAGGCTGAAATAGGCTCACTTGAATGTAATTAGCCCAATCTTAAATGTATTAAATGCCTCAAGGTCCAGTGACTTTCATTGTTGAACATGTGGATGTTATAAAGCATATTTTACAACACTGGTATATAGAATGAAATGGAGCAGCCAGCCTAGAAACTGATAATATATCAGTTAATAAGAGTTAATAAAGAGTACAAAATGGTATCTGAGACATTTCGAGTGCCTTTTTAGAAGTCTACAATTGATTAATAAGATTTGGTTTAATTAATATAATTCAGTGTTAGCAATTTATGCTTTTGCATTAAGGAATGATCCCATTGATAATGGGCCAAATTCTGTTCTCATTACTGCTTTCATTTAGATTGGTGTAGATCTGGAGAAACTCCACTGACTTGTCATTTTAATTACAATACTTATTGTAGCATATGATGTGTAGTTATAACATTTGTTAATAATGCATATCTGTTGGTGCACAGCATTCTATACACATCCAGCCAGTTTTCTCACTCAAACATCACAAGAATTGGTTGGCAACACAGGTGACCAAAGTGCTCAGTATGCAGTGAGCCTTAATATGGATGATGAATGGAGGAGGAGAAGCAGCAGGACATATCTTCTTGAAGCAATACTATCCACAGTTTCGCTTCTTCCAGATTCCAAAAATTCATAATGCTTAATGAAGCTTCATCTCCTTGCCCTTCCTCCAGCCTTCTCTTTTTCTTAGCTCTTTGCAAATTCTGCACAAATGCTTTCTTAGTTGAAAGAGTATTGCAGAGAAATTAATCGGAGTTCATCTAAGACCTTTTTAGGCATGATTCTTATTTACAGCAAAGCCTCTTTAAATTGTTTCAGCCTTACTGCAAATGAGAATTAAGCCATTTGTCTCTGGAGGGCCAAAAGGCTTGGCCCAGCACTTTGTTGCTTCAACATGCAAATACAAAATCCCTCAGTCTCTCTCTCTCTCCACTTCATTTTTTAATAACCTTAGCAAGCTCCACACAAACACTCCCTCAGCTGTATTGATTGTAAGCCAAACAAGTTTATTAACCAAACATAACACGACAGAATTTTAAAAAGGCATTAGCGCCTTAGCATTATCTGGAGCCCAATTGAGAAGCAGCTTTATAAACAAGACCGTCCACTGTATTGATTTTAAAGTAAACAAGAATGTGGAGTAGGGAGGTGAGCCGAGCTGAGGTGTCTAGGAAGGACAGACTACTGGGTCCTGTTGCCCGAGATGTCTATGGTGCTGCTGCTGATGGTAAGGCAGGGGAGAGGATGGGCATTTCAAACACTCACTCCTGGAGCTGTTCACTGGAACACAGCTCGATTCTGGGTTCTCTCCCTACCAGCCCTTTGCTCATGGGGGAGAGTGCAGGGGGAGAGTGCAGGACGCGGCGGGGACAGCATCAGACCTTCCTCCTTTGCTTGGAAATAATGCATCTGGGGAATTGGGCAGCTGGTTCACAGCTTCTTCTGGCAAACAGTTCCACAGGTTGACTGTGCATTGTGTGAAGAAGTACTTCCTTATGTTTGTTCTAAACCTATTACCTATTAATTTTATTGGATGACCCCTGATTGTTATGCTCTGTGAAGAAGTAAAAAACACTTCCTTATTCACTTTCTCCACACTATTCAAGAATTTGTAGCTCTCTATCATATCCCCTCTTAGTCGTCTCTTTTCCAAGATGAACAGTCCCAGTCTTTTTAATCTCTCCTCATATGGAAGCTGTTTCATACCCTAAATATTTTTTGTTGCCCTTCTCTGTACATTTTTCAATTCTAATATATCTTTTTTGAGATGGGGTGACCACAGCTGCACACGGTATTCCAAGTGTGAGCATACCATGGATTTATATAGTGTCATTATGATATTTTCTGTCTTCATATCTAACCTTTTCTGAATAGTTCCTAATATCCTTTTTTGACTGCCACTGGACATTGGGCAAATATTTTCAGAGAATTATCCATGACTATAAGATTTCTTTCTTGAGTGGTAACAGCTAATGCAGATCCCATTATTTTGTATGCATAGTTTGGATTATGTTTTCCAATGTGCATTACTTCAACATTGAATTTCATCTGCCATTTTGTTGCCCAGTCACCCAGTTCTGTGAGATCATTATTTAACCCTTCATAGTCTACTTTGGACTTACTATCTTGAGTAATTTTGCATCATCTGCAAATTTTGCCACTTCACCATTTATCCCTTTTTCCAGATTATTTATGACTATGGACAGCACTGATTCCAGTACAGATTCCTCTGTCCATTCTGAAAACTGACAATTTATTCCTACTCTTTGTTTCTTGTCTTTTAACCAGTTACTAATCTATGGGAGGAGCTTCCCTCTTTTCTCATGATAGCTTACTTCGTTTAAGAGCCTTTGGTGAGGGACCTTAACAAAGGCTTTCTGAAAGTCCAAGTATACTATATTCACTGGATCACTCTAGTCACATCTCTATTAACCTCATCAAATAATTTTAATAAATTGGTGAGGCATGGTTTGGAATAACAGAGACTTGGTGGGATAACTCACATGACTGGAGTACTGTCATGGAGGGACATAAACTGTTCAGGAAGGACAGGTAGGGCAGAAAAGGTTGAGGAGTTGCATTGTATGGAAGAAAGCAGTATAACTGCTCAGAGCTCTGGTATGAAAGTGCAGAAAAACCTGAGAGTCTCTGGATTAAGTTTAGAAGTGTGAGCAACAAGGATGATGTCATGGTGGGGGTCTGCTATAGACCACCAGACCAGGGGGATGAGGTGGACAAGGTTTTCTTCCAGCAACTAGCAGAAGTTATTAGATCGTAGGCCCTGGTTCTCATGGGAGACTTTAATCACCCTGATATCTGCTGGGAGAGCAATACAGCAGTGCACAGACAATCCAGGAAGATTTTGGAAAGTGTACGGGACATTTTCCTGGTCCAAGTGCTGGAGGAAGCAACTAGGGCAGAGCTCTTCTTGACCTGCTGCTCACAAACAGAGAAGAGTTAGTAGGGGAAGCAAAAGTGGATGGAAACCTGCGAGGCAGTGACCATGAGATGGTCGAGTTCAGGATCCTGACACAAGGAAGAAAGGAGAGCAGCAGAATACGGACTCTGGACTTCAGAAAAGCAGACTTTGACTCCCTCAGGGAACTGATGGGCAGGATCCCCTGGGAAAATAACATGAGGGGAAAAGGAGTCCAGGAGAGCTGGCTGTATTTTAAAGAATCCTTATTGAGGTTACAGGAAAAAAACATCCTGATGTATAGAAAGAATAGTAAATATGGCAGGCAACCAGCTAGGCTTAACAGTGATATCCATGCTGATCGTAAATGCAAAAAGGAAGCTTACAAGAAGTGGAAGATTGGACAAATGACCAGGGAGGAGTATAAAAATATTGCTCAGCCATGCAGGAGTGAAACCAGGAAGCCCAAATCACACTTGCAGTTTCAGCTAGCAAGAGATATTAAGAATAAAAAGAAGGGTTTCTTCAAGTATGTTAGCAACATGAAGAAAGTCAAGGAAAGTGTGGGCCCCTTACTGAATGAGGGAGGCACCTAGTGACGGAGGATGTGAAAAAAGCTAATGTACTCAATGATTTTTTCCATTACATGCATCTGAGGAAGTGGGTATTCACCCACGAAAGCTCATGCTCCAAAACGTCTGTTAGTCTATAAGGTGCCACAGGATTCTTTGCTGCTTTTACAGATCCAGACTAACACGGCTACCCTCTGATACTTGACAATGATTTTTTTGCCGCTGTTTTCACAAACAAGATAAGCTCCCAGACTGCTGCACTGGGCAGCACAGTATGGGGAGAAGGTGACCAGCCCTCTGTGGAGAAAGAAGTGATTCAGGACTATTTAGAAAAACTGGATGAGCATAAGTCCAAGGGGCTGGATGCGCTGCATCTGAGGGTGCTAAAGGAGTTGGCAGATGTGATTGCAGAGCCATTGGTCATTATCTTTGAAAACTCATGGCAAACGGGAGAGGTCCCGGCAGGGGCGACTCCAGGCCCCAGCACACCAAGCGCATGTTTGGGGCAGTAAGCCACGGGGGGCGCTCTGCCGGTCGCCGTGAGGGCGGCAGGCAGGCTGTCTGCCATGCTTGGAGCAGCAAAATGCCTAGAGCCGCCCCTGGGTCCCGGATCACTGGAAAAAGGCTAATGTAGTGCCCATATTTAAAAAAGGGAAGGAGGAGGATCCGGGGAACTACAGTCCAATCAGCCTCATCTCAGTCCCTGGAAAAATCATAGAGCAGGTCCTCAAGGATTCAACTCTGAAACACTTAGAGGAGAGGAATGTGATCAGGAACAGTCAGCATGGATTCACCAAGGGTAAGTCATGCCTGACTAACCTAATTGCCTTCTATGATGAGATAATTGGGTCTGTGGATGAGGGGAAAGCAGTGGATGTGTTATTCCTTGACTATAGCAAAGTTTTTGATACAGTCTCCCACAGTATTCTTGCCAGCAACTTAAAGAAGTATGGGGTGGATGAATGGACTATAAGGTGGATAGAAAGATGGCTAGATCGTCAGGCTCAATGGGTAGTGATCAATGGCTCCATGTCTAGTTGGCAGCCAGTTTCAAGCAGAGTGCCCCAAGGGTCGGTCCTGGGGCCGGTTTTGTTCAATATCTTCATTAATGATCTGCAGGATGGCTTGGACTGCACTCTCAGCAAGTTTGCAGGTGACACTAAACTGGGAGGAGTGGTAGATATGCTGGAGGGTAGGGATAGGATACAGAGGGACCTAGACAAATTAGAGGATTGGGGCAAAAGAAACCTGATGAGGTTCAACAAGGACAAGTGCAGAATCCTGCACTTAGGACAGAAGAATCTCATTCACTGTTACAGACTAGGGACCAAATGGCTAGGAAGCAGTTCTGCAGAAAAGGACCTAGGGCTTACAGTGGACAAGAAGATGGATATGAGTCAACAGTGTGCCCTTGTTGCCAAGAAGGCTAACTGCATTTTGGGCTGTAGAAGTAGGGGCATTGTCAGCAGACTGAGAGACGTGATCTTCCCCTCTATTTGACATTGGTGAGGCCTCATCTGGAGTACTGTGTCCAGTTTTGGGCCCCACACTAAAAGAAGGATGTGGAAAAATTGGAAAGAGTCCAGAAGAGGGCAACAAAAATGATTAGGGGGCTGGAGCACATGACTTATGAGGAGAGGCTGAGGGAACTGGAAAGAGAAAAATGAGGGGGGATTTGATAGCTGCTTAAAACTACCTGAAATGGGGGTTCCAAAGAGGATGGATCTAGACTGTTCTCAGTGGTACCTGATGACAGAACAAGGAGTAATGGTCTCAAGTTGCAGTGAGGGAGGTTTAGGTTGAATATTAGGAAAAACTTTTTCACTAGGAGGGTGGTGAAGCTCTGGAATGGGTTACCGAGGGTGGTGGTGGAATCTCCTTCCTTACAGCTTTTTAAGTCAGATTTGACAAAGCCCTGGATGGGATGATTTAGTTGAGAATTGGTCCTGTTTTGAACAGGGGTGTCATAAACAGATAGCTAAGGGTTAATGTCTCTTACACCTGGAAAGAAGTAATCTGAAACACCTGACCAGAGGACCAATCAAGAAACAAGACTTTTTCAAATCTGGGTGGAGGGTTTTTTGTGTGTGAGTCCGTTGTTCTGGGGTCTTCTGCCTGCACTCTCTCGGCTATGAGAAGTGATTTCTGTTTCCTGCTTTCTAATCTTCTGTTTCCAAGTTGTAAGTACAATATAGTAAGGCAGTAAGGTTTCTATTGTTTTTCTTTTTGTATTTACATGTCTATAGTTGCTGGAGTGCTTTGAATTGTATTCTTTTTGAATAAGGCTGTTTATTCATATTTCTTTTAAGCAATTGACCCTGTATTTGTCTCCTTAATACAGAGAGACCATTTTTATGTATTTTTCTTTCTTTTTACATAAAGCTTTCTTTTTAAGACCTATTTGAGTTTTTCTTTAGTGGGGAACTCCAGGGAATTGAGTCTGTGCTCACCAGGGAATTGGTGGGAGGAAGAAGTCAGGGGGAAATCTGTGTGTGTTAGATTTACTAGCCTGACTTTGCATTCCCTTCTGTTGTCCAAGGCTGGAAACGGGGAGGGTGGAATCCCTCTGTTTAGATTCACGGAGCTTGCTTCTGTGTGTCTCTCCAGGAACACCTGGAGGGGGGAAGGGAAATGGTTTATTTCCCTTTGTTGTGAGACTCAAGGGATTTGGGTCTTGGGGTCCCCAGGGAAGGTTTGGGGGGACCAGAGTGCCCCAAAACACTCTAATTTTTTGGGTGGTGGCAGCTTTACCAGGTCCAAGCTGGTAACTAAGCTTGGAGGTTTTCATGCTAACCCCCATATTTTGGACGCTAAGGTCCAAATCTGGGACTAGGTTATGATAAGGGGGATGGACTAGATGACCTCCTGAGGTCCCTTCCAATCCTGATATTCTATGATTCTATGATTTCCCTTTACAGAAGCCTGGTTGACTCTTCCCCAACAAATCGTGTTCATCTATGTCTGATAACTTTGTTTTTGATTATATTTTCAACCAATTTGCCTGGTACTGAAGTTAGGCTTACTGGCCTGTAATTGCCAGGAACCTTTTTTAAAAATTAGTGTCTCGTTAGCTACCCTCCAGTCATCTTGTTCAGAAGCCGATTTAAGTGATAGTTACATTCTACCGTCAGTAGTTCTGCAATTTTATATTTGAGGTCCTTCAGAACTCCTCGGTGGATACAAGCTGGACCTGGTGACTTTTTACTATTTAATTTATCAATATTTAAACTGTAATAAAATCATCTCTCAATCTTTTTTTGATAAGCTAAACAAATGGAGCTCTTTAAGTCTCTACTGTAAGATGTTTCCTCCAGCCTGCAAATAATTTTTGTAACTCCTATCTGCACCCTCTCCACTTTTTTTCAATATCCTTTTTAAAATGTGGGCACCAGAAGAGTACACAGTGTAAGAGTATCAGTTTCATCTGTGCCATATACAGAGTGAAAATCTCCTTGCTACTCTTACTTACTATTCCCCTGGTTTTACATCCTAGGATCCTATTAGTTTTTGCAACAGCTTTTGCACTGTTGAGCTGCTTGTCCTCTGTGACCCCACAATCCTTTTTAGAGTCACTGTTTTCCAGGTTACAGTCCCCAATTCTGTAGGTATGACCTGCATTCATTGTGCCTAGATATATAACTTGGCATTTGGCAGTATGTAGTGGGGCAGCTGCCCCACTCCTGCAGAACAGGGGTTAAAAGCAGCCCTGGAGAGGGCTGCGGCTGGGAAAAGGAGTGAAAGCAACTGAGAGAGTAGCTGACCACAGGTGTTGCCAGCTCAGTCAGGGCCCAGATGGTCCTGATAAGAGCGCTGGGTCAGGAGCTGTAAGAGTGTCACTCTAGCCCTGGCGTGGGAAGGGCTAGTTGCCTGAGAGCAAGGTATCTGAAGCAGAGCAGTGTTGGGGAAGGGCAGGAGAAGCTGGGGTGCTCCAGCCTGCTAAACCCCTAGGCTGCTGGCCTTGGTGAAGGCCTACAAAGGTACTGGTGCTACAGAGGTGCAGCCTGGGGATAGGCAGAGGCAGCTGGTCCTAAACCATTGCCAATGATGAGCGGCCATTACAGACTGCAGTCTGCCCCAGTGAGCGGGGGCTAGATGATGACTGGCAGTAGCCACTGAGGCAAGGTGGGTTTAGAGGGTTGGGGGTTCCCCTGGGAGGGGAAACCCAGAGTAAGGGGGCACTACGGTGGGGCAGAACCTGAAGGAAAGGGGCACTGAGGTCCGGGAGGGATATGGGTCCTAAGGCAGGTGACCCACTGGCCAGCAGAGGTCATCCAGAGCAGGAGTTGAGCTAATTCCCAAGGTGACCAGCAGGAGGCACCACACCAGTGAGTCATTGACCTCGCTACACAGTATTAAAACACATTTTATTTGAATGGACCCAGCTCATGGGCCCCATTCAATGACAATTCCCCACTGATGACATTTGTTTGAGATCTGTCAGTCACTTCTTAATCCAATTAATGCGTGCTGTATTGATAATTATATTGCTATTTTCTTAATCAGAATGTCATGTGGTGCTAAATCAAACACTTTACAAAATATATTACATCTACACAGTTCCCTTTATCAAAAAAAACTTGTCATATCATTAATGAATGAAATCAAATTTCTTTAACAAGACCTATTTTCTATAAAACTATGTTGACTGACATTAATTATATTCCTATCCTTTAATTCTATATCAGCTGAATCCCATATTAGCATTGTTCATACCTATATGACAGAGTCAGAAAAAGAAAGCAATAGTCTACTATACGTGTGGGAAAAATATCTGAGCTTGGCAGGAGGGACCTAGGGGTTGGGTATTGCGACACTAAAGTAATTTTGAGAATCTGGCCTCAACTGCCACAGGATTGCAGAATTGAAATGTTCACAAATTATTTTCTCTCTTTAAGTCTCCAGCATCCCAGCTCCTGGCAATCTCAGTCTTCTAAGCCACTCTAAAGTAGCCATCACAGTGAGGCAGTTGCCAAAACTGAATGCTAAAATGTAGACTAGATAGGGCAGAGTAGAAAAACAGTCTCAGCACAACCAAGTATTAAAATATAAAAAACATGCTCAGACTTAGAGAATTGCTCATAATTAATCCATGGAGTTAAAAAAAAATCATGAATAAATCTTACAAGCAAATGGAGACTACCTGTTTTGCAAGACTGTTTATATGAATGCTGTGATATAAAATAAAGTTGTATTTCAATGTATGTATGCCCATATGCAAAGCAGACAAGATAATATAAATATTGCAAATACAGGTGAGACCCTCAGAGAGTGTAAATTGGCATAGTTCCATGGAAGTTAATGGCATTATATCAATTCATAGCAGCTAAGGATCTGGCCCACAGATACAATTAAGTTGTCACCTGTGAATAAACATAAAGGATAAAGTCTAATATTTTTATAAGTAGTTTTATAAATTCAAATTTCCTTTAAAGAGATTTTTTAAAGTATCTTTTAATTAGCTTGAAGTTTGTAAGTGCTTTGAAGAGATAAAACATTCTATAAATTCTTAGTATGCTTATTTCAGAATGACCTCAAAGTGTGAAGAAATTAATTCTGTGTATTTAATAAAGCTATTAGCATTTTAAGTAACTTATCCTCTATGTGAGTAATTATAAAGAA
Organism: Gopherus flavomarginatus; assembly: GCF_025201925.1. Classification (NCBI taxonomy): domain Eukaryota; kingdom Metazoa; phylum Chordata; order Testudines; family Testudinidae; genus Gopherus; species Gopherus flavomarginatus. The sequence goes on from NC_066619.1 coordinate 219,462,198, forward strand.
GTACAGGTAGATTAATTAGTATATATGTGATAAAAAGTGAGGAATGCTCAGGGAAGACTAGTATTAACCAAAGATTGTATGGATTATGTTGTTAATTCATTTGCTAAATTTTGACCTCTGCTCTGAGATTAATTAAAATATAGTATTGAGAAAAGAAAAGATGTAAAATAAATGAGAATGTTAGCTATTTCCTGTCTGAGCAAAGATATGATACACAATTTAAAACCTAACTTAGTTCCCTAATAGATTTGTAATAGTAGTTTGAAGAGATACACTTTTGGCTCTCTAGGCCCATATATTCCATCTAAATTAATACCACAGACCTGTAGATGGACCCATATGCAAGAAAAGAAACTATCTAGTTGTTGTCAACTAGTATCACTGAGGGGTTCATTCTGCAGAAGATGCAAAAGAACTGACTATTGGAGGAGAGCCACTGTGATACAAAGAGCACACATGAGTTAGAGCAGAATATATTACTTAATGACTGTAGAGAGCTCCGTCGGCAAGAATTTACCTCCTTACACCAAGACTAGTGAATCTGCTGCAGGAAGGTATGTAATCTTGTTTACCAGTTTCTTCTCTGTCATTTTGACACAAACTAAACTGTATAAGACTGAACTTGTCAGCTAATGTCAGAAATGAGTCTCTCTCTGTGTGTGTGTATGTGTATGTGTGTGTATATTAATACTCCAGTAATACGGGAGTGCGGTTTCAGTTTTTCAGTGTAGCCTGTTTTATTAGTAAATTAATGTGAGCTGATTTTCAGTGGCACTCACACTGCGCAGGTCCTGGCCAGGGGGCTCTGCATTTTAATTTGATTTTAAATGAAGCTTCCTAAACATTTTGAAACCTTATTTATTTTACATACAACAATAGTTTAGTTATATATTATAGACATATAAAAAGAGACCTTCTTAAAAGGTTAAAATGTATTACTGGCATGCAAAATCTTAGAGTGAATAAATGAAGACCTGGCACACCACATCTGAAAGGTTGCCTACCCCTGATATAATGTTTTATGACTCTTTGTATTGATAACTTTATGATATTAGCACTAAACATGTGCCTAAAACTGACATGCCTGTGCAACAACCTTTCTGATGGAAAGGATGAACTTCCTTCAGACACTGCACACATTTTACAGACTTGCCCAGTTCTCTATAATTTTCAGTTGTAAATAACACTCTATTTTTCTGATTGTAGCTTTTTGAAAAACATTGATAATAATAGCCTGTCTTTCTCTTAATGGACTAAAGCAATGTGCATCTGACTTAACATTTCTGGACAGATTGTTAACTTTTTCAGGACAGAAATTGCTTCAATTTTTATCTAATTAGAATTCTATCTGCTTCATATTTTTTTTACCTACATAAAAATAAATACAAAAGATTTCTACAAATCCATTGATTTAGGTATGTTTCTTTACTTCTACTGACTTCCTCACTTATTCTTCCACTTGTGCAGACTTATCACTCTACTGATTTGAGGAATGGCCAGGGATTAATATTTCTCATGAAGGAAATGGGTTTTAATGAAGGATTTCAAGAAGAAAAAAGGTGGTGTAAAGGTCCCAGTGAAAGCTGTCAGGAAGGTGAAAATGAAAAAAGAACACAGGGAGTATGTGAACAAATGGGATGTAGTCCATTTTGCAATCAAAATAAGACTTGCTACGCAGCATGTGTTGAGGCAATGCTTGTAGCTCTTAGGGAAAAGTAATACAGCACTGAAAGTTCCGGTGAACGAGAGGAATCCTGTAGAAATCCAAAAATGATAGTTAGGGACAGGGTTTCTAATCTGAAGCCTGCCCATGAATAAGTTAAGATGGAAATTAGAAAAATGATTTCTAACCATCAGAGAAATGAGGTTTTGGAACAGCAACCCAGTAGGAATTGTGGGGGCAAACAATCTAATTTAGTTTTCAGATACAGCTTGATAAATTTATGAATGGAATCATCTGCTGTAGATAGGCAAAAGGAATGGAACCTAGTTAAAAGGCTTCAATTAAATCTCCACAGAGGAGTTCCTTCCAATATGTATCATCTGCCTTGCCAGCAAAAGTAAGAGCAACTGAATGAGCCTTGCAATATGCCATGAAACTAAGCAAACTCAGGTTCTGCCAGACCAGCAAGGGCAGTATTTTATGTGATTTTTTTTGTATATTTGAACTTTCTTGCACCCTTTGTTTTCAGTTTTACATTGCAAGTTTGTTCAAGGCAGGGACTGTCTCTTGCTCTGTCTGTAAAGCACCAAGGAGGTTTTGATAATTTATAGTATCCCCGTTAAGGCTGATTCCCCATTCTGGCACTTTGAGTGCAGAAGGTGGGGGCCACAAGGATTCTAAAAAATAATACCGACCACTCCAGGCTTGTACTCAATTCCCAAGGTTACAGCTTCTCTCTGACTTTGGATGGGTAGAAGCTGCCACCACCCAAGTGCAAAAAAAACAAAAACCCTTTTGAGAACCCAGGAAGTAGCACTTGGGAATTCCTTCCTGTGTGGTACCCTCAAGACCTTTAAGCCTCCGCCCCGCCCCCTCCAGGGGAGAGCTGAGAAAGAAAACAAAAGAAATCAGCTGTTGCCACCAGCTAATTAAATAACATATGCACAAACCTCTTAAGACACCAAAAATCCAATCCTGTTCTTAAAAGGTAAATTTTATTAAAAACAAAAAGAGAAAATATATCTGGAACTTAGGCTATTGCTCGATTTAAAAAAGAGAAAATATAATAATTAAGCATCAAGAATGGTTTTCTTGAGGTCCAGCTTAAAGGTTACAGGCAAACGAAAAGCATTTGGGGGTTAGCACAGAGTGAGAGTTCTTCATAAGCCTTACAGAAAAAAAAAATCTAATAGCATCTTCCTAGACATCACTGATCTACTTACATATCTGGGGTTCCAGATAAGTAGATCTGGTTTTTAAAGCTTCTTCTAGCACTGCTGCTCTTTGTCTCCTCTCTCCAGAGAACAGCAACAGATGGACAAAGGGAAGTTTTTTTCCCAATTTTAAAAAGTTCTAGTCCTCCCATTGGCTCTTTTGATCAGGTGGCCACTCACTTCCTTTTACCTATGCATGCATCAGGCTTTTTAACTCTTTACAGGTAAAGAAGAGAACAGCTACAGAGAGGAATTTTATAGCTAACTGGCTAGCTGGGTGTCCATAAAAGGGAGCAACATCACCCCCTTCATTTATCACAACCCCTATTATAATTGTGTATTCTGGAGTACAAGCCCTGTGCCAGATATATAATAGTTCTGATAGTGTTCAATGTGAATGGCTTTATCTCAGTTGCCTTGAAAGGAACATGAAGAGAAATTACCTCTAAAACAGACATGACACAAATCATGAGGGATGTTATACATAAAAAAAACAACAGATTTGGATTGGGGGAGATGGAGCCTCACTACCAACATGAAGGAGACTTCACGGGTTGCTCACGGATACTTTGACTACTGTATTAGATACACTGTATTACTGCACATCACTGAGTGCTTTCCACATATAATAAGTAACATATATAGCACACGTGTATGATAAATGACAGATATCTTTACTTTTTAAAAACTTTTGAAGATGCCACAGTCCAAGCACGAGACTATGGAAAACCTTTTTGTTGCAACCAGTGATTTTTCAGGAGACTTGAACCATGGCCACCACTGTCTTTGCAAACACATTGTCAAATGTTTATTCTGGAATAGTACAAGTTAGTGAAATAAATGTTTGAGCAAATGTTATGAAAAGCTGATGTTTTGCAGAATTTTATGACAGCCCAACAAAGAAAACTTGTGGGGACTTTTCCTTAATCTGAATGAGAGACTAGATGAGACAGAAGCCATATTATTCTATCCCAAGAGCAGGCAAAAGTTGTATTTATAGAGTAAAGTTTAATGCCTGACTCATCTTTCATTAGGAGTACCACTGGCTTACAATGGAAAATAGAAAGCTTAGACTCGCATTTAAGACTACACAGTCTGAGATTATTGAACATCTGCATAAAAAGAATCCTGCTGAATGATGTGGCCTAGTTATTTGTTAAATTATTTGATTTAAGGTTGGAGAAAGATATCTCAATATTTAAAAGGATATTCGATCCCAATTTGGATGAATTAACTCAGACTCTAATTGTGTATCTCTTATAAAAGATAAAGGACAAATCTTTCAAGATGTGAAGAAAAACAAAACATCTGGAAAAGATCTTCACTCTTCTTTACTTGAGCCCTATCAAGAAAAGCATAAGGAAGGAATTTGAGAAATGTATAGATGATGGATTGTAAGTGTTTTGAGTGAAATATCTTCTCTAAATGCATGTTTTTACTGGGTTGTAAAAGTAGCAAGTAATTTCTTAAAAGATTCCAAAAAAGACAATGCAAAAATCTCTGAAGACTATATGCTTCCTGGTCATGAGTACCTAAATTCCCCCTCCTCTGCCTCTGAACTATTAAATATGACCTTATCTCTCAAATACCTCCAGTGTTAGGTTATTATCTTACTCCACCATAGTGGGTGTATGAAGAACTCTAGGAATTGTGTGGGGTTCAATTAATTTCTTGTCATAGTTTTATAAGCCCTGTTCAAATTGACTTGTTTAATGCTTTTTTTAAAAAGACTGTGAAGGACATTCTAAGCTCGAGATGGGCACTCCAATTATAGTTTCCAAAAAAAATATAACTAAATAAATATAACCTGAATATTAACAGTTCATTTAGTATAGTGTTCTCTTATGATATATGTTATTTTCCTGGACAACATATGGATAAGAGTTTAAAACTTCCAGGGGCTAGATCCTTGATTCATAAGTCTTCCTTGCACTGCTCTGGTAGTGCAATAAAGACTTCAAGTTGCTTTAAGGCAGCAGCTGAGGATTCCCCCCTAGAGTAAGACTGTTACATTATATGGACATCATTAGGAAATGGTATGTGTTGGGGATATTTGGCAGAATGGATCATATGTTACTGACTTACCTGACATGCCTGCCAAAAATGTGTGATGTTTTATTCAGCTGGATTATTAGTCAAACAGATCCCAGAGTTTGAGATAGCTCAATTTCTGCTTTATGAGCTCTTACCTGTGGCTTCATGCAGAATTCAATCTCATACTCCTCTTGTCTTTCTACACATATTTAAAATATGTATGGGGGAAATATGGTTAGGTGACGTTCTTTAATGCAGAGGGCACCTGGTTCTAAGCACTCTTCATGCCAAACATCTCTGGGTGACTGAGCAAAATGATCTAGATAAAGAGTGGCTGGCTGAAGTAAAACCAGACCAAGACAGATGATGCTGGCATTTTGACGGACTGACTAAAATCATAGTAACATACTCCATTAACTGTGTCTCAAGGTGAGTCACAGCTTTGGAGTCCTTCTGGATGCTTTTGAAGCTCTTAAATAAAAAGATAACAAGAGGAGCAAGAAATGCATTTAGGTTAACCAGGAACCTATGCCCATTCCTATCTAATGATGATATGGACCGTGTATATTCACATATACATTGCCTCTCTGGCTGTTTCTTCAGCACACCCAGACTTGGTTATGATGGAATGCCATGAAGAATATTCAACTGGTCCACCATGCAGCACACGTTCGGAAGAACACATCGTTCTGGTGATCTGAAATCTGTGCTGAGTGTCTATTCTCTGCAGAATGTAACTTAAAACTGTGATCTTAGACACTGAATTCATTGTGCCAGAGAACATATCTGAAATAGCTTCACACAACAGCATAGGTCATGGGAATTATGTAGTTTACAGAAGCAAGAACAAGGATCGTAAGGGCAGAAAAGGGGGGCTTCTCAGCAGCTGGCTCATGAGTCTAGAATTCCTTGCCACCTCGCCACATTTCATCACATTCAGAAATGTAGCTTTCCCTCATAATTATTTCCAAGAATAGGTTCATGTGGCTAGACAGACTAAGGAAGAAACTGAAGAGTAAAGGGAAGTTGAAGGAGCAGGAAGTAAAAGGAAAAGTAAATTATAATGAAAGCCTATTCAAGTATATACCCCAACAGCATTTATAAAGAAATGATAGGGAAAAAAAAACCTGCTCTCTCCTTGCATGTCTAAATTTTGTTAGCACGATGAGGCATTCATCGTAAATAACCAGACTGACACTTCCCATGGACATTTAAAATATCCATTGTGGACTTTATCAAGCGTCCACTGAACTCAGAGAGCCTTTATATTGATTTCAATAGGCAGCAGAGTAGACTGTTTGGAAGGAGATTAAATACAGCTTTGCAAAGAAGATACTAAAATACTTTAACCAAAAGAGTTTAATTTATGGAAATTGTGTTTAACTTCTGTGAACTTTGGGGCAATTGGGCTGCCTTAAATGGCATAGATTTTCACGAGACTGTGGCTACATCTGCCCTTGGATCTGGGAGTATGATTCTCAGCTCACACAGACATACTTGTACTAGCTTTCATCAAGTTAGCACATTAAACGTAATTGTGTAGCTGGGGTAGCACCGTCAGCAGCAACACAGGTCACCTCCACTTAGTATGTATGCATGGGGTTCAGGTAGGTTTGTACCTAGCATGGCTAGCCCATGCCACTGCTACCCCTCTTTGTTAAACCTCTTTGTTCCTTCATGAGACCAATGGCCTTTGAGGACTTTATCATGTCATTTAAGGGACTCATATTTTTCCCACACATACAGTAGACTATTGCTTTCTTCTTCTGACTCTGTCATACAGGTATGAACAATGCTTCACTGCATTACATATTAATAAATACTATCCCATATTTTAAAGTGTGAAACAGGGTCACCTTATGAGATGACTCATTTCCCCATGTTTTACCTGCCCAGTTACCTACACATTGCTGACTGTCCCTTTGCTGCTGTCCTGAGTCTGTTTTTCTTCTGCCTCAATATTTTGTGTATGAATTTTCCTAATTTTCTCTTGTGTTTACATTTTCAGATTGCTGTGTTGACTACAATACTGGCAGCTAATATTTCATTTTATTTAAATGCAAATATGACTGCCATATTTTTGTACCATAGTATGATAGAAATATTGGCTAGCTGTACTGATACATACCAGTTTCACTTTACGTTAAAAATAAAAACACAACAGCTCCACTCTTATATATTTCCAAGCAATGTAACCATGTGGTCCAATAATTTTTGAAAGGAGACTATTACATCATTAAAAGCATATCAAACACATGTGAAACTTATTTTTTCCTCTTACCAGGAAAATGCAGCTCAGTTATTTATACTGAACAGTAGCATCAAAGACAAACTTGGCAATAGAATTTTTAGTGAATAATTTATAAGTCCAGAGTAAAGCCAGGGGTGCAATCCAATGTATATAAATGCACTCCATTGTTTGCTGGACTCAAACAATACATCAAACCAAATAACTTACAAAAGCCCATAGACCATATGTAAACTAAATAAAATGAAATTAGAACCTCCTTATCTGGGAAATCACCTTGCCAAAATTTCCCTAGGGTGAACCAACAAAATAGGTTAATATTACATTGTCATTGTGCTGTTTAGCATGTTTGATCAAGACAGAAATGGGATCCATTTATATGACACTTGTTTCCTTGTCTGTTCTGGAGACAATGAAAAGCAAGTGACTCTATTACAAGATGGTAGTGACCACCTTTCACTGATGTAAAGGTAGTGGATCCTCAAAGTCAGATATCAGGTCTGTCGTGGTATAATTCCCCACTCTGAACCTTAGCGTCCAAAAGATGGGGTACCAGCATGAATTCCTCTAAGCTCAATTACCAGCTTAGTACTTGTAGCACTGCCACCAACCAGGAATTCCAGTGCCTGGTACATTCTGGTCCCCTCAAAACCTTGCCCGGGGACCCCCAAGACCCAGACCCTCTGGATCTTAACACAACGAAAGTAAACCCTTTCCCTCACTGTTGCATCTCCCAGGCTTCCCCTCCCTGGCTTCCCCTGGAAGATCACTGTGATTCAAACTCCTTGAATCTTGAAACAGAGAGGAAAATCCACCTTCCCCACTCCTTCTCTCTCCCCCTCCCAGATTCTCCCTGAGAGAGACAGTAATCCTAACACAGAGAGAAAATAACCTTTCTCTCCCCCTTCCCTCCTTTCTCCCCACCAATTCCCTGGTGGATCCAGACCCAGTCCCCTGGGTCTCACCAGAATAAAAAAAACAATCAGGTTCTTAAACAAGAAAAGCTTTAATTAAAGAAGGAAAAAACAGTAAAGATTATCTTTGTAAATTTAAGATGGAATATGTTATAGGGTCTTTCAGCTATAGACACTGGGAATACCCTCCCAGCCTAAGTATACAAGTACAAATGAAAATCCTTTCAGCAAAATACAAATTTGAACTCCTCCCAGCCAAATACACATTTGAACTCCTCCCAGCCAAGTACACATTTGCAAATAAAGAAAACAAACATAAGCCTAACTCGCTTTGTCTACCTAGTACTCACTATTCTGAACTTATAAGAGCCTGTATCGGAGAGATTGGAGAGAAACCTGGTTGCACGTCTGGTCCCTCTGAGAACCCAGAGAGAACAACAACCAAAAACTAACAGCATGCACACAAACTTCCCTCCTTCGAGATTTGAAAGTATCCTGTCCCCTGATTGGTCCTCTGGTCAGGTCACTGAACTTAACCCTTTACAGGCAAAAGAGACATGAAGTACTTCTGTTCTATTAACCCTTGACTATTTGTTTATGCAAGATCCCACTCTTTAACAAAGATCTCTGTGCACTTTCTGTGGATTCTGTACCTGATGCCAAATCCAGCATTAACTTGTGCACAGCATTCCACTGGATGTTCATTACAATCTGGACCTTTATGTTTCTGAGGACTGGGTTCTGAACTTGTGTTTATTTGACTAATTCCCTCTGGAGTTCTGAATTCTGTACTTCAGAATATGATACTACCCTTTTGTCTGCAAAAACCTGTTGAAGGCCTCTATGCAAGACTTGAAATCAAAGACAGAATCTGATAGTGGATGTTGTTGCTGATCACTCAGAGTATCTCGGTTTAAACTGACTCATTAGTGTTTGTTTGTAGTTTGGAGGTTGAACATGAAGTATTTGATTATTTCAAGAGCATGTAAATAAGCATGTAACCGAACTTTGAACAAGTTATAAAAAATGTAATTTAATGGAAAAGTTGCAATCCGTGCACAAAACACTTAATTATGTAATATTTTTGTATATAATATTTGAGCTATATTTAGCTCTAGCTGCAATAAAACCATATTGGCATAAATTTAAATGAAATTTTGTTTGAGTGTTACCAGTTAGGCTGTCTTGAATACAATAGTATTTTTTGCTAAATTTATTAGTTTTTATTTTGTGATTTCATGCAAATATATTCTAAAGCTGAATTGCATCAGCAGGAAGTCAGAGAATCATTTTCATTTTTCTAAATCTGTTTTCATAAAATTTGCCAAAGCTCAAACAGATAATGGGAAATTATGCAATATTATGCCACCAGATTAATACTCAGTATCAGTATGGAATCTAAATTAAAAAAATCAGTGGGTTCTTCATGTCGCTGATATAGAGTGATGACTCTAAGATATGGCTCTTTTAGGGGGCACAGATATGCAAGAAGATGGGGAGGAAGTGTACTGTTTAAATGGTGGTCTCAAGAGACAAATATTTAGTAAGGTGTAATGGCTCCTTGGTTCTGGGGAAAGCATGGTGACTTATGGGATTTGCTGCACCCTAAAAAGGTGAAACCAGTGCTGTCCTACCAGGGCCTGGCAGTGTGATACATGGAGGCATGCTCCATCCCCTACCTTACTAAGACTACACTACCTCTGAAGTAGTAAACACAGCAGGCAGCACTGGCTGGTCAGCCTTTCCCCACCACCCCCACACATCCCCCTGCACCTACAGCTAAATTATGGTTGCCTCCTTCATGGGTGTGTGGGAGCTTCAAGTGCTATTCTAAAACACCTAGCATACCTGCAGACCCAGCCATAATTTGGTGTACAAAAATTTGCTTTTCATCCACATCTTTGTAAACACTTTCTAAACATTATTGTCCCCATTTTTTAAGACGAGAAATTAAATCATTCAAAGGTTGAATAACTTGCTCAAGGTCAAACAGCAACTAGAGTAGAGCTGAGAATTGACTGAGACGAATCAGGTTCGACTAAGTATTTAATCTGGCGAGGATCAACTGAATGCAACCAAGTAAAGTTCAAAACCAAACAGCTGTTTATTAACCGAACGAGCAACAAGGATAAATTGCAACTTGGATCAAAAAGGGCAAATCAACAACTACAGATACTATTAGACACAACCTGGTACCAGGCAACAAAAACAACAACAAGCAGATAGCCAGACTGAACTAACAACAGGAACGAATTACAATTTAAATTGAACAAGGCAATTTATCAATCAAGGATTCTATTAACAATTATATACAAAACTCTATACACAACTTTATACAAAACAAGGAAGAAAACAGAGGAAGGCAACTATGCAAAATGGATTATATACAAAAATTAAAATGTTCTTACCACACTCCAGATGCAGCTGACCAGCAGTACAGACACCAAGTGCATGGCAAATTGGAGGGATGTAATCCTAACACGACATGACACGAGCCGCCAAAAACAGAGAAGACCCTGGCTGAAGGGTGATCAGGCCTTTCAGCTAACACACAGGCACTTCTGATGGTTTTTGGCACAAGACATAGTTTTATCTGAAGACTCTTACTCGTATCGGCATTGCATTGGTTCCCAGCTCCTGCACCTATCGGGTTCTGAGCTGGTACCCTTTACGTCAGTAGGAGCTGCACCTGACACACTACTTTTGCATATGGCACAAGTAGTACACGGCCCACTAGTAGCACACGGCCCTATACTGACTTTGCGCTGACCCTGTACTGACCGACGATCGGCCAGACCGAGAGCCAGAGTGTGAGTTTCGGGTTGTGACAAGAATAAAGGTCCTAACTGAACAAAGTACTTCAACATGTGCCTATGTCCCATTGACACACACATAACATTGTTAAATGGTACATGTACTTATGACCCATTGAAATAATTTTACATATTCAAACATGCGGGAAGGGCTTTGCTGAATTGGGGCCTTAACACTGAATTGGAAGATGCAGAGACTGGTACCCTACATATTGGACCAAGTTGCTTCCATAAACAATAAGGTAGCTTTCATTACTATTCTCAGCTGGGCAAAACTTGCTGAAGTTCATAGGACACAGTCAATGGGAGATTTGCTTGGGTAACAGCAGCAGGTTTTGGCCACAGAGGAATAAAATATGTTGAGCTGTGAATATTTTTAAAGGAGTCATTGAACTGGTATTAATTTTAAAGGCCTTTACCATAGTACATCAACAGCATGAAAACAGTTCTATAATGCTTGAAATATAGGGTGGGAGTCAGTTATTTTCCTGAGTTAGAACTTATTTTTGGATTTGTAAAAAATCTCTGTTAGATAAAAACATAGTGTCAACACTGCAAAATGAATGATGAAGTCTAAAGTGTTCAGAATGTCTGAAAATGGATCCTTCTTTATGGTATTCAAAAGTTATGAGTCATTTTTGTATTAAGCAAATGATTATAGCTCCAGCCATTTGGCAATACCTTCTTCATAGTACAAAATGTGTTATTTGAAATTAATAACATTTATTGTCATGGATAAACAGGTGCTATTATATAAAATTGAATATATTGCTGAAATGAAAGGCCTGCAGCGGGGATCATAAGTGAATGAAAGGGGGAGAATTGTCACGGGAATGAGTAAAACAAACAAAATGTGAAAATTTGCCACTTTTTTAAGCAGTTCATATTAGGTTCAGCAACATGTATACAGAACTATTGCCAGTATATTGAATCAAAGATTGTCCATAACTTACTCATGTTATAAATGTCTATGAACTGGTGTGACATTCAGCTGTAACATCCAAAAAATACTGTACTGTAGTTTCTTATTTACTGCAGGATTTTGCTTCTGCTACATACAAAATGCCACTGTTTTGAATAGAGTTAAGCGAGCATCTTGAGAGACAGTAAATTGAAAAAAAATTCTTGTGTTTATAAAGGACCTGATCCTTGCTCCCATAAAGCTGGATTCTATTGAAGTGAATAGGAATAGTTGTGAGAAAAGTTGATTTCACTGAGTAAGAGTGTGAAATATTGGGTTCCTGAATACTTTACAGCTTAGGATTCTGGAAATTTTTTCCTGTCATCCAATCCAAAATAAACATGTGCACATACAGAGAATACTCCTGGTACTATATGAAATGGAATCCTCATTTACAGACCGTATTCTGCCTTTCTGAATGTACAGGGCACATTGAACCAATATATTGAATTAACCAAAGAAAGGAGAAAGTAAATACATTTTAAGAAAAAGGAATTCTTACATTTCTTAATTTTTAGAGGAAAGTAACCTGCTATCACCTTATTTTAGTACAGAACAAGAAAGAGTGCTAAACACACTTATGGGAGTGGGACTCATGACATTGGCAATACAACTTGATTATTGAAGAAAACATGGGTGTGCGTGAGAAAAAATAATCTAATGTGAAAACTAACTTAAGTCTTTCAAGCTACATACAGCAATATTAACCATAAATGGTTCAAAACAATTGCACAAATCCTATAATTTTTCATTAATTCTCAAGCCCTCATTCTCCTCTCTGCCCCTCCCAGCTCAGCCTTACTCAAAGTAATAATCCACTAGCAACCTCTCCCAGTGGAAACTAGAATTACTGCTATTTAATTATTTTTTCATGAAGACAGGGGCGGTTCTAGACATTTCGCCACCCCAATCACGGCATCATGCCACGGGGGGGCGCTCTGCCGCTCGCCGGTCCCGTGGCTCCAGAGGACCTCCCGCAGGCATGCTTAGGTGGAGCCGAGAGACCAGCGGATCCTCCGCAGGCATGCCTGCGGGAGGTCCACCGGAGCCACAGGACCAGAGGACCCTCCACAGGCATGCTGCCAAAGGCCGCCTGCCTGCCGCCCTCCCGGCGAGTGGCACAGCACCCCCCACGGCATGCCACCCCAAGCATGCGCTTGGCGTTCTGGGGCCTGGAGCCGCCCCTGCATGAAGCCAAAATACTTTTTAATAATCATTTAATTTCAATATATATTAAGTCAAAGAGATATATTTTTAAAAGGAAATTAATATGTAACAGGAATTAAGAAGACCATAAACTATTTTTTTAAAAGGAATTGAACAGACAAATTAAGAAATAGTGGACCAAATATTTCTCACCTCAATTAAGTAGCCTCATTGAAACTGATGTGAATAAGGCAATACAATTTGACTGAAATGTAACATTTAACAACATATTTACAACTCTAATATCTGGCGAGTAATATATTCTTCCTCAGAGCATCTTCTATTGTAAATGTTATATGAATAGGAGCAAGAATGCTAGTCTTTACCTTACATCTACTTTCTGGGCTGTTGATTGAGTTGCATGGCTTTTATTATTGCAGCAATGCTTATGCAATTCAAATCTATGGTTGCTTTTCATTATTTTCCAGCAAGGTCCGTAACTATGTTTGAGTATCTTATATCGGTCTCCATCTGGATGTCTGTTTTTCTCACATAAAATACGGACATCACAGAAGATGTATTAAGACTATCTGGGTACATATTCATTAATTCCTAGATATCAGGTCAATGTCTTTGTTTCCCGCGCAGTCAGCCAAGAACTAAGGTGTTGGGGTTTTTTTTGACATTGGTTTTATCTCACACTGATTCTTTAAGTTTTGTTAATTATTGACCTCATTCATGTACGCTTAGCTGTTTCTAGCTGATGAAACAGTAAACCATGCTCTTCTGACTTCACAATAGGACTAGCACATAGCACAGTAGCCAGGCTTCTTGCCCTCTTGATTGCTTTTCTGTAGCTGGTTCATAATCTATTAGTCTTTATTTTTCTACTTCTTTTATGGTGCTCATGTTGCACCTTTTGTTGCTGAGTTGCATCCTTTAAGTTCCCAGTTCTTAAACTTATGGTGTCATTGTACTTTTCTAATTTCATGGATGTATGTGTTCTTATACAAGAATATTTGGGGACTACTTTACTTTTTTCAGAGTAGGCCAATGCTTTGTCCAGTATTTTGAAAATGGCATAACATGTACATAAATTTAGAAGTTACTAGTTATTTTGAGTGTCTCAATTTTGGGATGTTCACCTCAACTTGAGATACTTTGGGGATTTTATTTTGAGGGTGGGTGTTTAGAAATTACTAGTTATTTTGAGTGTCTCAATTTTGGGATGTTCACCTCAACTTGAGATACTTTGGGGATTTTATTTTGAGGGTGGGTGCTCAGCACTCTCCAAAATCAGACCCCTTTAAAGTTGTCAAGCTGGTCATTCAATTTGGGTAGTCAGAATTATCTAGTCACTTTTGAAAATCCTGGGCATACTTTTTTTCATCCAGTCACTTTTAATTGTATATTCATGGTGATGAGCATAAATCATGCATTAGCATACTAATATATTACTCTAATGGGATTGTAGCCCACTTGCTATTAGATGGTTTGAAAGAAGCAGCTCCTGTAGATAGCACCAAATAGGTAGAGGATCGGAAACTGAAATTGTCTATCTAGCCTGTGCCTAAGATCCAGACCAGTGATGGGGGCTTGGATGGAGAAGAGGTGGAGTTCATGCACCTTAGATCTGACTGACATTCTTGGACAAGCGTGCCCAAAATAGGCTGCACGAGGCTGGGACCACCCAAATGTGCGCCAAGCCGAAATCCAAACACTATTTAGGAGACAGTACATCTGCTTCCAGCCACAGAAGCACATAGATGTTCACAAGCAAGCGGACCCTATAATTCTTTTACTCCAGGAGTAAATTATGCAAACTCCATAGCTGGAAGACAAGCCTTATTGCTGACTAGATGTTTCTGGAATACATCAAATGTTATTGTCATCTGGTTTAGAACTGGCTGGGAATTTTTTTATTTTATTTATTTATTTATTTATTTTGTCAGATAAACGACACCAAAACATTTTGTGGAAACATCAGTTTTGATAAAAAATTTCTCAGGAAGGAGGGAAATAGAAATAATTAGATAAATTCATGGGGTATAGCTCCATCAGTAGCTATTAGCCAAGATGCTCAGGGATTCAACCCCATGACTGACTACCAAATCCTGGGACTGGACAACCGGAAGGATCATTGGATAATTACTCTGTTCTGTTCTTTCTCTTTGAAGAATCTGGCACTGGCCATTGTCAGAGAAAAGGATTGGTCTGACCTAGTATGTCCATTCTTATGTTTTCACACAGAAAAGTACCCTCCAAGAGCCAGTAGCCTGGCTAGGGCACTCACCTGGGATGTGGGAGACCAAGTTTCAAGTCCTTTCTCTGAATGTCGCAGGAATGTGCCCTAACTGCCGGGCTATTGCCTATTGCAGAGTGGGTCTTTCTTTCTTGTGTTCACACAGTTTCGAAAGGTCTCATTTATGTTCTGAATTGGAATGAACAGATTTTGAAAACTCATTATTTTTCAAAATGGAATTCTTGTTTCTCTGTCATCCCTAGTCTGACGCTCTTGCCCTAACTTTGGCATAGTTGGTGTTGAGGCATCTGTTCTTTCTTGAATCACCTTTCTAAAGTGCTATCCTATCCTTTATGGCAGAAGTTCCACAGAATTTATGCATTTATCCATAAAACAAAACTGGAAAGATGAGGCCTCCATACAGCAAACTTGGTGATTGCCTGTGTTTGTAAAGGAACCTGTGCCCTACAAGATACAAATGTTAGAAAAGATTTGCTTCACAGAACTCACACTTCAGTATGAGTGTTTTAATTATCTTTACTAGTAAGTATGTTTACTGCTGCTCTGATTTCTGTGACACAAAGCAACTTGAGGCTTTTTCATAAAAAAGCCATAGTCTTGGTATAGTCTTGATTATGTATAGTCACATAATCTAAAACACTCTTTCCAAACAAGATTTGCTAGCTGGGATGTAACTTTTATATATTTTTCTGTGAATTTTGGTGTATTACTATCTTCGTCTATTCAGTGAGAGAAATAAACTCAATGATCAAAATATATTCTGCAATGAATTTTCCATTTTACTAAAATAATTTTTGTTGTTTTGATAAAACTGTGACTCTTCAAACTTTTGCTGTCACAGATAGGCCACAACCATTCACAAAAGGACAGTTGGTTTGCATGCAGACAGGTCTACAACAGTCTAATAATATGGTTGTGAATATTTTAAGTACTTTTAAAAACCCCATTACCAGAGTATCAGACCTTATAGCCTTTCAATGTAGGATCATCACAACATTAATGTATCCCCACAACACCCTGGTCAGACAGAAAGAAAGGAAATGTTCAGGGATGTCCTTGGGATCATGCCCCCAAGTTGAGAACTTCTGTTCCAAGATGTAAGAGGGGTGCAGTACACTGATGTTTTGTGTAGGGTTGTTATTGTTTTGTGTATCACAGGCTCTGTCTAGTTTAATCAAGTTCAATTTCCATAGAGCACAGGGCCCACAAATTCTTAAATCTGAAGCTGGTGAGAAGCAGCCTTGGTCCAGCACCAGATCTGCATTGGTCATTCTGTTTTGTAAGATGCCTGCTCCTCCCCACCTCAACTGCCCTCATGCCTGTGTTCTGTTGGTAGCTAATTCCACGGTTCTGGTAGAATGGAACTCTCGGGGAGGCTGTGGTTGTAGAGGGATAGGTCATTTCTCAGATAGCTAGGTCTCTCCCAGGTCAGAGACCTTACAAACAGCTTTGCAACCAATATCTCTTCTCACTGCCTTAAATATAGACAGGGAGTATTGGGGCAATGGGTCCTGGCAACATGAGCAACTAAACTACAGCATTTTGAACAAAGTGGAGTTTTTTAGTTATGTCAACTAATCCAGTCTGGAGGCTATGAATGTCTGGATAACCATGGACAAATAAGTGATAATCAGGGGCACAATCTTCTGGCCAGTTGCAGATGGATGTGGAATTTTTGCTGTTATGACTATATGGGCATGCACTCGCATCGAGGTGACCAGAAGGACCCCAAGATTGTAGATAGACTGAACTATCTGAGGGAAGATGTCCTTGATTAGTGGGGTATCTATCCCTTCATCCTCTTAATTTTTCATCTCTGTACTCCTGAATTGTGTATGATCCCTTCTAACCATTGAACGTATTTCCTTCTCTTTTCTTATTATTAATAATCTAAATCCTTCCCAGTTGCCCTAATCTCTCAATTGCCACATATTCATTTCAAACAAATCATCTCACCTCAATATACCTGCTGAATCTACTCATTCACAACTCAGGATATCTGAGAAGGCTACTCAGCACTGTGTGCAATGCACTAGGTGTCTTGGCGATCGGAGGAAGACACAGACAAGGGTGAGTCAGAATTCCTTTTATGGTCTCCTCCTAGGATGGCCTAGCTGCACATCCCCCTTACACTAGGTTGAGCCCACAGGCTCAACAGAGACCTAAAGAAATAAGATTGCACATACAAATGCAACACTACAATGCCTAAACATACATTTCCATTTGCATTCATTTAACACTTTATGGAAGAGAAATGAAAAGTGGAGACTTAAACTATGCTGAAACTAATCTGGCCTGAGTAACAGAAGGTTAGCAAAACACTTCAGAGGTAAATCTCCCATGGTCTTACCTTGATGTCTGAATACCTTTGATCAATAATACAATAGGAGCCTCCAGAATCAAAGAACCCCTAACTGCGAGTGAAAGACTGTCAGTGTGAGAACACTAGAACTGAGTTACTTACATTTTGATATTGTAAGCAAACTGGGATTTAGTTTGTATGGACAGGGAGAGATTTGAGAAACTGTTAAAAAAATAAATTTTCCAGAGTTTTGCTTAGATCTTGTAAGATCTAACGAACGGATGAAAAAGGTTTCAATATTTGACTAAAAGCAAGATGACTTATCAAGTATCTTTTAAAAAAGTCACCTTGGTTCAATCTCTAGACACCTTTTTAGATTGTACAGGGCTGACTACATATGAGAGGGACTGTTAATACTGTCATGGAATTGTATTTACTTTAATTGCATTTTACAGTTGTTGGCACTTCTAATCATAGTCAAATTGTGTTTGTAGTCCTCTACTGTGCAAAGACGATGTATGTAAGATGCACTATCCCTTTGCTTAGAAGAACCTGCTTCTTATCACACTCAGTCAGCACTGCAGGCCAGTATGTAAAAGAGGTCAAGCAGTGATCTTAAGGAAAAAGGGAGTACCCCTGAACATATGGACCGTAACTATCCCTGGCATTGCACAGGATTCACAAGTGGTTGGGGAAACATTCCTTGAGCAAAAGGTTATTATGAACAGAGGCATTCTGTAAGATAGTTATGCCCATGTCTATGGAAAGCTTTGAAAATAAGGACTGAGTTAGAATTTGACTCAAGACTGACCCTAAGAACCACTCAGTGCCAGTTGACAAAGGTTTAATTGTTCTGTAACTGTAACCCCTGGCAGGCCTGAAAAACTCACTACACCCAACACATTTTTCATAGTATTTATCCGAAGAAGGGATAGTGAGGTAGCTAATAAAAACTTATGTAACTGATCTTTGTGAGATGTACGCACAGATGATATTTAAGAGTTCTGTACATATTCTAGAAAATATGTTTTAAAGTCTGACTCAAAGCAGAATCGACAAGCAAGTTTTGACTAGACAAAGTATGTAAATGTACCTGTCTACTTTAGTTCACATGTCAAATAAGCACTGTAAGCCAACACAACGGAATCCCGTTTTCACACAACATCAGGATGAGGATGTGAAAGTAACACATAGCCAAAGTATCAGGGAATAAACCACAGGTGTCATCTTGAAGCTGAGGACAAAACAATGAATTTTGGGGGTACAAGAAGCCAAAAGTACACCTTTTCCTCCTTCTCTGAGGAAGGAGAAAGGAGAACGAGCTTTTTGCTTTCTTGAATGCTGGATCCCAGCCACATTGATTGGAGATGCTGGGAGATTTCTTTGAGTAAGAAACTACCTTTGACAAGGGTTTTAGCCTGTTAATGTTAAATTTAGACTCTAGAAAGCATATATGGATTTTGTTTTATATGCAACCATTTTTGTTTCCCTCATTATCCTCATTCACTATCTCTTAAACTTAGTTTTGATAATAAACTTAAGATTATTGTCACTGTGAATATATCTCAGGGCTGTGATGTTATTTTGGAGCTGGTATTCAGTTGAACCAAACAAGCTGGTGAGCACATTTTTCCTTTTGGGACAGCATACCTGGTAATTTTCTGTGAATGTCTAGTGGTGAAAGGCTGGACGTCAGGGGGACATTTCAAGAGGACTTAGGGATTGTGGTGCACATATTGTTAACCTGCAAGGCAAAGTAAGGGCTGGAAGAGATCTGAGGAGATTGTTTGGGTAGCTAACAAACTGGTGATATCAGGGTTCTGATACCCAGTTAGGGAAAAGCAAATCTTGCTCTTGCTGGAGGTAGGGGGAGTAACAGGGAAACTCAAAGTCCTGGGCACCACAAGGAAGCATCACACCAAGTAGGTGTAGTATAGGAAGCAGAGTACAGGGATGATTGGATTTCCATGGGTGATGGCAATGAAGAGGTACTTTGGAACAATTAAAGATTTTTCAAGTACATACCTTATATACCTAAACATGAGCTGCATTAATTTGTCCTGGAGATTACAAATCTATCAACAATAGTGGCCAAATTACTGTCCAATAGGCTGGGCCACAATGTTCATCTACGATTAGCTAGAAGAAGGTGGTATTTGAGACTCAGAAGCAGCCAAGAGGGAATGGGAAGCCACTTATGCTCTGTTCTTTGTATGAGAAACAAGGGCACAAACATGTTGTAATTTTAAAGTAATGTTGAGGAAATGTGGGCTCCCAAAGGTGTATTCAGTGTTGATTATATTGAGAATCTTGCAATATTTGGTGTCTATATTTAAAGGCCTTGCTTGTGGAATCAGTTGAATACATGATAACTCAATTCTCATTTTTCTGGGGGAAAAAATGAAATAAGCATCTATCTCATGGCTGTGGAGAAAAGCTTGAAAACATGATCTATTTGCACCTAAAGGCTCAGAAACTAGAAGGCAAATTAAAAGAATCTAAAACATGGTTTATATATTTAAATCATAATTCTGGGGACATGGTTCATGATTCTAGAATGCTTCAGGTTGATAACACTGTGCAATGGGCCCATTCAATGGAATGATGGCTACCATACTGGACTCCAGGTGCATCTACATTTCGGTGTAGCAGATTGTTGTTAGCTGTGGCTAGCAGTGTCAGGCTGGGATGCTAAAGCTATGCTGTTGCTAGTCCTGTTAGGAGGAGCTCCTGGGGCCTGAAACGTCTGGCAAAAAGACTCTTATTAGGGCCATTCTCCCTGTGCTGTTACCATTCATTTATAAGCTATGTTGATGTTTATGTCAGGGCCGCCCAGAAGATTCTGGGGTCTTCAGCAGCAATTTGGCGGTGGGGGTTCCTTCCGCTCCAGGACCAGCCGCTGAAGTGCCCTAAACACCCTGAGCAGAAGAAGCTCCGGGGGCCCAGGCCCCACGAGAGTTTTCCGTGCCCCCTGGAGTGAGTGAAGGACTCCTCTCCGGGGGCCCTGAAAAACTCTCATGGGGGCCCCTATGGGGCCTGAGGCAAATTGCCCCACTTGTTCCCCGCTCCCAGGCAGCCCTGGTTTATGTAGTCACTTTGCCAGTTTCGGGGCTTGATAAAAGCAGCTCTCAGACAGCAGCACGGAAACTGAAACTTAGACTAGCTGCGTAGTCTGTTTGAAAGACAAACAACTTGTGGAGGCTGAATGAGCAGTCGGACTGAAAAGCAGAACAACCATCTCCAAATACTGGATAGCCGGCATGTGGCTGGGACTACCTAGACAATGGGAGCTGAGCCCAGGCAGGCCCAGTGCTTGTAGAGAGTTGACTGCAGGGATTAAGTTAGAGCAACAGGAGAATATACAGTTTCTGAGCTGTTCTCTGCTGCAAAGGACCTAAGCTGCCATTTTGTATCTCAACCTGAGTGTAATGCCTGACAGCTGATTCCAGTAGGCCATCCCTGTACCAGGACCCAGTGGTCCTTGAGCCTGGCCAGGAAACCCTGCTGCACAAAGAAGAGTGAGCCTGAAGACTCTGCCTTGCCAGAAAGGACTGAACACCAGCTGTGCCTGGTAGGCCTCCACTGCACTAGAAATCAGGGACCAGCCAGGGCTTCCTAAAAGGTCCCACATTCTGTCTTTGGGTGTCAAGTCCAGAAATCAGCTAAGGCCTGTTTGTGGGAATGCTTTTGGGGGAGTGGTGGGATTATGTTTATTTTTAACAGCTTTTGAAAGAGGAAGTGTTTAATTATTGCTGTGGAATGTGTTGGTTTCTCATTTACTTGACATTCACAATTCCCTCCCTGTTCGTTTTATTCCTTTCTAAAGTTGCTCAGGAACTACAATTCCTATTCTGTGGAAAATACTGTCATTTCAAATAAACTTGCATTTTGAAATTTCCTAAGAAAAATCCACTCCCCTGCCCAATGATTTAGGACTATCAAGATATTTTGTTTTGATGTTTAAAAAATACTTATGTTAATATATTAATATATTCTGTTAAATTTTAAATATAAAAGCCAAAATAAAATGAAATATTTTGATTCTCCTATTGAAAATTTCATCAAAATTTACATAATTCAAAAACATTATGATTTGATAAAACTGCATTTTTGATGGAAAACTGTTCCACCAAAACAAATTTCAACCAGCTCTGTCTTTTTTCTTTCTTTTAACTCCTTTCCCCAGGAATGAAATGTCTATCATGATCTGTTGGTTCTTGATTCACTGCAACTAGAACTTGTAACGTCACAGGGGTCATGCATTAGTTTATGGACCCATCTTCTAGGTGGAGGCACTCAACACTGAAAGCCCAGGGCCCATTGGCCCAGGAGGGTCACCAAACCCTGAAGAGGGAGGAATAATGGGCTATCCCATAGTTGGGATTGGGGGTTCCCCGAGAGGGTACTGCATATAGAATAGTGCTGAACTCCCAGAGCAGTGGGACAGATATGTCAAAATGTTCACAAGGCTCTTGGGCTAAAGCCCTAACAGAGTGATCTCCCTGCACTCTTCCCAGTTAGGACTCTATCCAAACGTGCCAATTAGTGTGTTGTCCACTATGGGGAAAACAGGCATATAGGGACTCTGTGATGGGGCAGGGTCTGGGGAGCATATTTGACTTGCTTCAGAAGCCAGGTTCTACTGGAACTTTGGTTAAGGAGAAATTAATTCTGGAATAAACAGGAGCCTGTGACACTGTCATGAATAAAATTATTCTTTTGCTGCAATCAGAATTTCTTAAAGGAGCATTAATTTTTATCTACACAAAATTCTTAGGTACATCTATTTGCATCTCAGTACATATGTAAGAAGCAGAATGATGTTTCTGGGATTGCACCAGCTGCTTCTGTCAGTTCTATAATTTAGTTTGTGAACTTATTCTTTTACAAATGGTGATTAGTGACAGAATAAATATCAGCCAAGTACCTGAAATCCACTTTCCCCAAGCAGCCATATGAACAAAACATCACTCATAGGAATGCTTGTATACAACAGAATAAAAAGAGTGATGTACATGGTTGTATCAAAGATTTAGCATATATGAAATATTTGTTTAATTTTTCCAAGCACATTATTCACTCAGCCTTTGTAAAGAATTACTTAAAGAGTGAAATTAAACAGAACCTAAATTATTCAACAGTAATTGCAAGTGCACTATAAGTAGAGGTGATCAGGAATTTGATTAATGTTTGTGGGATTTTTTGGTCAAAAAATTCCCGTTCATCAAAACCCAAACTGTCTGTGGTTTCCAGGTTTCTTATCTAAAACAATATTTTTTTTGAAATTTGTGCTAATTAGATGAAAAATGACAAGTCAAAAATGAAAAAAAAATGTTTCAAAGCATTTTTTAATTCATGAATATTTTTGAGGGTGACCTTTTGTCCTGATTTGAGCCAGGAAAATTTGAACTCTCCCATATTTGAGAGACAGTCTGTTTACTGCCCAGTGCTAATCAGGAGATAAGTGCTGTGTAAAACCTAAACTGTCATTATGCAATTTATAATCCTATTTTCTTCACTTGTTAATGTAATTTGTCAGTGGAGTGCTCCAGCTGGTTACAGAATGTGAAACCATCTAGGTTAAAAGCCAGATTTACTTTATATTTTTGTTTTATCTTTTCCATTTATCATTTATAATGCTCTGATTACCATAGTATGTAGGCACTTAAGAAAAATTATACCAGTATAAAGATGAACCCTGAAAGTACCAGTGCTATTCACTTGCAATTTTTAGCCTCTTGGATTTTTTTAAACTTTTCTCTCTCCTCCTCATTGTTCTCTGGCTTATTATTACGGGAAGGTTGGGGGGCAGGCAAGAGACAGCAGGGGTTCAATACTCTACATGGTGGCCATGTGAATGAATTAATTCACTAACATGAATTAGATAGCTGCTGACACTCTGTAAAATTATTTTTATTATACGTGGAAACATTTAATAGTTTAGGGTATCCTGATTTTTAATTTCAGTTCCACAATAAAATTAGTTTAATTGTTCTGTACTTCTGCCACTGTTAACTACAGTTCCAGTCTGAAACCCAGGTGAAAGAGGAGGGCTCTGCCGTTGAGTTTGCAACCCACTCAGCTAAAACTTCACTGCAAAAATACCATATAAACATAACATCACTAGTGAGATGAGATGGGCTGGAGTGGCAAGATGGTGTCTGATGGTGCTACAGTCTGTTACTCAGGAGGTGGAACACATGAATGAGGTGTAGGAATTATGCTGGACAACATCACAGCATAGACCCTGCTGGATTCAGAGCTAGCAAATGCCAGAACAACAGCCAGGCTGAATACAAGACATGTCAGGTGCACAGTAATCCAAGTATGTGCATCAAAAAATGCAGCAGGAAACAGTGAAAAAAGATACATTCTATGAGCAGGTGCAATAGTATTGTATGATATGCCTAACCATGACATCAAGTTGATGATAGGTGACTTCAGTGCACAAATAGGCAAAAATTCTACTGTCTGGGAAGGAGTAATGGACACAGCAGAGGGAGACATACCAACTGATAATGGAAAATGACTCTTGAATCTGTGGCACAAACACCTCAAAGCTAAGAAGCAGTCTCTTGCAGCACAAAAGGATTCACAAGCTCACAAGAATATCGCCAGACAATGCAACTGTCAACCAGATAGACCATGCATGTGCATCTCAGAGAGGGCATCTTCTCTGAGGGATGACAGAGTTAGCAAAGGAGCAGATGTTGGCTCAGATAATTATCTTTTAGTGGCCATGTTACAACTTAAAGTCAAAAAAGACAGACAAGAAGAGCGTTACAATAGAGAAATTCAAGAACAAAGAAAGACATCTGAGATTTCAGATTGCACTTAGCAACCATTTCAGTGTTTTACAGGACCAGGCTGACCAAAGTCAGGAAGACAGTATGTGAAACTGGGAGAAGAAGGTAATTGAGACATCAGAAGGTGTACTGTGATGCTGAAGAGGCCAGAAGAAAGATGCATGGAGTACATCTGGAATATGGGCTATGACTGACTATCAGAAAGCTCTGAAATACGAAGAAGTACAGCGGAAGACAAAGGCAGAACTCAGAGGTGGATGCAAGATAGAGGAAAAAGACCGAAAAATAAAGAAGAGATGCAGACAAGATTGAAATGCCTGGATTCAAGAGAAGGCGGCAGAGGCAGAAGCAGCAGTACAAAGGGGAGACCTCAAGCAGTCTATAGAATATTGAAAGACTTCTCAGGAAGAATCAGATCATCACAGGTGGTACCCATAAGGGACTCTTACGGCCAGACGTTGAAGAACAAGCCAGATGATGGAAAGAACATTTCAGTTCCGTAACAAATTGTCCAGAGCTGATGATATTACACAGGTTTAAGAGAAATCCAGTGATAAGTTAGAAATAGAAAAGAGGCCAATGAAATTAAAGCAGCCATCAGAGGTCTCTGACAAGGGAAATATCCAGGATTTGACAGAATTCAAGCAGAGGTACTAAATGTGGAAGGTGAATTTCTGACTGAGCAGCTAACTAAATATGGCTAAAAGAGCAAGTGCCACAAGGCAGGAAAGATGGTATTGTGACATTGCCAAAAAAGGGTGATCTTACTCAGTGTCAAGCTCTGGTTTCTAGGAGGTCAGGCTTGATGGGTTGGAGCAGTAATCAAAAACAGATACCAAGGCTCAAAGCTGAATGTAGAGTTGGGAACGGGCTGAGGCCAGTGCTAAAACAGGAGTCTAGGGACTGGCTGTGAATCGGAACCAGAGTCAGAGTCCATGGATATGCCAAATCAGGATTGTATGTGTCCGGATGCAGGTCAAAGCCAGGTTGGAGTCAGTCCAAAGGTATGGGGGTGAGGAGGCAGGTTCAGGGCAGGAACAGGACTGGAGTGAAGTCAGAATAGGGATATGGAATCAGTTGAAGCTGTTTGGGAAAGGCTGGGGTAGGATTTAAGGTAGTCTGGAAGGCTAGCGAGTCTGTAACACTGCGAGGTAGCAGAAGGGTTCCTAGGCCAGTGGTGCTGTTGCACAGAGTAAATTGAGGCTCTGGCAGTGAAAATCTTATGCCTGCAAGTCATTTTACCTGGGACAGACTGCTGCAACATGCCTGAGGGATGAATTAAGCTCTACTGGAGGGATGAGCCATTATAGCTGAGTAAGGAGTCTGGGTCCAGCTGCAGGTTTGTCTCACACTCAGTACATGAACTGGAGAGGTACTGTACTGCTATCAATCCCAGGCTAAGTATTGGTTACAGTTATGCTGAGCAGATTGAAGGTGGAAGTGGATAAAATATTATGAGAACAGGTTGGGTTCTATCCAGGTTGATCATGTTGTGAACAAATATTCACCCTTTGACAGATCATCAAAAAAGCTAGTGCTTTGCAAAAATCCATCTTAATCAACTTTAAGAAAGCATTCAATATTGTCCGCACAGAGATCCTGTGGAATATTGCTAGAAGATATGGGACACCAGACAAGCTGATCAACATAAGAAGAAGCTTATCATAGAATATTAGGGTTGGAAGAGACCTCAAGTGGTCATCTAGTCCAATCCCCTGCTCAAAGCAGGGCCAACACCAACTAAATCATCCCAGCCAGGGTTTTGTCAAGCCGGGTCTTAAAAAACCTCTAAGGATGGAGATTTCATCACCTCCCTAGGTAACCCATACCAGTGCTTCACCACCCTCCTAGTGAAATGGTTTTTCATAATATCTTATATGATAGAAGTAGATGCATTGTAGTGTGATGAGGTATTCAAATCCCACACCAGACAACAAGTGTTTAAGGAGCTGCTCTGGCCTCAGCCAGCTCCACCACACCACACCAGCAAGGCATGTGTAATCCGGAGGAAGACCTTAAAAGGAAACCAGAACAGCTCACTTGTTGACAGACCAGGGAAGAGACTAGACCTTCAGCCCTTAGTTCCTGTGGAAAGGGGTAACTAGGGAAGGAGCTTCCCAGATGACTGCTGCCTGATGACCCATCCCCAAGGGAAAGGAAATCCAGATTCTGATACACCCTGAGAGGGAATTATTTCTCTCTATTTTTTATTAACTTTGTTTATTTGCATTCATTCCCCTTTCTTTTCTTTTTCATGGATTTTCCTGGAAGGGAAGAGACTTTAAAAAGACTTGGTCATAGGGCCAAGTCACAGAAAGAGGTAGGTGACTGCAGAGATGGGACAGCCATCAGCAAGAGACACACAGGATCAGAGAGCTATTACGCCATGCCCAGCCACAAGGAGATGCTAGCAATGAGCCAACCCCTTCACAGCAGTAAGATCAGAGGTAGGCCTGGGTTAGTGATTTGATATTGTGATTGGAGTTAGACAAGGGTGTGTATTATCACCAATCCTCTTTCTGTTAGCAACAGACTGCATGATAAAATGGATAGCAAAAGGCATTCTGAATAGTGTAAAGTGGACTAGCAGAGATGAGATACACAACCTTGACTTTGCTGATGACGTTGCTTTACTAAGTTTAACATGGAGCAGAATGATTGCCCTTACCTCAGAGGTAGAATAGGAAGCAGCAAAAGCTGGATTTAAATTAAATGCAGAGAAAACCAAGATTATGAAGGTACAAAACTGAACAATAGATTCAAAGGTGTACATGGATGGAAAAGAAATCAGACAGGTAGAACGCTGCTATCTGAGGAGTATTATGTTTGAAGGTGGCTGCAATAAAGATATTCATACAAGATTAGGAAAAGCAAACCCCACTTTTGAAAGAATGAACAACATCTTGTCAAATGGAGATTTCAACACCAAGCTAAAGCTCAGAATATACCATGTGGTTTTACTGAGCATGCTACCGTGTGAACCAGAAACTTGGCCAATGACTGTGGCTAACAAAACACAAAACAGAGATTGGAAGCTGCCGATCACAGACAGTTGAGGAAGATACTCCACGTTTTATGGAAATACAAAATAACAAATGCCAGAGTAAGGGAGCTGACAGAGATCACACATTAGAAAATATCATCAAAGAATGAAGGCTTAGGTTGGGACATGTACACCATATGGAAGATAGGAAACATGCTAAGCAAACACTGAATTGGGCACCTGTCATGGTATAATTCCCCAATCTGAACCTTAGAGTCCAAAAAATGGGGTACCAGCATGAATTCCTCTAAGCTTAATTACCAGCTTAGATCTGATAAGCTGCCACCACCCAAAAAATTATAGTGTTTTGGGGGCACTCTGGTCCCCCTAAAAACCTTCCCTGGGGACCCCAAACCCAAATTCCTTGAGTCTTACAACAAAGGGGAATAAACCATTTCCCCCCCTTCTCCTTTCTTCCTCCCAGATCTTTCCTGCCCTGGGTACACTAGGAGATCACCGTGATTCAAACTCCTTGAATCACAACACAGAGAAATCAGGTTTTTTTCCCCCCCCTTCTCTCCCCCCTCCCAGGCATTCCCTCCCTGGGCTATCCTGGAGAGATAGACAGATTCAAGCTCCGTGAATCTAAACAAAGGGATTCCACCTTTCCCCCCTCCCTTCTCTCTCCCTGTCTCTCACCAATTTCCTAGTAAATACAGACTCAATTCCTTTGAGCCTCAACAAGAGGAAAAAAATCAAACAGGTCTTAAAAAGCAAAACTTTTAATAAAAAGAAAGAAAAAAAAGTAAAAGTTGTCTCTGTAATTTAGACGGTAAAAGTTACAGGGTCTTTCAGCTTATAGACACTAGAGAGAAGCCTCCCCCCAGCAAAATACAATTTAAAATACTCCCAGCAAACTACACATTTGCAAATACAGAAAACAATCAAAAGACTAAACTCGCCTTTTCCTGGTACTTACTAAAATTAGAACAGAAGAGATTTTTTCAGAAAGATTGGAGGACTCTGCTTACATGTCTGGTCCCTCTCAGAATCCAGAGAGAACAAAACAAAACCCAAAAAACACAAACAAAGGCTTCCCTCGATCAAGATTTTAAAGTATCTTGTTTCCTGATTGGTCCTCTGGTCAAGTGTTTTTGGTTTACTGTTTGTTAACCCTTTATAGGTAAAAGAGACATTAACCCTTAACTATCTGTTTATGACAGCACCCAAAAGAGGAAAGAGAAAATGAGGAACGCCAAGAGAGGGAAGTGACAGAAAATACTGAATGCATGAGTATTGCCTGGGAAGAACTACAACAACTAGTGAGTTGACCATAAACTTTGAAGGAACTGAACTGTCTGACGTGTCATCAGCACAGGAGAAACTAAGTTCTAAAATGGTTAGTCTGTGAGTCAGTAGGAAGGAAATGTTAAAACTATATATATGGAGCAGATTTCTAAAGGTATTTAGGCACCTAGTGGGATTTTCAAAGCTGATAAGCACCTAAAACCCATTGAAGTCAAAGCATTTTAGGCGTCCAGATACTTTTGAAAATCCCACTAGGTGTCTAAATATTTCAAAAATCTGGCCAGAACCAGTAGAGTACATTAAATAACTCCCTGGCCCTGAAAAGTAGTCTATATAGCACCTAAAAATTGCAATTCCTTCAGAAACGAAAATGTTTGAGATCTGTCAATTGAATGAATAGATTCTTTTCCATTTATTGATACAGTAAATGCAGTGCTCTTATCCCTCAGAGGAGTGTGGTGAGGATTAATTATCTAATGTTTGTACAGTGCTTGAAATATGTAAAACATTGTGTAAAGTACATGCCAAGTATATTTTATGTACATAATTTTCTTAGCTCTTAAGATTATACTTCATTAATGACATCGTTTTTATAGTAACTCAACTAGAAATTCTGATTTGATACTGGGGAAATAACAGCAGTATAACTGTAAAGGAAAAGGGCAGAGCCCTTGTCATTTTCTTTAGAGGTGTTATCAAGCCCAATGCTGGCCTGGAAAATATCTAATGAAAATGGCTCATATCTGTTAAGATGATAAATAAAGGTTCAGGGATTTATCAAGAAAAATTCTGAAATCACTCTGGGAAAAATACGTTACACTGTACATGTTTTTGTATAAAAATATCAACTTATATCATGCTAGGATTGTTCAAGGCACTTTACCAAATGTAACTTAATGAAATCTACAATGAAAGCAAAAGAAAGAGTGTTCAGCTTTGATCTGAAAGAGGAAGAATCCTTGACACCTTTGGGTAAGACGCTCAGAAAGAAATTGCTAAATGACTACAACAGTTGCCCAGTGTGACCTGATTGTTGCTGATACACAATTTATCTTCAAAGTGCTTTACAGACAAGTAATTTCAGATGTTTGACAAGTAAGGTTAGATGACCTTACTTGATAGTGGAAGATTTACAGATGGACCAGGTCAGAAGATGTTTAATTAATACCTCATAGAGTTTTACAGTCAATGGCGGCCAGTGTAACTTGGCCAGCATTAGTGTTCATAATTTGCTGTGTTGAGTGTTGTGACAATCAGGGTCCAGACACCACAAGGGGACAAAAAGGGTTATGAACCCCAAAGAATAAGCAATTGGATCAACTGGTTGTATACAATGTTATTGTGTAAAAATGTCAGGTAAGGTCTTTTATGAAAGCTTGTAATATTCTAAAATCAATGCTTATTCAGAGATATGTATAGGGGTTATAGTTATGAATATGTGCCTTTATATATTGGGTGACCAGATGTCCCATTTTTATAGGGACAGTCCTGTTTTTTGGGACTTTTTCTTATATAGATGATGCCTATTACCCCTCACCCCTTGTCCCGTTTTTTCACAGTTGATATCTGGTAACCCTATTTATATCTGTATAGAATATTGTAATTGTAATTAGGATGCAACTACAGAATCATCTCACGGTAGTGTGGAGAAGTTATCAGGCAGGGACAGACATCTCCTGGGGTAGCTGTTTACATGCAACTAACTGCAAGCACCTAGCACTGTACAACCCAGGGGAAGACAATGGTGGACCATTAAAGTTAATTTAAAGACATTGAAATTGAACAAGGAACTTTCTGCAGAGGATTGGTGAATACCACCAAGAAAGTTTCCTAGAGATCTCTCTGGAGGATTCCCATGAAATCTGTTTGTGCATTAGCACCCTAGTCTGTCCCACACGTAGCTGCACAGGGGAATATGAAGCACATGGAAAGACAGCTAGTCTTATTTCTATCTCTTAACCCACTTCTAGCATATAACAAAGCAAAGGCCAGCTCTACCTCATGTAACCAAGCATCATGAACTCAAAAAGATCATTTACGTGAGCTACCTCTCCTGCATCGTGCACACCAGAGACAGAGTGCTAGGACTGGCTCAAATCCTCCAGGGTTGAGAAGAGATCCTGGCTCACCCTGGAACTGGATGACCCTGTCACCTGTCCCATCTCATCCTCCAGCTCCACTTCCTCGTCGGGGTTGAGTCTGCTGTTGCCACCCCTCTGAAGTGTCCACAGGGCTCTTGGCAGTGAAGGTGGAGTCACCACTGAAGATGACATCCAGCTTCTTACAGACACGGCAGGTCTTTGGTGCAGCACCAGAGTGATGGTTTGACTCCCTTGCCTTCTGGTACGCTTGCCTCAAATCCTTTATCTTTGTGTGGCACTTATAAATGTCCTTCCTATTCATAGCCCTTATCCAACATGCCACAAGAAATCTGACTGTAGGTATCCAAGTTCCTATGGCTGGAGCAGAGCTGGGAATGCATAGCCTTCTCTCTCAACAGAGACAGCAGATCCAACAACTCTGGTGTGCTCCAAATGGGAGAGCGTTTGCTGCGTGGTCAGCTGAGAAGATGTGATGTGAGCTCTCGACACCGAGGAAACAGGAAGGGGAGGGACAGATACCCGTGTAACTGGGTGCAGGGCAGTGGAGTTCGAACTGCTGACCAGAGTGGTCAGGATGGGCATCGTGGGACACGTACTGGAGTCCATTTACTGTCATATAACCAAGCGCAATATGTACACTGACATTTTGTCATTCTAAATTTATCACAAAAACTCTAGGATTCTCATCAAGGTGGTTTTATTTTGTTGGCAAAGCAGGAGAGTTTTGTTGATGGAAGGAGAAAACACCTCCACTGTTTTGTCGACAAAGGCTGACATCTGTTGACCAGGGCCGGCGCTTCCATTTAGGTGACCTAGGCGGTCGCCTAGGACAGCAGGATTTGAGAAAGCGGCATTTTGCGGCCCTCAGCGGCAATTCGGCAGTGGGAGGTCCTTCCACGCTCAGGGTCTTCAGCGGCAATTCTGTGGCGGGTCCTTCACTCGCTCCGGGACCCGCCGCTGAAGTGCCCCAAAGACCAGGAGCGCAGAAGGACCCCTGCCTAGGGCGCCAAAAACCCTGGCTCCGCTCCTGCTGTTGACTAAACTTTGCAGTGTAGAAAGGCCTCAGTTTCTAGCAGAGTAATGAATTTAAGCTCCCAGGCTCGTCTTTTTAAAGGGTTTTGCAGATTTCCTTTGAGGATGAGGACTGATGGGTCAGACAGAGAGTGGACTAACCTGCCTTGATTTGTCCCTAGATTCACAAGGGAACTCTGGCAACATTCAAAAGTCTAGACTCTGCAGTCTGGTCTCACTCAAGCCATTACTGTGTCACACTTCCCATTTCCTTCAACAGGAACCAGCAATTTTCCTGAATGCAACCATCAATTCCAATTACCTTAAATCAAGGTTTGTTGGAGAAAGGAAACAGAGAAAATCAATGTGAATAAAAGTTAAGTTGATTAAAACATGTCTCTGCTAGATATAATGCAAACCTTTGCTAGACAGGATACATTGTTTAGTTATTCTGTGTTGACTTACGCAGGATTTAAAGTTTTGAATTCATAAAATTCCATCTCTGCACTCATTCTGACAGGTACCTCCTCATTACTATCAGGGGATAAGTGATGTTCATAGGTCATCAGACTATGATGTTGGGTGTAAATATGGAATAACTGCACTGATTTCAGTTCATTCAAATGTACACGGTGTAATATAGAGTTTAACACATCACTTTCTTCCTGGAAGTGACACTCATAATCACTTGTTTAGGTTTTTTGGTTCTGTCCCCAAGTATCCACCTTCTATTTTGGTAAAATACAGTTTTACATAATTTCACATGAGATAAAAACAGCACTGTCTTTCAACTGTACATGGTCCTGGCAGACATGAGCAACTGGCTGAAACTTAATCCAGGAATGATCAAGGCGATGCTGGTGAGAAGACAGCACTTCAGAGTAGCTGTGATCTCCTGATGCTATGCTCCATTTGAAGGCTGTTGCTCTCAGATTAAGATGGTGCACAGCCGTAAAGTTCTACGAGATACTTCACAGTTTCTGGATACCCAAATAACCACAGCTACATTTTAAAAATCCCCTTTCAACTTACAGCTGGCAAAGATTTGAGACAAAGATCCTATTTGTCTCAAATGTAACTGTGGTGAGCCACACATCTGTTAATTCTCCAACTCATTCCTTTAATTTTAAAGTCACAAAGCATAGATCATGCTGATTTCATGTGAGCTCAATCATTAAAAAAGAAGATAAACATTTCTAAAATCTTGAAAGATACATGTCTAACAAGCGAAACTCCAACTCTTTGATTCTAAAAGTAAAATTGCACTTTATGCAGGAGTTATCTGGGTTGGATATTTGAATTTTGTATGAGAGTCTCTGCTAGATAGTCTCCAGCGTTGGAGAACTTTTAAAGATACTTCACTGAATAGAAACATTGGGATATCTGGAGATTATAGTAGTCCAAAAAGGAAACTGTTTATTTACTCCTGAGAAATTCTGGATACTTTTCCATGCTTTTACCAGGAGCTTGATAAGTCTGAAGTATGTCTTCAGACCAGAAGCTTCTTGGCAGTTCCTCTTGCTGGGGGAGCCCTAATATTATAGAGCAGTTATATAAAGCTCCCAGTTTTATTTGAAAAAATGCACTTTAGATCATACAAGTATTTGACTAAACCCCAGTATCTTTGAATCTGGGGTTCCACTAGAACAAATGCTGAACCAACATTTGTTTGTTTAAACAAAGGAACCTCCTGCAGAAGGTGTCTCTTACTGGCCAATTTCATTTGATTAATGCTGATACAAAAATCTTTATTGCAAGTTCTGTTTAATAATTTATGTATGTTATTTCTCCATTAATCAACCTTGTGTAGGTTGGCTGTATGCTGGGGTGATTTCCAATTTTTAACATTAGCCACCTGCTTACTATAATTTTGCATGTGGCATAATTCTTTCAAGATCAGGAATCATTTTGCTGAATGTGCAAAAAGCATTCAATCAGGTGGAATGGGCCTACTTGCTTTTTAAGTGTTAAAGCATGGAAATCTTACAGTTTTAACTTCAATGGGTCCTCAGACTTTGTCTCTCCCCTTGATTTACTCTTTTACTAATCATAAGCAAGAAAGTTTTCTCAGATGTAGTCACCTCATACCTTGGATTTTTTTTTTAATTTATGATTCTTCTAAAATTAGTTTTCTAAGGGCAATCATGCAGAAATGTACTGCAGCACAAATCATGAACATACCATTTCCTGAACATTGTGTAATAGCTTTTTATGGACCTTACGCTGATGCCTTTGCTAACACTGAATAGTACATCGTTCAATGAATGGTTTCATTCTGATCAGTGAACTTGATTTTCTTGGATAAGAATAACCCCCACCCAGTGACAAGCATCATGCTGCTTATTAGGCACTACCAGGTATAATGCTTCCTGTTCCTCTTCCATGCCTTGTCTGAGCAACTAGTTGCTACGCCTGGTGCTGACCAGACCCCTGAAACCAGGCTCCTGCCTCCTCATTTGGTTCCCACTACATGTTCCTGTTGCCACACCTTCTTCCTGGTTCCTGCTTCCTCACTCTAGCTCCAGTTACTGACTCCAGCATGACCCCAGGCATGACTGCTGACTCTGACCCATGCTTAATCCCAGCTTTGACCTATGACATGTCTTCTGACCATGACCCTGAATCTATCTCTGGCTTTGATTATTAGGTCAGACTGCCTCATTACAGGATATGCTCAAGGGCTAAGTTTTAGCCTAACTCTGCTCCTATTGAAACCAACAGTAAAAGTTCCATTGACTTTGGTGGGATGAATGGTAGACCAATACTTCTGAGAATCCCACCCTAATTCTGCAAAAACACCTATATATATATGTCCTTACACTCTGTGAGTTGCTTAACTGTTATATATATGTATATATGTATATGTGTATATGTATAACAGTTAAGCAACTCACAGAGTGTAAGGACATAATTGAAAATGTCATAGGTGTTTTTATATATATAATGTTGTGCCAGGAGTTTTAAATGGGAAGAAGCCCAAGCAAGAAAGAGAGTGCAGAACCTAGAGTGGGAAAGTCCAGAGAAGCAGAGTTTGGGACTAAGAGTCCTGACAGTAGACAGAGCTCAGAAGGAGAGCAGAGCGGGATTATAGACTCATAGACTCATAGGTCAGAAGGGACCAATCTGATCATCTAGTCTGACCTCCTGCACAAGGCAGGCCACAGAACCCCACCCATCCAATTTTATAACAACCCCTATCCCAGGACCGAGTTATTGAAATCCTCAAAAATGGTTTGAAGACCTCAAGCTGCAGAGACACCACCAGCAAGCGACCCGTGCCCCACGCTGCAGGGGAAGGCGAAAAACCTCCAGGGCACCTGCCAATCCGCCCTGGAGGAAAATTCCTTCCCGACCCCAAATATGGCGATCAGCTAAACCCTGAGCATGTGGGCAAGAGTCACCAGCCAGCACCCAAGAAGGAATTCTCCGCAGCAACTCAGAACCCATCGCATGCAACATCTCCCCGCAGACCATTGAGCAGACCTGTCTGGTGGTAATTCAAGATCAATTGCCCAAATTAACGATCCTATCATAACATCCCCTCCATATACTTATCAAGCTTTGTCTTAAAGCCAGGAAAGTCTTTTGCCCCTACTACTTCCCTCGGAAGGCTATTCCAGAACTTCACTCCCCTAATGGTCAGAAACCTTCATCTAATTTCAAGTCTAAACTTCCTAATATCCAGTTTATACCCATTCGTCCTCGTGGCTACATTAGTACTAAACTTAAATAATTCCTCTCCCTCCCTAACGTTAACCCCCTTGATATATTTATATAGGGCGAGCATATCCCCCCTCAGCCTTCTTTTGGCCAGGCTAAACAAGCCAAGCTCTTTGAGTCTCCTTTCATAAGGCAGTTTTTCCATTCCTCGGATCATCCTCGTAGCCCGTCTCTGAACCTGTTCCAGTTTGAATTCATCCTTCTTGAACATGGGACACCAGAACTGCACACAGTATTCCAGATGAGGTCTCACCAACGCCGTATACAACGGTACTAACACATCCTTATCCTTGCAGGAAATACCCCGCCTGATGCATCCCAAAATCGCATTTGCTTTTTTAACAGCCGTATCACATTGGCGACTCATAGTCATCCTGCTATCAACCAGTACCCCAAGGTCTTTCTCTTCCTCCGTCGCTTCCAACTGATGCGCCCCCAACGTATATCCAAAATTCTTGTTATTAATTCCTAAATGCATGACCTTGCACTTTTCACTATTGTATTTCATCCTATTTCTATTACTCCAGTTTACAAGGTGGTTCAGATCTTCCTGAATAGTATCCCTGTCCTTCTCCGTGTTAGCAATACCCCCCAGCTTCGTGTCATCCGCAAACTTTATTAGCACATTCCCGCTCTTTGTGCCAAGGTCAGTAATAAAAAGGTTAAATAAGATCGGTCCCAAAACCGATCCTTGAGGGACTCCACTGGTGACCTCCTTCCAGTCCGACAGTTCACCTTTCAATACGACCCTCTGGAGTCTCCCCTTTAACCAGTTCCTTATCCACCTTACAACTTTCATATTCACTCCCAGCTTTTCCAATTTAACTAACAGCTCCCTGTGCGGAACCGTGTCGAACGCCTTACTGAAATCTAGGTAAATTATATCTACCGCATTTCCTTTATCTAAGTAATCCGTCACCTTCTCAAAGAAGGAGATCAGATTGGTTTGGCACGATCTACCTTTAGTAAATCCGTGTTGCAATTCGTCACAATTACCATTGACCTCTATGTCCTTAACTACTTTCTCCCTTAAAATTTTTTCCAAGATCTTACATACTACAGACGTCAAGCTAACAGGCCTATAATTACCCGGATCACTCTTATTCCCTTTCTTAAAAATAGGAACTACATTAGCAATCCTCCAGTCATACGGCACAACCCCCGAGTTTATCGATTGCTTAAAAATTCTCGCTAACGGGCTCGTAATTTCACGCGCCAGTTCCTTTAATATCCTCGGGTGGAGATTGTCCGGGCCCTCCGACTTCGTCCCATCGAGCTGTTCAAGTACGGCCTCTACCTCAGTTGCAGTAATATCCACTTCCATATCCACATTCCCGTTTATCATCCCTCCATCATCGCAAGGTTCCTCACTAGTCTTATTAAAAACCGAGGCAAAGTACTTGTTTAGATGTTGGGCCATGCCTAGGTTATCCTTAACCTCCATTCCATCCTCAGTGTATAGCGGCCCCACTTCTTCTTTCTTTGTTTTCTTCTTATTTATGTGGCTGTAGAACCTTTTACTATTGGTTTTGATTCCCTTTGCAAGTTCCAGTTCAATGTGGCTTTTAGCCTTCCTCACTTTATCCCTACATGTTCTGACCTCAGCAAGGTAGCTTTCTTTACTGATCCTGCCTTCCTTCCACTCCCTGTAAGCTTTCTGCTTTTGTCTAATCCCCTCTCTGAGTTGCTTGCTCATCCAGTTTGGCCTACAACTCCTGCCCATGGTTCTTTTCCCCTTTCTCGGGATGCAGGCTTCCGACAGTCTCCGCAGCTGTGACTTAAAGTAATTCCAGGCCTCCTCCACATTTAAATCCACTAATTCCTCCGTCCAATCCACTTCCCTAACTAATTTCCTTAACTCTTTAAAATTAGCCCTCGAGAAGTCAAAAACCCTAATCGCAGATCTACATTTGTTTATCCTTCCATCTAGTTTGAACTGAATCAGCTCATGATCACTCGAACCAAGGTTGTCCCCTACCACCATTTCTTCTACGAGGTCCTCACTGCTCACCAACACCAAGTCTAAAATGGCATCCCCTCTTGTAGGTGCTTCAACTACTTGATGAAGAAATCCATCCGCTATCACATCCAGAAAAATCTGACCCCTATTATTCGTGCAAGTACTCGTCCTCCAGTCTATATCCGGGAAGTTGAAGTCCCCCATAATCACACATTTCCCCTTTGTGTTTACTTCATTAAAGACATTAAAGAGGTCTCTATCCATATCCCAATCCGATCCCGGTGGTCTGTAGCACACCCCAAGCACTATCTCAGGGGAAGCTCTAGTTGCTTTTTTACCCAGCGTGATTTTTGCCCAGACGGACTCTGTCTTATCCATTCCATCGCATCTTATTTCGCTACATTTAATTTCATCATTGATGTACAAGGCTACTCCACCACCTTTGCCTTTCTTCCTGTCTTTTCTGAACAGCACATAGCCTTCAATACCCGTGCTCCAGTCATGAGTACTATTCCACCAGGTTTCGGTAATCCCTATAATATCCGGCTTCACTTCCTGCACGAGTAACTCCAGTTCCTCCATCTTGTTACCTAGGCTCCTCACATTAGTGTACAAACCTTTTAAAGCTTGAGAGCTTCAGGGGTGGGATGGCCTGAAGGAGGGAGCAATAAAAGTTCTCTAGTGGTGAGCAGTGGAGCCAGATCAGGCTGGTAAAAAGTGGAAGGCGATTGTGGGATAACCTACAATCTTCCCCAAGCTGGAGATCCATGGTCAGAGAGGGCTGAAAGCTGAGAGCAGTGAAGAAGGCACCGATCAGCTCTCTAAGCCAGAGGACCAGAGAGGGCTGAAGTCTGGGGAATGATGGACAGGTGAACCTGCTGAAGCCTCCAGGCAGGAGTTTAAACCATAACAGGGAAGAAATCAGGGGGTGGAAGCTAGAGGGGCTGGTCAGAGGCCTTGTGAGAGACCTTAGAGCCTTACCTGAAAGGAAAGGCATGGTGAGACATGGCAGAGCTGTACTTGTGATAACTAGGCTGACGAATTTACCCTAAAATTAGGGTAAAATATATATGAACATTCATAAAATGTCACAATAACTATAATAACTGCTGTGGAAAGTAGGTCAAGTTGCTTTTGGTAATGAATGTTATAAACAAGAGCAAGAGAACCAGACTGAAACACTAAATCAGTTCAAGGACTACGTTCAAATCATACTTGCTAAAAATGGAAGACATGGAACAGAAAATCAATGAACCAACACTGTGTTGGCAGCAAAGAATCCTGTGGCACCTTATAGACTAACAGACGTTTTGGAGCATGAGCTTTCGTGGGTGAATACCCATTTCGTCAGAGGCATGTAGTGGAAATTTCCAGGGGCAGGTATATATAAGCAAGCAAGCTAGA
This sequence comes from Gopherus flavomarginatus, assembly GCF_025201925.1. Lineage (NCBI taxonomy): Eukaryota > Metazoa > Chordata > Testudines > Testudinidae > Gopherus > Gopherus flavomarginatus. The sequence goes on from NC_066619.1 coordinate 219,501,050, forward strand.
GATAAAGAGGTTAGTTCAATCAGGGAGGATGAGGCTCTGTTCTAGCAGTTGAGGTGTGAAAATCAAGGGAGGAGAAACTGGTTTTGTAATTGGCAAACCATTCACAGTCTCTGTTTAATCCTGAGCTGATGGTGTCAAATTTGCAGATGAACTGAAGCTCAGCAGTTTCTCTTTGAAGTCTGGTCCTGAAGTTTTTTTGCTGCAGGATGGCCACCTTAAGGTCTGCTATAGTGTGGCCAGGGAGGTTGAAGTGTTCTCCTACTGGTGTGTTGGATATTAGACCTCATTATTTGTGGACAAAACAATGAGGGATGGATATTCCACCCATCATTCCCTTTTTTGGGTCCTTGATAAAAGAAACTTTGGGGGAAACAAAGGAAGAACAGACAGTGGCTACCAGAGCGAGCTTCACCATCCTGGCTGCCACTCCTACTGTTTCTTTCCCCAGACCTTCGTCACCCTGAACATAAGAGATGTTCTGACCAAATCGGGCCAGAAAGAGAAATACAGGTGATATCACCACCCCTGTCAACTCTAGCTGAATCCAAAACTGCAGCTGAAATGAAAGGGATTGGACTTTAACAGCTGCTTCAGCTCATCTCAACTAACCTCTTCTCCCCAAAAGAACAGTTATTACTCTTTTGATACCATCTACAAAACTGTCAAATGAGGTTACCTTTCTAAAAGCTCCCTCCAGCTAAAGAGAAAGGGAACAAGGTATGTTATTAAAATGAAAGCCTTATGTAATATATTCTATTTCAAATGTTTTCACTATTCTTGTCTTTATATTTAAAGGGATGTTTAATGGCATGTTTGCAATGGTCCTAAGCAGGCTGAAGTCTCAGTATACCAAACCCTGGACCTTGTTTAACACTGTTTAATGTTGGATAGTGACTGGGTTATGTTTTGAGTCCTGAAAATCCATGGATATAAAGCGGATATCCATGGAACATTTTTATGGATTGCGGATCGGATGCGGATACAAATTTTGTATCTGTGTAGGGCTCTAAATATAGGATCTCAAAGGCTGGGAAGCAGCTGTCTGCAGCTCATAGCCTATGAGGCTGCTTCCCCACCTTCCAAATCCAATATTCTTTTTCCACCGTATACAGAGAAAGGGATGGTGATCGATCAAGATAGGCAGCAAAATCCCCCATCCTCCTCTTGCCACAGTTTAAGCAGCCAAGCAATTTAGGAAACCTCGTCCATCTTCATTGCTATATCAGGTCAGTTGGAGAGGGAGGCAGCTTCTTTTCCAAAGTGAATGAGGAAGCTGTACTGACTTACTTTGCAGAAGCAGCTGCCTCCCTCTCCAACTGACCTGCCACTGCACAAATTAAGCACTATATGGGCAGCTAGAGAGTACTTTCACTACCCTTCTGCGACCCTAACCCTTGCACCTCTGTCCTGTGCCCCTCACCCCGTACTCTCCTCTTCATCCCTAACTGCTGCACTATGCTCCTAACCCTTGCCCTCCCCCCCTCGCCCGTGGGGAAACTGACCTGGAGTCATGGTGTAAGTTTTGTTCCTTCTGGCAGCCCCCTAGGAGGATGACCTGCCAAGCTGAGTGATGCCAGGGCTCAGCCTTGGCAAGTCCTGGAAAAAATTAAGCATTGTAGCTCTGCAATACTACTCCCCTTGCATGCTTCCACAGGGAGAACAGTGACTGGTGCAAAGAAACTGGGATTGCTGAGCTCCAATTGTGCTGACTTTATAAATCACAAGCTAAATAGGCAGCAGATTTTTTTATCGTTCAGTGTGTGTCATTTTGAGCATTATTGACTTGAGATGTTAATTTATTATTTTTAACATAAAAGGATATTTGTTCTGATGCCAGTTATATAATAAGATTGATGTTTAAAATAATAACAGTAATAATAATAATAGTGCACACATTTATAAAGTCATATAGCTTTCTTATATAGTGCACATGCATGCACATAGACACTTTTCCTGAGAGTCACTGTGTAGTGCTGGTGGGGTGCAGATGCAGATAAAGATGGCGCGTGGATTGCAGGTCGGATACATATTGATTCTTGCAGATGCAAATCGGATGCAGATCCACATTTTTGTATCCATGCAGGGCTCTAGTTTGGTTAACACCTTTGCAAATTAATACAACAGTGTTGCTGGACTGTTGGGACTTGAATTAAAAGAATGTCTTGAATAACTTGATTTTAGTAAGGGTTTTGAAACAGTCCTACATATCATTCTCAAATGCAAGCTAGGGAAATGTGGCCTGGATGAAATTACTATAAGATGGGTGCATAAATGGTTGACAAGCTGTATTCAGAGAATAGTTATCAACTGTTCACTGTTAAACTGGGTAGATGTATCTAGTGGAGTCCTACAGAAGTTAATCCTGTAGGTCCAGTACTATTCAAGATTTTCATTAATGACTTGGATAATGGATTGGAGAGTATGCTTATAAAATTTTCAGATGACACCAAGCTGGGAAAGATTGCAAGCACTGTGGAGCACAGGACTAGAATGCAAAACGACCTTGACAAATTAGAGAATTGGTCTGAAATCAACAAGATGAAATTCAATAAAGTAAGTGCAAAGTACTTCACTTAGGAAAGAAAAACATGGGCTAGGTGGGATCTGATCTGAGAGTTATAGTGGATCACAAATTGAATATGAGTCAACAATGTGATGCAGTTATGAAAAAGACTATCATTCTAGAGCATTTTGACAGAAGTGTCACATGTAAGACACAGGAGATAATTATCCCACCCTACTCAGGAGTGATGAGACCTCAGCTGGAGTAGTCTGTTCATTTCTGGGTGCCACACTTTGAAGGAATTGGAGAGTGCAAAGAAGAGCAACAAAAATTATAAGAAGTGTAGAAAACCTGATTTATGAGGAAACATTATAACAAAAAAACTGGGCACGTTTAGTCTTAAAAAAAGAAAACTGAGAGGAACCTGATAACAGTCTTCAAATATGTTAAGGGCTGTTCTAAACGAGACAATGATCAATTGTTCTCTGTGTCCACTGAAGGTAGGACAAGAAGTAAAGGGTTAATCCGCAGCAAGGGAGGTTTAGGTTAGCTATTAGGGGAAACATCCTAACCATAAGAGTAGTTAAACTCTGGAATAGGCTTTACAGGACATTGTGGAATCAACTTCATTGGAGGTTGTAAAGAAGAGGGTGGACAAACAGCTGTCAGGGATGGTCCTGCCTCAGCATAGGGGGCTGGATTTGATGACTTCTTGAGTTTTCTTCTAGCCCTACATTTCTATGATTCTGTGATACTGCTTGGGCTGTGCTGGGGAATTCTGGATTATGGTTCTGGAATTTTTAAAATAAATTAACTCCACCAAGGGCTATTTATACTTGGAAAGCTATGGTGTGAAGTTAATGGGGACTCTGTCAAGACACGGAAAACTGAGGTATTTCCACTGGTTGTGCCAAGGTCTGCGACGCGATGATTCACTAAGTGGGGATTACTTCTTACATATGGTGGAGAATTCAAGCATGCAATTGGCCCCTGGGAAGAGGGCATATTAGAAGAGGGAAATTGAGAATGAGCTTCTTTCAGGGTCACCTGGAAGCAACTAGGTGGTGCCCTGCAGCTGGTTAGTCTGTGCAAATGAAGTGAACCCCAAGAAAACGTTATATTAAAAGACTATTTTTCTTGTCCTGCTCAGGACACTTCATAGTTTAACCTTTGTAATAATTTAATCCCACTTGTATGGGTCTTGTGCTGGAATAATTCAAAAACGGTTTGATAAGAAAACATATGGAAACAGAATGTTTCATTCTGAACAAAGATTAAAGAGCCTATGAACAACTAGATATTATGGAGATTTTTTCTGTGACCAGAGGCTCTTCTACATTTTGTTGTTCTCTCTCAGCAGCAAGAAATGGTGGTGCACAATAGAAATATGAAACATAAGCTACCATGTCTAATTTATATAGTGGATAAAGCAGAGAGCAAAAGAAAAATGCTTCTAGTATAAAGGCAATTTGTAATACTTGAGGAGAAAATGTTTATTTCCCACAGTACACTCTTCTTCAAAGAGTACAAAACAAAGATATTTATGTAACACTAAGTTGTAAGACTTTAAAAAAATGTAGTGCTTGTCAAGGGAGCAACCCACAGGTTAGAGGTGCCCCTTTAGCACCTGGGCATGACCAAGTCTGGTTTCTACCTCTCTAGTGCCCACTACTGGACATCCAAGGTTCCCCTTCCTCTTTGATAGCGACCCTCCAGCCAAATCATATACCATAGCTTCCCAACCTAACTACCAGCAGAAATCCTGTTCCAGTCTCTTAGAGGACCCTATTTCAGGCTCTCCATATCTGGAATTTCTGTTTCCTGCTGGCTTTCTTTCAGAGTCAACCCCAGGTCTCCCTCTTGTCTTCTCTCAGGCTTTGCAAGCTTCCTGCCTACCTCTCTTAGACTTCCTACTTAGCCAGGAGTCCCAGCCTCCTGCCACCCAAGCCTCTATCCACCATACCTGATTGGGCTTTCCCCTGGTACTCTGAGAGCTACCTTCCTTGTAGGCCTGCTGTTGCAAACACACCCCTTTCCCAGGTGTACCAAAGCAATCGCAATTAAGATCACACACATCCCTGTTCCTGGTGTTATAACGCAATTCTAACTAAAACCGTCTTGGTTTCATTAACCTTTTCCTGGATCCTGTTCCTTCTTACAGAAACTCCCCTGGGGGTGTGAGGTGGGGGTTACTCTTTCAGCCCTAGGGATATGTACCAGCCTCATGATAGTGCTCATCTATATTGAAGGAGATACCAAGTGGTGCATGCCACAGTGGAAAAGCAATTTGCATTACAAAGTAGACTAAGAAGTCTACATAGTGGATGACCTCTTAGGCCAGTACAATATAGTAAACTTTCATTACCCGACCTGCTATCCCTGTTCAAACAGAGAACTAATAATTTTTTTAACAGCAGCCTTTTCTTACATCCTACATTTTATCCAATTGTTTAGTGTTTATTTATTATTATTGATTTCCAATTAATTAGCAATTAAAGATCGGTGGGGATAGGGTAGTACCAGAACCAGCCACAACAGAATCAAGATTGTAGAGTCCATTATCTGGCTGAGAACCCTGATGGGCACAAGGATGCCAATCACACTGAGGGCAGAACAAAGCTTTCCCCACTTTTATTGCCACAATTAGTAAATACACAAATGCTCCAAACCACAGGAAAAAAATAGCAAAAATATAGAGTTAAAGTAATATCTTGTACCATTCCTCACATATACTCACACCCTTCCTTGGGGATCTCATGGTAAGGGACAAAGGGCCCACTCTCTCCTTAACATGCCTAACAAGGCCAATGTTCTAAATTCCCCCTTTACACCTATCATGGGGCTTAGGGGCTGTAATTAATATTCATACAAATGCCCATCCTCCTTGTCCATATTTAACTTCTTCACCCTAATAAAATTGGGCTGTCCTTATCCTCTAGGTTAGTATATTAATGATTTTATCATATTACTATGCATGTCAATTTGTTGCCAAGGCAAATTCATAGTTAAGCATCTCTCAATGTTTTTTTGTTAAAATACCCAAGCTTAGTATCAGTTCAATGTTCCTGTGGTTACCTGGCATCACTTTGTTCAAACTCCTCCCACACATCTTGAGGCCAAAGTTCATAGGCCTCCAAGCTATGCTAACTGCTTAAGTTAATGCCTTACAAGATAGAGGCCTGTAGGTTCCCTGTATTACTGACAAGTAAAATGCTAACACTAGCTCTATAGGCTATAACATGCCCTGCTTTTAATCTCCTTGGAAGTTCATTATTTGATTTCTCCACTTTTAACTCAATTTTCCCACAAAAAACAAACAATAATAATAATAAGATCTCAGTAAGGAAGAACATTGGGGCTGAGAGGTAATGCACATAAGATGCATTCACTGACTTTTTGATCCCCATTAATATTTTACCTTGGAATAGTAATGTTTATTTAAGTAATGTCTAACATATATATCTAATTACACCACTGAGGTCTGTAGATTATTTTATTTATTGTTATTGAAAGTTTATTCAATGAAGCGTCACTAATAGCATTGCACATGGGCCAAGTTGTTCTAGGTTGATCTCTGAGAGTCCTGGGTATGGAGTCTCCTGGATATGGTCTGTCATAAACAGATGGTTAAGGGTTAATGTCTCTTTTACGTGTAAAGGGTTAAGAAGCTCAGTGAACCTGGCTGACACCTGACCAGAGGACCAATGGGGGGACAAGATACTTTCAAATCTTGGTGGAGTGAAGTCTTTGCATGTGCTGTTTTTTTTATTCATTGTTCACTCTTGGGGCTAAGAGGGATCAGAGATGCACCCCAGGTTTCTCCAATCTTTCTGAAACAGTCTCTCATGTTCAAAATAGTAAGTACTAGCTAGAAAAGGCAGATTAGTCTTATGTTTGTTTTCTTAACTTGTGAATGTGTATTTTGCTGGAAGGATTTTTACCTCTGTTTGCTGTAACTTGAATCTTAGGCTAGGGGGGAGAAGTCCCTCTAGTCTATATGAGCTGAATACCCTGTAAACATTTTCCATCCTGATTTTACAGAGAGAGTTTTTACTTTTTCTTTCTTTAATTAAAAGCTTTCTTTTTTAAGAACCTGATTGATTTTTTTCCTTGTTTAAGACCCAAGGGGATTGGATCTGAACTCACCAGGGACTGATGGGGGGAAAGAGGTTGGGGGGAGGTTAATTCCTCTCTGTTTTAAGATCCATGGAGTTTGGATCAGTGTAGCCTCTCAGGGTACCCAGGGAGGGGAAAGTCTGGGAGTGGGAAAGGAGGAGGGATGGTTTATTTCTCCTTGTTTTAAGACCCAAGGGGTTTGGGTCTTGGGTTCCCCAGGGAAGATTTTGGGGGAACAGAAAGTGTGCCAAACTCTATATTTTGGCTGGTGGCAGTGCTATCAGATCTAAGCTAGGAATTAAGCTTAGAAGGGTCCATGCAGGTCCCCACTTTTTGGATGCTAAAGTTCAAAGTGGGAAAAATACCTTGCCATGGTGTACAGCGGTGGGATTGGCTTTAAAAGCAAAAGCCAGTAGGATTTTTTTTTCTCTCCTTTCTAGCTGCTTGGATGCAGCCTGAGAGGATTGAGATTTAAAAACCAAAGCCTGTGAGTTTTTTTCTCTCCTTTCTGGCTGTTCGGAAAGCAACCTGAGGGCAGAGGTGTTAAGTTTTTTAACAAGGGTCTTTGTTAGGAGGAGGCTCAAGCTGTGAGCCAGCACACAACCAGCAAAAGGCATTTTCAAGTGAATTGTTTTTTTTTTCTTTCTAGCTCTCGGGCATAGCTAGTTAGAAAATCTCTGTTAACCAAGAAGTCAGTAAGCTGCAGAGGTAGTGTGGCCAGCACAAGAAAAGAAAATGAGCACCAAGGAAGCAGTTAAACAGGAACGGGCAAGACTGGATGCAGAAGAACAAGCAAAAGAAGCTGACCACAGGAGACAGCTAGAGATAAAAGAAAAAGAGGTGGAGATAAAAGAAAGAGAGAAAGAGGCTGACTACCGGAGGGCTTTGGATCTCCAGAGGGAAGCCCACCAGCAGGCCGTGGAATTAGCAAAGGCTAAGCAGAATGACACAGCCAATCCTAACAACCCTTCTCCAGGTACTGTTCCCCATCCCAGGAAATTTCCCACCTACAAGGCAGGTGATGACACTGAGGCCTTCTTAGAAAATTTTGAAAGGACCTGCCATGGGTCCAACATCTCTACAGACCAGTACATGATAGAGCTGAGGCCACAGCTCAGTGGACCCTTAGCAGAGGTGGCAGCTGAAATGCCTAAAGAACACATGAACGATTATGAATTTTTTCAAACCAAGGCCAGAATCAGAATGGGGCTAACACCTGAGCATGCCTGTCGGCGGTTCAGAGCCCTAAGGTGGAAACCAGATGCGTCATTCACCCGACACTGCACATGGGCCAAGTTGTTCTAGGTTGATCTCTGAGAGTCCTGGATATGGAGTCTCCTGGATATGGTCCCTGTCCTAAAAATAGGATGCCATCAGCTCTAGAAGGATAGCATAAGTTCAAATAATGCTCTACCATCAACAGTGGCATCAAAATGCAGAAGTAGTTGTAAATATGTGAATCGTATAGCGTGGTAGCATGGGTATCTCAGTCTTGGACCAATCTGAGGCAGACTTAACCCAGAAGCCTGAATGTGCTATTTAGCACATTCTTTAAAAAAAAAAAATTGACTCTTGGTGCCTCTGTGAATCTGTGCATCCTATGGTTACTTGAAAATATAGTTACATAGCTTCAAACAATCAATTCTAGAAGTAAATCATGTGTCAAAGCAAACACTTGTTGTGTAGGCTGTCTGAAACAGGAAGAGCAGCTAGCAAATACAAGAAATAATGGCAATCAAGTGAATTTTTGTTTATGTATATACTTCAGCTATATAACGGTCACTGTTCCTGACTTTCAATGTCTTATATTCCCATGTAATAGAATTAGTCACATGCTGAGTTGGTCTCCTATCTTCCCTTGACCTTGCAGAAACTCAAGCACTGTTGACATTGTTTTATGATCTTTATCTACTCCACCACACCCCTACCAGCTTGATTGTTTTGATAAGTGTTGTTTTTCTTTCCCCCTTTCTTCTTGGAATGCACCATTACAAATGAGATTCTTCTATTTGCATCCATGTGTAACAAACTTTACCAAGATGGAAATAAAAGGCTGTAGATATATTGGAGGTAATTCATTATTTCTCCAAAATATCCAGGTACAGGCAAAGATAGTCAGCATCAGCCCTGAACTTGGAAAAATTAGGGTCTGGTTTCAATCTTCTAGGAAAAGTTGGCCTTTTTGCCAAAGCAATGGTCTGGGAGTCAGAAGATCTGAGTTTTATTCCCCGATCAGCCAACGAAATTCTTCTATGACTTTGCTTATGTTTGCTGTACTTTTGTATTTGATTGGTAAAACTGATATAATAAATGCCCTGTAAATTGTAGGGGGGTTGTAACTGATGTTCATAAAGTGCATTTAAATCCCCAGATGGAAGGTGCTATAGAAGTGCTAAGTGTAGAGTGGAGAAGGCTCTAATCTCCTAATGAGTGTGGGAGTGGGAGTGGAAGTGGAGTGTTGTAACCAAGCCGAACGGATTGTTTCCTAGGGAGTAAGCAGCAGTGTGTGCTGCTCCTAGCCCCACTAGGGGCAATGGTGGCAGCATGAAATGGGGCAGATTCTCTAACCTCCTTCCTGTCAGAGAAGAGATTATTAGAACTGAGGTTTGCATAAGGAAAGGGAACGTTTACATATGGACTTGGTGTATCTTCCCTCTGCCACCGACCATGGCTCAGTCAATGATATTCTGGTTGGTAAAGAGGGTTTTTTTCCCCATTACCACCTAGACCCAGCTGTGACCAGTGCGGCACACTACTGATGTGATGGCAGCACAGTCTCAGAGACCCCTAAAATTGCCAAAGTTTCTTTAATTTTCAACACAAAGTTAGGTAAAGATCAATTTTCTGAGGTTATTAATGGCTTCTTTCCTTAACTCTAAAGATCACATACACAAAGCACACAGCATCTCCACGTATTCAGGCTTCTATAATTAATATCATTCCATTTTTTCACCAGGCTTAGTTCTAGATTTATTCTAACAAATTATTTCTTGAAGAATACTGGGAATTCTGACTCATCTTAGACTGATGACAATACTCTGGTGTGAAATGCCAGTACAATAGAGCACCAATCCCAAATTAGGAGCTCCAGATCATACTACAACACAAATATTAATAACAATGATCCTGAGATATTGGAGTTATTTCCGATACCTACAATAGGTAATAACTGCAGTATCTTAATTCCACTGTGTGGTAACTGTTGGCAAACAGTAGCTTGCTTGTCACCATAATAACAGAGTGCCCTCTTAAATAAAAATAATCTGACATTTTCCCCCTACTGATCCTCATCACCATGAGAGGTCTCATCTTTGCTCTGCAAAACAATATACTTGATGTCTCCTTTCAGTGGCTTGCCATGTTTTTTTGTTTTACAGATGACTATGGGTGGTTGAGTCTGCCATATTTTGTTCTCTATAAATTTCAGCCTCACAGTGTTTGTGACCTGGCTGGACATCAGCAACGTATTATCTCTTCTTCAGGCAAGACCCTTCAACTACCATAGTACTCACTGACTTAGTCACTTCTGTTCTTGCTAGAATTCACTATGGTGCAACTAGAATAATTTTATTGTACAAATGGCACCTGAGAAGATTTTCCTGCTATAGTGTATCTATTCTCAAGATCAGTCTATGTTGATAATCTGAGTCTGTTGTTCCTACAAATGGCAATAGGCTGAACTTTGACAACATCCTCTTGAAAAGTGCCATGATATAGTGACATTTTTGTGTGCATTATGACGGAGCTTTTTTTTTTTTATTGAAACAATCTGTAGTGTGTGACGCCAGCTGCCATACTTGTGAAAACTGGAGTTCTCAAATACTATATTCTTTTTAATAAATGTAAAAAGAAATTGTCTAGATGATCCATGGTATCTTTCTGGGAAGGAAATGATGTTTCTAGTCACAAAGTTTCAAAAAATCTTTTGGACATCTTGTTCAGCAAAATTGTAGCATCATGGAATCTTGCTGGCAATCATGTGTCACTTCTGCTGCTTCTGTAAAGTTTAGAACTGTCTTACCATTTTTTTCAGCATTTTTGCTGATCAGGGACCCGTCAGATTAACTGAAGGGACAGAAGCACCTCATTACTGCTAATTATATTTTGTATATCATATGAACAATAGCTAAACTGATATTACTGGTGTAATCAAAAGAGAGTTCTTCATGACTTCTTGTTAGAGCAAACTTGCCTGTGGAATCTAACCAGTTGCACTTCTCTGACCTATTGGTGTCTGTCAGAATTAATCTTTATATTTTTGTCTTTATTTCATACATCATTATTTCAGTTTCTAGCTTCTGCAGTTCTATGGCTACAGTACTAATCTCTTGAGCACTATGCTAGCATTTGTTCCCTTTAATTATCCAATTAATGATTAACTACACATCTAAAAGTACCTCTTCTGATCTTAAACCTTGTCTACTTACAAATTTATATCAGTTTAGTTTAAATGATCTATTTAAACCTATTTAGTTAAATCTGTTCAAATCCCTGTGTAGACACTCTTATTTTGGTTTTGCTTAAATCTATTCCTAATCAGTTTAAGCTAAAATTAAATAAATCTGTTTTAAAGCAAACTAAGAACATTCACTCAGCCTCTGGCACTGATTTAACTAAATTGCTTTACAATTGCCCCTTAGGCTCAACTGTGAAATTTTGAATGGAGAGAAGTCCTTGACAACTCTATAGTAGTAGCTTTTAGTACTCAAGTGATTAGAAATAAGTGACTCATTTAGAAAAAAATGCAGGAGAGAGAACCTTTACTGTTCTCCCTTTCTTGGGATTTTGAGAGGGCTCAGGAGAACCCTTCCTCTACAAGATGGTTTTTGAGAAGAGCTAGCCAGCCTAATCCCATCTTCTGGTGAAGGATGCATTCAGATTACAGGTCAGCCTACCTTCTCCCATTAGCAGCAGCTTTGTAGTAGAATGCAGTAGCCTCTAAAGTGGTCCCACTGCTACCCATCTCTTTGTTCTTACCAGTAATTGGGTCTGTGCTAATGTACACCATGCATTCTGAATTCCTGTGTGCACTGAGACTTGAGAGATATTGGGTATGCCCCCAGGTGCAAGTAGTAGAGAAGTCCAAGGAAGCTGCTAATCTGGAAGAGAGCAGCTAAATCAAGGTTTAGTAGAGGAGGAGACTACATCTATTCCCCAACTACAGCTGCTGCTGCCACCACCAAAGACCTGCCTACTTCAGAGAACAAGAATGTGCCCACAGAAGTCTGATCTGCTCCGCAGGAGGAGAGAATACTACCTGGTTAGCAACACTGAGCTTGTCATACTAGGGTAAGTACTGATTTGGAAATTTCCCATCATTATTATTTATACATGATTTAACAGTAGTGCCCATATTACAATCTCTCATACTGAGCACCATATGGATTATAAGAGTTCATTGGAACAGTTTATCCTCCAAAGACAGCTACTGATGTTATTGGACACTTTATTTCTTTTCATTCATAATAAAGTTATAATACAGACATTATATCTCTGTTTATTACCTTTCCCTCCTCTTCAACAGCTATATATAATTTATGCAGATGTCCCCTAAAAGTACAAACAATTCTGCAATCACTAATTCTTAAACTATTACACACAGTCGGCCACAAATAATAGAATATAATTTAATTTTTTTTTTACAGGCATCAGTATCTCCTCTATGTCCCAAAGATCTGAAAGTTCTCCTATAAACAAAGTTTTGCTGTAACTTAAGTCTATGCTACATATAACTGCTATGACAGTTACTTCTATACTGGAAAAAAGGGTTGTAAACACTCCTGTAGACAAAACCAATAATAATGTGTACACATTCCATTCACTAATATATTTCTGTACTTTAAGTTTCAGGTTTAGTAGAAGCTCAAAATACCTTTTTGCAGGCATGTCTCTGCCTACAGTGAAACCAACAAAGTAATTCTTGAGACAGCAACATTAACGTTCCATAACCCAAACAAAATCCTCTTTTTAGGCTTAGTTCTGGGATGCCCAGAACCCTAAAAACCCACCAATGCTAACGGGTTGAGTGTGCTCAGCACTCCCGAAGACTGAGCTTGGGTTTTTAGAGATGGGCATACAATGACAGCCTTCACTTTTTTGATTTTTGTCCTGTAGACAAAAATAATAATAATGTGTACACATTCCATTCACTAATATATTTCTGTACTTTAAGTTTCAGGTTTAGTAGAAGCTCAAAATACCTTTTTGCAGGCATGTCTCTGCCTACAGTGAAACCAACAAAGTAATTCTTGAGACAGCAACATTAACGTTCCATAACCCAAACAAAATCCTCTTTTTAGGCTTAGTTCTGGGATGCCCAGAACCCTAAAAACCCACCAATGCTAACGGGTTGAGTGTGCTCAGCACTCCCGAAGACTGAGCTTGGGTTTTTAGAGATGGGCATACAATGACAGCCTTCACTTTTTTGATTTTTGAAAAAGCAGGATTTGATTTACAATTAATCTGAACCATCAAAGTGGAGAAGATTTCAAATAAAAGTTACATTTTTTCTCTGTCTCGCTTATCAGTAAATGTACTTCTGATGCAGTAGATGTCTAATCCAGTTTTTCTTCCTTTCTCATTTATTTTTAACCTATAATTTCCTATGTGATTATGAGTAATGAATATTTCTCCCACTACATAACTTCTTTAAATCAAAGTGCCCAAAACATCACTTCTAAATATTTCATTATAAACCTGATTAGTGTTGCAGTCTTCAAGTGTGTCAAAACATGCCCTCAAATTACAAAGTAAGCATTTTAAAGCTTGGAGGCAGAGTCCTTGTGACAGGAAATTATTCTTGGGAGCTATATTGCAACAGGTGAACAGGGAAGAAGGAGCTCATCAGGTGGAAAAAATGCAGTTACACCTATAATTTATCATGTGGTGAATTGCCAGGGAACAAAAGAGACACTCCAGAAATGAAAAGCTGAGTATTGAAGAGGAAACTTCGGACATTCAACAGGGATAGTGACAGGAAGGAGGGTCACAGAAAATGATCACTTGGTATCAAGGTCTGGAAGGATCTACAACAGTCCTTAAATTGATTATTGGCTCTCTGGAGCACATCTATATGGTTCCATTGGACTAATAGGCCAAAACATACATGTATTTCTGGGGAGTGTCTAGTACTGGAACATCTGAGGAAAATGTGGGTCACTTTTGCCTTTCAATTTTACCTTTTCTGCGAGAAAGCTTGAACTAACTATCTTTAAAACACAGAGTGGAGTATTCTCCCTTCCAATAAAATATGAGAAAAAAAGTTCAGTTTTCTTTCAGTTTGCATTCATCCTCACTATGTATATTTTTCTTTAAAACTTTATATTAAGACTAGCTAATTTAATAAGGGCATCCCATCACTTTGAAACATACCTGCTTTCTGAGGCTATGAAGTTGAATGCATTATATTTTCCCAAAAGCCACTTCTCTGCCACCCTACATTTGTAGGGATGATACATGTTTTAGAGTATTCAGCAGAGATTACGGCTTTTTTTTTTTATTTCAAAGGAGTAAATAAAGAGCCAGTGACAATACAGTGAGTACAAAAGTTTGCAGAGTGAGGCATATGGTGCTGTTTGGCACGGCGTAAACTCCTTTCTGACGTGGTTTATCAAGAGTCCCCCCCACACCAAAAAAACCACAATATGCTTTCACAAATGGAACATCTGTTGGCAGTCATGGAAAAAGAGGTTATGGCTTTAATAAACGTGAAAGGTGAACTATCCTTCCACATTTGGTGTGTGTGGTTGGGGTGCGGGGTTTTTGGCTGAGGCCCTGTTGCAAGGTCAAGTGTGAGATAATATAATTTTGTTGCCCTTGTTGCACCGACTGAGTAGACAGATGGAGGAATTTGGCCTGCATTTCTGTCAATGGATCACATTTAATGAACACTGCATTTATTTTTATATATGAGGCCTACAAAAAGGATACAAGTTTTACTGGAATCTGTGACACTGAAATTGAGAGGAAATCAGCACCAATTTATATCAGTGTCTATGCTACTACTACACTACTAATACTGCTTTTATTCCAATAACTTGCAAATTAATATGAAGGCTGTGTAAAACAATCTGGTTTGGCTTTTCACTGGTTTGTTACAGAACAGCCAAATTGGCAAGTTCACGTCATGGTTTCTGAGGTTTACATGAAGCTTCATGTCCACACTCCCACATACGCTATAGAAATTTGGAGCAAAACCTCGACATCTTAGTTTTACTTTGCCAGCCCACTTACCACAGTCTCCTCGCCCTGCACTTTAAGGGAATAAGTAGATACTAAAAGGACAAACAAGTTTAGATAAGTACAAGGGTGGCAAAGGGGTGGAAATGCGTAGAGTGGGAAGATGGAAGCCAAGCAGATTTTGGGGATTGCTGGTACTGGGCCCCAGGTACAGCAAAACACTTAAAGATGTGTAAATTTAAACACGAGTAATCTCACAAAAATCAATGGAACTATTAAAGCAATTGATGTTATGCACATGTTTAAGTTAGATCTGGGCCTTGTTCAGGCTACTGTTGTGTAGAGGATGTGGGTACTGCCCTCCCTAATACTTCCCTGTGATGGGGAGTGTGTGGGACCATTGAGAATTGGAACATGATTTTTCCTCTGCAGTAGTGCATAGGCTCAGCAATACATAGTGAGAACACAGCAGTCTTTGTTACTCTGGGTGGTTATTGGAAAGTTTTTGGCCTCACTGTGCACATCCCAATAGAATGGGAAGTATGTATCAGGTGCCTGGTGATGGCATCTCTCCAAACAGGACCAATCCCCTTTGCCTGCCTAAATCCCCAGAAAGTCTTTTATCTGAGTACTGAATGTTGAGTTACAGACGTTCTGCCACTTGGCAGGAAAGGTGCACGGTAAGGTATATAGAAGTATCCCCAAGCGATGCAGAGGTTCTTTACATGAAATGTTTTCAAAGCATTGCTTTGGGGAGAAATGTTTTTTTTATTTTACCTTTTCAATTAATTTTCGGTGTTGATTGGAGTTTTATATAAAGGATTAATTCAAATATAGTAGGGGTAAGGGGTAGAAGACTGCATTTATCAGTTTCCATGGTCTCTGCTTTGGAAATTCTCAAACTGGAATTTGAGAACAACTTGCAGCATGGCCCTAAGAAACCAGAATGTACTAAAATAGTTTGGTCAGGTAGCTGAAGTAAAATGTATCTGTTGTGATAGAAAGTACTTGGTAATGATGAAAAGGTAAACGATGCTTGACCTAAAATGAAAAATAATTAACTTATGTATCCAACCACTTAAGACATTAATTATAAATGATATCACTTATCAAAGTTAACTTATGAACTTAGTCAAATGAAAATAGTTACAGTTTTGAATAATGTATAGGTCAGATCTTAAATTGGTATAAATTGACTGTCTAAGGAATAATGTCCTCTTTAAGTAGAACTATGCCAATTTACACAAATTTAGGATCAGGCCCATGAATTACAGCGCTAACCATATACCTGAAGTAAGTTTTTTATAAAATAATTTAAATTAAATATGTCAAGTTATTCATTAAGAGAGTTTAAAGACAATATTAATTCCTCTGACTGACACAGAAAATCAAGCTAAAGACAGGAAAAGTGTACTGAAAGGATTTTAACCAATGTTAGAAAATAAGACTATTGTTACGTTTTCCAAAGTGCTTAAATGACATCACTGCTAAAAGCAAGCTGATTAGGACAAAGTGATTTAGATACATTCCAAAAACACATGCAAAATAATTGGCAAACTATCTGATTTCCAGAAATCTGTACTTTATAAACAGGTGCCCACAGCTTGCCCAACAGAGCATGTCAAAATTGGTACCAAATAGTTGACCTTTAATTTGGTTCTTCAGTCTAGAATTAATGCAAGAAAGATGTAAAGACATACAAACGGAGGACCTCGTCCTTACGAAAGTACACCTTGGATGAAATGGACTACTCAAATGCAAGGTTTTACAAGATTATGTGACTACATTGTCCCAACATAGAACAATGTTCTACAGAGGGTTACAGACAACAATTTATTCATGAAAAACTGTACTATAATTCAAGTATCAGAGTGGTAGCCGTGTTAGTCTGGATCTGACGAAGTGGGTATTCACCCATGACAGCTCATGCTCCAAAATGTCTGTTAGTCTATAAGGTGCCACAGGATTCTTTGCTGCTTGTACTATAATTTTTACACAATGTTTTATTAAATGGTAGGTACAAGTGATGATATGATTTCACTTTTTTAAAAAATTCTAAGTATGTTGAGCATTACCATTCAATTATTTGCCTTGTCATCTCTTCTTCAGCAGTATGGTGTTTTCAGGTTGTGACTGTGTACTGTGTGCACTTTTACATGGAGGGACTCTCCCCTCTTCTCCCACAAAGGCAGCTGAAATTTCATCTTCAGATCCAACCAGCTACAGAGCAGACAAACATATTGGTTGTGTCTATGTTGGTATTTAAAAAAAAATTGTTTGCAACACCACTGACAAGAATAATAGTGGGAGTATGAGTGTAGACTGGCTGCCAGTGTTTTGGCCACTGTACCATCTAATTTTGCTTAGAGCAAGTCTAGGCCACCAGATGGTAAAAAGATAGCAACCATGTTAATGCTTGACTGTTGCTAGAGCTGGTGAAACTTTAGTGTAGGGAGATTGTAAGAGTAATGGCAATGCAGACAGGACTATAAATGTACTTGCTCATGGAGACTTAACTTTGTTCTCTTTATATAGAATTAGAGCTGGTTGGGAATTTTAATTGGAACTGTTTTTTCCATCAGAAAAATGCCCATTTGTTGAAACCAAAACTTTCCATGGGAATGTACCAATTTCAATGAAACTTTTGTCAGGAAAGCCACTCCTCCCAACTAAGCAATAGCCTAATGACTAGGGCACTCACCTGGGTTAGGGAAAAGCTGGGCTCAAGTCCTTGTTTCAATGATTATTCAATTGTTTAGACATACTGGGACAGCTGTAATGGGAGAGATGGTGAGAGCCAGAGACTGACTCTAGCCTGATGATTAGGTGACTCAGTGGGGTTATAGGGCACTACATTGGGTTGAGCAGGGAGCTGAACCTGGGTTTCCCACATGTCACATGAGTGCACTAAGCACTGAACTGTTACCTAATTTGGGTGTGCATGCTCCCTCTGACTTTTCCACAAACAACTTCTAAAGGTCATGGGTTCATCCCAATGTGGCATAGGAATATATTTTACTATTGCAAAAAGTTGGGCAGAATAAAAAAAGTGTCCCTCACAGCTCTATTTAAAATAAAGCTGATTCTAATGGAAGAGATATGGCTGTTCTTTGTGGCTGCAACAGCAGACTACTTATTCTGAATGCTGGCTGACAGAGGGTTAGCAGGGGGAAGAGGAAATAAGCCAAACATTGTAAAAGGTTGAAAAGCCATTGATGAACAAAACAGGAGAAAATGTCCTATTGAATATTTGCGAAAGGTTATCTACTGAGGGCAGATTAGAAACCCAATGAAGCATACAGTCCTTGAGTATTGCTTGCCAAAATGAAGAAAACATAAATACAAACATATTACACAAATTATTATTGATAAAATGTGTGTGCTTACCAGCAGACGTAATAACAAAAATAAATGTGAAGTGCGCTGCTCTAGGCCACTTTGCCACTGCTGCTGTAAGCAGCTGCAAGTTGATCAGCCAATGAAGCTGCATCCATTCACACCAGTGGTGTATTTAACCATCTGTTTCATTCATGTTTCAGTGAATACCAGTAGGTTACAACACAGGTATAAACAGTCAATCATGTCCTGGGCCAGTAGGGACTGTAGGCATCACAGCAGTATTGTACTAGGGTGAGGGAACGGAGCAGTCTGTCTCATCAGTGGCTCCACTGGCACAGTGTTAAGTAATTCATTGGCAAGAGTTTCACCCAATAGTACTCAACCACTGAGACATATTGGGGCTTGCTATGTTAGCATTTCCCTCCAAAATCTAAAAGACAACAGAGCTGTTTTCTTCTTTCACTGTAAGCTGTTTCCCCCCTAACATTTTGCTCTTTAATCTTCATGTCCAAAAGCTTGCTCACTGACAACTCTACACACTCACACCATTTCTTCACTTCCCACTTGAGCCTTCTGTCTCTTTCTTGGCCTTTATACAAATTCTGTAACATCTCCTTCAGCCAGCTGCTGTATAAGTGGAATTTGTTATTGTCAGTCATCAAGCCAGCAGTTTCAGGTTGGGTTATGAGCTAAAACCTTGCTTAAAAAAGGTGTTGAACAATTTAACATTTAAATTATCATAGAGTCCAAGTGGAAAGATTTCTAGGCTTGCATCCAAACTTCATTCTGTTTGCAAACAAATTGCCCTCTGCCTTCTCTCTCTCATCACAATGGATCAGATTTGATAGTCAGTCCTAGAGTGGATATTCAGCTTTCTGAACAGAAGTGGATTCAACCTTCACTGGAATGGAATCTCATTCAGCATACTGCTTTCACTTTAATGTCTGGTGTGGGCTCCTCTGGGTGGTCCAACAAATCTCTCTGACACTGAAGTGGTCTTAAGAAATATTTCAGCAAAAGATATAAATGATAAATGCTTCCTAACAAATTCACTCAGATTTTTGCATTACTTTCAGTAGCACATTGTTTGGGATCATTCGCACTAACAGGAGCTTCATCAGTAAGATCTCAAGTATTAGGCAAAAAGTTATTTCTACTTAACTTACTTGATTGTATCTCAAAGGGCCAGCCTGTTGGCATCACTCCTACACAAGGATCTATAAATCATCAAAATTCTATTTCAGTGCTTAACATGGGGCATAAATAGTGCATAGTAACTTCTGCACCACTCTGGATGAATTTTATCTGTAGTGAGTTAATGACACGATCAGGATTAGAAAGTTGCTACTAGCTTCTTATCCACGTTTAATCCACTAGATTATTCTGCTTCTCCATATGTTGCTACATTTATTCACTGTATATTAATATCAGTTTTTTAAAAGTAAATCAAGAACAAATTACGGAGCACTCAGCTCTATACAGTAAGCATGCATATCCATCGGGGACTTCTAATGACAGTTTGAACTACAAAAGAAAAGTTCTCCTCCAAACCAGTAAATAAAATTTACTTTTATTATACATAGTTGACTTACTATTATTTAACACTGCCAAAGCAGTTATTTAAAATGGATTTAAGCTCTTTCAGCTTATTTTATAAATCAACAGAAGTACTTTTCAGGAAAAACATTTTACACACTTACCAGGCTGAAAGATGACACATTATTTCTTAGGCAGCACATTTACCTTTCTCCATTTGTTGCATTTGTTCAAAGCTAAAATGTCACTTCAATGAAAAAAACTGCCAGTTTAAAATATGCCTGTTTTCACATTTCTGTTTTCTATGATCAGTAAATCAAAGTTTTCTTATATGAAATACTAAAATAATAATAAATCTGATCACTAAAATGCTATGAAAACTCTCAGTCAGTTTCAGGCAGACAGCCAGTGCAGTTAATAGAAAAGGAATGTACAACTTATAACTCCCCTCTCGCCCCCCCCAAAAAAATTTTTTTCTATAAAAAAAATGAATAATGTATTAAATGAAACACAAAGCACATACTATGACACAGTTCATAAACATTTATTCCCTAAATATAAAAAGGCTAATACATTGTCCAAAATCAAAAGTTTACTATTCTTCAACTAAAGCACAAGAAAAATAGAACCCATAGCCTATCTTTACCTAGTTAAACTTATCTGCCCTTCAATACAAATAGACTTTTACCAATTTATTTGCTCTTTCAGTACTTAAATTCATTGCTGTAGTTGAAATGTTATAAAAACCTAACTGATGCTGAGCGGGCTAGACAGAAGTACAGGCAGGTCTTTCAAAGCTGGACAAAATTCCTATTTTAGTTGTGTCCCTGCCAGCAGGTATATGGGATCTTGGGGAGCAATTACCACACAGGTGGGGTACCAATTAATTTCTTTATTAAAGGAAAAAGGAAGTGGTGGGAATTTAACAATGAAATACGATAGGATGGGGTGTATAGG
Organism: Gopherus flavomarginatus; assembly: GCF_025201925.1. NCBI lineage: Eukaryota > Metazoa > Chordata > Testudines > Testudinidae > Gopherus > Gopherus flavomarginatus. The sequence goes on from NC_066619.1 coordinate 219,521,679, forward strand.
GTGTTTACAATAGACAATGATGAGGGGGTTCTTCTTATTGAACAGTGTAGGGAGTTCTAACGGTGGAGTACAATAAGTGGGGTTCAGCACAATAGGATACAGTGCAGTCAATAAGCATATGAAAAGAAATGCAAAATAAAATGGTAGCTTCTATATAAAATGGTCAACAATCTTAGATAGAATGTATTAAATGGTGGCCTTATACACAATGTAACACAATGGTATCAATGCAAATACAAAGTATATTAGAAAAGTGGAAGCAACCAATGAGGTGTTATAATTACAAGTAAAATGTGAATATAAGTGAACTTATGCAATGTAACTGTATAAAAGAAAAGTAATGACTTAATTTGTGAGGCTAGGATAGCAGATAATCTGTCAAGGAACAGGAGGGGGGAGGGGAGTGAATGATTAGTGGCAACTGATGAGAGGAGATTGCGGCTGAAAGCAGCGAGGGACTCTGAAACCCTGCAGGGTAAGGACAATGGAGCAGCGTGATGGTGATCTTCGGTAGGGGAGGGGCAGCGGAGAAGTGTAAAGAAGGGCTAGAGAGAGGTTTAAGCAACAAGCGGACACCAAAAACAAAGGAAAAAAGCGGCAAAGGGTTTGGGAAGTTTCACGGGGGGGAAGCAGCAAGGAGTTGGGAGGTTCGGAGAGAGTGCAGATGCGGGGAAAAAAAAGCAGCAAAGGGTTTGGGAAGTTTATACAGGGGGAGAAGCCTCAAGGAGTTTTAACAGGGAGACATGGAGAAGCACACAGAGGGGGGGATTGGAGCGGGGGAAAAACGGACACGGGAAAGTTCAGGGGGAGATCAGGACAGCGGGGAGACGAATTCAAGCAGCAAAAACCTTATCTATCTTAACCAACGACTAGGCAAAACAACAAATATCACAATTCTAAGCAAAACTATAACAAGCAACTGTATGGAGCAACAAAACAGTAAACTATAACAAGGCAGGTGAAATTTACAAGCTCTACAATCTTAACAAACTATGACTTATTAAAACTAAAAAAACCAAAACCTATGGTGCACCTTATGCTATGAGGAAGTCACAGAGGGCAGAGTGGTATGTGCCCAGGATACAGCTCCCAAGGAAGCCAAGAGATGGTGGCTGAAGCCAAGGGATACAGCTGAAAGCAGGGAGCCCCGCAAGGCCCACAGGAGCAGAGCTTAGCAGCGGCACAAACTTATTTGTAGCAGCAAAGTGCCGCGGAGTTTAAGAGAGATTTTTAAAGACACAGACCAAGGTTTAGCTTGAGTCTGTGTGCTGGGGAAACAGAGCCAGCAGCTAAAGTAATAAAATAAAAGTAGGGAAAGTTTCACAGAGGGATTCTCACCAGTCCCCAAGGCAGCAGCAAAGGCAGAAGCAGTAGCAAGAACATCAGAAGGCTCGGTACAGTCTCAATAATCAGGAGATCTCTCAGGTAGCAATTCGTTCTTCGTGGGGGGGGTTTTCAAAAAACGGGGGTACGCTCAAAAATAAAACGAGAGCAGAAAAAGGACCCCCCAGAACCCCTGGCTGATCAGACCAGGCAGCAATGCAGAAACCTTTCCAATGTTTGTTCCAAAAATGTCTGTTTTTAAAGGCAAACTCAGGCAGTTTCCCGCCAGTAATCCTGATAGGCTCCCTCTTTCACAGGGGAGGAGGCACAGGGATAAACCAGGCAGGTGAGCACAGAAACATGTCTGGGCAGAGTCCTGTGCAATAGGTGACTCAAAAGCACATGAGGCCTATGACTCATGCCCAGGATCTTAAAAACACAATAGGTCTTGCAGCTCTAGCCATTGCCTGCCCTACACTGAGCCCAGGTTCAACGAGGTGATAACAGGACTAACCCTTTGAACAGGGCAGTGGTCCCATTTAGCACGCAGCACAAGTGGCCATCCCTTTGAGAAGGGCAATGGCTCTTGTTATCAAGTCAAGGGGCCCTCCCTTTGAGAAGGGCAGTGGCCCTGGTAAGCAACTTAACAGCCAGGGCAGGGCGGCCACAGGAGGAGAACAAAAACAAAATGGAGTATGGTGAAATAGGGGGATAGCTGTAACAGACAAGTTGCTGAGTTTTTAGCAAGTTACTGCCACCGTTTTCCACCACTAGGATGAAAGTAAACTTTGGCATAAACTCCTTTGAATATATTGGGAGTACAATATGTAGCTTCTCAATGTAAAAAAAAAAAAAAAAAAGCTAGATGAGAAGGAAGTTTCTCAGGATTAACTGACTCAGTTCTTACACTGATGATTGGTATTTGCTAATCCATAATCACCTATTAACAGTATTTAAACAGAAACAGTAACTTTTATAAATACTACAGTTAGAATGAATAACAACCATCTAGTGAATTCAACACTTTAGACTAAACTTATTCTATATGAAATTAACTAGAAAAATCATATGACCAGATCACTTTTCAGAGGTTTCCAGAGTCTACCAAATGAAGCCCTCACTACATGTTCACAACTCAATCCATTCTCTCTCTTCAGGTGCCATTAATTGATTTCACACATGAGTAGGATGACCATAAATCTGTAAACTTGAAAACGGGACACTGGGTAACAGGTGGTCAGTGTTCAGTGGAGTTTACTTACAGAACACAAAAAAGATAAGGCAGTTTCATATATGCTCATATATTTTATAGTTTGATATATTTTTACTTATAATTCAGTAGCTACAATCATTGTTCCTTCTCTTTCTGCTGTCCGTCAGGGTGTGAACCCATGCGCGGATCGCCCAAGCAGCCAGGCATTGCCACTGGCTCAAGCTGCCTCACATCACCACTGGCCCAAGCCTTACCGTCTGGAGCTGGCCTGAGGTGCCTGGCATTGGGCCAGGCCTGAACCACCTGGCATTGCTGCTTGCCCCCCCCCGCCCCGTGAACATTCCTCTGCCCCTGGGGGAGGGGTGTGCCCCAAAGTTTTATAACCTCTGGCTTATGGTGTTGCGGTAAGTCACCACTTAATTGATCCAAATACTTTTTTTAATTGTATCATGGATGCTCTAAATAATAAAAATGGTTTCATTTCAAGTAGAATAGTCTATTCTGACTAGCATAGAAATCACCAGTTGGCAAGAGTAAATGGGACAAATGTCAAGTTTTCCAAAAATGGCATGATGTCCAGGACAGAGCTTAAAAAGGAAACTGTTGCAGCCAAATGGGTATGTATGGTCACTGCACATGACCCTCACTCTCAAGTCAGCAGTCTTTCCCTTCTAGACTTCTGACAGTTCTATAATCTTTGTGTTGCTTCTTTTTAGATGTATCAAGAATCTTAATGTTCTCATCAGTTCCCTTTTCATTTTTTTAGAACACTTAAATTTTCAATAGCAAAACTGAAATTAGAGCCTGTCTCTGGGATCAATAATATTGTATGAGTGACACAGAAATTCAAATAATGAAAAACCCAGAGGAGGAAAAAACAAAAAACAAAACAAAACATGTTTTCCCTTTCATAATAACCACACCGGTTTTTCTCAACTCCAGGGACTGGAAATTTCAGTTTAGTGAATTTAGACCCAGGTTTTTAATGTTTTATTTTTAACACACAGGAACTACAGCAACACAAAAAGAAAAATGTTAGGATGGTTTTACGCAGTATAGAGATCACAGCTGTATAATGAGAAGCTGTATCAATAAAGATGAAAGAGGAAAAATGTAAAATAGTAATAATAAATAATAGTAATAATAAGGTGGAATTTTAGCATGCTGAGCTATGATTTAGATGAGTAACTCTTATTAACAGTAATTGGAAGTGTGAGGCTAATTAATTCTCTGAACATTTTACACCAACATTTTTATCTTTAAAATGGGGCCGTACAACGGAAATGAAAACGTTTAGACAATATTGATGATGAAAAGACAAAACTAAAAAATATAATATAGTCTCTTTACGTATGAAGAATATGGATACGGAATCAATGAGAATTTAGATAAGAAGGGGCATAAATGATGCATGTAAGGTTATATTATCCAATTTTGGATAACAGAGGTTTTCAGATAATGAGGTTCCACGGTTTTTATAATCCAACGTCTCTTGACACAAACTTAAAAGCCCAGTACTTCAGTAATCTGTCTTCTGGTGTCCGTGTCTTGTCATGGCAGGACAGCTTACGTGCTCTAACAATCCCCAGAGTCTGTGTCGACAGGGGCTTTTTGCTCCTGGTAGGTTCAACCATGCCAGATTGTCTGTGGGGGAGGGGCCAGACAAAACAGACACCCTGGTCCTCCAGGTTGGGGGTTAGGCACAGGGCTAACAACCTTGTCCCGTAAAAAACAAAGTATGTTACAGAAACAGCAACAGAGAAACCGACCATTACTTTGTGTGATGGCCTTCAGGAGTCAATGACCTATATGACTGCCAGTGGTTAAAGCCAAAAGGAAGCCACTGTCATGAAGACTGAAGTGCTCAACATCAAGACAAAAAACAAACTTGATTTTTGGAACCTACAGACAATGTACAAAACAGGGAAGCTAGCTCAGGTCACAGCAGAGATGAGACGTTACAGCTTACACAACCTGGGTATCAGCAAGAGCAGATGGATGGGATCAGAAAGATTAACAACAGCCTCAGGAGAAGCTTTGCTGTTTTCTGGATGGGATGATGGACAACACCATGACACTGTGGCCATCCTTTTGAAGAAAGGAGTGGAGCATGTCCTGCTTGAATGGAAATACATCAGCAGCAGACTTATGAGTGCCAGACTGAAAGGGAAATATAATAATATCACCCCGATTCAGTGCTATGCTCCAACAAATGACAGTTAGGAAGTAGTAAAGGACAAATTGTACCTTACACTACAGGCGGAGTTAGAGGGAGTACCACACCACGACATACCCATCGTCATGGGAGACCTAAATGCTAAGGTCAGTAAGGACAACACAAACAATGGAAAGAAATGGGTGTGGCACCATGAATGAAAATGGAGAAAGGCTTGTTGATTTCTGTAATATGAATGACCTATTCACTGGCGGAACGCTATTTGAACATTGTAAAATTTACAAGCTGACATGGTGTTCTCTAAGTGGCAGAGATAAGAACCAGATTGACCATATTGTTTTCAATGGCAAATGGTGACACTCACTGACAGAGGTGAAAGTAAGAAGGAGTGCAGATGTTGGCAGCAACCACCACCTTGTGACAGCCTCCATTAAGCTAAAACTGAGAAGTGTGGGTCCACCAAACAAAGAACATAGATGTTATGGTATTGATAAGCTAAAGTCCCTTGAAATACAGAAAACCTTCATTCTGCAGTTAAATAACACATTTCAAGCAAAAGCAGCAAAGAATCCTGTGGCACCTTATAGACTAACAGACGTTTTGGAGCATGAGCTTTCGTGGGTGAATACCCACTTCGTCGGATGCATGTAGTGGAAATTTCCAGGGGCAGGTATATATATGCAAGCAAGAAGCAAGCTAGAGATAATGAGGTTAGTTCAATCAGGGAGGATGAGGCCCTGTTCTAGCAGTTGAGGTGTGAAAACCAAGGGAGGAGAAACTGGTTTTGTAGTTGGCAAGCCATTCACAGTCTTTGTTTAATCCTGAACTGATGGTGTCAAATTTGCAGATGAACTGAAGCTCAGCAGTTTCTCTTTGAAGTCTGATCCTGACGTTTTTTTGCTGCAGGATGGCCACCTTAAGATCTGCTGTTGTGTGTCCAGGGAGGTTGAAGTGTTCTACAGGTTTTTGTATGTTGCCATTCCTAATATATGATTTGTGTTCATTTATCCTTTTCCGTAGCGACTGTCCAGTTTGACCGATGTACAGAGGGGCATTGCTGGCATATGATGGCATATATTACATTGGTGGACATGCAGGTGAATGAACCGGTGATGGTGTGGCTGATCTGCTTAGGTCCTGTGATGGTGTCGCTGGAGTAGATATGTGGGCAGAGTTGACATTGAGGTTTGTTGCATGGATTGGTTCCTGAGCTAGAGTTACTATGGTGCGGTGTGCAGTTACTGGTGAGAATATGCTTCAGGTTGTCTGTGGACGAGGACTGGCCTGCCACCCAAGGCCTGTGAAAGTGTGCGATCATTGTCGAGGATGAGTTGTGGATCCCTGATGATGCATTGGAGGGGTTTTAGCTGGGGACTGTATGTGATTGCCAGTGGAGTCCTGTTGGTTTCTTTCTTGGGTTTGCAGTAGGAGACTTCTGGGTACATGTCTGGCTCTGTTGATCTGTTTCCTTATTTCTTTGTGTGGGTATTGTAGTTTTGAGATTTCAAGCACTTACAGACCTTGATGAAGAGGAGGGGAATGCAGATGAGGAGATCAACAAGAAATTTAACAAAGAAACAGCAATTTATAAACAGAGCAGTGAAGTTTGTCTAGGCTACAGGCAGAAGAGACGGAAGGAGTTGATTACATCGAGCACATGGAATGCCATAGAAACCAGACGAGCCCTGAAGAAAAAAGTTTTAGATACAAAATCTCAGAAGCTAAAGGACTAATACCGTGAGCAGTATAGCAAGGCACACCAGGAGGTCAAACACCTTTGTGAGTGAAGAAATGACATTATATTGATAATCTGGCAACACAAGGAGAGGATGAAGCTGCTCATGGGGAGTGAGGAACCATCTACAAAGTGACAGAGCTTATCAGTGATAAATGGCAGACACCAACAAATACTTTCATCAGGAACAAACAAGGACACCTACTAACAACCGAAAAAGAACAAGAAATGTGCTGGACACAGCATTTCAAAGAATTGCTGAACAGGGAGCCACCTAAAGAGGAAGCAAACATCCAGGAGGCAGAAGATATCTTGATATCAGCACAGACACTCCAACTCAGGAAGAGATCATTCAGACGATCAAATCCTTAAAACATCAGAATGCTCCTAGTAAGGATAACTTGAATGAAGAATTGTTCAAAGTAAATCATAAATTAGCAGCATCTATCCTGGCCCCTCTATTTACATCATTCTGGGAAAGGGAAAAAGTGCCAGATGAGTGGACCAACGGGGTTATAGTGAAGATACCAAAGAAAGGAACTCACAGTGATTGTAATAACTGGCATGGTACCACACTTTTATCTGTGCTATGCAAAGTATTGTGTAAAATCTTAGTCCAACATATGTCAGAGAAAGTTGATAGGGTTCTCAGAAAAGAGCAAGCTGCTTTTCGGAAAGGGTGTGAATGCACAGACCAGATCTTCACTGTACAAAACATAATAGAACAATGACTGCAATGGCAATGGCAACTCCACAAATTTCATAGACTTTCAGAAGGCTCTTGATAGCATTCACAGGACCAGCCTATGGTGCAAGTCCCTCAGCCCGCACCACTTCCAGCAGCATCCATTGGCCCGGAGCAGCAATCCGCGGATTTGCCGGACCTGCGGACGGGGCAGGTAAAACAGACCGACCTGGCCTGCCAGGGGCTTTCCCTACACAAGCGGCAACCCATGTTTGAGAAACCCTGGTATAGGTTTGGATCTTCCCCAAAATACCATGCTGACAGCCATTCCTTTAGTGTCTAAAACTAAAGGTTTATTATAAAGAAAAAAGAACAAGAAGAGAGATGTTAAATGGTAAAGCAGTTACATGCATACAAAGATTCAAAGTTCATGAAGTGCCTAGCAGTATTGGTGAGCTTGCTTGAAAGTCCCTCTGGAATACATCCACAAGTTGGTTGTGTCATTTAGCCCTTTGTTCAGAGCTTTGTTTGTAGAAAGGTTACTCCAGAGGTAAGAAGCAGGAATGAAGACAAGAAGCAGGACTGATAACAAAATGGAGAAGATGCAGTTGCCTTTTATAATCTTTTGCCATGAGGCTTGTGTTTCCTTTGTCCCAAACACAAGCTGCCTAATGGCTTGGAAGCCTTAGAGTTCTGTGCATATCTATAACCCAGAATACAAAGGTGATAATCAAATTTATGTGTTTGTATCACATCTGGCAAATTGTAACATTTTTGCAGATATCTTACATGGCATATCTGGCATAACTCATTGCAATTTTACACAATTGGTATTCATTGTATCTTAAAGTGTCCCCAGATTCCATACAGCGTCACACTCAGTACCTCTAATAATCAGGACAAAGGTGTCTCAGATTTCACTCTCAATAGAAGAACCCCAAATCATTGGCGACTTCAGAAAATGTAAGCCTAAATAGCTAATTGCATAGGAAAGAAAGGGTATTCCAGTGGCTAAGGTGCTAACTTGGAACTTAGGAAAACTCAGGGTTTAGTTTCCTGCTTCAGACTTCCTGTGCAGTCTTAGATAAAAGTAAGTTAGACTCTTTGTACCATCTGTAAAAATGGGAAAAATACTTCCATACAGAGGTGATGCGGTGGAAGGATAAATGCCTTAAATAATGCGGGGTGTTCACATGGGCCACATAGTTAATAGGGGCCACATAAGCAGCTTAGATAGGTAATTACTATCATTCTATTTTTAAGATCAAGAAAAAAAATTTACTTGTTAATAATTTTGTTTTATTTTCACATGGTATTTCTTCAAAATATTATGACTCTGTTTCTCAGCTGGTGTTAATCAGCATTCAATAGAGATATACCAAATTACATCATCAGAATATCTTGCCCTCTGAGTTTTCATTTCTTTACCAATTTTTAAGACCAAAGACCCTGGCATTTTTATATTAGGTAAAAAATATCTCACCAAATTTTGTTTTTGTGTGTGGGGAGGCAAGGGGAGAGAGTTGTTATCATTGGATTTTCTTCTTTTGTTTTTCTTTGTTTGGTCATTGAAGACTTTATGTATAAAAATACAGAAAATGATTTAAAACACAAGATAATTTGATTTTTTAAAAATATTTTCATTTCATAATTTGCTTTTTTCCAGAACGTCTTATCTTTACTTTTTTTTGTAATATTCCCAAGATTTGCTGAGAATGGTTCCAGAGATCTTACAGTTCCAGTAACTGTCAAATATGTTGTTGCTGTGGAATGAGGGATGTTCTCTGCTAGTTTATTGAAGATTATTGTGTTCTTTACATTCTTTGATACCATAAAAACTCTGCCCAGATAATGGGCAATCGCAATCCTGACAATTCACAACTGACTTCCTTTCCTTAGCTTTTTTGAATCAATAACTTCCTTATAAACTCACTGTATAAAAATACATTTCAGAAACATTCTATTGGTGTGTGAAATTAAATTTCTTTACAGTTCTGGAATATCAGGAGAAAACAGATTCAATGTGTGAAGCAAATCTTGTTTGTTTTCAGAAATGTTGATTCCGTAGCTGTCTAGGTGCTCTGCTCAGGCAACCACGAGGTTCTCTAGAGCATGCACAGTATTCAGAGGAAAACAAAGATAGTATGGAGGAGTCAGCAGAATTTTAATAAAATTTATTGAAACTGAGTCTCTCAAATACAGTGAATACCACCAAATACTTTTAATTTTGAGGAGAGGATAACTAGACTATTCATTAAAGAGGATTGAAATATATGGCTAGATGAAGCAGCTGTTAAAGTAACTGTGAAGAAAATAATAAATGTGCTGTTATTTTAGAGCTAAAAATATTATTATATAATTGGAAAAAAACATCAGCCAAGGTAACTTTTCCAAATTAATTTAACCAGATTGGCAGATTATATAAGAAAATCACAGTGAGGAAAGAAAAAAAAGATCACTGACTATATATATTTCATAAAGTTTCATTAACAGTCTCAGAACATATGCATTTCAGCCAACACTCATAACTATTATCCTAGTGAAGTGGTTAGTAGTATGTTAGTCTATATCTTTACTTGTCACATACTTGGTTAGTTGACTGTGTACATGCTCACACATGTTCCCCATGCCCATGTTGAATATCCCTATATGCTGTTCTGGAGATGGGTATACTGCTGTGTTACATGCAAACACATAAGTCCACATGGCCTCTTATTATGTGACATTAGTGCTTCCATTTTAGGGACGGTTTCCCAGTGTTCTGTGCTGCAGAGAAGAGACTCTAAGAACTGCCCTGCTGTGTGTTATTGGTGCCCACCTTCACATATTTGCCAAAGACATTTTCTGCTCACCTCTTTCTCCTGCCAAACCAGATGGAAACTATGGAGTAAGTGAATTACAAAGTGATTCTTCTCCTTCTCCTTACTGAGGAACAAATGTTTATGCAGAGGAGTAGGCAATTGGTGAAAAACAGGATGGATTATAGGAAGAACTTTCTGACATTCAGAAGATGGCTGACTGTAAGGGCAAATAATACATTCAGGTTCAGTGAAACAGGTCTTTTGAATGCTGATATTGTCACGGTACACCTATAGGTGGACTGTCACTTCTGGTTTAGGAGAACAAGAATAGTTTGATGGAATCACAGTGCTCTGGAAATCTGAGATGACCAGCAGCGGCTTCAGAACTTCAGAAAAAGGAACCAGACCTTCACTGAGCGGTGTAAGGAGCTTGAACAACACTTTCAGCTCTGAACACTCGAGTCAGGAAAACCATACTGGTACAGAAGGGAATGACTGTTGACCTGTAGAGGCTAACACCACCAGACAGATTATATATATGGTATAATATTATTTCCTGGTGCATATGGTCCAGTTGTTTCAAGAGGCATAGATATACATCCATTATTGTGCTGAGTGAGAGTTGTTCCTGATAAGGATGTGGCTGATTTTTCATGTCTTTTAAAAATAATGTTACTGTTCAACATGATGTTTAAGTATACATTAAATGAGTTACAATGCATGTAACATGTAGATGTTAGAATCTTATCTCAGCAGACATGGAAGATGTTGCTCTAGTAATTTGTTGTGATGGAAAAACCAGGCACTCAGAAAGTGTAAAAGATGAGGTTGGTAATCTGACTAAAGATGGGTTCAATCCTGTGCTCCAGTACAACTACAAAAGATATAACCCATAAAGGAAGGCATAGGTGCCCCTGAACAAATTAGGAGTGTTTTAGGGCTCCTACTATCTTGTGCCAGGTGGTAACAAGCCCCAAAGTTACACCAGCGGGGGATTGCCAGAGCACAGCAAAGCCATAGCCCTAACCAGACCCAGGGCCATCCCTAGGGGGATGCGGGGCCGGGGGCAGAAGTGATGGATTAGTCTCTTCTGGGACTCACTGCACCAGCCAATTGCACTGACTCGTGGGGCCCCCACAAAATGCAGGGCCCGGAGCAGTGGCCTCAGTTCCCCCTTCTCAAGGGACAACTCTGACCCTATCCCATATCCTCTGACATATTGCATTCTGACATTTGTTGGGGGTAGAGGAGAGGGAAGTGTAGTGCCAAGAGAATTGTCAGGTGACTGGCTAAGCTAGCTTTATGGTCACTTTGCCACAATTGGAGTTGTGCAAAGAAGTTGAAGCAGGGACCAATATAGTCCATGGCATGTGTGTGTAAATAATATTGCTGTGCAAACATATAGTTCAGATGTATTCATATCAACAATAATGCATGTTTATTATAAAAACACTTAGTTTGGAGAGTAACTTACAAGAAATTTGGAGAAAATGGATACACTACCGAATATTTATTACTGCAAGAGAAAGACCCCCCCAAAAGGAACAAACGCAGCATTCACACTGCCAAAGAGCTATAAGAACAACTCTGTATTTCAGGTTAAAATCCAAATGTGTTATAAAATTCATTCACTGATTTGTTTTAAAAAGAAAATTACTGCACATCAGGAACACACGAACACCACCACATCAAGGCCAAATTTTCAGAAGTGCTGTTAATAATTATCCCATTTACTTGCAGCTCCAATTTAAGTCAATGATAGCTGAAGGCACTTGGAATCTTTGGGGAAAAAAAAATCAAGCTCTGAATACTTGAGGTGCCCATTTTTAACAACTGTACCCAGAAGCTGGAAGAAGGTGACCTTTCCCAGCTTCCACAGGCCACTTTCTGAACAGCTGGACTCTCCTTTCCAAAGCAATTTAATCAAATCCAGTGCTTCAATCAGAAGGTTTAATATGGAAGGGGGCAACCATATTTTTTTAAAAAAACAAGAGAGACTAGGAGATGAACTTCATAACTTTTTTCAGAGTAAAAGCACTTGTGAAATTTGTTCATAGTTAAAATAAGCATAAAATCATGAATCCTTGTTTCTTTACATAAATAATATAGTTGTAGTGTCTGAACTGACTGCTAAATATTAACAAATAAAGGCCTAATCCTGCAAAATTTTACTCACACTTGTACTCTTTCCTAATGTGAGTTCTCCCAATCTCATAATACTGAATAAGAAAATATTCAATGAAATTAAAAGCGAGAAATTCAAAACCAATAAAAGGATTTTTTTTAAGTAAAATGTGTAATTGACCTGTGGAAGTCATTGACATACAAAGTTGTTGAGGTCAAGAAGTTGAACAAGAGTCAGAAAATGAATAGACATTATATGGATGAGAGTATCCAGAGATATCATACTGATAAACATTTTGAAACAGATATTTACTCTTGTTCTTCAGGTCTTAAACCATTCTTGAACTATCAGAGATCAGATTGAGATTTGTGGGTGGGGACAGATTATTCCACATATTCCTACTTCAGGGTTCTTTTGCCATCGTCCAAAGCATCTGATCTGGCTACTGCTGGAGATAGGACACTAGATTAGATTGACTGCCGGTCTGATCCAGCATGGCAATTCCAGTGTTCCTGCCTCCCAGTGACTTTGATGCCAGTATATGCCATTGAATTCAAAGGGGTTACTTATATGAGCTATACATACTCACATGAGTAAGACTTTAGAGAACTGTGCCCAGTTCTGGTCTTTGATATTAATCTAAATCTTAAAAGCTTATATCTGGTTTTGTTCCCCCTCCCTCCATTCTGATCTTTTTTAAGGACCACCTTCTGTTAAGGGACATAATGTGAAGTTCTGTCAATATAACACATATATGAACCCCATGCTGAGAAATGTGTGTTAGTTCTCTGTGATCTACATTGTTTATAAGGAAAGACAGTTCATATATTGCTTGTTATTAATAGCTAAGAATGCTGACTAGCAAAGCAGGAAATTTTCTCTCAGAGAAACCTTTTATCTTGACTTAGCTGAAAGTTAATATATTATAGTCTCAGTTAAAAAACTATCAAAGACATAACCCAATGTAAAGATTAAAGAGAGCTCTACTGTGACCATTGTGATATATTTTGCACAGCAAGGTATTATGAAAGCACAGATAAGTCCAAAAAAGCAATATTGATTTAAAAAAATGATACGACCATTTAATTTAAAATAGGTGAGAATGACGAAATATACACTTGAGAAGCGACAATGAAAAGATAACAGGAGAAAATTAATTAGCTTACATAAAAAGTAACATAGTCTATTAGTCTCTGATTCAAGAAATCACTATTCAGTAAAGCACTTTTAAAAATGTGCTTAACTTTAATCACTTGCCTAAATCCCTTAGATTTTGATGAGACTTTTAGCACATGCTTAACATTTAAAGTTAAACTTAAGCAGCACTGAGGCCTAATCCTGTTCTTGCTATATTCAGTTAGAATGTTTTCATTCATTTTTAAGTTACCTAAAGAAAGGAAGGATTGATTAAAAGTATTCGATCTGCTTTAGTGGCACTGGGGTAAAATTCCTGGCTTTTTGAACATGAAGGCTCCCATTTATATAATCCTGAGAGCAGAACTTCTGCTTTGGCTTCTTTGACGTCATTTGGATTGAAATTTACAAAGTTATAATTATAGTTAAATTGGGCCCTAAGAATTCCCACATGTTACTCTTTTGACTGATTTTGAACCAGATCCTGATTACCTTGCTCATTCAAGCAGCCCTATGGAGGTGAATGGAATTACTACCATGAGTAAGGGTTAGCCGAATAAGGTCCATAGCCCTGAAGTAAATAACAAGGTGCACACACAAATATCTACACCTAGGATGAACTGCAGTATCAAAACAATTCTGATTGATAAAAGTGATTCTACTTACAATTATGGCAAACAGTGAAGTGAGATCTAGAAAGCTAAATATCTTACAACAAAGTTGTTATAATAGTTCTCACTGAAGGGTTTGTTGGGAAGCATGGCCTAGTGGTCGGGCCATAACCCATGACCAGAAGGGGGGTTATTGGTAGGGGACCCCAGGCCCTCCCACTCCACTTGGATCCAACCCAGGGATCTTTTGGCTACCACTGGTCTGGCAACCAAGGTTGCTTAAGGCTGCCCTCCCTGGATCACTTCCTATTTTCCCCTACCCCTGCATCAGCCTAGTCCAAAGCTTTCTCCTGCTGGGGGAGTCCTAATCAAGAAAATGAGAGGGGATTACCAATGTCCAGATGCAGGGGAGAGGGGAATACTTCCCTCTCTGATCATTTCTGCAGTGGTCTTCCCTTCCCTCAGGGACAGCACCTTTGTGGCAGTTGTATCAGAGACTTCAGCCTTCTCTCTGCTCTGTGTTGCACTGCTGGAGCGGTGGACTGTAGGTCTGCTCTCTTCCAGATCTGCCACCCAAATGACCTGTTTTCCTATCTTTTAATTCCTTCACCAGAATGAGCATTTGCTGCAGGTGTGGCAGGGTTGGTTGGGCCCAAGATAATCCCTTGTTGCCCATTTTGGTATTTCTGCACCCTGTCACAGTTTTATATTTCCTATAGAGCACAGATCACCCAATCCTGTTAAGCATTGTTCAGCAATATTTTACTATAACAAATCCATCTTCTTAACTTTTCAATTTCTGCCCCATTCATCTGTTTATAACATTTTTAAGTCTGTGGCTTAACAAACTCAGGCAATATATAACAGATATATAAGAACTTTTATGCATAAATATCTACATTTTGAGATTTCCTGAATTGGCATACCACAGTGATGATGTGCTATGCTATCCTGTTTAGATAGAGTTATAGTACATTGACACTGAAGAGCCAATAGTTGGATGCCACTTATACTGGACAGATGGACAGCTGTAGCGCTGCTCTCTTCTGGTTTTAAAAGCAAAGCAGGCCTGAGATTGATCAGAACTTACAAGATGTAATAACATACCTCTCTAAATCAACTGTCCCTCATTGTCTTGGAAATCCCAGTAACGCTGGCAGGATTAGGTAGGTAGTGCAAGAGTTACTGTAGAGTGGGAAGCAAACTGCTGGAACTCTGACAGTAAAATAGAGTTGGACTTGTTTCTGTGTGCGTGCCTGGATTCATTTCTCCATAAGACAGTACAGATGGTAAAGACTGCAGAGGGAAAAAAACACAGTCTATGGCACATGCTTATCTTTTGTACACCAGGCTTGCTTACAGGCCTGAAATAGGACACCTGCTGACCTCCTTTAGCTCAATAGGTATCCTTACTGTTTTGGCATCCAGAGGTTTCTGTTTCAGAGTTTGTTTGTTTTTCTCTTTTTATTTTCTTTTCTTTGTGTATGTGTGTGTGTGTGTGGAGTTTTTTAGGAATTGGTTTAGAACAAATAAAGCTAATTGTTCATTTCATGTGTTTGTGGTTTGTTCTATTTCTGTATTCTCCACCATTCATATCATGCTTTGCTATTTTTTATTCACTTTTTATTCCTTCCTCTCCTCATCTTTCTCCTTCTTCCTTTTATACGTATTATAGTATTCACACACTGAGCTATCACTAAGGGCTAGATTGACAAAGCGATTTAATTGCCGCACTACCATTTTAGGCACCTAAATCCAAAATTTAGATACTCAACACCCCCACTCAGCTGCCATTCAGCCTGTTGATCTCTAAGTTTCACCCAGTAAAGTCCTCCAGGTGCTTACAAGTCTACTACTGGGCCTGGGCACAGCTGCCTGAATCTTGATGCCCAGTGTCAAGCTCATGCTAAGCCCCTTCAGGATTCACAGAAACGGTATTTTCAGGCCACCTGAGAGTATGCCTACTGAATCAGGCCCTGCACAAATCAAAACTGTAAGAGGAAGTGGTGGTGCCAATAGTTCAGTGTTTAGCACACTCACCTGGCTGGTCGGAGGCCACCTTTGCCTAATGTGGAGAAAGTACTGGAATCCAGATACCCCACCTCCCAGAAGAGTGCCCTTACTGCTAGAGGATAGGGGTGTCTAGCATGGACTGCTTGCTCATACTGAAGCAGTTCCACTTTGCAAGGAATAGTGTGAGCCAGGAACTGGGAGATCCCTGCACTGCACTGTGTGAGCCAGCCTCAGGAGGCAGGGGTGTCCCCTAACTTTGTATTTTAACTCTTTATTTCCTGGTTTGCAGAGGTGTGACTTTTGCTGAACTTGATGCTCTAGAAGGGGTTCAAGATACCACTGGACAAACTGTAACTCTGCATTAATGACATATTTTGTCAGTGAATTCATCTGTATTCTGGCAACATTCACAATGTGTTAAGCATTGTCCATTTACATAGGAAGACCCAGTCCCTGATCCAAAGAACTTACTAAGTGTTGGATTAATTCAATGGGAATCCCTCATTAGTAGGGGTGTGCAAGGCAGTTCTCCCATTCTTGGGGGTCCAAGCAATGATCAAGCTGGTTGGACATCTCTTCACATATTTTAAAAGAAAAAACTGACTAACCGATGAACTAACTATAAACAAAATCTGTCTCTAAAGGGCAGAAGAAAGGAAGGAACAAAGAACACCTGAGAATAGTTTCAAGGACACCAAGTGCAATCTGAGCTCACTGCACCTTCACTGGGTCATCAAGAAAGTGAGAGGTGGTTGAGGCCTCTTTTATACCCTCAGGACTTTCCGGGATGGAAGAGAGAGGAAGGGGCAAGCAGTCCAGTGAAGAGTGCTTTCCAGATTCCAGAAGCTCATGTGCAGGCACCTTGATCCATGAGTGGGAATAGGGAGATGCCCATCTCAAAGGACTCTGGTTACAGATAACAAATAACATTCATATCAAAGAAGTACAAATGGTTACAAGCAAAGTATATTAAATATTACTATACATTATAAGGGATACTTGTTTATTCTTGGTTTTTTAAAAATGCTATTGAGCAAACACACATCAGCCACATCCAAATTCCCCTCAAACTAGCCATGACAAATTGGCAAATTTCTTGTAGGCATCATGGTTGAAGTGATTTTGAGGATAGAGATGAAGAAGGATGGGGCATGTATTATGAAAGAGAAATGCCTTACATTCAAGGCAGGTAATTTATGACTATGTAAAAATGTTAAAAAAGGTGCAAAGATATTGTGGAAGAAGCAGGCAAGTGGGAAATCACGGCTGGCATAATTTCTGGAGAAGAGATGATAGACTAACCTCACAAGTCACAAGAATGGATAAGTAAGGAGGAAAATAGCTGGTAAGGACTATGAAGGTGAGGAAAAGCAACTTGAATATGAGGTTATGAAAAAAGGGAGCCAGATGAGAGTGTCAAAAGGCCTTAGACGGACACAGTCAGAAGATTTGGTAAGAAATATGTTCTTTGTAGCTGTCTTTTGAATGCACTAGAAGGGGCAATAAGGAGGCCAGAGAAGGGGAAGCTGCGGTAAACAAGACTGGCAATACTGAGAATTTGGCCAAAAGTTCTAAATGTGTGGAGAGAATGAAAAGATCTGATTTATAGGAACATCATGAGGAAAAAGTGGCAAAAAGTGTGGGCACAGACAACCAAGGGATAGAGAAAATGCAAAAAAAAGACTCTGAGGTTATGGGCCTGAATGACACAGAGGATGGTTGTGTTGTCAACAGTGAGAGATAATGGAGAATATGGGAAGGGTTTGGGGGTTCAGTTTTGACCCAGGTAAATGTAAGCTGACACCAAGGTATCCAGGAGGAGTGAGAGATAAAATGAAATATGGGATTTGAATGAAGGAGACAGGTCAGGCGTGAAGAGGTAGAATTGCAAGTCATTGAGATAAAGATTATGCAGTAGCTGAAGTGATGGTGAGTAGAGAAGATAAGCCAAGATAAAGGTTTAAAGTGAGGAATGTATCAAGAATGGAGCCCTGTGGGGCCCCCTTAGGGAAAGTAAGAGGTGAAGAGGACTCTCTACCAAAAGAGACACTGAAGGAAAGGCCACAGAGGCAGGACCGGCTCTAGGGTTTTTAGCCTCCTAGACTCATGGCCATTTCGCCGCCCCGCGCGCTGGTCCCGTGGCTCCGGTGGACCTGCCACAGGCATTCCTGCAGAGAGTCCGCTGGTCCGCAGCTCTTGTGGAGCTACCGCAGGCGTGCCTGCAGGATGTCTACTGGAGCCATGGGAGCAGCGGACCGTCCGCAGGAATGCCTGCGGCAGGTCCACTGGAGCCGCGGAACCAGGGGACCCTCCACAGGCACGCCTGCGGCAGGTCCACCAGAGCCGCCTGCCGCTCCCCCCATGTCATAAACAGATAGCTAAGGGTTAATGTTCTTTTACCTGTAAAGGGTTAACACAGGGAACCAAACACCTGACCAGAGGACCAATCAGGAAACAAGACTTTTTCAAATCTGGGTGGAGGGAAGTTTGGGTGTGAGTTCTTTGTTCTTTGTCTTGTGTCTGTGCCCTCTCGGCTCTGAGAGTGATTTTCCTACCTCCAGGCTTTCTAATCTTCTGTTTCCAAGTTGTAAGTACAAAGATAGTAAGACAATAGGTTTATATTGTTTTTTTGTATTTACATGTGTGTAGTTGCTGAAGTGTTTTGAATTGTATTCTTTTTGGATAAGGCTGTTTGTTCATTTTTTTCCTTTAAGCAATTGATCCTGTATAGTGTCATCTTATTACAGAGACTATTTTTAATGTCTTTTTCTTTCCTTTTTTTATATAAAGCTTTCTTTTTAAGACCTATTGGAGTTTTTCTTTAGTGGGGACTTCAGGGAATTGAGTCTGCAGCTCACCAGGGAATTGGTGGGAGGAAGAAGTCAGGGGGATAATCTCTTTGTGTTAGATTTACTAAGCCTGACTTTGCATACCCTCTGGGTGAGGGCGGGGAGAGAGATTAGCTCTCTCGATACTTGTGTTTCCAGGACTGGAAGCAGGGAATCTCCTAGGGTCGTCCAGGGAGGGGAGCCTGGGAGAAAGTAACAAGGAAACAAGGGGAGGGTGTTATTTCCTTTTGTTGTAAGACTCAAGGAATCTGAGTCTGGGGGTCCCCCAGGGAAGGTTTTGGGGAGACCACAGTGAGCTAGACACTATGTAATTCCTGGCTGGTGGAAGCATTACCAGGTCCAAGCTGGTAACTAAGCTTGGAGGTTTTCATGCTAACACCCATATTTTGGACACTAAGGCCCAGATCTGGGAAAAAATGTTATGTCATGGTGGCAGCCCCCTACAGGCCAAGGTGGATGCTATCCAAAAGTGGCCTGTCCCAAAGTCAAAGAAACAGGTCCAATCCTTCTTAGGCTTGGCCGGGTATTACAGGCGATTTGTACCACACTACAGCCAAATCGCTGCCCCACTGACCGACCTGACCAAAAAGACCCAGCCAAATGCAGTTAAGTGGACTGATGAGTGTCAAAAGGCCTTTACCCAACTTAACGCAACGCTCATGTCTGACCCTGTGCTCAGGGCCCCGCACTTTGACAAGCCATTCCTAGTAACCACAGATGCATCTCAGCGTGGTATACAAGCAGTTCTCATGCAAAAAGCAACGGATCACAACTTCCATCCTGTCGTGTTTCTCAGCAAGAAACTGTCTGAGAGGAAAAGTCACTGGTCAGTCAGTGAAAAGAAATGCTAAGCCATTGTGTATGCCCTGGAAAAGCTACGCCCATATGTTTGGGAACGGCGGTTCCAGCTACAAACTGACCATGCTGCGCTAAAGTGGCTTCATACTGCCAAGGGTAACAACAACAAACTTCTTCGTTAAAGTTTAGCTCTCCAATATTTTCATTTTGAAATTCAGCACATTTCAGGAGCTTCTAACAAAGTAGCTCATGCTCTCTCCCGTGACAGTTTCCCACAATCCAGTAGTTAAAAAGTGTTCTTAAAATGTAAAAGTCTGTTAGTTATATACTTAATGGTATATGTAAAGGTGCATGTGTTGTATTAATCTGTTTATTTTAAAGTTCTAGGAGCAAATCGCCGCCAGTGAGGTTCCCGACTGTCTGCAATTTGCGGGGCGTGTCATAAACAGATAGCTAAGGATTAATGTTCTTTTACCTGTAAAGGGTTAACACAGGGAACCAAACACCTGACCAGAGGACCAATCAGGAAACAAGACTTTTTCAAATCTGGGTGGAGGGAAGTTTGGATGTGAGTTCTTTGTCTTGTGTCTGTGCCCTCTCGGCTCTGAGAGTGATTTTCCTACCTCCAGGCTTTCTAATCTTCTGTTTCCAAGTTGTAGGTACAAAGATAGTAAGACAATAGGTTTATATTGGTTTTTTTTGTATTTACATGTGTGTAGTTGCTGAAGTGATTTGAATTGTATTCTTTTTGGATAAGGCTGTTTATTCATTTTTTTCCTTTAAGCAATTGATCCTGTATAGTGTCATCTTATTACAGAGACTATTTTAATGTCCTTTTTTTTTCTTTTTTTTATATAAAGCTTTCTTTTTAAGACCTGTTGGAGTTTTTCTTTAGTGGGGACTCTAGGGAATTGAGTCTGCAGCTCACCAGGGAATTGGTGGGAGGAAGAAGTCAGGGGGAAAAT
Organism: Gopherus flavomarginatus; assembly: GCF_025201925.1. Lineage (NCBI taxonomy): Eukaryota > Metazoa > Chordata > Testudines > Testudinidae > Gopherus > Gopherus flavomarginatus. The sequence goes on from NC_066619.1 coordinate 219,542,107, forward strand.
CTCTTTGTGTTAGATTTACTAAGCCTGACTTTGCATACCCTCTGGGTGAGGGCGGGGAGAGAGATTAGCTCTCTCAATACTTGTGTTTCCAGGACTGGAAGCAGGGAATCTCCTAGGGTCGTCCAGGGAGGGGAGCCTGGGAGGAAGTAACAAGGAAACAAGGCGAGGGGGTTATTTCCCTTTGTTGTGAGACTCAAGAAATCTGAGTCTGGGGGTCCCCCAGGGAAGGTTTTGGGGAGACCACAGTGAGCTAGGCACTGTATAATTCCTGGGTGGTGGCAGCTTTACCAGGTCCAAGCTGGTAACTAAGCTTGGAGGTTTTCATGCTAACACCCATATTTTGGACGCTAAGGTCCAGATCTGGGAAAAAATGTTATGACACCCCCCTACCCCCGGCAAAATGCCACCACCCAATATCCTGGCACCCTAGGCCATTGCCTAGGCTGCCTAAATGGAAGTGCCGGCCCTGCACAGAGGTGAGAGAAGAATCAAGAGAGGACCTAGCTGCATAAGGCCATGGAGAAGGAGGGCATGATATCTTTTATAACATTTTATAATAATAAACAGCTAGCTTCTACAGGATCCAACTTGAACTATTCTACTTTACATGAAAAGTCAATGAAAATTTAAATCTGAAAAAAATATTATTATAGTAATATTTACACTAAACAGATGTAAACAGATAGCTTGTTACTATAGGATGTCCTAATAAATAATATTTTGTGTGTCACTGTAAAAGGTTATTGTTAATTAATAAGGTCTTATAGGATTCTGGATAAATTGTCCATAAAAGCTTAAAATTAGTTTGAGTTGGATGTTTAAGGAAAATCAAAGAACCAGGATTAAAGAAACCATGTGATATACATATTAGGGCTGTCAAACAACTTAAAAAATAATCACAATTAATCCTGAGATTAAGAAAATAGTTGTCATTAATCATTATAAATATTTTTGGATGTTTTTCTACATTTTCAAATATTTATATTTCAGTTACAACACAGAATATGAAGTGTACCATGCTCACTGCATATTATTATTTTTTATTACAATTATTTGCATTGTAAAAAAAGAAAAACAAAAGAAATAGTATTTTTCAATTCACCTCATACAAGTACTGTAGAGCAAACTCTTTATCTTGAAAGTGTAACTTACAAATATAGAATTTTTTTTAATATAACTGCACTCAGAAACAAAACAATGTAAAACTTTAGAGCCTACAAGTCGAAGCATGAAGGGGTATATGAATATTTAGCCTATATGGCACATAAATATCTTGCAACACCGACTACAACAATGCCATGCAAATGCCTGTTCTCACTTTCAGGTGATATTGTAAATAAGAAGTGGGCAGCATTATCTCCTGTAAATGTAAACAAATGTGTATGTCTTAGTGATTGACTGAAAAAGAAGTAGGACTGAGTGGACTTGTATGAGGCAAACTGAAAAATGCTTTTTCTTGTAACTTTTTACAGTTCAAATATTTATAATAATAATAATAATAATAATAATAAGAGAATATATATTCATTTGTATCTCTTTTACATTAAATTAGTGTCCATAAAAAGCACCAGATTGATAGTCCTGGAGAATGAAATACTTTTTTTATTCTCACAATACATCCAACACAGTAGCAAGGAAAGCTTCTTTTCACTGCCCTAAGAATATGCTTCTATATCAATCTGAACCAGTCCACTGCTCACATCTTCAGAGAAGTAAGTCACCTACCCTTCCTGACATTCTGCGAAATGAGACCATCCCCTGCCTGCCAATAGACTCCAAGAATCTCCTTCAATAAAACTCCTGCAACCATAATACCCTTGCTCCCCCTGCACAATAGCACCCCCCCTCACACACACACCTTGTCCAGTAGCTTGCACCTCCTCCTCTTTCTGGTTTCTTTACAGAGAAATGGCTTTCCCCTGCCCAGATCAGCAGGGGTACTGCACGACTACTCCTATTCACCAGAAGTGCATTTTGGAACACATCAGGCCACAAAATATAGTAAAGGGGCATTATAACAGAATTCATAGAATTATAGACTATAGATATGGCAAAGTCCTATGAAGTAAGCTAATGCATCTCCCTAAAAATACAGGATTGTTGCCTGTTGTGTACTTACTAGTATTTTGTCCAGTCTAATTTTGAATGTCACAAAGTGATTTATCTCAGGAGATTATTCAACAGATAATCCCAGTAGATTTTTAGAATCAGGAAGCTTTATCTAATAACTCATCTAAAAAGTAACCTTTGTCATTTAACCCCAGTTAACCTCCACTTTACCATGCTAAATAAATCTTTTAGTTCCTTTTTGGTCTTTATGGCATATTTAGCTATGAACCAAGGTATCTTTTGTTTCCATGGACTGCAGCTTTAAGTTCTAGACACTTATACTGTTTTCAAAATTCTGAGACCATTTGGGGCCTAGCTCTTCACTGCTTTTGCACCTGGGCAAAGCAGGTATAAAATGCTACCAATTAAAATGATCCTGCTTTACATTCTGTGACTACAGGTGTAAATGCCTACAGAAGGTACAATATTCTACATAATCAAGCCCAAATTATCAGAGTTTAGTCAAAACTATATGTGAAGGCACATGTGTGCTATCTTGTGGAGACTTTCCTTTAGTCTATCTTTTGATGCCCTCTCAATCAAAAAGAAGAAGATTATTCTGAATGAAAACAGCTGTTTGTTCTTTGTGTAAGGAAGGAAGGAAAAAAATCAGCATTTTGGTGATGGGACTGTAAAACACAAAGAGGCCTAAGAAAAAGAAGGAGTGATGAGGAGATCTCCTGGTTAAAAAGAAAAACAAGAAAAAGTAAGATAGCTATTTATGGAAACAGCAAAGTCTCACAACTTAATGAAAAAGAAGAACAATTAGAAATATATCTAGATAAGTTTGAAATATATTTTTATCTAAATGACTTCCAAGACAGGTAAGGAAAGCATCAGATTTTTTGGCGTTATTTTGTAACTCTGGTGGGAAAACTAACAGTTACAGAGCTTGAAGGCTCACAATCCCCACCCAGAAGACACATAAACTTGTATTTAACTGTAACTATGTTAAATAGTTACTGCAGTATCACATTCTTAAAATTATGTACTCATAAGTGTTTGCAGAATTGGGGCCCCTACGTTTAGTTAAGGAATATAATGAAAAGGGATGTAAGTACCTAATAGGTGTAATTAAAAAAAATAAATAAAATAAAGCTCCCCTGCCAACCCCCTGCCTGCAAAACCGAAAGATCTTTCATCTAAGAAACAGAAAGAGAGAAAAAATGTTCTTAAGCCTTCTCTCATTTACTCCAGATTTATAGTGTGTAAACTCCATTGAGCTACTCCTCATTTACACTGGTAAAAGTCAGAGGTGAATTAAGATAATAGATTCTGTTTATGTTCTCACAATAGTTTAAGGCCCAAGTTCTTCAGTGAGCTCTGTACAGATAGACCCTGGTAATCACAGGATTGGTGCCTAAATTTATGGGTTATTCTTTTTAATAAAATAATCTCTAAATGTGGTATGCAAATCATACTAGCCTGATATTGAGAGTTTTGGTAATGTAAAAATGGAGAAGATAAGAAGAAAATTTAAACTCAATATCTAACTTTCTAGCCAGCCTAAAACACAGTTTCTACTACTTGAGATTTTGTGACTTCCTGTGAGGACAGATATTTTGCTCTTAGGGATGAAAGCCGAGAATATAATAAGCGATTGCTGTTCCAAGCTTTTCTTTTATTCTCAGATTTGAAGTTCGTTCTTCTCTATTTTTAAGTATATTCATTCTGGGTTCCTTATAGATAGAATTTATATTTTTGGATCATAAAGTTGCCTTCTGGGTCACTTAGGAACAGCATTGCCAATTCTTGTGATTTTTATCATGAGTCTTGTGATAGTTTGTGAGGTTTAAAAAAAACCCCACAGCTCCTGGAGTTAGAGTGATAGCAAGAGTATCTAAGATCACTTTTGCTTTTAAATAAAGTTTCTGGCTCTCATAGTTGTAGAGAAAAGCTTGACATTATGAACCATAAAAAGCTTAGAAACAAAATAGCAAAAAGAACCCCAAATTTATTATTTCTTAAGTTTTAATGATATTTTGGAGGCTGACTCATAATTTTTGCTCATTTTGAGGTTGACAATAAAGTAGTATCTTTCTGGTATGTGTCTGACTGTATTGGCACTTCCCAGTCTTGATACTGCTGTGCAGCGGAGGGACAAGGCGCCTCACAGAAGTGGACTGTAGAGTACTAGGGAGAAAACAAGGCCTATCATATGGGAAAAACAAATTATAGTTATTCCTCCTGGAAAGGTTAAGTGGCCAACTGGCTATCCCTAGAACAGTGGTTCCCAAACTTGTTCTGCTGCTTGTGCAGGGAAAGCCCCTGGTGGGCTGGGCAAGTTTGTTTACCTGCCGTGTCCGCAGGTTCAGCTGATCGTGGCTCCCAGTGGCCGCAGTTCACTGCTCCAGGCCAATGGGAGCTGCTGGAAGCAGTGGCCAGTATGTCCTTCATCCCACGCCACTTCCAGCAGCTCCCATTGGCCTGGAGCAGCCAACCGCGGCCACTGGGAGCCGTTATTGGCTGAACCTGCAGACGCGGCAGGTAAACAACCAGGCCCGGCCCACCAGAGGCTTTCCCTGCATAAGCGAAGGAACAAATTTGGGAACCACTAGTCTAAGGAATCCATCTGTAGCACCCTGGTCACTGGTGTTGCTGCAGCATGAGGAAGCTTGCAGGCTCCACTATGAGCAGCTAACCACTTTCTGCTGGGTGATTGAATACCTGGGTAGTAATTACTGAGCTAATCATATAATTGGTAGGCTATAAGTGGAAGGAACAGGAAGCCAGTGGAGCTCAAAGTGTGATTCTGGGCTGAGTAGTGAAGGCTGAGTGGAAGCATCCTCTTGCTGTTAGACTTTTCAAGGAAGGAATAAATACACACATGGTGAAAAGGTATGCGTTTGTGACCATGAGACTACAGGGAGTGACAGAGGCACCCTGTGACACTATCCAAATGTCACTGTATTAATTCAGAAGTACATCAAGTTCTATGGTAAAGAATAGAATGTGCAGCTTCACACCCTGAATGGCAAAACAGGTTATGTAAGAAGAACAATCCAGATGATTTAGTTCAGTCCCAGTTAATGCAAAGACTTTTCAGAGATAGAATCACCTTTATGAAATGTCTTAAAGATAACTTTGCAGACCATTTAGGTGCTAAGCTTGGGTCTTTACTCCATTGATCTCCAAAACAGAAAACTGTATAAAAGAATGGGAGAAAGCTGTGCAGTCTGATGATTAGATACAAGTTACGTTTGTTTTTTACTATAAGGTAATTCTATTTTATTTCAAGGGTTATCACCTGTCCCTTTGAGTCAGACCCTCAAATGAGAGTAGATTATGCTATACTTGTATTATAAAGAGTTTACATTCTGTGCCTAACTGATTTTTAACAAGATATAATAATGGGAATAATTAAGTTTTGTTGTTTTTTTTAAAGAAACTTATCAAAGCCATAAATAGTCTAACAGTGAAAATTTTGCAATCACATTATTAGTCTCAAATTCTCATTGTTGTATAGAATGAAGTAGACAAGTCCCTGAAGTGAGAACATCAGTATTATAATAATAATGTTTCATTTATAACATTTTATATACTTTGAAGGAAGATGTATTAGATTAGGGCTGGAAGGGAGGTAAAACAAATAGCTGAGGTCCAATTTATTCCTGCTGTAACCCTTTTGAAGTCAAAGTTGCTAGACCAAGGATTAAATTGGTGTAATCGAACTGGGACTTTTGGGATCAGCGACCAAGTCTAAAAAGAACATGAATTCAAAGAAAGAGATTCTTCTTGCTTTAGTTTTTGACCTGGGTACTCTGAGGACACTTTTTGTCTGGACGTAAAGTAAGCAATAAATATGAATATTTCCATTATATTTAGAGGGAAAATGTTGTTATTCTCAAATGAACCCAAATCCTCAAATAAACTCAAATTTTAAGGTCAAAAGTAATCTGCTTTCATAACTTCGGCCTGATTCTGACACCCTTTCCTGCACTGGTGGTACCATATTCTGTGAGAGGTCCCAATGAAGTCAATGGAATTACTTGCAGAGTAAGGTATTACAGTATGGTCCATACCATTACTCACACTGAACAATATGTTACTTCAAGAGTGGTCCCATTGAAATCCCTGAATAAGGTGCTAATCTGTGAGTTAGAAGCGTCCAATTCTAGCCCAGAGTAGGTCAGCAGAATTAAGCTCTTGTGTGGAGTGCAATATTCTGGTACAGTACAGTATGTGAGCTTTGTCACTGCCAAACTATTCTTAACTGTCTGAGGACCTCCACTATTGTTCTATGAAAGTCTCATCACCAGAGCAGTGAGTTGTAGGTACTTTGTCTATAGTATTCTCTGGAAATGCAGTGTCACTTAGAATATTGCAAATACTTTTGTAAATGAGTGACTCCAGACTTAGAGATATTTAAATTTGAAATTTTCATAGGTGATTGCAACCTAGTTCATCAATAATGCCTTGTTTTTTTAAGGAGAACCAATTATGACATTTTGCTGGTACCAGTTAGTGCTGAACCAAATTTCAGATAACAATTCAGATTAAATTTGACAATTTCAGTTAAGCAATCATGAAATTTTAAAATGCTCATATAACTTTGACTAGTATTAGAGAGATAAGATGGGTGAGGTAATAGCTTTTATTGACCCAAGTTGGTCCTATAAAAGAGATTACTTCACCCACCTTGTCTCTCTAATATCCTGGGACCAAAACAGCTACAGCAACTCTGAATACAAGAAATACAGTTCAAGGAAATGTGGGTAAGAGAAAAATGTCTTGAAATTGCTCTTAGGTCTCCCAGTATCAATGGAGGTGTTTAGCCAGTCTATGACTTAGATAATGTAGGTTGCCAGCACCTAGGGCTCCATGCAACCCTGCTGACTTCAATGCGAGTTGGATAAGGTCCACAGTGTTGATACTTCTAATTTTCCAATTAATTCAGAATAGTACTTGGGATGCATCAAACTATGGAACATGAAATGAATCTTCAAAGATTGAAAGATGCTAGCAATGTGAATTCATAAACTGTGCAGTAAAATGGATTTATATATTGCTAGCTTAACCAAAAGCCATTGCCACTGTAGACAATAATAATTTCCTTAATATTTTTAAAAATGTAGAGCAATTTAGCCTGTCTAGTTTTAAAGCTATTGTTAACTCATCATATATAGTCAACAATTACCTAAACTAAGGAGGATAAATATGAGGTATTATGTGCCCACACAGTAATTTCAATTCCCTCTAGTGGTAGATCTAATTATAGCGCTAATTTTTGCAGGAAATGGCTGTGGCCGGAATCCTTGCCATAAAATTGGTTGTCTGTGTTTATAGAGTGAAAGATATGTCATGATACCTTGGTGTGATGATAACAATTCTGGGTGGCTGTGTTTTGTTTTTTTGCATGCTATATATTTGTAATACAGTATTTGCATTTTTGTGATTAATTTTAATGACTCTTCTTGGTCATAAGTATTCATTTAAGATTTTAATTTCTTAGCATTCAAATTTTAATGCTGTGTATAATATTGGAATGGAGCATTCATTGTCAATAAATGAAATACTTTATTTCCTTGTTAATTGAAGCAAAAAAACCCAAAAGCCCTGAGGTTTCTTTTTAGAATCCTGCACTCTCTTGTGCAAACTTTGGCCCTGAACCTGCAACCACATCTGATTGCAGTGTATTTTTTTTTTGTCACCAGATAGATAAAGAAGAAGGATTTTATTTTAAAACATTAGTATTGATCTGATTGGTAACAGTACTTGCTTAGAGAAATCTAGTTGAGAAAACGTGCTAATTTCAATCTTATGGAATACTAAGAACATGCAGTATGTTTTCCTTAACTTCTAAAAGGACACCCAGGAATATGAGACTTAGAACTGGTGCATGTTCCATTAAACAAATGCACTTCATTTTGAATGGTCATACATAGAAGTGTCAATCTCACTGTGTAACATCCATGTAACAAAGGCTGTCATCTCTTGTGTTGTCCTTTCTCACCATGCCATCACTGATCTCTGTCCAGTTCCTGCAGCACAGTTTCAAGAGTACAATGGCAATTACACTTCCGCCACCTTTAACTTAGTGCTGAATTTTGTTCCTGCCTTTCTGCATGTGCCTTACAGGCAGAAACTAGCTTCCTGCTTTCCATGATGTCCAAGCAGTGAGTGAACCCAGGTTAACACACTTCACTCCCAATTCAGGTTGTCTTAAATAAAACCACAGTTTTATTTGGGGGGATGGGGAGAAGAAGCACATACACACCAAAGAACCTCATGCAGAATGTAAACACAACTAAGTTAAAACACTCTAAAAATATTGCTACCCATACAGTAGCAAAACTCTAAGGTTAGCTACAAATTTATATTGGTTAAATTACTTGAAGCTCTTTATGTATTACCTAAATCTTGCTATCCAAAGACAATAGAGAGATGTCTGGAACTCTAGTGGGCAGTCTGAGTGAGCCAGAGCAAATTCCAAAATCCCAAATCACTGTCATTTGATATGGCTTCTGCTAGTCTCTAGCCTCCAAACATGCAGAGCTGTTGGACAATTTCTTCTTGAGGACACACTTCCATTGTACAGGCATACCCATTAGATTTAGTGAATTTCCTTTGACATGGTCATAGTTTCCCTTAAATTATTCTTAGTCCCTTGTCTCTAAAGAATACATTAGTCCCCTTGTAAGCTGTTGCCCAACAATTTTATTTATATAGGATTGTTTCAAAACTGCTGTCACTTGCCCATGTGCCAAGGAGGAATGTGTCTATTATTATACCACTTCATAAAGTGCAGCAAATTTGATCCTTTTGGCTGAACCTGCTCAGTACATAAATGGAGAAAAGTGAAGCTCTGGTCCTGTGCCTATTTCCCATCCTCTTTTTTTGGTACCATCCAATCCTGGGGCATGGGGATGAAAGAGTCCCTATGCTCCCTGGAAGCAGGAACTGCAACTCTGCCAAAGCTCTGCATAGATCACACAAGTGGGAAAGGCTTCTTGTGCTCACTTGTGTTCCTCTCTCCCCACTGTGAAGATACACAAGGGGCAGAAAGTAACTATTTTAAAAGTACTTAAGTGCCTAAGTCCTTGTTATTGGGTGTATACCTGTCATAAACAGATAAGTAAGAGTTAATAGAACAGAAGTACTTCATATCTCTTTTGTCTGTAAAGGGTTTAAGTTCAGTGAGCCTGGCTGTCATCTGACCAGAGGACCAATCAGGGGACAGGATACTTTCAAATCTTGAGGGAGGGAAGTTGTGTGTATGCTGTTAGTTTATGGTTGTTGTTCACTCTGGGGGCTCAGAGGGACCAGACGTGCAACCAAGTTTCTCTCCAATCTCCCTGGTACAGGTTCTTATAGATTCAAAATAGTGAGTACTAGGTAGATAAAGCGAGTTAGGCTAATGTTTGTTTTCTTTATTTGCAAATGTGTATTTGGTTTGAAGGAGTTCAAATGTGTATTTGGCTGGAAGGAGTTCAAATTTATATTTTGCTGAAAAGATTTTAATTTGTACTTGAATACTTAGGCTGGGAGGATATTTTCAGTGTCTATAGCTGAAAGACCCTGTACCTATTCCATTTTAAATTTACAAAGATAATTTTTACTGTTTTTTCCTTTCTTTAATTAAAAGCTTTTCTTGTTTAAGAACCTGATTTTTTTTTATTCTGGTGAGATCCCAGGGGACGGGGTCTGGATTCACCAGGGAATTGGTGGGGAGAAAGGAGAGAACGGGGAGAGAGAGATTAATTTTCTCTGTGTTAGGATTACTTTCTCTCTCAGGGAGAGTCTGGGAGGGGGAGAGAGAAGGAGTGGGGAAGGTGGATTTTCCTCTCTGTTTCAAGATTCAAGGAGTTTGAATCACACAGTGATCTTCCAGGGTAACCCAGGGAGGGGAAGTCTGGGAGAGGCAACAGTGAGGGAAAGGGTTTACTTTCCTTGTGTTAAGATCCAGAGCGTCTGGGTCTTGGGGGTCCCCGGGCAAGATTTTGTGGAGTGTACCAGGCACTGGAATTCCTGGTTGGTGACAGCACTACAAGTACTAAGATGGTAATTGAGCTTAGAGGAATTCATGCTGGTACCCCATCTTTTGGACGCTAAGGTTTAGAGTGGGGAATTATACCATGACAAAACCCTATGCAGGCCCTAAAGGGGTTAACATGGTTCTGAAAGGACAATTAACATACCTGGCAGCACCTGCCAGACAGAGAAAGTGAGGATTACTCAATGATGAAGCCCAGCTGTAGAATGGCTGGGTGGTGATTATAAAGCCAGGAAGTTTGCAGCAGAAAGAGGCACAGGGAAGAGAGTTTGCAATCGCTCTATCAGGGACAGAAGAGGTAGGAAATGGTCTAGCAAGACAACAAGGAACCTGAGGGAGTACACCTTGGTTGTCAGCTACAGGAAGGTTGGCTGTAACCCTTGACGAAGAGGCATAAGGTTCATGGAGACCAGAGACAGATGGTAAACCTGCTTTACTGTCATAGAGCTCTGTTACCTTGGAATGAGTGGACTAAAATGTGACCTGGCCAAAGGGCTGAGTTATGGGGATAGAGACCATCTCAGTGAAAGAGGAAGGAAGCATCGTGTTGGGAGACAGCTGCTATCCTATGCCTGACCAGAGGAACAAGATCCTGAAGTGAGTGAACCCATTTATAGTTACATTTTTCAATAGTGATGCTGCTTCTCTTGGCCAAAGGAGGGAGCAAATACATGGGGTGTTGCCAGGGTATTTTCATTAGCACGAGAAACTGCTGATGTGAATGTAATCTATACGGTTTCTATTTTAGAAAGCCAATATTTACTAGCAATTATCTGATTATTTCCTTTTGTAAATGTAGAAAAATATAGAAGTATCTTAGATTCCAAGTTATGGCAATTAGGTAAATACTTATTTTTTTTTATTGATAACTAGCTATGCTTCACAATCTTTAACAACTTACAGTATGTGACTAGCAAAAGATAATAGGAGAAAAAGGTAAAGAACAGCAAATGGAAAATGGGATGGGAGGTGGGAACATAAAGGCTGTGGAGCGGAAATCTAGATGTTAACGGCCAATCAAGAAATTCAGCATAGAAAAACTGCAGTATGGTTAACTAGCTATATATTGGGACTAGAAGTCAGTTTAGTGTTTCATCAATACAAATGAAACTACTGCTCAGACTATTGCTATAAACGTAACATAGCTCTCACAGAGGAGAACTATGTCTGGTTGCATGCTGAATAACTTTATTTATTTATTTATTTATTTGGAGGGGGGGCTTATCTTGCTAAAAGCTAAAGCTGATCCACCTAGTTTTTACCAATGCTAGTAGCAGCTATTTTAGTACATGCAGATACTGTTAAGGGGTCTTTTCTAAGACTAAAGATGTAGGTTTTAGAAAGGAGAATTCATTGTATTTTCAAGATTAATCTTCCTACAGAAGGCATTTTGGTGACATGTTAATGAATGATATAAGTAGCTCCTATTTCCTGAAGAACTGAAAAAATAGTTGGGTTGATGTTCTTGTGTAATGAACTTGGCTAAGTGTAATGATTAACACAGCTGCCAAACTGTTCTCTGATGTTTCAGTTCCTTAACAGAATTCTGGCATTGGGGTGGAGTTAAGCTGACATGTGACTCAAGTAGAAGTGTGAGTATGAGGGCCATTGAATACTGAATTTTCACAGTGTATCATAATTACAGAAACACTTCTGCTGAATAATTTTGTGCTGATCCACAGGAAAAATTCTCTCTTTCTATGGTTGGTAAGATTTTTATTCATCTCTATGGTATGTTTCTTTGCTTTGCATTTTGAAGGAAAACCTTCTCCCCAGTAAGCTAACCTGACTTTGCATTAGGGACCTCTGCTGTGGAAGTGGGATAGTAATTGCTTTAACTACAAGAAAGAGGAGAAAGGAAGTGGCTCCCCTTCAGAGTCTCCATCATGGAGTGACCCTGGCAGCCGTAATCTCTCCCCTTAGTCTGTAGGGGAAAGAACAGAAGAATCCAAGCAGCAACCAAACCTTTCCTCACACAATTCACTCCACTCTTGCCTGTCACCAGCTTTTGTCCACATAGTTAAGCTGCACAAAATGTGTGCAATACTTACAAAGACTTAACAAATCTTGCCATTCCATTGCACAATGCCCTCCTTGTCTAAGAGAAGGTGTGGTGGGGGGTGGGATGGAGAATGGGGATCATCAGAAGACTCACCATAAAGAATGTCTATCAGTCAAAACTCATGTATAGCTGAATATGCAAGAGCTAAAACTGCTCCCAGGCATAGTATTTGGATACCATGGTGATAGAAACTACATAAGTACCTAGATACACTGATATTTGTGGGTTTGTGATAGTTGTCTGCCTAGTGAAACCCTGAGGCTGTCTTAAGTTAAAGACACTGTCCTCCAGACCTGCAAAATCTGTGCTATTGCTTCATAGATGATGCCTCTCTTATCAGTCATTAGTAAAAATGATGTGCATCTCTTTGGAGATGCCTGGAAAAATTTCCAGAGACCACCTTCATCAGAGAGAGCAAAATACAGATAGAGCTCCCTTTATTGGTGTCAGAACTTCATAGACTTGCAACAAGGCATTCCCAACTACAATACAACAGGACACTGGCTCAAGTGCTGTTCTGTTTTGTGTGTCTAGTGTATTAAAATAGTTTTGATTAATGAATCAGACTGAAAAATACTAAAGACTTATGAGCAGTTAAAAAAAATCCCTAAATCAGTTCATATTTTATCTAACCAACTGGGAATGGTCCTTAATAGAGAATTACAATATTCCTTATCTTTGTATAATCTCATTTGAACTATACCTCATTATTTGAAATTGTACTGGTGATCTAGAGCATAATGATCCTGAAAGTAATGGAGTAAATACTACATGAACTCAGAATAGTATTACAAAAAAAAATTGTGTGTTTATATAACACACAAAAACTATAGTAAAAGAACATTATGAAGGTTGCAAAGTCAAGCCCTGCCCTCTCCTCACCGCCGGGATGTGTGTGGATTATGAAACAGTCTTTAGTTATATGATCATGTTGTGTTTTCCACAATAGCTGACCTTGTTCAGTGCACAGGATGATCAGAGCTCACTTAATGAGAAGCTATTCAATATTTTGTTTTGCCTTCCTTATTCGAAGTGCCTTATGTACTGAACACTATTCAATCGTTGCTCTGAAGACAGAATTATTAACTTCCTCATGGACTTTCTATGGTGCTCATCATTGTAGTACCAGAGTGCTTCATAAATACTAATCTTTATGACACCCAGGTGACATTAGAGAATGGTTATATCCCTATTTTACAGAAGGGGAAAGGAGACTCAGAGTAAGGTGAAAAGTATCCACTGATTTTGAGTGCCCAGGAGGAAACATCTAGGACTTAGATTACTTACAAAAGCACAGCATGCATTGAATACATTTATAACTATGAGTGCTCAGCAATCAGCACTTCTGCAAATCGGATCCAAGGGTCTCAAGTCCAACACCCAGAAAATGAGACACAGTGAGGCCACCTCTAAACAGTCTGGTTTCAGTCATTTGCCCAACATCATGTAGGAACTCCATGTCTGGGACAAAATCAATTTCTCCAGGTTAGCATTCCACTGCCTTAACCATGAGATTCTGCTTTCTCTTCCTGCAATACCCTGCCTCATTCGCTATATATCTCCCAGATTCTGCAACAAATGAAGCAGGGGTTCTACAAGCAGTTACCATTACTACAGACCCCGATTCATCTCCAGAGTAGGTCTGGCCTGTGCACAGAATGAGGCTGGGGTCCTGTGGGAAAAACTAATATGTGCTCATGTATTTAAAGACTGTACCATAAAGTATACACACACAAGGGGGCTGAATTAAGGTTGCCCAAGCACGCACACACACACACACACACACACACACACACACACACAAAAGACTGGGCTGGGGCAGCTATAACTGGTGGTTAGTTAAGATATTCCAGTTCCTTCTTTACTAGGATGCTCTGGGTGGCTGTGTGGGGATGAGGAAGCATCCCTTCCCTTCATAGACTTCAAGTTGAGGCAGGACCAACAGATCACCTATTCTCTTCTCCTTCTTCTTGGGGATCCCATGGTCAAATAGGAAAACAGGCAATGGAGAAACCAATGATAGCTCTCATCCTCTTTTCCCTTGGTATTCAGTAAGTAGGTAGGGCAGTTTTAAGAAGCTGGAAAACGGAAGGGACAGTAGTGCCCCCCCCCCACCCGTGACGGTGCTGATTTAAAACACTTTAGAATAATAATAATAATAATTTTTTAAAAATGCACAGAGCACAGCTCAGAATACACATTTTCAATTCAAAACAAAATGCATGCTTTTTCTAGCATAGTTGCCCTGTGGTCCTCAATTTGGGACACCACTGATCTAGAGAAGCATGATTAGCTGTAAAACTAATGTCTTAAATGTATCTTTGTCAGGCAGTGTGAGCATTGCAGAATTATCAGTTAAGGTATTGCATGACCTTATGCAGAAACATCTCAGTGTTAATTCAGCCTGAGTATACTTATCCCATAGCAGGACTGAACACCTGATCATTCGAGATAGGAACAGGAGATCAGTGACTTAAAGTAGCTTAACCAAAAAATAAAAGCACTTGATATTTTACAAATACCCTTTAGACAGAGTGGGTTTGATTCTATCAACAACAGCTTTTGATATATGATTAATCTTCCTTCTGCTGGCAGAATCAGCTGGGCATGCTACTGAGCCACATAAATCAGTAAGTTTGGAATTGTTCATGTGACTGAAGGGAAAGTCAGCAACCTAGAACTCATCTGGATAACAAGGAAGAAGCAGTTAAGAAATGCATTAATGAGATATTTTGGCTATCAACATGCATTAATTCTACATGTCAAAAATCTGTTTGTGTAAAATATGTTGAAAAAGGGCATGTTGAAAATGCCTTGGCTCTTGGGCTTTCTCCACTGGCATTAATGAGGTTAATACTGTGTGAAATGTGGTATGTGGGTGAGTTGTGTACTGAGTTTTTATCATGAATCAGATGTAAAATACGTTGGATCTCTGCCACCAGGAAAAAAAAAAAGCAATTTCACTTAAGCCTATAAGCCCATTTTGAGAGAATTAAATTGTAAAAATCACAATCAGGATGCTATCAGTCAGTATGCTTTCAGCAACAGAAATGGCATCAAATACAGTTAATTTCACAGTTTGGGGAGGGGATTTAAACCTATTTCTGACCTGAATTTCAACAAGCATGAATGTATTTTATTTATTGTCAAGAAGAGCTTGTAGTTTACAGTATGTTCAGACAAGTTATAGGTAGTTTTGTACTGGATTCAGTGTATGCAACCATATCTCTTTGTTCTCTTTTCAGTGACCTGAAGAAAGCAGTCTTTTTGTGTTACAAGGCATGTTTCATTCTGAATATGGGGTTAAGTTGATGCTACTTGATACTTGCATCTCTTTTCTCATATGGAAGCTAATGGGAGTTTAGTCAAATGTGGACTGAGTGAGGACTTCAGGCTCTGTCTCCTACATTTGTCCCTTTTCCCCCTGTTCCTACCAGCACTCCAGGCCCCATTTCTTCTAACTATTTAGCCATATTTATGGTCACATTCCAAAGAATCCGTGTCCCCTCAAACTGCTCCCATGTCCCCCTTCAAAAAGGCAGGTAAAAACTATCCTTAATCTTGTCATTCCTCTTCACCAGGCAGCCCTCCCTTCCCATTCCTTTCTTCCTTGAACTCCATCTTTGAAGATAATACTATGCTATTTCCTGGCAGCTGCTCCAGTCCACTATTTGCTGCTATTTCTGCACTGAGGCTTTGCACTAGAATCTCATTTTCCCTTTGTGCTTTCCTGACATACCAACCAAGAATGTATCTTTGGAATATCAGGAAGCACCACAAGGAGAGTATTCCATTCACAACAGAAGTAACAGTAGTGGGAAATTTAGTAGTAGTAGACCAATGGGAAAATGGGATTTTGAAAAGCTAAGGTCAGTGAGATACTAGGGACAGGAACAAAAACTGAATGATTAGGTAAGAAAGCTGGAGGTGGGGTTTTTTTTGTTTGTTTTTTTGTTTTTTTTTTTTTAAGAAGGCAGGTTGATAGTCTTGGGAACGGAAGTGCATTAAAACTAATCAATCACTCCACTAGAGTTCCTTGCATTAAGTGCCATAAAGATAAATCAGTTCTGACTGCAAATGTTCTTGGTGGACTTCTTAGGGAAATGTCTATTTAACTGTAAATAGAGCTTATTGAGATTAGATACCTGTTTATCGCAGGATCAAAAGTAGAACTTCTTGTCATAATTGGGACACGTTTATTAATATTAAATCCTAGTGTGGGTAAGCGTATTTATTTAAAAACTTTTAAAATAATTTGTTTATACATGGGACAAATAGCATTGCTTGCTGTTAAAATGGGAAGTGGCAGGTAACTTTAAGACAATGTTTTCAGTTACTTATAACTTTGCCAAATTTTTGCCATGTGGGAAGAAGTTTTCCATCCTGAGTGCCTGCCGCACGATTTTGTTTTTCTTTTTGAAAAAATGTTTCAGCCAAAATTGTTTAGTCATTTCTGAGTACATTAGGTCAAAATGTTTTGTTCATGTTAAATTCTTCGCCTTTTTTCTTTTAAATGCACTAGCATTCCTGTGCTTTGGAACAGAGACTTGAAATTTGGGGCCTTTTTCTCAGAGATGTGCCTTTCACCATTCCTTTCATGTAACTGCACTGCGCATGCACCAGCCTCACAGAGTATGTTTCCCTTTTTAGAGGGGAAAAAAGACAATTGACACACTCCACTGCACAGAGCTAAGCCAGTAAAAAAGCCTCTCTGAAATCCCTTGCACAATGAAGGCTATTCTGAACAAGAGCTTTTGATATCCCTCAGCCTAGAACTCCATAGGGGACTCATGCCTCTTGTCTCCCATCTATTCAATATTTTTCAAACCAACTCCACTGTGATTCTCACAAACAAATTGAAAGTCAAGTGATGATGGAGTAGGACTCCAATGTAATGAGTAAGACTTTCAGTTTTCCCTTCAGCACTTGCCTGTCTTTAAAGGAAATGCCTTCAGATAACCTATCTTGTGTGGGTCATGAGAACATCTACAGTTCCTTAAATAGGAGACATTAATTGAGTTTGTGTATGCTCCAGAGCATAAGCCAGTCTCTGTCTACTCTGGGAGTTATTGCATCTTTCTTGAGATCATCTACTCCAGATCACTGCCTAAGCTACTGGACTGGATAGAGCATTAGTCTGAGCTAATAGGGCAAGTCCTATGTCACTAAACACTTCCTAGGAAATATTATATTTAATATAATGGAAAAACGCTTGCTTCAAATTTTTTTTAAAATTAATCCCAAGTAGTCAAACTTCTGTTTATTAGCCCTATCATTTGTAACTCTCATACAGAGTTTTATTAAGGTAAATTCAAAACTACATGAATTTAAACAGCAATTTTGTCTAAATGTTTCAGAATCATTATCTGGCTGCTGAATGGCATGAATATTTAAGCAATACCTAAAGTAATGAAAAAGCCCCCCCAAAATTTAGGAACTGTATAACAATGTGATAGTTATTTCTGCTTTTACAGGGTTGCAAATAATTTTTTTGCAAAGCACTAATTTTCCAACAAATACACAAAATATTGAATTACTTATTCTTTATAGAAGCAAGCCATATGTTTTTAAAATCTTAGTTTAGTCATGTAATTTATATATATTGTACAGAATCTACATATTAAGAAGAGGTAGATGAGTCTTTCATACAGCTAAGAATATGAACCAAAGCACAGGACCTGGTCGTCTGTTGTGAAAATACAGCAGTGCAGAGATTATCCAACAAATTCTTGGAATGTACTGAAAAGTATTTTCTATTTCAGAAGGTGGAGAAAGCTACTACCGGAGAGGCTGTTCTGGACTTGATTTTGACAAATAGAAAGGAACTGTTTGAGAATTTGAAAGTGAAAGGCAGCTTAGGTGAAAATGATCATGAAATGGTAGAATTTTTGATTCTATGGAATGGTAGTAAGGGGAAAATAGCTCAATAAAGATAATGATTTCAAGAAGGCAGACTTCAGCAAACTCAGGAAATTGGTAGATAAGATCCAATGGGAAGCAAGTCTAAGGGGAAAAACTGTTTAAGAGAGCTGGCAGTTTTTTTAAAGAGCCATTATTAAGGGCACAAGAGCAAACTATCCCACTGTGTAGGAAAGATAGGAAGTATGTCAAGAGACCACCCTGGCTTAACCAAGAAACCTTCAATGATCTGAAACTCAAAGAGTCCTATCAAAAGTGAAAATTACAAAGGATGAATACAAACAAAATTAGAAATGCTAAGGCACAAAACAAGATTAAACTAGTTAGAGGCATAAAGGATAACAGGAAAACATTCAACAAATACATGAAAAGCAAGAGGAAAACCAAGGACAGGGTAGGCCCATTATTCAATTAGAGCAGAAAATGTGGAAATGGAATAAGTGCTAAATGATTTTGGTTTCAGTTTTCACCAAAAAGGTTAGCAGCAACTGGATGTCTAACAGTGTGAATTCCAGGGAAAATGAGGTAGGATCAGAGGCTAAAATAATGAAAGAGCAAATTAAAAACTACATAGACAAGTTAGATGTTTCAAGTCACCAGGGCAAAATAAAATACATCCTAGAATACTCAAGTAGCTGACTGAGGAGATATCTGAGCCATTACCAATTTTCTCTGAAAAGTCATAGAAGATGGGAAAGATTCCAAAGGACTGGAAAATGACATTATATTTGCCCACCTGTAAAAGGGAGAATAAGGACAACGCAGGAAATTACAGACCAGTTGGTTTAACTTCTGTACCTGGAAAGATAATGGAGCAAATAATTAAGCAATCAATTTGCAGGTACCTAGAAGAAAAGGTGATAAGTAACAATCAGCAAGGATTTGTCAAGAACATAATAGCTTTCTTTAACATGACAACAAGTCTCATGGATGGGGTGGGGGAGCGGTAGATGTGGTATATCTTGACTTTTTAAAGGCTTTTAATACAGTGTCACATGACCTTCTCATAAACAAACTACGGAAATACAACCTAGATGGGGTTACTGTAAGGGGGGGGGGTGCATAACTGATTGGAAAACCATTCCCAGAGAGTAGTTATCAGTGGTTCACACTTAAGCTGGAAGGGCATATTGAGTGGGGTCCTGAAATGATCAGTTCTGAGTCCAGTTCTGTTTAATATATTCATCAGTGATTTAGATAATGGCATAGAGAGTACACTTATAAATTTTATGATTGATATCATCTGGGAGGGGTTGCAAGTCCTTTGGAGGATAGGATTAAAAATTAAAATTATCTGGACAAACTGGAGAATTGGTCAGAAATAAATAGGATGAAATTCAGTAAGGACAAAAGCAAAGTACTCCACTTAGGAAGGAACAATCAATTGTACACATACAAAATGGGAAATGACTGCTGAGAAAGGAGAACTGCAGAATGGGATCTGGCCATCATTGTGGATCACAAGCTAAATATGAGTCAACCATGTAACACTTGCAAAAAAAAAAAAAAAAAAACCAAAAAGCAAGTAATTCTTGCGCTCTATGCTGTGCTGATTAGGCCCCATCTGTAGTATTATGTCCAGTTCTGGGTGCTACATTTCAGGAAAGATGCACACAAATTGAAGCAAGTCCATAGAAGAGCATCAAACATGATTAAAGGTCTAGAAAACATGATCTATGAAGGAAGATTGGAAAAAATGGGTTTGTTTAGTCTAGAGAAGAGAAGACTGGGGAGGGACATAACAATTTTCAAGTACATAAAAGGTTGATACAAAGAGGAGGGAAAAATGTTCTCCTTAACTTCTGAGGATGAGACAAGAAGCAATTGGCTTAAATTGTAGCAAGGGCACTTTAGGTTGAACATTAGGAAAAACTTAATAACTGTCAGGGTGGTTAAGCACTGGAATAAATTACCTACGGAGGTTGTGGAAGCTCCATCATTGGAGATTTTTAAAAGCACGTTAGACAAACACCTGCCGGGGATGGTCTGGGTAATACTTAGTCCTGCAGGGGACTGGATTAGGTGACTTTTGAGGTTCCATCCAATCCTATAATGCTATGATTCTATGACTATTGTCTTTATTGAACAAATGTAAAGAGCCTGTTCTGCTTTCTTTTCCCAATATTTCTTGATTATGAAAACAAACAGTAAAAGCAATTTAGAAGGTAAAAGATTGATTAAATACAAATAGAAATGGAGCCATGCCATAAAAGTCTCCCCTTCACCTAGCTTTGGCTTTCCCTACAGAGACTGAGGAAAGGCAGTAGGGAGGGAAAAAGGTAATGTAGCCCATGATTGTATTAATTCTTCCAGATAAATTTCAACCTGGCTGAAAAGAAAAGCAGGGTTGGGGATAGCAAGACAATTTGCGTGCCCTTGGCTCTGCCCACAGCCCACTCAGTCTCAGCTCACTTTTCCAGTATAAACCCTGTGAGAAAGGAGGAGAAATTTATCTGGGCCCGTAAAAAGAACATCCATCTCTTGTAGGGGCAGGGATGGATATGGTGGCCTGCATAGACCTAAACCTGGTATAAGCGTTAGCACACTCATTTGCTAAAGCCAGTAGAAATTCTTAAATGAGTAACTTGTCCTGGATTTGGCTCAGCCTCAGGATGCCAAGGAAGATGTACTCTTCCCATTGAAGCAGTACAGAGCAACCAGCAGGCAGCATAGACAGCCCAAGGGACCAGTGAAACTTGAGAGTACAAGCACCAGGACAACTAGATTTCAGGAACGTATTTCTGGAATTACTCTACCTGATAATCATAAACATATAAAAAGTGATGACTGGCATTTGTGTGGATAAGATATTTGTAATACCATTGCTGGAGGAAAATGGCATCATTAACATCCTGCAGTTCTTTAAACTACTTCTCAGTTCTGATCAGTAACAAAGTATTATTTTCTCCTTTACATTCTAACTTGATTAAGTGACTATTAAACCCAAGTCTATAACACACCGCTGGGGAGAATGTGGATATTTGACAAAAGCCAAGGTTAATGATCACTCAAACCAACTTCATTTTCTAGAGGATATGTCTGTGCATCTCAGAAGTAAAGGGCAGGGGGAGAAGGAAAAAATAAATGGCAAACTCTTGGCTATATTCTACATCAGGAAATGTGACTCTACAATGTTGTTGGGATTTCACAAAGCCAGAATTCAGATGAGGATTTTGTTATGATCAATAAAATGTTATTAACTTTTTTTGAATCAAGACCTTATTAAAGACAAGAATCCTCAGGTGGGTTTTGTTGATATCATTACCCTTTAGAGAGTTATGAGTCAATGGCAGCTTCATCTCACTGAAGCCAACCTCTGCAGTCTTTACTGTGGAACTTGTGTATGAAACACAATACTCATTTTCTGTAATAGTCCTGTTAGGTAAAATGCACTGGCATTTCAGTAAATCAACCTACAAACAAATTATGCTGGAATATTTGTGAGCCTTCTGTTGAATATATGTTTTCACTTGAGGCGGTATAGCTGTAAGTTTACAGTCCAGCAATTGATTCACATAGTTTGCTATCTTAATGGTGCTGGTTATGACTGAAACTTAATTCTATATGAAATTTCTACATGTTTTATATTACCAGCACAATAAAGAATTAGTATTAATACATGTATTATTCTTTTATTTTTATTTAAGTAAGCAGTTTATAACTGTATTTAAACTGAATTATATTACTTTAAACTTCAAAAATCACTTTCATGCACAAGTAAAAAAAAATCATATGAATTGTATAGAAAAGTAAATTATAATTCCTTTGTTCACTCTTGAACAGCTGAACAACATTGGCAGGTTTAGTCTACAGTCCTGCTAGCTAACTGTACAGCATACTTTTAGCCTTTGGCTTTGCCTCAGGAAAAAATACTTTAACTGTTATACATCTAAAAATTCATATTTTTACTTATCAGTGTCTAGTATGTCTTTTGAAGCTATATATCCATGATCAGAACAAGGATATGCATTCAATGCTTATTTTTTTAAAAAGGGGTTACAGGATTCTTACACAATCTTGACACAGACATGTACTGGTAGATGTCCTAGTAGGGTATTATATGACTTTGCTACAGCAAAATAATTAATTGCATATAACTCTATGTACTTAGTACAATTCTTACTAATAAGATAAGTACTTCCTTGATGGTCCTAATTAGTGTCCATGAGACACAACTAACATCTCAAACACTATAGCTCTATTATACTTATCTCAATAAAAATAGCTTTAAAGACAAATATTACATGAGGTATGGTTCTCAGTTCTACTTGATCTATTCAATTTAAGCCTGCTTTTGTTTGCTTGAATTCACAGAATCATAGAATATCAGGGTTGGAAGGGACCTCAGGAGGTCATCTAGTCCAACCCCCTCCACAAAGCAGGACCAATCCCCAATTCCTTTGTTACATATATAAATTATGGGAACAGTTGAATATAACTAAACTGCTTGGTAATAGCAACCTAATATAATTCAATTTAAACATCTTATAGGAGCAAAAATGCCCAAAACAACACCTCACCACACTTAACTTGAAAAAGGGGAACTACACAATTGAGGAAGCTAGTTAAATGGAAACTAAAAGGAACAGTCTCAAAAGAAAATGCCCACAAACTGCATGGACCCTACTTTAAAAGGCCATAATATAGGCTCAAATTATATATAACCCCTACCCCCAACAGAGAACTGAAAAAAGACACTATGGCTAAGCAACAGAGTAAAAAAGGTAGTTAGAGGTACTGATACATCTTTTAAAAATTCAGAGTCAAAACCTACTAAGGGAAAATAGAATTGAGCATAAATAAAATTGAGCAAGTCAAATGTGAACATTCGGTCAAGAAAGAATTTTAAGAGCAACTAGCTAAGGATGTAAAACAGCAACAATTTTTAAGTACATAAGGAAACCTGCCCAACAATCAGTGTGCCCCTGGACAATTGGATGCTAAAGGAGCACTTGAGACAGACCACAAAGTTGTGGAGAAGATAAATGAACTGTTGCTTAAGTCTTCACTGCAGAAGATATGGGAGAGATTCCTACTCCCAAGCCATACTGAGGAACTGTCCCAGACTAAGGAGTCAATAGGGGAGGTTTTAGAATAAATTGGTAAATTAAATAGTAATAAATCCCCAGGACTTATGGTATTTACCCAAAAGTTCCAAAGGAACTCAAATAGGAAGTTGCAAACCCACTATATGTGGCATGTATCCTATTGTTTAAATCAGCCTCTTATACCAGATGATTGGAGGATAGGTAATGTAATGCTCATTGATTGATTGATTGATTTAAAACAAGGCACTAGAGGTGATTCTGGCAATTTACAGGCTGGTAAGCATAACTTCTTTACTTGGGAAGTTGGTTGAAACCATAATAAAGAACAAAATTATTAGGCACATAGATAAACATGATATGTTGTGGCAGAATCAATACAGATTTTGTAAAAGGAAATCATGCTTCACCAATCTATTATAATTCTTTGAGGATGACATCAAGCATGTGGACAAGATGATCCAGTTGATATAGGGTACACAGACTTTCAGAAAGCCTTCATCAAGATCTCACACCAAAGCTTCTAAAGCAAGTGGTTATGAGGTAAAAGAGAAGGTCCTCTCATGGATCAATAGCTGGCCAAAAGATAAGAAAGAGAGTCAGAATCAATGGTCATTTTTCACTATGAAGAGAGGCAGAGGGGTCTGACAAGAATTTGACCTGGGACCTGTGCTGTTGAACACATTCATAAATGATCTGGAAAGAGGGGCAAACAATGAGGTCGCAAAGCTTGCAGATGATAAATATTGAATAATTTTGTAAGTCCAAAATTGACTGAAGGGTGACAAAGGATCTCACAAAACTGAGTGTCTGGGCAACAAAATGGAAGATTAAATTCTATGTTGATAAATGCAAAGTAATGCACATTGGAAAATTTAGTCCCAACTGTATATGCAAAATGACAGGGTCTAAATTAGCTGTTACCACTCAAGAAAGAGATTTTGGAGTCATTGTGGATAGTTCTCTGAAAACATCCCCCTCAATTTGCAACAGCAGTCAAAAAAGCAAACAATGGCAGGAACCATTAGGAAAGGGATAGATAAAACAGAAAATATCATAATGCCACTATAGAAATCCATGGTATACTCACACCTTGAATAATATGTGCAATTCAGGTTGATACATCTCAAAAAATATATTAGAATTTAAATAGTAGAGAGAAAGAGAACAAATGATTAGGGGTATTAGTTTCTATATGAGGAGAGATTAGCAACTGGTACTATTCAGTTTAGAAAAGATGACTAAGTGGTTCTACAAAATTATGAATGGTATAAAGAATGTGAAAAAGTAGCATAAGACTCAAGGGTCACCCAATTAAATTAATAGGCAGTAGATTTTATAAAAGAGTCCCTACCACTCTGCTGGACTTGATTAGAGAGTTGCATAATGGAACCACTGCCCGTATTCATCTGACGAACCGAATGTTCTCCTTAGAATTTACACCTCATAATATTATGCCTACCGCCTACTCAGCCATGGCTAGGCAAGGGGTGCACTAAGACTGCCACTTATTGTCAAAGGTGATTGATTCATTCTTGCCTCATCCTCCCCCAATTAGTTTCCCCCTCGCTCCCATCTGTTATCTCTCATGATATGCTTAGACTGTAATCTTCTTAAGGTAGGGACTCTATTATATGTGTCTAGTAGATAGAACAATGGAGACAGGACCCTTATTTGGAGCACTTTGGGGCTATTGTGATTTAAAATAACAGTCACTCACTCACAAGGTTGGTTAGTATGACCCAGGGACTTCTAGAAATCAACTGGCAGAGGGCATGAGGGGGGTATATGAGGCTTTTAGGAATTCACAGTCTCTGGTATTGACATTCTAGTTAACCAAAGAGTGTGATGTAGGTTTTCTGGGGAAAGCATAATAACCCTGGTCTTTTTAATAATTAAGAAACCTATGTATGGGTAATACATAAGTCCTTAAATATCTACACATATTGTATTCTTAAAGCATGTTAGGTGACATGCCCTAGAATGTGCCACCAAACAGGCGATAAACATTTCTTACCTCTCTGACTACAAGTAGTATAAGGTTTACTGTTGAGACCCATTTAAATAGTGTCAAATACTACATATAGTAGACTCCTGCCATGACATTACCTTTGGTTTTTTAGGGTTTTTTATCCCTTTTATCCTACCCAGAGACGTTCAACAAGTCTGTATTCCATTTCCTTGTTCATTTAGTCTCTAAAAAGCATGTTAGGATGTTTTATGTGTAACTATTTACTCTCATCTTTCTCATTAGTTTTTATTTGAATCTCTATTCTTTCTTATGCATCATAGACAAGAGACCTCAGGAGGTCATCTAATCCAATCCCCTGCCCAAAGCAGGACCAAACCCAATTAAATCATAACAGCCAGGGCTTTGTCAAGCTGGGCCTTAAAAACCTCTAAGGATGGAAATTCCACCACCTCCTAGGGAACCCATTCCAGTGCTTTGCCACCTTCCTCACCTAGTGAAATAGTTTTTTCCTAATATCTAACCTAGACCTCCCCCACTGAAACTTCAGAGCATTGCTTCTTGTTCTGTCATCTGCCAACACTGAGAACAGCCTAGCTCCATCCTCTTTGGAACCCCCCTTCAGGTAGTTGAAGGCTGCTATCAAATCACCCCTCACTCTTCTCTTTTGCAGACTAAATGAGCCCAGTTCCCTCAGCCTCTCCTCGTAAATCACATGCCCCACAACCCTAATCATTTTCATTGCCCTCCGCTCAACCGTTTCCAATTTGTCCACATCCTTTCTGTATTGGGGGCCCAAAACTGGATGCAATATTCCAGATGTGGCCTCACCAGTGTTTAATAGAGGGGAACAATCACTTTCTTTGATCTGCTGGAAATGCTCCTACTTATGCAGCCCAATATGCCGTTAGCCTTTTTGGCAACAAGGGCACACTGTAGACTCATATCCAGCTTCTCATCCACTGTAACCCCATTTCTGCAGAACTACTACTTAGCCAGTCCGTCCCCAGCCTGTAGTGGTGCATGGGAATCTTCCGTCCTAAGTGCAGGACTCTGCACTTGTCCTTCTTGAACCTCATCAGATTTCTTTTGGCACTACCCTCCGATTTGTCTAGGTCACTCTGGACCCTGTCTCTACTCTATCTACCTCTCCCCTCGGTTTAGTTTCATCTGCAAACTTGCTGAGGGTGCAATCCATCCCATCATCCAGATCATTAATGAAGATGTTGAACAAAATTGGCCCCAGGACCGACCCCTGGGGCACTCGGTTTGATACTGGCTGCCAACTAGATATTGAGCCATTGATCACTACCTGTTGATCCCAAAAATTTAGCCAGCTTTCTATCCACCTTACAGTCCATTCATCCAGTCCATACTTTTTTAACTTGCTGGCAAGAATACCGTGGGAGACCGTATCAAAAGCTTTGCTAAAGTCAAGCTTCACTCATAACCACAGAGCCAGTTATCTCATCATAGAAGGCAATCAGGTTGGTCAGACATGACTTGCCCTTGGTGAATCCATGTTGGCACATTCCTGATCACCTTCCTCTCCTCCAAGTGCTTCAAAATGGATTCCTTGAGGACCTACTCCATGATATTTCCAGGGACTGAGGTGAGACTGACCGGTCTTTGGTTCCCTATATTCTCCTTCTTCCCTTTTAAAAAGACGGACACTATATTTGCCTTTTTCCAGCATGAAAAACTGGTGAAAACAATGCTTCAGCCCTTGTCTGTCAGCAGCAAGGGCACAGTGGCACCAGCCAGGAAGAGGGCAAGCCAGGCGAGGGCATCCAGGAGAGTTGCTGATTCAAGAACACCTCTCATGTAACCTCCACCAGGAGGGTTCCCAGAGAGCCCCCACTGGAATTTACAGGTCCCCTGCTTTGGCAGAGGGCAGCATTAGGAAAACCATCTGCTTATCCCTGGCACTCAATGAGGTGTTCAAATTACAGAGAGGTAAATCCTGCCCTCTGTCTCCAGTGTACATACTGTAGCAGTGCTCTGTGTTGTGCACATAGAGATGGGGTGGGAGAGGGAAAAAAACTATCTAAAATAAAGCCTTGAGTTCAGGTTTTATTTCAGCAATCTAATACACTTTGAGCCTTTTTTAGAAAACCTTTACTCACCTCTGGGTTTATAAGATAAGTGGAAATTTCTTCAGCTTTAAAAGCAACTTGGGGTCAGTGCTGTTATTTCTTAAATCCATAATGCGTATTTCCCCTATGTCCCGCCCCCACGTCCAGAAATGATGTGGAGGAATCTTTCTCCTCCTTCACGTCCCTTCCACTTGATTCTTCAAACAAGCCTTTACATTTACTTTACCTCCTTGATTCTGAGCAATAATCAGATTATTTTTTTTACCTTTCCTGAAGTTAGATAGAGCATGAGGATAGCTGGAATTAGATGTGCACAGGTGCTTCTCTTTGTCTCTATATGCAACATGGACAGTTTCTTTTCTTCTTAGCATGCTGGGTGAGCCAGAGTTCAGCAGTGCCTGAAAATCACATATTGAACTGCACTCCCCAGAAAAGAAAGATCCATAATAGCAGCTGTGGTCAAGTGTCTTTTGAAATTGGAACTTTTTCCAGTGAAATTGTATTATGATCTAATGTACTATCACAGTGACCTGGGAAAATGAGGTCTCATTCAGCTCTGACCATGCCTGTAAGTAGAATAGGATTTACATACTGAATAAATGATTAAAAATAAGCATATCTGGATATATCTTCAACCTGATACGAATGGTTTTTTAGAAAAAGCTCCAAAGGGGTACTTTTACTCCTAAAAGTGGAGAAGGTTGCTTTCACAAAGCAGTTTGGGCCAGGTCTTCAGCTGCTTTAAATCACCCTAATTTCTACAGATCTTCAGTATATCTCGGGCCAGCTGTGTTTATTTATATCAGCAGAGGATCTGGCCTCTATTCCACCAACAAAACTCTTTTTAAACTAGCACAGTAACGAGAATGCTCATGATACTCAGTAAATAACAATAGACATGGATTTTTACATTAAAAAGTCCATTTAAGGAAAAAAAATGTTGTTGCTACCATGGGCTGTGTAAAGGTGATAGATAATATTAATATCCCACTGTCCTAGATTGTCTTCCCACTCTCTGTTGTATGACAGCATTAGGATCCAGATGCCAAGCTATGTAAGTATTCTTCCAGCAGCAACATATGGCTTCTTGGCAAAGGTATCAAGAATCTGTCCTGAAGACCTTGTTTTCTTTGGATCTGTTGGTAATACTGTTGGTAAGAGGCTTTATCCATTGCTTTTTTCTCTTGGACAATATTTTCTCTGAGATACTGTACTTTAATGTAGAGAACATGTTCAGAATCTGTCCATCTAAGAATCAGTGATATACATAAGCTTTTCTTTTTAACTAGGCAGAAGTCCAAGGGCTTTCAATCAATGACTGGGAGAGGGGGAAAAGCAGTAATACAATTGGCTAAGAACAATAAGAGTTTGTTTAGCTATCTTTCCTGACAACACTTGCTAACATGCATCTTCCTAATAAAATAGGATTGCCTTCATTCTCATAAATATTGGTGATTGTACTTAGGTTAAAAAGAATAACTTTTTGGTTCACATTATATCTGCATATATTAAATGGAAAACAGCCGCAGCATAGCCCTTCTATTTGAACAAAAGGTAGAGGTAATCTTTTTAATATATATGCAGCAGATTTTATTACAACATAGAACACATTCAAACAAGAAAGATGGTTAAAGGCATATTTTCTCTTACTGCTCATGTAATTCCTGTTGACATTAATAACAGTTCTGCATGTAGCATTATGCAATAATTATTATTTTCAAGGTACTTGACTAGCAAAGAGATACATTTTGTATTTATCAAAACTGTTAGACTTCTATTCATTTGAGATAAGATGAGAAACTCTTTGTGTAATACAAAATATGCATAAAAATAAGGAAGAGAATATTTACGCCCCAGGGTTGTCTGCAGGAATTAACCAAAAAAAAAAAAAAATCCAAAAACCAAAGCATAACTACAATAGATAACAAAAGACATTGGGGAATGAAATAGTGAGAAAAGATGAAAGAAGAGGTGAGAACAGAGACTAGAAATGAAGAAATTAAGTGATACTTGTAATCAAAAGGAAAAACCCTAACTGAGTAATAGCTAGAAGTGGTAATTGCAGAAAGCAGAAAAGAAACACTTATAACATACCTGCTTAGATGCCTCAAAAGACATAAAAATAGAGTTGATGACAGTTGTGGGTTCCTAATAAATTCCTCCTGAGGTATATTTATATACAGTACTTGACAAAATTACTATAGTTTTTTAAAAATTATTATTAAACAACAGTTTCAGAGAGCATGAAGTTAGTAGATAGCAGAGAATCTATACCTAAAAAAGCTGTCATTGAAGCTGCAGGAGGTATAAATCAATACAGTATTTGCTCACATATATTAAGTAATGGCTGTGAGATGATATAATAAGGGCAATGCAACACTGTCATCTTTGAGGTTATTGAGACAGATACAGCTCTTGATTGTGCTGGTGTAAAACTCCAGATTTACACTGATATAGATGAGGAGAATTTAGCCTAGTCTGAGAAGTTTTATCTGGAGCATCTCATCCAGTTATGGGAAAATACTTTATCCAGCTTAATGCTGGACTTGTCACTGGTGTCTTTGGCATACAATCAAACTATGCTTGAGTTGATCAGACTCAAGGGTTGGGAATGAGTATAGGGTACATCACACATCCAACGTACACAATCATGAATCAGCTTATATACACACTTTATATTACTGGTTAATACATAGTATCACACACTTTATGATTGCTCTACTAATTTTTATAACCAATCCCTGCGCAGCTCATGAACTGTTCTGGAGCTTCAAAGTATGCAAGTGAGCAAAGCTGACGCTGCAAGCTTATCACAAATTACTCTTCTTGCTATTTCTTTATCAACTAGTACATGTTATTGACAAGGTCACTTGTGAGTTTATGCTTTGTCCATTATTAACCTTTGTTTCCTTACTTCTGCTTTATTTTCTTTGTTCATGCATGACCTACAGTTATTCGCAATGACAAATTTAGCATTTTGTTCCCAGACAACTTGCAAAAAGAACCAAATGTTTTTTAAAAATATGTTCATTATTTGTCATTGACTAATATTTTATGAGAGAAAATTTCAGCCTAGAGATTGTCGATGAACTGTTTAATTGCAAGTAGTCTGTGGTTATTTGCTATTCATTATTCAGCCTGCTTGATTGTTCACCACATTAATATGATTTCTGTTCTCTGACTGGCCATTTTAGGCCTAAATATACTTTCTTGCACAAATATTCATTCAGAATACCCATGCTCCCACACAGAGAAGCATATTTCTTCATGTGTGGAAATGTCATCTGCATATTTGTGTGAATAAAACATAACCTTCCAAATATTGAATTACAGAGGCCTATAAATACTGTTGTTTTTCTTATCACAAATATTGGCAGACTCCTTTTGTAGTATTTGTCTAACTCTAGTCAGCAGCTTTATAATACTTAAAGGTGTATTTAAATAAAATAGAAGACAACATAATACAGCTAATCGTTTTGGTGTTAACATTTATACTATTACTGTTCTGAAACTAAATGTAAAGAACCTAACTATATCCTAAAATGAATAGTAGCATTATATTCAGAAATATGAAATAAACAGCAGTTTTAAGTGTGTGTTCTTGGTTTCACAATGGGCAGGAACAATATCAGATTAGTAAGTATAGTACTTGTAACTTTACTAGTTCCAATTTGTAATTTCAAGAAATAGCAATACAATACTAGACTACTGATCCAAAGTCCAGGACAAAAATCATGGCAAATGAACAATGAGGCCAGCACATTCTCTTGGTGTAACCTAGATAGTCAACCTCTGCTTGGTTAAGTTCAGTTATCCTGAGTCCATTCAAACACACATTGTTATACTAGATGCTGCCAAAATATCCTGCCACAACAAACTAATTCCAGCTCGTATATAGATTTATAATGTTTCTCTAAACATCAGTCTTTGTAAGATCTCTCCATGTGGTTTTTTTTCACTTTTTTAAATAGATAAGAGGCCTCTGTGCATGTGTTGAAATGTGAACATAAAGTTGTAGCAATAGAAATATATTCACAAACCAATACAGGTTGAACCTTTCTAGTCTGGCACCTTTGGGACCTGAACAGTGCCAAACCAGAGAATTTGCCGAACCAAGGGACTCAATGCAATGTGCCAGTGGGTCTCCATAGGCGCAGGATGTAGGGATGTGGCGGGTGCTGCAGCTGTTCACGGTGCTCCGGAAGCGCTGGGTGGGAGAAGGAGGAGTTGGTAAGCGCAGGACCATTGTTACGCAAGTGGTGCAGGGGGAGGGGGATAGAGAGGGGAGCTTGGCACTGGTGGATTTTCCCTGTGGGTGCTCCAGCCCCAGAGCACCCACAGAGTTGTCGCCTATGCCGTACCATGGACATTGCCAGATCAGGGAGTGCCGGATTAGAGAGGTTCA
Source organism: Gopherus flavomarginatus (assembly GCF_025201925.1). Lineage (NCBI taxonomy): Eukaryota > Metazoa > Chordata > Testudines > Testudinidae > Gopherus > Gopherus flavomarginatus. The sequence continues at coordinate 219,573,705 of NC_066619.1, forward strand.
ACTTGTACTGAAATAAAGGACACTTTTCTCCAATTGATGCACACACAAAGCTTCCATTATAAGGTTGCATTAATGCCATCATATACATGGATGTGTCTCAAATGAACTGGTAAAAGTGACTTTTTTATCATTCTGTGTTCTTTACTCTCACTCTTTTGCCAAAAGGTATTGCATTCTATTCTGTTTTGGGAAGTATTGCAGTAGTAGTCACATTTTGGTTAGACTTCTACAAATAGTTTGGCACATTAATTTTAGTGGAGGTTCGAATGAGAGATTCATAAATATGGTCTTTTAGTTAATTATAGACAGATTCTTAAAAGAAAATTTCAGGCAAGCAAAATGCCAAGAAATTTAGCCAAGGTTTTTCTCCATTAAATTCAAGCAGTAAGCCAAGGTACTAGGCGTCTATCTGGTGACCTTGCCAGTTGTATACAAGTGCAAGTAAAGACTGAAGCTGGGAAGTAAGGATTCAAGCACAGGGTAATGAATGCAGTATGCTAGTTCATCACTAAGTATGTAAATCTATATATAAGAGCACTATTTGAACCCTTAAAGTTCCTTTCTGAGATTAAAAATCCCCATGTCTAGTTTTTCTGCTCTAGGAATTGACTAAATCCCATGGCACACTTTCTTTTTTTAATGGAGGAGATAGAAGCTAAATTATTCAAGATGATTAGAAGTCTGTGGGATGAACATGGTGTAATAATCGGTGACGTCATCATAGAGGAGGTGAAGTAGTTATATAATACATCCATTTATCAAATTTGGAGGCAATGTACATTTTGAAAAGCAGTGGATCTACTAGTTCTTTTAACTAGGTTTCAACAAATGGAAAAACTTGCAAGAAGACATTACAAGATACAGAAATTCTGAAGTCTAGTTCTATAGAAATGATTTGACAGGGCAATGCAGCAGAGTAAGGGCTTGCACTACCTAAACTCATACGCACCCTTCATGAAACAAATGGGAACTTAGTACTCTTGCACTGGAGTACTGTTGGATTTATTTATAATTTTAGTATGCGTTTTATCTGAAGGGCATTTGCTGCATCCAAGCAGAAGTGATACTCATTCTTTTTTTCCAGACTGGCATATTATATATTTGGAAAAAACTTGACAAACATGCATGCCAGAAGGAGACACTGAAGTTATTTTGATATCTTATGTCTGTGAAAGTCAGAGGAAAAGATCTGCTATCTTAAAAATTCACTGCTTGTTTGGACTCTGTCTTCAGGTAGATACAGCAGGAGAGATGGGCCTGAGCCACAAAATTCAGATTCAGATCTGGCCCAGAATTTCTCGAATGTGCTGCGATATTTGAGCCTTGGGTTTTGTATATAGATTGATCTGAACCAAAAGACAATGAGGAACACACGGTATCGTGCCAATTTTTGTTCCTCCATCATGTACAGAACTCTTGCAGCCACAGACAATCAAAAGCTGCTAAAAAACGAACAGAAAATCCTGTTTTTCTGGTATGCTGACCAAAATGGACAGCTGTTAAGAAAAATTGCAATACTTCCAACTTATATCAGTTTAGATATTTGCAGATCCTGTTTACAAGAGATGCATGTACAAAGACTTGTGAGTGCATTTGTGAACTTCAGATTTTACCAGCATGACTTTGTTAAAGTTTAAAAAAAAAATTCTGGTTTTTAAAAAAGCCTAAAAAACAGCTATAGTTTTAACTACTGTTTGAGATGTAGAGCTTCTTTTTACATATATTAATGTAACATATGAAATGCTGACAGGGATGATGAATTTTAAAAGGTATCTGATTTTTTCCAATGTTAATAATGAGGTATTTTTATTTACTTAAGACTGTATGGTTCCACTGCCATTTCCTGCCCTTTGTCCAATATATGGAAGATGAAAAGCTAATTATTTTAAGTGTAACATATCTACCCTGGTACTGTTAGGTTTTTAAAATGTATTTGATACTGGGCCAGGATTGAAAGGCTGGATAGTTTGGGTTTTTTTTAAATCCTTTTTGTTAAAGTGTACATTTGCAGCTATTTTGTGTATTTTTAAATGAAAAGAAAAAATTGAAAAAGCTAATGACTAGTTTCTGAATAAAATGCACCCAACTATTCCTTTGTTTGTTTTAGTTGCAAAGCTGAAATTGAAAGGTTATAAGGCCTCTCCTGGATTAAAATAAATAGCCATATAGTAACATTTTATACTAAGCCATTATATGGGAAACATGTTATAGAAAACATGCTGAAAGCCTATTTTCTCTAGTACTACATTTTGCAACACCTGTTAGATCTACTAAAATAATTCTTGTAGAGGCAGTGCTCATCCAGTTTTGAAAACTGGGATAATTTAAATATACTAATGAAACTATTCTTAAATTTGGATAACTTTTTTTTGAGGGTGGATGACTTGACAAACCTTTTTAATAACTGTATTTTGTACTAATGTGGCCAGACACCATAATAATTCTTGTTACTTCAGAATTTCTGAATCTATACTGCATCTCAAACTTCATTATTGAAGATTTCTTTGTGGTTGAAACCAAGATACATTTGTCTGTATTTGGGATCTTATAAAAGGTTATAATTATGAGATGGTGACATTATCAGACTGTGGTAAACACATGACATATTGTGCTGGCATTTAAAAAGTTTCCTTTCACCAAAGAGTTTCTGTTGAAATAGCAACCCACATTGCTATGAAGATTAGGTTAATTAGCTGGAAATGTCTGCAAGGGAACAGGAACCTTTTGCTTTTGAGTATCAAATGTTTGAGTGATGCATTACCGTATAATGCACAAGCTGTAGTGTCAGTTGAAGATGCTGAATGTAAGACGGCCTGAATGAAGATTAGTTTTTTTGTGAGCTCTTTTTTTTTTTGAGAGATGACCAATAATAAAACCAGTGATTTACAAATTAAAAAATGTGAAGTTCACCTGCTCCTGTTCAACAATTCATATTAATCTTTTGTGTCAGATAATTCAATTGACCACTACTTTACTTGTGTAAAAGTTTTCCATGAACTTTATCAAGAATGGTTTCATTAAAAAATTCTTACTAAACAGATATTTGTTAGCTTGTTCGTCACTGTATAAAAAGTTGCAATCATCCAGTCACCACCCATGTGGCGTAAGTAACAAAACACACGGTAAGAATAGTGAATTGATTTCAAATGTATGAACATAGCACAGGCTGAAATTTGTTAACATGAATCTCTCAGCAAATTTATATAATTCATAAATTATTCTAACTTCTTTGAAATGAAAAATTGAGCCATATAACTTGATCAGGTATTGAGAAGGTTATGTAAGCACATTGCAACTGTATCTTCTAAAAAGGAGATAAAGATGTGAAAATGGGATAATCGCTACTGTCAAGTATGGCAATATAAATCCCAAATAAATCAGTTTCCATAAGTGACTCCATATTTACCATGGTATGATAGCAAAATCTAGACTTTTAATGATAAATGAAAATGATATATTTCAATTAGTTTATTTTACTGTGCAAAGCGAAAGAAAAGCAAAAATTAAACAAGCAGCAAATAGATTAAAAGGTGTATTGCTTTAAAAAAACCAAAACCTTTCAATTTCAATAATCTAAGGTGGTGTTTAAAACATAAGTAAAACTGTTTTGGGGTTTTTTTTTGTTTGTTTTTTTGGGTTTGTTTTTTTTTTTTTTGCACAGGAGGGGACAGGTAAGGAGTATATATGATTGCTGGGGCCTTCCCAAATTCATAGGCATGAAAAATGCGTCACAGACCATGAAATCTGGCCTCCTCACTGTGAAATCTGTTCTTTTATGTGCTTTTACCCTAGACTATACAGATTTCACAGAGGAGCCCAGCATTTCTCAAACTGGGGGTCCTGACCCAAAAGAGAGTTGCAGGAGGGTCATGAGGTTATTTTAAGGGGATTGTGGTATTGCCACCATTACTTCTGCACTGAATTCAGAGCTGGGCGGCTGGAGAATGGCAGCTGTTAGCCAGGTGCCCAGCTTTAAAGGCACCGCTTCACCAGCAGCAGCACAGATGTAAAGGTGGCAGTACCATACCTTGCCATCCTTACATCTGCACTGCTAGTGGTGGTGGTGGCTCTGCCTTCAGAGCTGGGCTCCTGGCCTGCAGCCACTACTCTCTAGCTGCCCAGCTCTGAAGGCAGTGCTGCTCAGGGCCGCCCAGAGAGGGGGGCAAGAGGGGCAATTTGCCCCAGGCCCCACAGGGGCCCCCACGAGAGTTTTTCGAGGCCCCTGGAGCGGGGTCCTTCACTCGCTCCGGAAGCCCCGGAAAACTCTCACGAGGCCCAGACCCCTGTAACTTCTTCTGCTCCCGGTCCTCGCTGGCGGGGGGTCCTTCCACTCCGGGGCAGAAAGACCTCCTACGGGTGAATTACCGCCGAAGCGGGACCTGCTGCCGACATGCAGCCCGGTCTTCAGCGGTAATTCGGCAGCGGGGGGCCCTTCCACTCTGGGACCAGTCGCCGAAGTGCTCCGGAGACCCGCGGAGCCCTCCGCCACAGAATTACCGCTGAAGACCCGGCTGCACTTCGGCAGCTGGCCCTGCTTCGGCAGCAATTCGGCGATGGGGGGGCCCTGCGGCGGGTCTCCAGGGCACTTCGGCGGCAGGTCCAGAGCAGAAGGGCCCCTCACCACCAAATTACCGCCAAAGCTGGGGCCCCCCGCCGCCGAAGACCCCAGGTCCCCGGAATCCTCTGGGCTGCCCTGGTGCTGCTGCTAGCAGCAGCAGCAGAAAGGTAAGGGTAGCAGTACTGCAACCCCTCTACAATGACCTTTTGGCCCTCCCACAACTATTTTTGAGGTCAGGACTCCTACAATTACAACTCTGTGAAATTTGACATGTAAATAGCTGAAATGCTATGACCGTGAAATTGACCAAATGAACCATGAATCTGGTAGGGTCCTAATGACTGTAAATTGATAAGGTCTGTCTCACTGGGATCACATTGAACTGTGAAGTCTCAACTGACTTAGTGGGGCTCCAAATTTTCCCAACTGTTAATGCAAATGGAAATGGCCCTGTCCTTTTTGTGAAGGAAGTAGAGCTACACTTCAGAGGACATAACTCTGTTACCCTCTGTTATACAAGTGTAGGTGATAACCCAAATTTTAAAGTGAAATATCTATTATCTTAATGCTGTTAAAGTCAGTTTTACACCTTTTAGGCTGGTCATTTATTCACTCATATTTGTTATCAGATGGGAGGCAGCATTGGTTTTCTAGATAGGTCTTGTTTTTATACAATTGCTTTTATCAATTTCACAGCTGGATTAGCTGAGGAACTAGGAGGTCAAGTGTCTTTTCAAACTTTACACAGTCCATGGCTTAGTCAGGATTAAAAATTGCTCTAGGCAGTTGTTGCCTGTGTGTTTTGCACTAAAGATTAGATAACAGACACCTTGATATTTGAGGCCTATTTATGGATTCCAATGGGACACACTGACATTGAGTAGCTGACATTACTGTACAATATACTACTTATTGGTCTGACTCCTTTCCCCATGTTTGTAATCTGTGCCAGAGATGTATTGTATTCAAAGATTTGGAATAGAAATTCAACCTCTGCTAAAATCATTCAAAATTAAATAATTGGTTTAGAAGAAACAAGTCATTTAATAAGAGATTTTAAAACCTCCTGAAGCATGAATTGTCCTTTTGGGAGATAAATAGAATAACTAGCTTTTCTTGAGCTGCTAATATTCATTCCATAGGTGTTTGAGGAGCCGATCAAATATTCAAAGCGCAAACATTCATATTGTTGCTCTATCAATATTTATAGCTTGAAAACACATTACTGTTACAAATATGTCAGGTCAATGAAAAATATCCATTTACAAAGGGAATACATACCAAAGGGCAGTGGAACAATATAATTTATTTCTGCCACTGATTGAATGACCCATAAGTAATGAGAAGTAAAATTTTGAGTAAGTTATGAAGGTCATCCTCTCATGTACAAAAATACATAACTAGTCTATAACATTATTTATTATTATTTATTCCATCCATAGAAGGCTTTTGAAAACTATGAGCCAGATGTGTAGTTTCTGTATTGAAAAAGTCCTAAGCCATGAACTGCTATAGCATGGCTTTGTGTCGATATGAACGTCAGAGAATAACACTCTTTTTCATCAAATGGGGTACTATCCTGTAATTACTTATATTTTGGATTTTTTTTGTTAGAGCTACTAACAAGAAATGTTTCTGTAGTCAAAATTGCTAGACTGACATGCAGAAACCAAAGATAGACCTCCTTTTACCACAATTTCCCTTGCTTTTAACCATATCTTCCTGAAGCATGTCAGAATTACCCCTCTTCCACCCAGAAAGATTTGGACAGAGGCACCTTAAGAGTGTATCAAAACCATTCATTAACCTGGGACTCTACATGAAGTGCTCTCTTCAGTCTAACTATCCCCAAGGAAAGTTCTAAGAAGCAAGAAGTGGACAGGCAATTAAATGTCACATGGTCTGCACACATTTAAGTGTATAACTGACTACTGAAAAACTGTGACAGGATTAATATTACTTGCAGACATTGGGAGCGGCATTAAGTTACTACCTTACCACAAGGTTTAGTATTTCATTTGTTTTTTGTAATGATCTGTTTCTATTATAAAAGTGTAAAAATTGTCTTGCAAGAAAACATATAATTTAAAACTATTTATGAAATGAAATATCAATATGAAACAACATTTAGTCACCTTTTTATTTTACACTACATATCATAAAATTAATGTCTTAACTACTTCACTAGTCGCTTTGGCTGAAGATTCTGAGACAGAAACTTCCACAGAGTTGGTCCATATTTATTCCAGGGTGAGATCAGAATTGAGCTCTCTCTCTGGTGCTCTGAATGCATATAATACAGTATAAAATATATTGTGGCTAGGTTTAACCTGACATATTGTTCAGCAGTAAGGGCAAGGCTTTTGCCAATCTGTCAGGTTCATAGGACAGCACTTAAGTGGTTAAAAGATTTTCAGAGGTTGTCAGTTGCTCCTGTAGCACTTTGAATATATTTACTAAAAACAAAACAAAAAAAACCTAAAAGAACATTTTAAGGATGCAGATTCAAGGACTCAGTAATTAGAAAATACCACAATTAAAGTTACCTTTGCCACTTTAATTTACCCCCTTGTGTAAGTGTATAATACAGTCTTTAATTACACTGGTCTACAATTTTTGAGAAGTCATCTGCTTCAGAGATAAAATGTGATATTTATTATGTATTTTGATGTGCTGAATTCAAATATGACAATTAAAACAACTGATTGCTACTGTGTCTAAGATATTTAAGTTTTTACATTTTATGTCTATGTAGATAGACATAAAATGTGTAGATAGTAGAGTTTTAATCATAAATTGTAAACCTAGGTCTTTTCATGTGTTTATGGTTGCTTTACATGATAATATTTCACCTGTCCTGTTTATGTAACACTTTAAAAATCAGCAAAAGAGTTCTATAAATAAAATTTATTATGAAACAAAAGGCAAAAAACTATTATGTACATAGTTTAGTCCTATTCAGTGTCTACTCGGCGCTTCTTGGCTTGTCTCTTGTATTCATTAAATGAGCATCTCTTGTCACTGTCCACCAATAGTCCGCAAGCATTGATGGGCTCCATTTGCCCTGATAGCCTGCCAGGAGATTCCACTGCTGTAGTCTGGAGCCCAACAGCTCTGCCTTACTCTTGGGTAGTTCCAAATCCCTGACAAGGTCATTCAGTTCACCTTGTGTTATGAGGTGTGGTTCAGAGGAGGAGGATGGGAGAAAATGTGGGTCCTGTGACATTGATGGTTCAGGACCAGAAGTTTCATCCTCTTCCTCTTCCTTGTCTGACTCAAGTGAGAATGATTCTGGTGCATCAGGAACCGGCAGTCCTTCTCCGTGGGATACTGGGCGTATAGCTGATGTAATGTTTGGATAATGCACAGTCCACTTTTTCTTCTTTGACACACCTTTCCTAACTGGAGGCACCATGCAGAAGTAACAATTGCTGGTATGATCTGTTGGCTCTCTCCAAATCATTGGCACTGCAAAAAGCATAGATTTCCTTTTCCTGTTCAACCACTGGCCAAGATTTGTTGCACAAGTGTTGCAGCATATGTGTGGGGCCCACCTCTTGTCCTGATCTCCAATTTTGCAGCAAAAAGAAAGGTGATAGGCTTTCTTAACCATATTGGTTATACTGCACTTTTGTGATGCAAAAGTCACTTCACCACAAACATAGCAGAAGTTATCTGCACTGTTCACACAAGTACGAGGCATCTCTGCTCACTTTGGCTAAACAGAAATGTGTCCCTTTGCAAAATCGAACACTGACAAATAAGCACAACACTGTAGGATTTCTAGAGCTGATATAGGGCAATTTGTTCAGCAGAGTGATGTAAGCTTCCTTATAATTGCATCATCCATGACTTTTAGGAATAACATGATGCCATTCATATCATGTATGACACAATACCAGCTTCAGATTGCATCATTCATTGTTTTGCCTCAAAAGCAAGGTCTGTCCAAACTCAGTCATAGATTTATTCATAGATCCACTCAAAGATGTATTTTAGTCATTTCTGGTTTAAATTGAGATCCTTTCCCTTTATAACTCACTTAACCTCCGCCATTCCCAAGTCAAGAGTCCTATGTACTGACCCAATAGCATATCTTGAAAACTAGAGCCAATCAACAATTTTAAGCATCATTTTCGTTCTCAGTGACCCAGAATTAGTAAAGTTGGACTATATTTCAGAAGCATTTTGGCTGTAGAGCAGTGTTTAAACGATCAATGCTATTTTCCCCAGGACCGCTGTCCCATTCAGAGCACAGGATAGATTGCGCTCAGTTCTCCTCATTGTTGAATGTGTGGCTCCGGGCCTTATTTATTTCACACTATTCAGACTCTGCTCTGAATACAGAATTATTATTTTCCTCCTGGGCTTTTCTATGGCACTTATCGCTATAATATACGAGTGTTTTGTAAACAATTTATTTTCACAACATCTCTATGAGATGGGGGAAGTTGTTATATTGTAGTTTTACAGATGAGGGGCTGAGGCAAAGAGATATTAAGGCCAAGTTCCCACTAATTGGGTGCCCAATTAAAGATACCTAGGCCCTGACTTCCCCCATCTCCAGAATACTTGTCATTTTATATGTTCAAAGCACAGACTCCCATTGGCATCATTTGAAGTTGTAAGTGCTCAGCATTCATCTATTTCAGTCCTTGGGGCCTCAAGTGGGCACCCAGAAAATGAGGAATGAACAAGAAAAGACAAGTGCATGTGCCTCCCTCTGGAAAGTTTGATTTAGTTGACTTGCCCAGCATGACATAAGGACTCTGTAGTAGAGACTCTAATTCCCCAACTGCCATAACCATAAGACCATCCTTTCTCTCCCAGAAATTAGCAGGTGTAGAATGTATGAGGCAGGGGATTGCAGGAAAAATGAGGCAGGGGTCCTACAGGTGACAGTCTCCATCTCTATGTAACTCTATATCCCCAGACCAGGTCTATCCTGTGCATTGAATGAGGCATGAGTCCTGCTGAAAAAAAAATTACGCAATGATGTAAATAAAAACTAGCATAATGTATGTGCACAAGGGGATTGAATTAAAATTGCACAGGCTTGACTCAAACAGTGCTTTAAACATTGTGTGTGTGTGTGTGTGTGTGTGTGTGTGAGAGAGAGAGAGAGATTTTCTAAGGGTATTTTTTTTTAATGGAAAAAACTGAAAATCCACATTTCATCATGTGTTATCAAATTGACATCCACATGGCTCTGTGGCATGGTTGGAACACTAACATCTACTTCACAGACCTTTGCCATTTGAACTAATGGAGAAGTTGATAGCAGTAGTAGGTTGTTTATGTGGACCAGCAAAAGAGAGGTGAGACCCACAGTTTGCCAATGTGCTCTAGCGGGCACAGCCTCTTCTGCCCCATCCCCTCCAACCCATCTCCATCTTGCCTCTTACCCAGCTCTGGCTCCCATGCCAGTCCCATTCTCCCCATGCCCCATCCCACCCCATCCTTCCCTAGCCATTCTCAATTTTCCACCCCAAGCTATTTGTCCCCTGGAGATGACCTTTACTGGTCTCCTCCACCTCCTGCCCATATTCCCTGGTCCTACTGGCTTCCAGGATACTCATTCAATCTTGGTCCACTTCTCTCTTCCCAACTCCCTTGCTCCTTGCCCCAGGCCTTGCCAATCCAGTGCCATTTTCCCCTTTGCACCCGTGCTCCTCAGCCATCTGTGTCTTCCGTCTGTATTCCAATGAGGGTGTTTTCTTCTCACTGGTTGAGCCAATCAGGAATGGCCTGGATAGCACAGGTGAGCCAGTCTCCTTTCTTAAAATTTCAAGCCCAGTTCTGTTCCATGGAGGAGCAATTGCTAGGAAAGTTCTGCTTAGCCCTTGCATCCTTGGAAAGAGCATACCCAGTGCAGGTGAAATCTTTACTGAATTTAGCTGTCAAAATAAATAGTCTCTACTGATTATGTGCTAACTGAGACTTTCAAAGACTGAAAATTTGGCCAAATTTGGGCATATTTTCACAGGACCAGCAAAAGTCACATCCTTAAGACCAGGGCAAGCCCACATGCCAAATTTCAATTGCCTGCAACAAAGTTTGGTAACACTAAAACTTCTCAACAAAATGGTTGCAAGAATTTAACAACATTATTTTCCCCTGAACTTGTTCAGAGAAATGGCTGAACTGTTTTTGTGGGAACTTTAAAAATTCAGCCTGAGGCAGACACCTAGCATGAAGAATTTCTGCCCTAGTTGCTAAAGTGTTGCAAAATTATAAGATACTGAAAACAGGGTCTTATAATGGGAAAATGTAACTTTAACTACAGAATCACTATCTGCAACGCCTGCAGTATATCATGATTTATGCCTTTTATTGATTTACAAATTTCAATCAATATACAGATAATTTAAAATATTAACATGAGGCACCTGCCCCTATTGATTCACTTTGCCACTGACATCAGTGGAATGAGGCCTGGGCTCTATTCTCTTTTTGATATCAAATGAGCTCACAGAGCTAATCAGATCAGTAGAATACAAACACATTCATAATGATATACAAAATTAAGTTCCTTGCCACAAAACTTACAGTATCATGCAGATAATACTGAAAATTGAGCCTTTCAGACACACAGATGATTTTTTCAAAGTCTCCAAAAATGAATGGTTTGCTTCTTTATGTTTCTTTCTATGCTCTAAAGTAGCACTTAAAATTCAAGTAGTTATTTTTATGTCTAAGAACACTTGATGAAATGTATGTAAGAAGAAAGGGATGTAGCATAGTCAGAGTGGCATAAAAATGAATACATCAAAAGCTGGTATTACTTGAGCACAACTTCCAAGGTATTCATTTTATTGATTCTGAGTTTACTTGTGGGAGGAATCAGTTGCCTCATAGGCTATTGACCAAAGGCTATCAAGACCAATGACATGCCTAGCAGCACACTCCTAAGAAACTGAAGATAGCTGAAATATTAATCAAAAATCTTATTAAATTTTTAGAGTGAAATAATGAATAATTGTTCAATACCTGATGCACACAAGTCAGATTGAAATTAGAGTTGCAGAATAAGTAGGGGATGAAGAAAAAACCAAAACAAATGAAATAACCCAACCTCAAGTGCATATTTGTAAATTAACTTTGATTTTGGATGGTTCAGATTATAGCACATTCCTCCTCTATGTCAGATGGGTATGGATGGCACAAGTTGGATATTGGAAATTTAGCTTATGGACATTTAGGTGATCGACTACTTAGTGCAGGAACCAAGTCCTCTTTCTGTGTCCTATGCAGGGCCAGCTAGACTATTGGTTCTTAACAAATAAATATAATTATGTATATTAAAAGGATTGGATTGGTGTAGAGTCATTCATATTAATAATCCCATAGAAATAGTAGAAATATTCACGTAACAACACACTAGCATGAATAAGAGGTTAATAAACTAGCTCTAAATTATTATTAATATAGCTTCTGATCCCATGAAGACTTAAACATGTACTTAAATTCAAACACATGATTAGTCCCAATGACTTCATAGGAATATTCCCAAATCTTAAATCTTTCCAGGAGGAAAGGTGGAAGACATGGGGCATGTTTAGTCTAGAGAAGAGAAGGCTGAAAGAGATTGTGATAAATCTTCAAATATATAAAATGGGATGGCAATTAATTGTTCTCCATGTCCTACCCTCTTTGGAGAAGAATTAATTGTCTTAGTTTGTAAGAAACACTTTCTAACTATCAGGATAGTTAAGCACTGGAATAGGTTACCTAGGAAGATATGGCATCCCTATCATTGGAGATTTTAAATAATAGGTTACTGTGACAAAGCTCCTCCTCTACCTTGGTGGGTCCTGCGCTTATTGGCAGATTCGGTTGCCTCACAGATTCACCCCATGGGTTGGGAAACAGCCCATAGACCTTTCCATCTGGTAGAAGCCACAGTCCAGGTCAATTCCTCCTGTGTCTGATCAGGAGTTAGGAGGTTTGGGGGGAACCTGGGTCTCCCCTCTACTCCAGGTTCCAGCCCAGGACCCTGTGGACTGCAGCTCTCTAGGGTGCCTCCTGGTACAGTTGAGTGACAGCTACAAGTCCTTGGGCTACTTCCCCATGGCCTCCTCCCACCACCTTCTTTGTCCTCACCACCGGACCTTCCTCCTGATGTCTGATAACACATGTACTTCTTAGTCCTCCAGCAGTATGCCTACTCACTCTCAGCTTCTTGCACACCTCTTACTCTCAGTTCCTTGCACACACTTACTCTCCTCTGGCCTGACTGGAGTGAACCCTTTTATAGCATCAGAAGGGCCTTAATTAGAGTCAGATGCTTAACAGGCTCACCTGACTCTTAGCAGGTTAATTTGAGTCAGGTGTTTTCATTATCCTGGAGCAGTCCCTGCTCTGGTCACTCAGGGAACGGAAAACTGCTTATCCAGTGGCCAGTATATCTCCCTTCTACTACTCTGCTGTTCCCAACTGGCCTGGGTCTATCACATTACACAAATCCATCAGAGATGGTCTAGCCATATTTAATTCTCCTCCACGTGGGGGATGAATAAGCTGACCTCTCAATGTCCCTTCCAACCCTACATTTCTATATCTAAAAATTCTAATGCAATATTAGCTACCTCTGTACAGTACTCTTCTATCTAGATGACAAAGCATACTGGAGATAAGAAATGTGTAGTCTTTACCTTGTTGTAACCAATCAAGGTCAACCCTATAACCCATATCTAGGATTCACTTCAACTAATTACAAGAAGATAAAAGTTACCGTGCATTGTCTTCACTAGGGTTTTACATCAAGGTAACGATCCTAATGTAAACACACATCTTGCTTTACAATAAAGACATAGCCTTTGAGAGATGTTAAACCAAGGTTTCTTGGTGGTTCCTTCCTTCCGGGTGGAAATTAAAGATTTCATAGCCTATTAGAAAAGAGAAGCAAAAACCATTGTTCTGACTAATATTCTCCCCAGCTAAGACTACTGCAGCTCCGTCTAAAATCCGTCTAAAATCTCAAGTAGGTTTTAACAATAGATCATCCCAATTCCTGACTTTAACAGCCACCATTTTTGTGGACACACAACCAAAGTACTACCAGCGTTTTACTCACTTGGTAAAGTATTTGGCAATTAACTATATTATATAAACACATTTTTTCTGCTTGAATGTGTGACAAACCCAGACCAGTGGGGTACAGAAGTCTGGTAGAGGGCAAATATACTGGTCACTGGATGAGTAGTTTTCTGTTCACTGAGTGACCAGAGCAGGTGCTGCACTAGAGTAATCAGGAACCTGCTAGAACCAACTAAGGCAGGCAGGATAATTATGACACCTGGAGCCAATTAAGAAACTGCTAGAATCAATTAGGACAGGCTAGCTAATCAGGGCATCTGAGTTTAAAAAGGACCTCACCTCAGTTTGTGGCATGCATGTGAGGAGCTGGGAGTAAGAGGAGCTGAGAGTGAGAAGACGTATTACAGGAAGACTGAGCTGTACAAGAATTATCAGGCAACAGGAGAAAGGGCCTGTGGTGAGGGTAAAGAACGTATTGGGAGGAGGCCATGGGGAAGTAGCCTAGGGAGTTGTAGCTGTCATGCAGCTGTACCAGGAGGCACTCTAGACAGCTATAGTCCACAGGGCCCTGGGCTGGAACCTGGAGTAGAGGGGGGACATGGGTTCCCCCCAAACGTCCCAACTCCTGATCAGACACAGGAGGAATTGACCTGGACTGTGGCTTCTACAAGAGGGGAAGGTCACTAGGCTGTTTCCCAACCCACAGTGTGAATCTGTGAGGCAAGCAAATTCCCCAATCTGAACCTTAGAGTCCAAAAGGTGGGGTACCAACATGAATTCCTCTAAGCTTAATTACCAGCTTAGATTTGATAAGTTGCCACCACCCAAAAATTATAGTGTTTTGGGGCACTCTGGTCCCCCCAAAAACCTTCCCTGGAGACCCCAAGACCCAAATTCCTTGAGTCTCACAACAAAGGGGAATAAACCATTTCCCCTCCTTTCTTCCTCCCAGATCTTTCGCGCCCTGGGTATACTAGGAGACCACCGTGATTCAAACTCCTTGAATCACAACACAGAGAAATCAGGTTTTCTCTCCCCCTCCCAGGCTTTCCCTCCCTGGGCTATCCTGGAGAGATAGACAGATTCAAGCTCCGTGAATCTAAAACAAAGGGATTCTACCTTTCCCCCCTCCCTTCTCTCTCCCTGTCTCCCACCAATTCCTTGGTAAGTACAGACTTAATTCCCTTGAACCTCAACAAGGGGAAAAAATCGAACAGGTCTTAAAAAGCAAAACTTTTAATAAAAAGAGAGAGAAAAAAAGTCAAAGTTGTCTCTGTAATTTAGATGGTAAAAGTTACAGGGTCTTTCAGCTTATAGACACTAGAGAGAAGCCTCCCCCCAGCAAAACTACAATTTAAAATACTTCCAGCAAAATACACATTTGCAAATACAGAAAACAATCAAAAGACTATAACTGCCTTTTCTACTTAATACTCACTATTTTGAATATATAAGAGACTGTAGCAGGGAGATTGGCAAGAAACCTGGTTACACGTCTGGTCCCTTTCAGGACCCAGAGAGAACAAAGCAAAACCCAAAAAACACAAACAAAGGCTTCCATCCAGCAAGATTTGAAAGTATCGTGTCTCCTGATTGGTCCTCTGGTCAGGTGTTGCAGGTTCACTGTTTGTTAACCCTTTAGAGGTAAAAGAGACATTAACCCTTAACTATCTGTTTATGACAACATCATGTAGTCTTCACATGTATATTGGGCATACATCATGACTGCATGTATTTTTAAAGGCTGTATGAGTATGAGGGTGGGATGAATGCATATTTTCAATGATCATTGAAGCCTTATTTTATTATGCAGGTCATCCAATAACTTGTATATTACACAATGCCATCATGTATTTTGTCATGCCCCATATGTTATAGGAAATTTAATTTTATGGATAACTTAGAGGCCGTGTGTGAGTAGTAATACCATGAACTTACTACTGGCATAACTCCACTGAAGCCAAGAGATTTACCCCAAAAGACAAACTGGCTCTATATTTTCGTATCTCTGCCTGATAATGCCTTAGTTATGAATCCAACTGCACAACGATCAGAGAGAGAGGTGAGACACTCAAACAGTAACTAAAATATTTCTTTTTTTTAAATATAAAAAGTCATGCTGGTACGGTCCAATATCTGTGGCCCTTTTAGAACAAAAGGTGGGTATCCTAACCACTGTCCTAAAGGTTATAAAGGAGCCCCCACCCACCTCCCAGCCATTTCATGTATGGTTAGTGTATCAACCGGGCAAGGTACTAACAAACTTCAACAGGACTTTAAAAATAAAGTGGAAACCTCTTTACTAAGCTGCTGCTGCACCCTCTGTAACTCTCACTCTGCCTCCTCAACTCCCGTAAGTCTACACAAAGGTGAATGCCTCCACCCTTCTTCTGCATCACTACTATAGGTGAAACCCATTCAGAGGAGTTAATCTCTTCAATAATGTCCTTTCTAAGTTCCTCTGAAACAGCTTCCCTGACTGAAAATGGTAAGCACCGTAATTTCTGTCATACAGGTATCACATTATTCCACATTTTAACTTTATGCAGAAACCCATAAGCACAGCCGAGTTTCTCCTCAAACTGGAAAGAAAGGGAAACAGTTAAAGCATTTGAAATATAAAGTATTAAGTAAGGCTTTAACTGGAGAGAGATTTTTAAAAGGGAACCCCCCACCATTGTTTGACAGTCTGCATGTGTGTGTGTGTGTCTCTCTCTCTCTCTCAGTTCTTGCTGTTGTTGTTGAAGTCTGATCCTGTTTCTTAAGAAGACAAAACAAGACAAACACACAAAAGGAGGAGAGAAAAGAACAGCAAATGCAGCTTCTGTCTCTGATGTTCACTCTCACTTGCAATATCACTGCTAGGAAACTGAAGCGCAGCACATGGTCTGATCAGCCACTCTGAGACCTGGCAAATTTGTACCAGAATTGGGTTGTTTGGAGCATTGCTTTTAGCTGCCTCTATGATCACTGACTTACAGCAATATATACAGTCCTGGCCAACTAAGACAGACTCCTATCTGAGAAAAGGAAAAAGAGAGAGCTAGGAAAAAGAAGAAATAATGTGGGGAAGGAAAATGGGATACAAGGAGGACTGGGGGGGCAACAAAGTCTAACATCCGCAGTGGTGTCTGAGATGCAGCAAGTAGAGGTAGCCAGGTCATCTGGGTCCCTCTCTATGACCTGATCTGGTCAGGATGTCTCTCAGGGTCAGGATGAAGAAGGCTTGGAGTTCCAAGAGACAGTGTGGCTGCACTGATGATGAAACTCACTCCAGTAGCCTTTTTTTTTCTCACAAAGCCTTTCTTTAAGGACCCCAAAAGGGACTGATGGGTAGAATAACCCATTCCCTCATTATTTTGCCTACCAAAAAGGCCTAATATCCAACATACCAATTTTGGATCATTGATTTTTGGTCTCCTGCTGTTTATTAGGCAAGATCTTAAAATTGTCCTTGAATTATATCAGTAGACCTTTTTGTTTGGACCCATACAGTCTTTGCTTCCCTTTCATATCTTTTCCTATCACCATTTGTTATAAGTTATTGCGACTTCTTGTGAACTTCAGGGCCAGCTCCAGGCCGCAGCGTGCCAAGCGCGTGCTTGGGGTGGCATGCCACAGGGGGCGCTCTGCTGGTTGCCAGGAGGGCGGCAGGTGGCTCCGGTGGACCTCCTGCAGGCGTGCCTGCGGAGGGTCCGCTGGTCCCGCGGCTCCGGTGGAGCTTCCGCAGGCACACCTGCGGGAGGTCTACCGGAGCCACAGGACCGGCAAGCGGCAGAGCGCCCCCCCGCGGTGTGCCACCGTGCTTGGGGCAGCGAAATGGTTAGAGTCGGCCCTGATGAACTTGCACATACTTCTGGCAGTTGAGCTTACAATTACGGTAAATTTGTATGCCCAATTATCACAAAAGGGTATGGAAATAGGATTTTACCCTGCACTCTGTTCTGGCCCCCACACTCCATCATTCACAGAGGTTCCAAGGAATCCAACTGGAGAGGTGCACTTCTGCATCCTTCTGCCATAAACAAAGAGTGAAGAGAGAGAATTTAGCTACAAGTCTTTGATTACTCCAAAGCACAGTGAGGTGCTAAATATAAAAGTGAAATTCATCCTACTTCTGAATTCTAGTCAATCCCTTAACCTGTGGCTTTAATGTTGGGCAGGGCTTCACATGTGATCTCTACATTTGGTGAGTTTCACCTTAATTGATGAGTAGTGGTAACTGTGATACACTTTGGTAAGATAAGAGAGTAAAAATAACTGTATTTTGGTAAGATAAGAGAGTAAAAATAACTGTACTTTTTTTGCTCTTGATAAACATCCTTATTTTTGTCAGGGCAAAGGCAAAAATAAGTAGGTGGAGCTCTGTAACTAACAGAGGGGGAAACCCTCTAATATTCATTCTATATCAAAAATGAAATTCAAACAATTGTGTTCACAATCATTTTATGGTCACTTTCTGCAAACATTAAAGTTTGCTCAAGTTTCACTATTGGCTTGATTGCTTGAGTATTTACTGAAAGGAAATTTTACATTGTTCATTTGATTGTCAAATCTGTAACTGGCAACTCATGCTGTTGGTTAATTGCTACAAATCATATGGCACTCTTGTTTTTTGATTGCCTGGCATATATTACTAAGAAATACCTCACGTTACATTCAAACGTGCCATTTTAAATTCACAGTGTTGGTTAAGATAGTTAACTAAATTAGTTACAATATAGAAGTTAAAGCACAATTTGACTAATTCATAATTCAAATTCAAATGATCTACATGTCAAGAGTTAGTTGCTGAAGAAATTTGTGGATCATTCTGAATAATGAATAAATTTGAGAACTTTTCTCGAAAATTTCCAAAGAGAGATGTGACATTAGTCAATTTACTTGTGCTGAGCTATTTTCAGTTCTATCATTAAAACTGGCTTTTAGTCATATGGGCCAATCTAATGGAGGGATAAAGGAGAAAGAATATTTGTTATTCTGGACAATGTATTGGCCCTAGTGCAAAAATTAGAATTTGTTGAGCCTACAACAGTGGAGTGACAGAAGACCATACATATTCCTTGCCCCAAGCTACAGATTAGGTATTTTAATAGTGAATCAAGACCTTTTAGATATACTTTTTAGGTGGCAGATTCTGAGGGGTTTTTGTTTGCTTTTTTAAGAGATGTTCCTAGCTGCATATGGTTAGAGGTATGTGCAGATATAGTTTACATATGGTGTACTACAGCTGTGCATGTAAACATACCTTCCCAATTTTTATGTCTCATGAATCACAACATTAAAAGGTGCTAAGTAAAATTGTTAGTTGTTATATCTTTCTGGACCTCATAACATGCCAAATATACCCCCTGCTAGGCAGGTCATTAGGGCTAAGCATAATAATATTTTAATTTAACATATTTGGTACTTTTCTAATCCCAACCAAAATCAACTATGCAAATTACTTTCACTCTCTTCTCTTCCTCTTAGATCCATCCAACTCAACAGTATTGGATAAACAGGTAAATATGATCATTTGCATTAACAGAATTAACTAATTTACTATAATGGAGCATCTTTTATCATTTGGAGTAAATTACAACTTGGCTAAATAAACAAGTAATTTGGGTCTCAATATTTTGAGGCTGAGGTTAACAGATAAGGCAAGGAAGTCACATTCCAGAGCTTGAATGGACAATTGTTTAACAGTTTTATGGCTAATCTAAAATATAATATTTTAAAACAACTCAAAGCCAAGCCAACTTTGTATTGATGCTGAATAGTTATAGATATATGGTGTTCTGTGGAGTTATTCAATCAACAATTTCCGGAGATGACCCTTGCTGTAGAGTTTGAAAGATCTGGCTAGTGCACTGGTCTGAGTGTTCTATTCTCAGTTCTGCCATTGATTGAGCAAGCCCCCTTCCCTCCCTGTGCCTCAGTGTCCTCATTTGTAAAATGGAAATAATTGTACTGACCTCCTTTTAAAAGTGCTTTGAAATCTACCATGCGAACAGCTATATAATAGGTATTATTTATCCCTGCTGTAACTCCCCTGAATATCAGTAGTTACACCTGGGACAGATTGACCTAGTAGATTTATTGAATAGTAGCCTGTTAAGAAAATAGTACTCCAGATCTTATCAGCATGACTAATGCACATGTCAAATTCAAAACTCAAATTCGAAGTAGGAGCAACTTTAATCTACATGATTTTGCCAAAGCATGTAGGTCTTTGTTTGAAATCTTTGGCATGTATGATGCTCTAAAAATGTTTATCTAAACAGAGATGTTAAATGAAAAGCTGATCAAAATTGAAGGGAGTGATGATGAGAAAGAACGCTGGCTAAAAAAGTTAATTTTGGTCTATAGGTGCTCACTTCATTGGAGCTCCAGGGCTGAAGCACTCATGGAAAAAATAGTGGGTGCTTGGAACCCACTGGCAGCCAGCTCTCCCCTCACCTTCCAGCACCTCCCACCTGCCTGCTGACCAGCATCTTCCCCCTCCCTTCCAGTGCCTACTGCCCGCTGAGACCAGTTCTTTTGTGATGTGCAGGAGGCTCTAGGAGGAATGGGGAAGAGTGGGGATGGGACATGCTATGGGGAAGGGGCATGCTATGGAGAGGGGGCAGACAGAGGGGTGGGATGGGGCATAGCAGGGCCAGGAAGAGATGGGGAAGGGATAGGGTGGGGTGGGGGTCTGGGGTTGAGCTGTGGATTAAGCACCCCCCAGGTCTGAAGGAAGCCAGTGCCTATGGGTTTGATGATATTATTAGCTCAGCAGAGGCTTGACAGGAATCTGGTTAAGGGACCCTGGCAGCACCAATCAACACTGACAACTGGGCCATTAAAAGTCTGGTTGGTAGTGTAGCGGGGGCTCAAGGCTAAGGCAGGCAACCTGCCTGTCCTAGCATCACATGGCTCGCGGAAGCAGCCACCAAGTCCTTGCATCCCCTAAATGCATGGACAGCCAGAGAGGCTCCACACACTGCCCCTGCCTCAAGTACCGGCTCCGCAGCTCCCATTGGCCAGGAACTGCGAGTAATGGAAGCTGCGGGGCCAGTGCCTGCGGGCATGAGGACAGTTCATGGGCCTGGGCCACCCATGTGTCTAGGGGCTGCAGAGATCTGGCAGATGCTTCCTGGGAGCCGCGGTAAGCACCGCTGGGACCCCACACCCCAAACTCCCTCCTGCATCCCAGTCCCAGTCTAGAGAACCTTCCTTCATCCGAAACCCCATATCCCCAGCCCCACCCCGAGCCCACAGCCCCAGCTGGAGCCCACATCCCCTCCTGTACTCTGAACCTCTGGGCCCCAGCCCAGTGCCCCCTCCTGTACTCCAAACCTCTCATCCCCAGCCCCACTTCAGAGCCTGCACCCTCAGCTGGAGTCCTCATCCCTCTGCCCCAGCCCAGAGCCCTCTCCCACACCCTGAACCCTTCATGTATGGCCCCACCCAAGGCCTACACTCCCAGCACCCCAACTCCCTGCCCAGAGCCCTCTTTGCACCCCAAATCCTTCATCCCTGGCCCCACCCCACAGCCGACACATCCAGATGGAGCTGTCACCCCCCTCCCGCACTCCAACCTCCTGCCCCAGCCCAGTGAAAGTAGTGAGGGTGGGGGAGAGGGAATTATATTCAGCTTAATTTTGGTACCTGAAAAGGTAATGGAGCAAATCAATCAATTTGTAAATATATAGACGATAAAAAGGTGATAAGCAGCAGTCAACATGGATTTGTCAAGAACAAATAATGTCAAATCAACCTAATATCCTTCTTTGATGAATTAGTAGCAGTATTATAAGCAAGAATAATTCTTCAATTTTACTCAGCACTGGTAAGGCTGCAACTGGAGACATTTGTCCAGTTATGGGCACCACATTTCAGGAAAGATGTGGACAAACTGGAGAAAGTCAGAGGAGAGCAACAAAAATGATAAAAAGGTCTAGAAAACAACCTATGAGGAAAAATTGCAAAAATTGGGTTTGTTTAAACTTGGAGAAGAGAAGACTTAGAGAGGACATAAGTCATCAAGTACACAAAAGGCTGCCATAAAGATGAGGGTGATAAATTCTTCTCAACTACAGAGAACAGAACAAGAAGTAATGGGCTTAAATTGCAGCAAGGTAGATTTAGGTTAGACATTAGGAAGAACTTCCTAACTGTACAGGTAGTTAAGCACTGAAACAAATTACCTGTGGAGTTTGTGAAATCTCCATCATTGAAGGCTTTTAAGAACAGGTCATATAAACACCTGCCAAGGTTGATTAAAATAATACTTAGTCATGCCTCAATTCCAGGGGGCTGGATTATATTAATCTATTGAGGTATCTCTTCCAGTCCTACATATCTGTGATTCTAAGAGTGTACAGGAAGCATAGCATCACTGGAGGACTTACTCTATAGCACAGTGGCATACTGGATACAGTTGGGCCCCACGACAAAACCCAAAGCTATTTACAAGAACCATTGAAGAAGGTATCAGGAGGATAAGATTTCAGTGTGGCTGCCCCCTGAAACTGAGAATCCAGCTGTGAAAGCTGAGGCTGGAAAAGTTATGACAGTAACAAGTGCCCCATTAGAACAGAATGGGTAAAAACAGTTACAGCCACCACGTCTCAACAACCTCAGGAGCACATTGAAAGCAAATTCAGGGAGAGAAAAGCACCTGAAAGACTTGAGTGGGAATAAAATTATTTTGTGTTGCTGATGTGAAACGGTCTGGACAGAAATACATTGGATATAGGTAAATAGTTAAGCTCATATCATTTATAATTTGTTAAAGTATTCCTTTTCTATCTGTTTGGGATAGGTTATTGGGTGTCACCATTAGAGGCCTCATCAGGACATAAAGCAAAGCTGAGCCGGGGGCATTTTGTTATAAGCAGGGTCAAAGCTGGTTATGGGCCAAGTTCACACCCATCGATCTCAATGATGTTTTAATACACCCTTCAATTAACATAACTGTAGGGATAAATTAATCACAAACCCCAATAAAGACAAAAAGGGTTATGTGACCCCTCTCAGGAGTTTTGGACCATGTGCATGGGAGGTGCCAAATAAGCATAAAAACTTTTAGATAAAGTAACATCTGCTTACCAACAATTCAGTTGGTGAAAATCAACTATCTTATATAAGGAATGCCTGTGTCATTTACTTACAGGAGAGGTCTCATGAAAGTATGTTTTATTTATAATTCATTTCTGCCTTAACTTACACTAGTATAAATCAGGAATAAATCAAATCAATCCCAAAGAGCTATACAGATTTAAAACTGCTGCAGGATCAAAATTAAGTTCTGTACATTTTAGAAACTGCCTTTTTTAGTTTTCTGGGCTATTTTTAAATTTAGAAATCCGTGTAATAATTTAAAGTCAATGCATACCATGTTACGCCTCTCAGATAAAATAACCTTTACTTGGTCTTTATGAATGTATCTTTACATTGACAATAAATATTTATTTTTCAGGTGTACAATCTAGCTTCCAGATTTGTTTAATTACCTATTTGGATAATACAAACAAAGAGGCCTGTGAATTACCCATTTGCCCAGAAAATGTTAGATTTTATATAACAAGATCAGAGAAAAATAAGAAAGTCAAATATTAAAAAATCATCATAGCATAAAAATTAAATTAAATTTTTGAATTTGAAAGGCTCGTATGGGTTATAAGTCTACTTTGCTTAACAGAGCACTTCAGTGCTGAGCATACACTCATAAGTACAGGAAACGCACAAGCAGGAAATGTATTTTAATATGATACTTCTAATTTTTATTTAGTATAAACATCAGTATGCACCAAACAACATACATCCAAAGATTCTTAAACTTCAAAGGAGACCAATCTAAGTCTAATTTGCACTTGAGAGGAAGCACATGAAGGGCTTCAGTCAATATAGAGGGTTTCATTGTATTCCTGTGTTCTGTATTTGATATTCTCTTCTAGTAATGCAGTCACATATCTAATTTGCATGAAGAGTTTCTCTTAAATGTCAGAACTGAGATATGACAATAAGTATTCACTTTGATTAACACGTTCAAGATTTTGCTTGACCTTAAATGAAGACATTGCTTCAGAAATGTAGCTCTCTAAAACTATGTGTGGGGGGAATCCACACAGGCATTTAAGATCAGAACATCGTTCATGGTACATATAGACTCTTTGCCAAAATACATAGTTTGTCATTTCCAAGATATCCCCTTATAACATTGCTGTAAGGCTTATTATTCAAATTAAAATAGAGGAGTATTTTTGATCCTCTTTTTCTCTGTCCTTCAGAGACCAATCTTTTTTGGATGGGTTTAAAATGAAACAGTCACATTTCTACAAATGCAATGATTTGGTGGGATTTTTTTTTATAATGTTGCATTCCTGAAATTGTGTATATATGTTTTCAGTCTGCATAAAATTTATATTAAGGCCAATCAATTTAGCAGACAAATAATACATAATTTGTGTTATTTGTAGGTGTGTATGAGTTCAAACATGCTAGTTTGGTTCTTGGGCTATCATAGGAAGGAAGTGCCATGCAAACCTCTGAGAAGAAAATACACCAAATCTATAGAAATATCTGGTAATGATGTGCAATATATTGTAACAGATCTTATCTTCTATAATACATTCAAGGGAGGTATGCAAGGAGCCCATGCAGCCAAGTGTTTTCACCTCCATCTCCTGGAGCCAGGGGCGGCTCTAGGCATTTTGCAGCCCCAAACACGGCGGGCCGGCTGCCTTCGGTGGCATGCCTGCGGAGGGTCAGCTGGTCCCGCGCCTGCAGGAGGTCTGCCGAAGCTGCAGGACCAGCGGACCCTCCGCAGGCAAGCCGCCGAAGGCAGCCTGCCTGCCGCCCTCACGGCGCCAGCAAGCGCCCCCCGTGGCTTGCCACCCCAAGCACGCGCTTGGCGTGCTGGGTCCTGGAGCCGCCCCTGCCTGGAGCAGACACATCCTATGTAACTCTGATGACAGCAATTTCATTATAAATCTGGTTACACTCTATGGTATTTAAAATAGGCTAATTTTATTAACAGTAATATCTCAAGCAGAGTCTTATCAAAATGATTTAGAAAGGGAAAGGTTAAATGTGGCCTAAGAACTCCATATTCTGATAAACCACCTCCTCCTAATTCTACACACTTTTCCAGTCCTCTCCCTGTGAGGATCAACCACAAAAACCACATATATTAATTAAAAAAAATCAAAGTCTGTTTATGATCAACTCCATGAATAGGACAAAAGTGTTAAATCTGGCAAATAAATAGTTTGCTATGAATAGTTTGCCCAATTACTATAAATTTATTCTCTCCTACATTTTGATCAGCAGCTCTGGCCATCACAGGATAAAAAGCTGTCCACAGCTGGTGCAAATTAAGTCAGAAGCCCAAAAGCTTAATTGAGGAGGAATAATAAAAATAAGGGGTCAAAGTCCTGTTAAGTGTGTAAAGTGTTTTAAAGCAGATTTATAGCACTGCATCAAAGCTCAGGGGGCATAATGTTATGCTCTTCATTAATCAGTAGTTTGCCCTAGTCCCGTTGTTTGTTCATTCAATAGTTGTCCAAGTTCAATTATTTGTTGCAGGTAAAAGAGGATTTAATATGCTTGGTAACATTACATATTATATGTATATCTTGCTATACATTAATAATTTATATCTCCTTTGAATCTATTTGAGGATGTGCCTGATTTTCAAAACGTCCTTATGTATTTAATAGTGAACTTGTTTTTAAATTATACTGTGATGAATGATGAATGATCTTATATGTGAGTTTTTGTTTGGACTCTAAGGTGACATGGGGAAGGAGGTGCCAGACATATTGATCTGATTAAAATGGAGAATGTTAACTTTTATTTTTTTGATGGAGCAGTGTTTTCATGATCAATACTCCTTGCTTTAGGCTTTGATGTGAGACTATATATCTGATTCTGAGCATCTGTCTAAATAGCCAGTTTTATTGAAAATAAAATATAGGAAGGGGAAAAATGGTTAATCCTCAATAACCAAAGGTCTGTTCCTGAAAGAGGCTGAGTGCTCATAGTCAATGAGAATTGGAGGGGACTCAGCAACCTTAAATGATCAGATCCAAGTGGAAGTGGTATTCCCATATTCAAATCAAACTCCTTTCTGGGTGCATCTAAAAAAAAAAAGAGAAAAGCTGTAGTACTGGAAAGCAGTAGAAGAGCATAAGCAATAAACAGAACAGATGTCTCACTCTGAAGGCCATTTTCATTCACTGTTATTAAAATATTTTTCAGCTAACTAAAATCCCACTTCATAATTAATCAATTTTAAAGCATGGCCGATAATTAATACCTATACCTTCTTTTAAAAGCAGTTCATCTATTTTAGAATTCTCAGATATGATGTATATTGTTACAGGTAATCCTTGTTGAAGTTGGTGGGTGTAAATGGTGCCCTTCATTTAAAATAATAGGCACAGTTAAACTCCCATATCAAGTAGTCGCTGTCCAAAGCAAAGGTACATCCAAGGTCACTAAAGAATTTGAACTATGTTGGGTGGAGAGCTTCACTGGGTATTAAGAGTGCATGCAGAGGCCACTCTAACTATAGACAGATTAGGCAGCTATCTGGGGTGCAGACTGGTGGCAGCAGTGATAGAGGGAATGAAACTGGCAGGAGTGCTTGGAGAAAGAGCAAGTGCCAAAGCTTCAAGGCTCCAAGCCCTGCTGTTCAAGGAAACCCTAGATATTTGCAGTGCACTTCATGCAGATGGTTGGTGGTAGGAAGGGAGAGGAAAGATCTGCAGAAATAGTGAAAATGTTTGAGGATAATTGTTTTTCTAGAAATAAGTTATTTATCAGAGAGAGATTCAGGGTGAAAATATAGAATGAATGAGAAACAATAGAGGAGCTTGTTACAGACTTTTAAAACCAAAAAGTCAGTCCTACGAATATTGGAATATTAAAAGACATGCTCATTAAAGACCAGTTGTCTGGCTACACTGAAAAAAAGACAGGAGACATTTGATATAGTTTAATCAGGCTGAAACTTTTTTATTAGATACCTGGGACTAGCAGGCAGATAAAAGTGTACAGTGCAGGTAACCCTGTGTTTATTTCATAATTACCTGATGGCTTTTACCAGCTCCCTCTCTTTTTCCGTACAGGTCCCTCCAGCAAATCCATTGCCAGGACCTTACCATTCACCCCCTACTCAGAGGAGGATTAAGGTGAGTTATAAGAATGAGAGGTTGCCTCATACAGTCCCCAACAGTCCCCTTGTCCGTTCCTGTAATGGACACCTCTTTTTAAGACCTTTTCCAGGCCATTTATCTGGTCACTGTATACCTTTCCTATGGAGTACTTGCACTGGACATCTGCCACAAGGAGGCGCCAGCAATTATCTTGGCTGCCTCCCCTCCTCCCCGCACCCAAACCCAGACATCAGCCTGCTCCATGTAAAAGGGAAGCTTCAGGCACAGAGCTGCCCTCTTTTAAAACCTGCATCCTAGGGAATGAGTCAGTGACCATGCTGATGCTTCTTCAGCAGGTTTCATCTCTCTTCCCTCCTCCCCTCAAGCAGCCATTGAGCACTATTCCCTTCATTCGTCTGGACAGCCAAATACTCTCCCTCCACACTCTTCCCAGCCCCCTGCTTAAAGGTGCAGGACAGTCAATTGTGCTGAAGTGTAACAATAAAAAATGAAGTCAATGAATGGTTACTAAGGCAGACAAATCTGATTTGAGAAAAGTCAATATGTAAATGCCAAGCATCAGAATAAACAGAAACACAAGTAAAAAGCCTAGAGGGAAAAGGTCACAGAAATTAAATTGGTCAATGACGGAAACAAGGAAGGCAGGAAACAATGCCAATTGTATGGCAACCAACATGAGTATAGAAAATGCCCAGCATTCAGCAAAATATGTAGAAATTGTGATAAATAAATGCAACCATTTTGCTAAAATGTGCAGGAAAAAGCAGGAGAGTGCTTAAGCATAGTAATGGAGTAGTTTGAAATGAAAAAGTTTGATTGATTAAAATGTGCACAAATGACACTTATTTGCCATAAAGATAGTCACTTGGGAACAGATAGATACAATAATAGAAACTGAATTAGAGAGGGGTAAGGAGCACATATAAGTGGAATAGTCAAAAGTGTCTGTGAAGGACTATAAAGGAGAAACAACTCCAGTGTTGGGAGAGTGCACGTTGACACTTAAATACAAAGTGAAAATGATAAAACAAGAGTTTATGGTGATACATAGAGGCAAGCAGCCAGCCTTGGACCTAAAAACATATGAGGTTCTTGGTCTTATTACGAAGATATATAACACAGAGAGACAACATAGACCCAGATATAAAAGTATTATTAGTATCATATGACGATGTATTCACAGGAAATGGGTGTCTCCCAATAACATACATGATATAGAGAAGATGCAGAACCTGTGGTACTTGCCACACAAAAAGTTCCACATATCTTAAGAAAGATTCTAGAAGAAGAGCTGCAAAAAATGATAGCAAATGGTATCATTCGGTGAATGGAAGAACCAACAGATTGAGTTCACTCTTTATAACTTAAAAAAAAAAATGGGGGGGGATATGGCTGTGTATGGACCCTAAGAAACTGAATACAAATGTGAAAATAGGACACTTCCATTTGCCCACAAGAAGTGAACTTATCTAAGATGTCAAGAGAAAATTCTTCAACAAATTAGATGAACTGGCTGAATTTTTGCTGATCCCCTTGAACAGTGAAAGTGCCTATATCTACACTTTCAACACATGGTTTGGCAGGTGCTGTCTTTGGGAAGCCACAGCAGTATTTCATCCTACCATTAGCCAGATGCTAGCAGGTCTAGCAGGTATGAAAGTGTGCATTGATAACATAATTTGGGGCAGCATTTCCATTGAACATCAGGAATGACAGAGAAGAGTATTGGAGATTGGAAGACTAATAACTTAAAAATGAATAAGACCAAATGTCAATTTCAAACAATGGAAATGCCATACTTGGGAGTACCAGGAATGGAGCCATGGGGCTGAAGCCCCAAGCCCCAGCACTCCCCACAGTCTAAAAGCCGGAGCCCCAGTGCTCTGGAGGGTCAGAAGAATCCAGCCCCCTCCCACCCCCAGGAGCTCTGACTCCCCCACCCTGCAGCTGCAGCCCCAACCTCCCCACCCCTAGCTTAAACCATGAGCCCCAGCGCTAAAGCCTGAGGCAGTAGAATATTTCCTGGGTTTGGTTTAGTTTCCTTTTATTTATTTATTTAATTTATTTATTTAGTCAGTCAATCTCCGCTGCTGCCTGATTGAAGCCTTCCAATTTCACAGGGTGTCCAGTTGCCCAGTAAGTTCATAACTCTGATGTTCGTATGTTTGAGGTTCTACTGTACTTACATGGGGAACAAATAATTGTATAACTAGCCAATGGCTGGAAGTTGAAGCCAGACAAATTCAGACTGGAAATAAGGCATACATTTTTAATGGTGAAAGTGATTAACCATTGGAACAATTTACTATGGGTCGAGGTGATTTCTCTGTCAAGGCAATTTTAAAATCCAAATTGAATATCTTTCTAAAAGATATCTTAAAAAAAATCCGTAGAGTATTTTCTCTGGCCTGTGTTATACAGGTCAGATTTGACATCCACAATAGTCCCGTCTAGCCTTGAAATCTATGAAAAGCAAAGGATGCAAGAGAAGGTTAATATTTAGCACTACTCAATAATAGGGCTGCAATGCTATAACCTGGACCCTGCTGAACTCCACTACAACAAATGTATACATACACGACTATCAGCTATGGGACAAAAACAAAGCATGACTAAGAAGCCTGTGATAGTGAGAAAAGAGTAGGAAAGTACAATCAGATAAAATATTATAATAAAGAAGCAAATCCTCCTGCACAGTTCAAAAAACAAGCTAAAGTGATTAAAGAACTCACCTTTCTCATATTCAGCAATCACAGATGAGAGCAAAATCTTAGCAACTGTAATCATGTGCTCAAGAAATCTGACTACTTGGCCAAGACAAGTGCAGTGAGAGCAGACACACAAGTTTAAAACAACTCAGAGATTGACCCTATTATTGACCATGAGACTGAACTATCTGTTATAGATGTAAGCAGAGTCAGGATAAGCTCTACCCTGATATCTGGTGGAAAGAATTTCAGATAGTGTATTTGCATAGGCACGCCTACCCTATCCCAGACTGCTGAGCTGTGGGACTGCTTGGTGACAAATGACTCACCCTCAGTTGGGTGGTACTTGCTAGACAAGGGACATGGGTTCCAAAACCCAGTGAATTGAGAGAGGCTGGGGACAGGTATCTGTGCCTGGTGATGCAGTCTCCTTGTGGAGCCAGAAGCACCAGTTCCACCCCCTCCGCTCTCCACTGTGGAATGTCAGGGTTGATTTTTTTTATTCCCTCAAGAATCTAAATACAGCTTACTGAGCTGAACTCACTTTGGGCTAATGGTGCACTAGCACTGGGGCTCCCCTACTAAGAGCTGAGATCACTAAGAGTTGAAATCACTAAAGAGCTGAAATTACTGAGCTGAGAGCACTGAGTACTGTGCTAACTAGTGGGGGAGCCTGAAGATATACTGTGGAACAGAGCAGCTGGCGGAGTGGAGCAGTTGTGGGGACGGCTGGAGCGGATCACGGGACAGCTGGTGGCAGCGGAGCGACTGGCAGAGCGGCGTAGCTGTGGGACGGGTGGAGCGGCCCACAGAGCGAGCGGAGCCGAGCAGTTTGCAGAGAGAACTGGAGCAGCTCATGGAGCAGAGCAGCTGGTGGAGCGGAGCAGTTTCTGAGGATGGCTGGAGGAGCAGTGTGGAGCGGCTGGTAAAGCGGAGCAGTTCGTGGAGAAGGCGGAAGCAGAACCCACGGAGAGGCAGGGCAGTTGGCCCCGGACCACGTAAGGTGCCCCTTTCTGCCCAGGCTGGGGGGAGGGACCTCTACAGATAAACTCTCGAACTCTGGGGTGGAATTGACCAGAGACTTTTGGGTTGTTGGACTTTGGAGTGATTGGACTTAAAACCCTAAGGGGAAAAAGGACAGTGCCAAACATACTTGGAGGTGGGTTTTTGTTTATGGTTTGTGTTATAACCCTGTTTGTGGTGTTTCTCCAATGGGGTGCCGCATTGATTCCTTCCTTTATTAAAAAGATGTTGCTACACTCAGACTCCGTGCTTGCGACAGGGGAATTATTGCCTCCTAGAGGCGCCCAGGGGGGTGTGGTAGGTGAGTGTCCCAGATCACTGGGTGGGGGCTCGAGCCGGTTATGCATTGTGTTACTGAAACGGAACCCCTGGATACTGAACCCGGCCCTTGTTGCTGCCAACTCAGAGGGGCAGAAGGGTTACATAGACAAGGATTTGACTAAAGAGTGTTTGCAATACAGCAGATCAAGAAGATTGCTGAAACAGCCTCAGAGACATGTTAGGGTTGTGTTTAGTTTGCTTAAACACTGACTGTTTGATAGTTTAACAGTGTCTTAGTTAAGTCAGTAAATTTTTAAAAAGAGTTCTAAAAAAGGAAGATGTACTGCAGAGTAACTCCTTCAGTCAGGATAGAGATACCACACTTCCCGTAAAATCTAGATACTATCTTTGGTTTCTTGTAAGACATTTCTTGCTGGGGAAGAAACAAGAAGCCCAGGACAGGGCAGGTGCAGGCTACAGCTACACAGAGCAGCACAATGTCTTGTTACCCTATTTTGGTACGCAGTTCCTGTTCATAATAAAGGCTTTGTCTTGACTCTGGTCTACTCATCACCAAGTTACTACAATCATTTTGTCAGAGCTGTATAGGGTTCCTCCCAAAATTTATCTAATTTAAGGCTCCTACTTTCTTTCTTCCAGAATTTTGGAACCAGACCAGATCTCCTCTTTTAAAAGTTTCCCCATATCACCTTTTGGTATGCTGTTTTCATTTTGTCAGAGACCATCCTCAAATTTTGCTTAGCAAAGTTGAGAATTTCTTCAGTTTGGGACTGTAGTCCATGTGATTCAAACCAGTGGTAGAACTAATTGGGGAACAGAAGGGAATACCTTCCCCATAGGCCTTTATTTGTATGTGTGGTACCTTTTCAACCCTACTATGAAATTTGGAATAAGAGGTGTACAGCACAAATTTTTCACACTAGACTGGCAAGCAAGTCCACCCTGCTGTCATGTGGCAGCAGTGGCAACTGTCCTGTGTGGATGGACTCCTTGCGCGAGGCATTGAAACATGAAGAGTGGGGTAATGTGGTGCTGTGATTCCAAGCACTGGGTCACAATGCCACTCACTTAAATTTGGCCCAGCAGTCCCTCTGTCATGATGGAGGGGACACTGAACCAAACCTGAATGGCTCTGAGACCCCATGAGTCAGGTTACAACACCTGGAATGGGCAGCCAGAGAACAAGAGCCACCCCTGGTGCATTACTGTAAGGCAGACTCGCTCTGTGTCCCACCATCTATGACTCATCGCTCACTCTGATTGCAAAACTTGGCTCCATCACTGGTTCAGATCCTTCTGTTCCACTTCAGAAACTCATTATAATAGGTTTTCTGGGGTCCTTAGCTCATGCCCAAACATTTGAAGTGTTGGGGTACCTAGAAGCCATCA